>NC_141598.1:19638058-20838058 GCF_047967505.1 Dipteris shenzhenensis | reverse complement strand
ATTATTTAAGTTAAAATTTTGGGCTGCTTCAAGTTATATACCAGTCAATTTCCAAACTGGCCTAGCTTGGACTTATGTGATTGTCTTACACTAGCCCTATCGTTTGGAACATCATGAAATATATCATTGGGCTGGTTCAAGTCAAATAGGAGTTATGTGATTGTCTTGAACCAATGTGGTTGATTAGAAAATAGACAAAAATACATTTTGCAACCAAAAATAATTGATTTGACCAACCCAGCCCCATGGTTGAAATTGCATTGTTTCCTAGTAGTTACATTAGTTTGTTTTGGGATAATTTTAGCCGATAGGCATTGTCATTAATATGCTCTAAAATCATAAAGGGACCATAGGATTTAGGGGAAATCTTAATTACAAGATGGGCCTCGATATTCTTGAGTTAGTGCTTCTCAATACATAGCATAACTAGGTCACCTTCAGCGAATAAAATACTTTCTACCCTTGTTTTCTCATGTATTTTAGACAGCATGAGTATCTCAATGTTCTTATAAATAGTAGTCAGAATGCTAGATAAATCCTCAATGAATTGGTCAATAGCCTCTACTTGATGCCTAAGATGGGTCAATGAAGTAGGAATGGTCTTTCCATTAAAGTTTTAAAATAGAGATTTGTTTGTAGTAGAGTGCTTATTGTTGTTGTAAGCAAATTGTAAAATGTATAGATATCTATCTCATTTGCCTATTTGCCTAGACATGTAAGCATGTAACATGTCATAAATAGTATTTTTTGTGATCTCGCATTGACCATTGGAATTGACATGAAAAGCGGTGGAGAACTCTATCTTCGTACCAAGATGCTCAAAGAGTGCAGTCCAAAAGTTACTAAAAATTTTCCTAGCTTGGTTTGACATGATTACAAAATGCCACAGTGTACAAAGATGTGCTTAACGAATAGATGAGAAGCTTAAATGATGGTCAAGGTCTTCTTGCAAGGGATAAAGTAATCGTGTTTGCTGAATGTGTCAATTATAGTACAAATCATATTAAATCCTGAGCTAGTCACAGGAAATCCAATACTAAAGGCCTTAAGATATGTTCCGATGGTCCACCCTTAGGGATAAGTAAAGGCATAAGCAATCCTTTTTTATATTCGCCCTTGTAGCTCTTGAATTTCTAGAAAATAAGGCATTGTGAATCATTAAATTTAAGCTTGGGCCCAAAAAAATCTTGAACTACATCCTAATATGTCGTAGTGAGACCTCTATGCCCCATGTAGAGTGGCTGATGCACCTCCTCTAGTACCAAACAACAAAATGGTGCAGTGATGCACAAGCGGTTATCATAGAATAGGTAGTCATCATGAATGGAATATGAGACCATAGGGGTACTATTGGCTTGCTTAATTTTATAACAAATTTCCAACACATCTTGATCAGTAGAGGCCTCCTTCATAGGCATAAAAGGTTCACTCTCAATGATTGGGATCTCGATTTAAAGCTATCAATAAAGGCAGCCCATTTAATGTGCCAATCTAAGATCACCGGGCTAAGTAAGGAGATGTCTAAGATTCTGGTGATTAGTCTTAATGAGTAACTTAGAGTTCATAAGATAGTGCTTCCAGAGTTTAAGAGCATGAACCACAACGGCTAATTATTTGTCATACATGGAATAGTTTGGCTCCACTGGTTTCAATGTATGTGACTTGAATGTATTGGATGGTTGTCTTGCATAAGCATAGCCCCAAAACCCTACCCACTAGCGTCAGTGTCCATGACAAAGAAAGGTCTTGTGAAGTCTGGCATGGTCAAAACTCATATTGCCTCTTTAAGTCACTAGAAAGATAAAGTGTGCTACTTGACCCAAGATAAAGCACGAATCTTCCATAGGAGTTTGATCAATGGAGGTACCTTATGGGAGAAGTTCTTAACGAACCTACAATAGAAACTACACAAACCTAGAAAACATCAACTTGTGGATGTCTTTAGACTATGGCCAATTCACAATCGTTTGGACCTTCTTAGGATCTACTCGAATGCCTCCAGTTGAAACATTGTGGATGGCATATTCAATTTTAGAATAGAAAAATAAATTTTTCTCTGGGTTGGCATACAATTGGTTCTTGCATAAGAGAGGGTCCTATTGTTTTTGATGTTCCTCTCGACTCATGCTATAAACCATGTTGTCATCCAAGAAAACTACCACGATGTATTGCTAGGATAGGAAGATACATTTCATCATCCAACTAAACATGGAAGGTGCATTGGTCGGGGTCCAAAAGGCATAACTAGAAATTTGTAGTGGCTCATTTGGGTCCTAAAAGTGGTCTTGAAAATATCAGGATCTATCACTCTCACTTGATGATACCTTGTGTTAAGATCGATCTTGCTAAAAATTATGGCCCCTTTCAACTTGTCAAGGTCATCAACTCTTAAAATGGGGTATCGATTTTTCACCATGATTTTATTTAGGGCACAACAATCAATGCAGATTCAAAAAGTCCCATTTTTCTTCTCAACAAGAAGAATGGGTGCCCCAAATGGTGAACTACTAGGTTGAATCAAGCCTTGGGTCAAAAGATCTTCCATTTGGGATTGAATATCTTATTGCCAATAGGGTTGTATCTATATGGTTCTTTAGATGGCGGTGTGTTATTTGGGATACGATCAATCTTGTGGTCCTCGGGTTTAGCTTAAGGAAGACTAGGGGGTAAGTCTTCCATAAAGTAGTCTGCATAGGTAGCTAGAGAGGGATTAAAAAGTCTGTTGCTTATGTTTCTCAGTCTTGAGAGTAGCCTCTATCTTGTTGAACATAACAAGATTTGTCTTCTCATGTTTGCACAAAGCTCTTTTAGCTTGGGTATGTGATAGTAAGGCCAACAAAAAAGATGCTTGTCACATTCTAAATTCATGATCTCAGTATCTTGAGTCACAGTAATGGTGTGCTCAAGATAATCAAGTTTGGCATTATGATTGACACACAAGGGCATCCTTAGAATGAGATCTTACTTGTGCAAAGCAGCAACTCGAAAATTGTGCCTCTTGAATAATGGCCCTAAAGTCACCTCAAGATCATTAACCATTTGCAAAAACCTATAATATGATTCTTGAAAAGCTGATTTGACTTTATATTTCACTTTGATTGATGCAAACCCTAGATTTTCAACTAAATGATGCAAAATGATGTCATGGGTGCTTCCATCATCAAACAAGGCATTATGTTTTGTTTTGTGCAATAGTGTAGTCATGCATAACAAAGAGGTATGGAAAAGAGATGCACTTTTACCTAAATAACACTTACCTTCAAAGGATTATAGTCGACATGTTTGGTCTCGTCGTCCTAATATCCTTCTCTTGCTTGAAAGATTCATCTTGGGATCCTTCAACAATATCATCAATGTAGTCGATCCATGTGGGGTTGCTGCACTAACCATTGCCATTGGTATGGCTATGGGGATTAAAGACCACTGTCCCTTAACCCCGATTATGTACAATACTCAAACACATATATATATGGATGACATAAAAGATTAGGGTGTTCTGCACCCACCAAAAAATGTTGTATGGCTCTCCCTCTCTCTCATCCTCTTCCGTTGAGAGCACCCTCAACTGGTATCAGAGCTATCGTTCCTTGCCTTCTTGCCACCCTCTGCTTTCCTATTGCTGTGAAAGCTTGTGGGAGAGCTTCTACTCACTTGTGTCTTCGAAACAAAGGAAGGAATCTCGTTTTTCTTGCTGCAACAGTGATTTCAACCCGTTGCCTACTTCCCCAAGCTTGTTTCCAGCCCAAGAAGGGTTATCTTTGCTCGTAGTTGTTGTGTGGAGTCTCCTACTACCCGTGGGAGCTGTATTTTGACATATTCCAGGTCTTTTTTACTATTTGGGGTGTATACGACATGCTACCCTATCTTTTCAAACAGCTTGTTGCTTGTTTTAAGAGGGGGAAGTCATATATTCATTCTCTGGAAGCAAAAACGACATGCTATACATCGGTTTCAACCTATGCTACACTGGTTTTCAGCGAGTAAGTCAAAACATCGAGCGACTGCATTCGAGCAAGCCCAAAGTTCGAGCGATGCTTGTGATAAACTTTTTCTGAACCTATAGTAGCAATAGTTTTTTACTAGAAATGGTTGAATCTACATTGCCATATTAGAGATCGTTCTTACTTATTTTTCGTATGATTCTTGGCAACATACAAAGATAAAACCTACTATTGGAGATAACTGATAAGTCCATACAAGTCAGCAATGATTCAATGAATACCAAATGAAAACTTATTGGCAACATACAAAGAGAAAACCTATTATTCGATAAATAATAAATCCATGCAAGTTAGAAATCATTCAATAGATACAAAAGGGGAAATGTTGCAATGTCTACACCTCGAGGTAGTCACTCAAAATTATGTAAGGTAGCACGTGAGTTGAACGGGTTTCTTTATTTTGTGGACTTACATACAAACAAAAATAGTCCCATCCATGATATAGAAGCTCCTCCTATAAAAATCCTTCAGAAAAAACTATTTGTAGCAGGGATGTTTTTATCGAAGCTATGCTCATATATTAATATAAAATCTTGGCGAAACTTTTCAAGCTCCTTTTTTTTTGTTTCACAATATCAGTCGAATTTAGTACCTTTTAATATATTTTCTTTTAAACTTTGAAGAAAAAAATGTAAATCTTGTTGGTGAAACTTTACTTTTTTTTACATAAAAGTTTCAAATCCTGGCGAATGTTTCCAACATTTATTTTTATTAGGGCATACATACTTTCCATGCCAATATAAAATTTTAGATTCATAATGAAACTAACTTGAAAAAATCATCCATGATTTGTAGTTCATCGATTTTTATGCTACCCATATGATATAATCCATTTTGTACACAAAATGATAACATGAATAAAATGTTTAAACTATGGAGCTAATAAATTATTGATCACCTTATGACCATGATGCTAACAAAATATGGATCACCTTCATATGTCCATGACCATGTATATACTTGTGGGAGGGAGGGAGAGAACCAAGGACCCGAACTCTATATGAGAAAATTTTAAGAAAATATAAGAGTTTGATAAGGTTTAGCTCTGATGAAACAAAGATAAGTACAAACTTTTTAAAGTTATAGAATTTAGACACTCTAACATGATAAATGGATTCATTCATATCATTTCGATCATTTTGACTACAAACACGACAATATTTGGAGTTTGATTGACCAAGTTATGGCCCAAATAAAATTGGCAGAAGGAGCCTCCCAAGAGGCCACGATATTGCAGCCTCTTGGGAGGCTCCTCCTCCCATTATCTTTTGCCTTGAAAATGGAAATTTCACAAGAAAAACACATACTCTATCCCCTTTCTTCGACCCCTCCTTCTTGGACCTTGCAAAAACATTGCAAAACATTTTTCAAAAATTGTTGTTTGTATGTAAGGCAATTGATTCCTCACAATATCATGGGTAGTACAACAACTGTAAAGGTAAGCAATGCATGCTACTTTTTGAACATAAATCATCACACTAGAATGTTAATTTTATGAAAGTCCTCACTCGAATTATCACCTCGCTCGAACGCAGTCGCTCGAATTTTGGTAATCCTCGTTTTCAGCCACGAGAAGCAAAAACGACATGTTTTCTTAGGGAACTTTGCTACTACGAGTGCTGGATGTTGTCACTTCGTGGTTTCATTCCCAAGAGGTTGCTAGTGATGTGTTTACGCATTGGGAGTTGAGCATTCTCTGATTTGCAAGACATTTTGTAGGATTTGTGCTTGTGCACTATGCATACTTGCTCGGGTGCAAGAGAGCATTGGTTGCTCATTTTTTTGTGGATTGGTTACTGATGCATTATGGCCATGAGATTGGCTAAGGCAGAGGGAGATTGCAAAGTGAATTGTGAGGAATTTTATGCTACTATTTTGTGAGGAATTTTATGTTGTTTTTTTCTACTCAAATTGTGCAAACAGTCACTTTTAGGAGAGAATATCTCTCAAAGAATCTCTGTAAAATAGAGAGTGTAGAATGTTTTAAGGGCTACAACTTTGCCTTTAGAAGTTTACTGATCTGTATTATCTGTCAAAAGTTATCAGACCTACAAAACAGCAAAAAGTTATAGTTTGTAGCCTATGAAGCATGTTTCTGACCTGAATATCTTTCCAACTGTGAAGAATTCAGTCTGGGTCTAAATGGGACAATTTGAGACCATTGGACAAGCTCCAATTTTTATTTTGAAAGTATCAATTTGAGATTTTTAGGAAAAGTTATGATGCCTTGTATGCCCATGATTTCCAGTTTCAACAGTTTATGACAGCAACAGCAGTAGCAGTAGCTAGAAAAAGTGAGCAGGAGGCTGTTTTCAGCAGTTAATATTAGAGAATCCATAAGGAATTTGGATCTGTAGTAAACTAGAAGTTTTAGATCTATCTTTTGATGCTTACAGTTTTGGCATCCAAGTTGTCATTTAAAATATATTGGCTGTTCAAAACAAGGAAAAGTTGCTGCAGACTGCTGTAATTTTAGCACTTTGACTGGCATTTGGATTGCCATTATAGTTGGGATTTATTTTGGGCCATATTTGCTCATATGGATTCATAGTATATGTACATGAGTCAGTTGCTCTTTTATTCTTTGAGCTTTGAGTTTTTGGTGACATTGCCCTCCATTGTGGTATACATATTTGGGTGCACTTGGTATTTGGTGTGATTCTTTCTTGTAGACACTAGTATTTGGGATTTTTCTTTATTGGCATCATGGCATCCTCTTCCATGTCTGAACAAAAGTTTTTCAACATTAAAAGGTTCGATGGGACAAACTTTTCTTTGTGGAATAAGGGATGTGCTTATTCAAAAGAAGTAGATTAAACCCTTGGTAGGGATTGAAGCTAAGCTTGCAGATATGTATGAGGATGATTGGAATGAGTTGGATGCATTAGCAAAGTCTATTTGCTAGACTTCATCTTGTAGAGTTAGATTATTTTACAGTAATAAATGAGCAGACTACGAAAGATTTGCGAAAGAAATTATGTGCCACTTATGAGAAGGAAACAGCCTCTAATAAAGTTTACCTCATGAAGAGGTTGTTTGAGTTGCGGAGGTCTCCATTGCTTCTCACTTGAATGAATTCAATACTATTTTCAGCCAGTTTTAGGCTCATAAGCTGAATTTTGATGCAGAGACTAAGGCAATACTTCTCTTATGTTCATTGCCATCCTCATGGGATACCTTTCATACAAATGTCAGTAACTTTGCACCTGTTGGAGTACTAAAGGTTGATAATGTTGTGGGTAGCTTGTTGGCCGAGGAGATTAGATGAAAGTCTATAGATGGCATGTACAAAGGGGAAGATCACAGTTCAGGGGGAAGTCCCAAGAAAGAGGAAAGTCTCATAGCAAATCCAAGGCATGGAACATTGAGTGTTACCCACTGTGGTAAGAAGGGCCACATGAAAAAGGATTGCTACAAGCTCAAAAGAGAGCAAAAGGATAAGAAAAAGAATGCAAATTGGGATGCAAATAAGAAGGAAGAGAGTCCTAGGGAGGACAAAGGAAACGTGAAGATAAAGGAGATCAATGCAGTCATCACTGATGATAGTGACAATGGCATTCTCTTCATGTCTAGTCTACCTATAGACTTGCTCAGATGATGCATATTCCCAAGATTAAATTTTGGATTCTGGTGCTTCATTCCATGTTACTCCCCATAGGGAATCGTTCTCCACTTATGACAATGGAAAGACAAGTTGTGTGCATCTTGGAAATAACTATGCATGTGACATAGTGGGAACAAGTGACATAAAGTTTTCTTTTGCAAATGGGTCTGCATTTGTCTTACATGAGACATGTGTCTAAGCTGACCAAGAGTCTTATTTTGGCGGGTCAGCTAGATGATGCTGGTTTTTAGATCACCTTTGGCTTTCAGAGTTGGAAAATTTAGAAGGGCTTTATGGTATTGGCAAAAGGTGCTAAGTGTGGGACAGTGTATCCCTTACATGTATTAGGGGTGTCTGATCATATTGTTACAATAACCGAGCAGCCAAGTACTTCTTTATGGATTGCAGGTTGGGGCACATGAGCCAGAATAGAATGAAACTCTTATGCCATTTGGGTTATAAACCGCATTAGATTTTTTCTAATTATGAACCTTGTGAGCACTGTCTCTATGGGAAGCAGACTAAATCAGCCCATAAAATAAGGGAAAAGAAAGTGCTTGAATAGCTTGATTTCATGCAGATGTATGTGGTCCCATGCCTACACAGTCATTAGGCAGGGCTGAATACTATGTGACATTCATTGATGATGCAACTAGGAAAGTATGGGCTTATACTATAGCTCGGAAGAGCGATGTGTTCTAGATATTTCAAAAATGGCTAGCTTTGGTTGAAAATTAGTTAGGTAGAACACTTAAATGCCTACGGACTGACAATGGTGGAAAGTATCTCTCTCATGACTTTTAGCATTTGTATGATACACATGGAATCAAGAGGGAGCTCACGTCCCCTCGTACTCTAGAGAAAAATCCAATTGCATAACAGATGAGAACCACACCATTCAAGAAAGGTTGCAATGTATGCTTTCCAATGTAAGTGTTTTTGGTGGTTTTTGGACTGAGGCAATGAAGACTACAATGCATGTGATCAATAGATCACCTAGTAAGAGTTTGGATGGTGGTATTCCTAAAGAGGCATGGAGTGTCAAGAAGCCTCCTTACTCTCATTTATGTATATTTGGGTGTGAGGCATATGCACATGTGCCAAAAGAGCTTCAGAAGAAGCTAGATCCTAAGTCTAGGAAATGCATCTTTTTGGGTTATGGTGAAAGTGGAGAGATGGGCTATTTCTCTGGGATCCAGAAGTAAAGAAGATCATACACTGTCTCATCAATGAGAAGAAGATCCATAAGATACCCATGAGGGATGTGAAAATGAGGAGAATTACTTTCTAGAATGTGAATCCACCCGCATATATTGATAGATAGCAAACTGTCCATGCAGCAAATGTGCAGGAAATGGTGCCTCCAGATACTCCCACCGGTACAGATTGCTTGACATTGTTCCAAGGGAAGACTATGTGATGCTTTACTGATTGCGGGGAGCCTTCTTGCTATAGGGAGGCTATGACGCGTGAGGGTCAGTACAAATGGGAGTATGCTATGCAATCAAAAATGAATTCACTCATGAAAAATAAGACTTGGGATTTTGTTTCTTTTCCATGGAAAGAAAGCATTGCCATGTAAATGGGTCTATAAGATGAAGGTCACAGGTGATGATGTGCCTAAGCACAAGGCTCATTTGGTTGCTAAAGGGTTCAATCAAGAGGAGGGTGTGGACAAGTTTGATGAAATCTTCTCTCTAGTTGTGAAGTTGTGAAGAGGACCACACTTAGATTCATATTTAGACTTGTGGTAGTAGAGGATATGGAGCTTATGCAGATGGATGTCAAGACAGCTTTCTTACATGGGGATCTACATGAGGAAATTTACATGGTATAGCCAAAAGGCTTTGAAGAAAAGGGAAAAGAACATTTGGTTTGCAAGCTGAAAAAGAGTCTCTATGGCCTTTAGCAAGCACCGAGAGAATGGTATCAAAATTTTGATGCTTTCATTTGGTCCCAAGGTTTTAGAAGAAGTGAGATTGATCATTGCCTCTACATTAAAAGGGATAAGGCTAATATCCTGAAGCAACTGGCACTTTATGTGGATGAAATGCTATTGGCTAGCAAGAACACTTATGAGCTAGATGCATTGAAGGCCAACTTGCATGAGGCCTTTGACATGAAGGATTTGGGACTTGCAGGTCATATTCTTGGTATGTGCATCACGCATGACCAGAGTAGGAAACTCCTTTGGCTTTCATAGGAGTATGTTACAAAAGTGTTGGATATTTTCAAGGTCTTTAAATTCATTAAAGTGCTCTACCTTGGCCTTTTGGCATTGCACACCCTCCTTCTTTTTCCTTGACCGATTGCTATTGGAGGGTCTATCTTGGGGTATTCTATGGCCATGAGTGCCTGTAGGATTGCTAAGTCATTGTCAAGTACTTGACCTTCCAATGTCACATTATCGGCTTCTATTTCTAGTTGCTAATCAAAGTCTGCATCGTAATCTTCAATTATGGCCGCTTCAGGATCATTGTCCCACTCAATCGTTTGCCATGAAGAATGGCACTTCCACCTCTTCTGATTTGGCATCCCAAATTGGTGCTTCTAGTTGGATCATTTGTGCATTCACATCTAGCAACATTGGATGCATTGTTTTACAATTATGTGGCCGATGCATGTATCCAAAAGTTGATGCCACTTTGTGTATCCCCTTCTATGGGTTTCAGTACATTTATAGGTAAAGGGGATGCTTGACTAGTGGTTGTTCAATATTTTTGGGAATAGTGGGTTTGATTTCCCCTGTTCCCAAATTCATATTCATAGTGGTTTCTCTATTTTGGATTGTGATCCGATCAGTGTCCCAATCATGGAGTACCAAAGCTTTGCAAAGCCATGGTCTTTTCAACAATATCTGGTATGGGACCCCTTAGGAAGATCCAAGATAATAAACTAGAGAATGAACCTGACTCCAATAACTTTTGTTGGCACATCATCAATGATGCCCAGTGGCTTCATTTTAGTGTGGTCAGCTAGGCAGATTTGAATGTAGCCTTTTGCATTGGAGGTAGGCCCACTTTTCATAAAGGTCTTTTGCTAAAATCTTTACACCAGCTCTGTCATCCCACTATTGCAGGGTATTGGCCAAAGGATTTATGCTCCAACGGGATGGTTACACTTTTTATGTCATCCCTAGCACCGAATTTTACTGAAATAACCTTATTATCTTCTTTTTGTTTTAAAGAAACTAAGGATCTTCAGTTAATCTAGCTAATCAGTTAGTGTAACTATGTGGTTAACCTAACTATTTAGTTAATCTAATTGGTCAATCTAATTATCTGTTAATCCAACTAACCTAACTGAACTAGTTACTATAAATATACAGTTAGATTAACCTAACTAATCAATTAGCCTAACTAAATTTAGGCTAACAAACCTAACCTAGTATAGGTTATACTGACCTAACCTAAACCTAACCTACCATAGCTAACCTAACTAGGGTTAGGTCAAGGCCTCTTTTCTTTTTCTTTTTTTGGGAAAGGGGGATGGCCGCTAGTGGTGCCTGCGGCTAGGTGGGGGAGGTGATTGGGAGGGGCGGATGGGGGGTGGAGTGGTGGGGGGCATTTAGGGAGGGTGAGAGGGGGATGGCGAGGCCGAGCATAAGGCCGAGCAGGATGCAGAGGGGGGTGTTGAGGTGCTCAGAGAGTAGCACCACTATGGCATTACGCGCAACACGTGGGCATAGGCGAGCGAGAGCCACCACCGTAGTATACTTAGCAGGCGCAACCACGTAAGTAGGAGCCGAGTGGAAGGTGGGCATGAGGCGAGGCGAGTGTGCACCACCCTTGACTTGGTGGGTGCTGGGTAGAGGATGGGTGCCATCACTCATGCGAGTGCCGTTGCCACTAATGGCACTAGTGGGCAAGTGCTATTAAGCACTGCTGCCGACACGTAGGCATGTTGTCCAAGACCGAGGTCATGAGAGGGGTGGGAGGGGTGAGGTGAGAGAGAGAGAGAGAGAGAGAGAGGTGGGTGGTGGTGGTGGAAATGGTGGATGGAAGTTGGAGGATGAAAAATGGAGGTAGATGGAAATATGGAGGCTTGACAGAATTTGGAGATGGAGGAGAGAGGCAAGTGGCTTGGAAAAGTGAGGAGAAAGAAGTGAGGAGGGGGTATTGTTGCTGTTAAGGATGTGGGGGGTTTAAGGGTTAATTTTGTGTGATTAGTGTATTGATGTGCTTATGTAAGTCAGCATTGTTTAGAATGTAAATCTCATCCATTTGCACCCATTGGAAGTTTTTTTCACTCTTTTGCCTTGAGGGATGTATCTTGAACTATTTTTCGAAGGGGTTTCTTCCTAACACAGATAAACCCATGATCCACTTTCGCTTTAGGCACTAATCTCCCCCCAGCAATGGTGCTAAAAAGTTGTCTCTTTTTCTCTCATTTTCAAGGTCCGAGGGTGTTGGCCACCTACACTCATGTCATCGCTCATAGTAGCATAGTGTTCACAAGTGTAAAATACGTCTTCGGGCCATATTCTGATGAGAGATATAGGCTAAAGTGTGGAAAGCAATTCTAGCATGCACTACACGGGAAGAAGAGTTGATCACATGGATTGGTAGAGGTTTTCACCTCCATGGGAAGTAAGGGTTTAGAAAAGGGTTTGCAGGGTTTAGAAGAAGGATAGGGTTGAGGAAGCTATCTAAGGGCTCCAAGGTTTAGAAGGAGTCCAGGTTTGAGAGAGGGTTGCAAGGTTAAGGAGTGGAGAGCTAGTCTCCTTCACTGAGTCACGGGGTTAAGGGTTTAGAAGGAGGTACCAGGTTTCAGGAGGAGGAAGTCAGGAAGAAGGGAGGAGGAGGAGGAGGGAGGAGGAGGAGGATGGAGGGAGGAGGAGGAGGGAGGAGGGAGGAAGGAGGAGGAGCGAGAAGGAGGAAGAAGGAGGGAGGAGGAAAGAGGAGGAGAAGGGAGGAGGGAGGAGGAGGAGGGAGGAGGAAGGAGGAGGAGGGAGGACTCCAAGGAGGAATAAGGAAAGAGGAGGAGGGAGGAGTGCAAGGGTGAGAGCATGCTTGAACACAATCAGGTGAGAAAGCATGAAAACTTGGAGACTATTTGCGCAAGAACACCAAAGTAGTACTGAACACAATGCCACTCAAGAGTGGGAGTTTCATTCCAAAGAGAGATATTTATACATGAGGGTCCCTTCATTGGTGCAGGTACTATGTGAAGGAACCTTGTGTGGGGGTTAAAGGTCACTGTGCCTTAACCCCGGTTATGTACAATACTCAAACACATATATAAATGAATGAAAAAGAAGATTAGGGTGGTTCTGTACCCACCAAAACTTGTGTGGCTCTTTGTCTCTCTCTCTTCTTCTTCCGTTCTTGCTTCCGTTGAGAGCACTCTCAACTGGTATCAGAGCCCGGGTGATCTAGCTAAGCGTGCGTGAATGCTTGAAGCTCAGCAGCTCTGTGGGAGGAAGAAGAAGCTCTGTGGGAAGCTTTGTGGGTGACTTTACTTGCATCCGAGTGTGTAGAGACCTTGGAGGAACCTTTGGAAAAGTCACTTTGGTTTTGCGAAGTGGTTTTGAGAGCCTGTTAAGAGTTTTCAAAGAAAAAGTCGTTTTTTGAGCTTTTCCCTGTTCCGTTCGATGTGACAGAGACTCCGTATTGACTTGTAGAGGCAACTATTGCTTGCTTTTGGTGTCCACATTACTTTAGGAGCCTGGAAACACCTTCATTCCTGAATCTGGGATCATTTCATTGGATTTCTGAGTCACTGTGTCAGTTCCTGCGTTTTTTGCCCGGGTGTTGGAACTCAAGTTTGGAGCAACCATTTGCAGATCTGTCAGTTCCGGTGGACTCAGGAGGTCCTAAAACTTCTATGTTGCTCATCATTCACACTCCGGTGGAGTTTACAGATAGCTCTGTTTCCAAAAACGTTTTTCAGTCCGTGTGTTGGACCCAGTGATTGAGACCACGGTTTCCAAAACCGTCTATCCCATTGCGTTCCGAACGCCCAAAAACCCCTACCTATCAGTTCTTGCGCGATTTGGTGGAGGATTTTCAGAGTTATAGATCTCTATGTATTCAATTTCATCTCTCTATTATGCATTTTTCATTCTAAGGTTTTGAAACCTTAGATTTATGCCACATGGTAGTGGATAAGTGTTGACTCCCATTTCTCACTCATCGATTGGGATTTTGGAGTTCTGGCAGAAGAGAGATATTTGCAGATTTTCTTGCTGATTCCGATTATGCAATGGCGTCCATGTTTTGAGGCATCTCAGGTTCTATTTTCAGAAGCGCTCATTACCATGGGACTATGATTTCTTGAGCATACCTTATGCAGATCACTCTGGTTGCAGTTTGAGCAGTGTGTGCGCTCATTCGTGGTATGCATTGGGTTGCTGGATGATTTATAGGCCATTTGGATGCATTGCGGTCCTTGTTGGATGCGCTGATAGGCCCAAATTGCCTTGTGGGATGCTATTTTTTTATGGACGCTTTGCACATGGATGCTATTTTATGCTGAGGGACAGCTTTGAAACATTGCAAGTGATGCACTAATAGTGCTATGCTCTCTTGGATGAGACATTAATGATGCATATGCCAATGGACGGTGTTTATGCTTGAGTCATTTGGCACTTATTGGCATTTTCTTTTGGGCCAGATTTGCTCATATGGATGCATAGTATATGCACATGAGTCAGATGCATCTTTTGATGCTTTGAGCTTTGAATTTTGGTGATATTTCACTCTATTGTGGCATACACATTTGGGTGCACTTGGTATTTGGTGTGATTCTCTCTTGCAGGCACTAGCATTTGGGATTTTGCTTTATTTGCATCATGGCATCCTCTTCCATGCCTGAAAAGGAGTTTTTCAGCATTAAAAAGTTTGATGGGACAAACTTTTCTTTGTGGAAAGAACAAATAAGGGATGTGCTTATTCAAAAGAAGCAGATTAAACCCTTGGCAGGGATTGAAGCTAAGCCTGCGGATATGTCTGAGGATGATTGGAATGAGTTGGATGCATTAGCAAAGTCTACTATTAGACTTCATCTTGCAGAGTCAGTTTATTTCACAGTAGTAAATGAGCAGACTACGGAAGATTTGTGGAAGAAACTGTGTGCCACTTATGAGAAGGAAACTGCCTCTAATAAAGTTTACCTCATGAAGAGGTTGTTTGAGCTTCTGCAGATGAAGGAAGGGGTCTCCATTGCTTCTCACTTGAATGAATTCAATATTATTTTCAGCCAGCTTCAGGCTCAAAAGATGAATTTTGATGCGGAGACTAAGGCAATATTTCTCTTATGTTCATTGCCATCCTCATGGGATACCTTTCGTACAGCTGTTAGTAACTCTGCACCTGGTGGAGTACTGAAATTTGATGATGTTGTGGGTAGCGTGTTGGACGAGGAGATTAGACGGAAGTCTATGGATGGCAATAAGCAGGATGCAGCCTTAAATGTGCAAAGGGGCAGATCACAGTTCAGGGGGAAGTCCCAAGAAAGAGGGAAGTCTCGTAGCAAATCCAAGGCACGGAACATTGAGTGTTACCACTGTGGCAAGAAGGGCCATATGAAAAAGGATTGCTACAAGCTGAAAAGAGAGCAAAAGGATAAGAAAAAGAATGCAAATTGGGGTGCAAATCAAAAGGAAGAGAGTCCAAGGGAGGACAAAGGAAAAGTGAAGATCGAGGAGATCAATGCAGTCACACATGATGGTGACAATGACATTCTTTTCATGTCTAGCTTATCTACAGAGTTGCTTACCACTTCAGATGATGCATATTCCTAGGATTGGATTTTGGATTCTGGTGCTTCATTCCATGTTACTCCCCATAGGGAATGGTTCTCCACTTATGACAGTGGAAAGACAGGTTGTGTGCATCTTGGAAATGGCTATGCATGTGACATAGTGGGAGCAGGTGACATAAAGTTTTCTTTTGCAAATGGATCTGCATTTGTTTTAAAACATGTGAGACATGTGCCTAAGCTGACCAAGAGTCTTATTTCAGTGGGTCAGCTAGATGATGCTGGTTTTCACACCACTTTTGGCTTTCAGAGTTGGAAAATTCAAAAGGGCTCTATGCTTTTGGCCAGGGGTGCCAAGTGTGGGACTTTGTATCCCTTACATGTATCAGGGGTATTTGATCATGTTGTTGCAATAACCGAGCAGCCAAGCACTTCTTTGTGGCATTGCAGGTTGGGGCACATGAGCCAGAATGGAATGAAACTCTTATGCCGTTTGGGTTATGTACCGCATTTGAGTTTCTCTGATTTTGAATTTTGTGAGCATTGTCTCTATGGGAAGCAGACTAAATCAGCCCATAAAAGAAGGGGAAAGAAAGAGTTTGAAATGCTTGATTTGGTGCATTCAGACGTATGTGGTCCCATACCTACACAGTCATTAGGCGGGGCTGAATACTATGTGACATTCATTGATGATGCAACTAGGAAAGTGTGGGCTTATGCTATAGCTCGGAAGAGTGATGTGTTCTAGGTATTTCAGAAATAGCTGGCCTTGGTTGAGAATCAGTTAGGTAGAATGCTTGAATGCCTACGGACTGACAATGGTGGAGAGTATCTCTCTCATGACTTTCAGCATTTCTGTGATACACGTGGGATTAAGAGGGAGCTCACATCCCCTCGTACTCCAGAGCAAAATCTAGTTGCAGAAAAGATGAACAGTACCATTCAAGAAAGGTTGCAATGCATGCTTTCCAATGCAAGTCTTTCTAGTGGTTTTTGGGCTGAGGCAATGAAGACTGTAGTGCATGTGATCAATAGATCACCTAGTAAGAGTTTGGATGGTGGTATTCCTGAAGAGGCATGGAGTGGCAAGAAGCCCTCTTACTCTCATTTGCGTATATTTGGGTGTGAGGCGTATGCACATGTGCCAAAAGAGCTTCGAAAGAAGCTAGATCCTAAGTCTAGGAAATGCATCTTTCTAGGTTATGGTGAAAGTGGAGAGATGGGCTATCGTCTCTGGGATCCAGAAGCAAAGAAGATCATACGCAGCCATGATGTGGTCTTCAATGAGAAGAAGATGCATAAGGCACCCATGAGGGATGTGGAAATGAGGAGAATCACTTTCCAGGATGTGAATCCACCTGCATATGTTGATAGACAGCAAGCTGTCCATGCACCAAATGTGCAAGAAATGGTACAACCAAGTACTCCCACAGGTATACAATCAAGGGTAGATGATGGATCATCTATTGGTGGAAATGATGAGCCTAATATGGCTGATATGCAAATGGGACAGCAAGCTGAAATGCCCTTGAGAAGATCATCTAGAGTGTCTAGACCGCCTGATAGGTTTGTTCCAGGGGTAGACTATGTGATGCTTACTGATTGCGGGGAGCCTTCTTGCTACAAAGAGGCTATGATGCGTGAGGATCAACGCAAGTGGGAGTATGCTATGCAATCAGAGATGAGTTCACTTATGAAGAATAAGACTTGGGACTTGGTTTCTTTGCCACATGGAAAGAAAGCATTGCCATGTAAATGGGTCTACAAAATGAAGGTCACAGGTGATGATGTGCCTAGGTACAAGGCCCGTTTGGTTGCTAAAGGGTTCAAGCAAGAGAAGGGTGTGGACTTTGATGAGATATTCTCTCCGGTTGTGAAGATGACCACACTTAGATGCATGCTTGGACTAGTGGCATCAGAGGATATGGAGCTTATGCAAATGGATGTCAAGACAGCTTTCTTGCATGGGGATTTGCATGAGGAAATTTAAATGGTGCAGCCGGAAGGCTTTGAAGAAAAGGGCAAAGAGAATTTAGTTTGCAAGCTAAAGAAGAGTCTCTATGGTCTTAAGCAAGCACCTAGAGAATGGTATCAGAAGTTTTATGCTTTCATTCGGTCCCAGGGTTTTAGAAGGAGTGAAATTGATCACTGCCTCTACACTAAAAGGGCTAAGGATAATAGCCTGATAATCCTGGCACTATATGTGGATGATATGCTATTGGCTAGCAAGAATACTTATGAGCTAGATGCATTAAAGGCCAAGTTGCATGAGGCCTTTGATATGAAGGATTTGGGATTTGCAGGTCATATTCTTGGTATGCGCATCACGCATGATCGGAGTAGGAAACTCCTTTGGCTTTCACAAAAAGAGTATGTTACAAAAGTATTGCAACGTTTCAATATGGAGGGGGGGAAGGCAGTGAGTACTCCATTGCCTCCATATGTGAAACTGAGTCATACAGATAGTCCCAAATCAGATGAGGAGAGGGCCATGATGGCCAAGGTTCCTTATGCATCAGCAGTTGGGAGTCTTATGTATGCTATGATAGCTACTAGACCAGACATTGCATTTGCAGTGGGAGTTGTTAGCCGGTATATGGCTAATCCAGGAAAGAGGCATTGGGAGGCAGTTAAGTGCATCATGAGGTACATGAAGGGTACTAAGGAGATGTGCATTTGCTTTGGTAAAGGAGACATGCGTGTACTTGGGTACACAGATTCAGACTATGCAGGGCATGTGGATAGTAGGAGATCCACTTCTGGTTATGTGTTCACCTTTGCAGGTGGTGCAGTGTCGTGGATGTCTCATGCACAGAAGTGCATTGCTTTGTCTACCACAGAGGCTGAGTATGTTGCAGCCACAGAGGGTTGCAAGGAGGCTATATGGCTTAATCGGCTAGTGGGAGATTTGGGGATTCATACAGGTATACCGACATTGCATAGTGATTCCATGAGTGCTATTCAGCTAGCACGGAATCCGGTCTTTCATGCAAAGGCCAAACACATTGAGGTCAGGTACCATTTCATCAGGGAGGTACTTGAGGACAAGCGCATAGAGCTTGTCAAGGTTCATACAGATGATAACCTTGCTCATATGCTGACGAAGAGTCTACCTAGTCAGCGGTTTGAGTATTGTCGTGTATTGATGGGCATTGCACCATCAATAAAAACCACTTGTTTTTTGCCCTTGTGATTCTTCTTAATATTAGCTGGCACCTGAAATTTCTGAATCACAGGGTCAAAAACCTGTTGTAACATGGGATGAAAAGAATCCAGCAAAAAGGGCACATCTGCATCCTGAACTGAAGAAGACTCTGGCACAGGCATCAGAGGCAAAGGAGCTAGATCAACATCTATATCCTCCGATGAAGGAGCTGCATCTGATAAAGCAGGATTCAGCATGTCAGCAGAAAGAAATTCTGGCACAGGCACCATAGGCAAAGGAACAAACTCAACATCAATACACTCTGATACAGGAGCTGCAACTGGTAAATCATGAGCCGTCATGTCAGCATCACCCCAGGTGTCATCCTGAGATAGAACATATGCATCATCCCATAAAATCTCCTCTTCAATAGGTAACTCCATAGCTTGGAGAGAAGGAGGCTGAATATGCTCCACAATAGACTGTGATCCTAAGCTTCCTCAATAAGAAGAGTAGCCTGAGATTTAATGACCTTCTGCCAGTGTTGCTTCTGAACAGGCTTTGGAAAGGAAGCCGGAGCAGAGATAGGAGGGGAAGGAGGAGGAACAGATAAGGAAGTAACAGAAAGCATGGATCAGGAAGCAGAAGGCAAGCACGAGAATAGTGGCCAACTTGACGACACCGATAACAGGCTGAGGAAAAGAAGTAAAGTGCAGCCGAATGCGCAAGGGATGAGCAAAGCCCAAATCCAGATCCAGAGAAGAAGGCACCGGCTGCACCATATCCCATAAAATACATATGCGAACATCCCGAGTAGCCTGTAAGAACTCCAGTCTCAAAACATGTAAAGGCCTCCCCAAAAGCACTGCAAGGGTAGGAAGATGCTAAAGAAGAGGCATAGGTAGTGCTTTGAGGGTAATCCAGACCGGACAATGAGTCTAAAGAGAGGCCCACACACACACACACAGGACTCAAGTTATATCTTTTAAGCTATGCTTTGAGATAGTGGCAATTTAGTAACCTAACATCGAGCTCTACAAAGACAAGGATGGAGGGATAAAGTGTATTTGGAAAAAGGGGGGACTAAGTACATATGAAATTTAGGTGGATAAAGTGTCTTTGAAAGCACATTTGAATGAGGAATGGGCTTGAAGACAATTATACTGCAAGATGTTATTACAAGCTCCCACTAGATTGGTCCCAAAGCATGTATAGTTTGAATCTCCAAAATTCTCCTACTTGTGTACCTTTTGGGCACGAGAAACTTGACCACTCTTTTGGCACTAGAAACTTTACCACTTTAAAGGGGAAAAAGAGTACCACCTTACCCTATATATAACCTTACCCTATATACATAACCTTACCCTATATACATAACCTTCTACATTTCAAATGATAAGAAGCAAAAAAAATTCGTCATACAACATTTCTTTATGTTACACCACGAATTATTGTAAGGGCTAGGATTACTTGTAAAGAAACATTGAGTTTTGTTTGATGGTGTACCCTCCCAGTTCAAAGCATGTAGACCTTTCTAATTCACTATTCATGTCCATGTCTAATAGTCTCACTAGCTTGTGCATGATTTGGAACTTTCTTAGACGTGGACATGGCAAGGGAGAGCACAATAGTGCAAGGGCCATTGTAAATAGAATGTTGACTCATAAAAATACAAAGCAAGGTGGAGCCAAGCTATAATGTGCTAGTGATGTTGTGACATTCCTATAGGCTAGCATAAAATAGAGGCTCACACTTCATATCTCCTAAAAGGCAAAGATTTTGAATGCTTTCTCTAGGAAGTTAAACAACAAAGTGTGAATACAAATGTCTTATGGAGCTATGATTCCATTCCTAACACTCTTTCCCCTCATTTTGTTAATGGGTACTCTCCAACACCTAGCACGACTTACAGGACGAGAAGGCTATCATACTACTATAATGCATGCTTTTAATGTATGTGGAATATGTGTTCTAATAAAGCATCCCTTTCATGTTGGGAACATATCACACTAGTTCCATCAAGTGATTGTGATGTTGATGATCCTTTAATCAAATATGCAATATATCAAGTTCACCATGATATGTTGAGTGGTGCTCTTGAAATAGCAGACAACTTTTTGTGGTGAATGGTGAGGTTCAAAATATCGATAAGCATGTTAACTTCCACATGCTAAAGTGCACTGCTGTCAAGCATATGACTAATCATACTTTGAAGAATGGATGGAATAATGTTATTGAATCTTGATTGAAATTCATACTTTGAGAAAGGGTTATACTACCAAGTCTAGCTAAGAGATTTGATGTTCAAATTGCTCAATCAAAATCCTAAAGAATCTAGATGCTCACACCATTTAAGGCTATAATGTTTCCGAGGAGGTTGTTGAAGGTGATAGTGTAGTATTCAAGATTTTCCAAAGTGGAAGTGAGACTACATGGATGAGATGGTTTTTCACAAATCTTGGAGTATGCAGATTTGATGATAGATCTTAGAGTAGTCTAAGGATGATCCCATGATGATATTTTTTTATAATAAAATTTCCATTATATTGGAAAGAACCCAAGGATTCAACATCAAAACATTATGGAATTGGGATTGTTAATTGTTTCTTGGAAACACAGTAGACGTATTCCTAAAATCCTTGCCTTCTGAGAATATTGAAATTTTCTTTGTATGATGTACACCATTGAGTGATGTGGGAGTGTTGATGTTTGGTCTCTCATGTGTGTGAACCCCACTTTAATGTTGGTGATAGTGCCAATTAGTCTCACTTTGCAATCCTAGCCAACTTTGTCTTGTCCACTTGTCTCTTGAAATTCATAGTTCTCCAATGAGCACTTGTATCTTTGGACACTATTTAAAATTTTGGCACATTTAGAGGTTGCACAAAGCCTTTGCATGGGTGATTATTTACTTAGTGAAATTGATGCAAAACTTTGGAGTGAGGAAATTATCATAAAAGAAAATAGTGAGGAATGGCCATCACAATTTGCAAGCCATTTCCTCTGGTGGATGAGAAATTTCGACCTCAGTAATTTGCATATGTCAATATCTAGGGGCAAGCTAGGCAAAGCAAAAGCTAACTATTGACATTATGACATGTAAGGATTCAAGGCATTTTAGTAGCTTGATGGCTAAGGGATACTAATGTGCCATCGTACTTCTCCAACAGTAGGGCTTTTAATGTGTTGATTGGCAGATTCCAATGTTGGCCACCATTGGTTCAATAAGAGAAGTGAAAGTCAAATTTGCAAGCTTAGCTCTTCCTTGTCAATATCGCCGGCTCCAAAAGATGGTGTTAGCTATAAGGAAGCTTGTGAGGCCTCAAGAGGGCCTTGGCTATTGCTGCTCCTCGAGGTAAAAACGGCGATCGGACGACTCATCGGACGGCGCATGGTAAAAACGGGGATAGGACGGTTTGCATGAGTGGGCTTAGCAACCCTTCCTCCAACCTTTGAGTCATCTCCACCACCATGCACATGGAACTTGCTACTACAACACCATTAAATTATTCTCCTTTTCTCCTTAGCTTCTTATGCTTCATCGCCTCCCATGCAATTTCTTGTTCTTTCAGCCACTACATCCTCTTAAATCCTTGCCCTCCAGCTATAAAATTCTGTGTTATACAGCTCTCCTTTTGGAAGTCGGCTCACATCCTCCCCTTCTATCTCGACCACCCAAGTTTTGCTCCTTGCTCATTTCTTTGCTCTTCGCGTCATGGCGTTTGAGCTTTCAGCTTCTAGCTTCAGCAAGCATCTCTCAGCATACCCCTCTCACTTCATCCGTTGGAGCTGCCTCGACAATGTCCTCTCCCTTACTAGCTGCTCCAATGGAGCCACTAGACTTGTGACTCTTCCGTGGATGCCGTTCCCAGTGAAGATAGTAGCTTCTTCTGGTGACCTGGTCTGCATGGGTACCGAGGAGCTCGATTACATACCCAAGCTAATTGTATGCAAGCCCCTTACTAGTCCTAAGAAGCAAACAGAGCTACCGGACATAGCTCGTTTACTTGAGCCTAATCGGCCGAACGCGCGCCTGTTCGATCCGTTTTCATCAGAGCCGTCGACTTCCACTCCTTTTACCGTGTTTGCTATGGTGACAGATAGCACAACGTCCACGCGTTTCAAAATCTTTGGGAGTTACAAGGGCAGCATTGCGATGATCGATTCTTTAAACAACTTCTGGGAAAGAGTGACTTACAAATTCCCCGCAGACAAGAAGATGTGCACTAACCACTGTCTTCTTGGTGAAAATGTGTATTGTATTGTGCTTTACTTTGGAGCCTACTACTTGGAACAGATCTATGTGGGCGATGCAAGGTCGCAATATCCTGCCCAAGCTTCGTGGGGGCAACTTGGACGTGATTTGCCAGGAGAAGTAGCAGCCAAAGACGATCCCAGGTATAGGCGATTGGTTGCAGTGGGAGGCGACATAGTGATGGTGGCAATGCTGAAGAAGGGAGGGCATGCAAGGTGGGAGCTCGGCTTCTGGGCATGGCGAGGTGGTGGGATTTGGGAGACGAAATGCTTTGTGGGAGAGAACACTCTCCAAATGCTCGCAGCGCGCAAGAGGTTAACGGCGCTGCTCGAGCTAGAGCTTGGTAACTGCTTTCCCTTCGAAAAGGATAAGGTAGGCGTGTGCCTGCACGTCAAATTAGGAGCAGTTGCGGACACTATCTTCGCCATCTTCGATTTAAACCAAAACCAGGGGACTTCGCTTATGCTAAGCGACCTGGGGGAATTTTCATCGTCTATTGTCTTCCCCTTCTTCCAAGCAGGAAGTGGCTCGTTTTAGTGTCGCACATTTGTGAGTTGATCTATGATTTCTTCCTAAGTTTTATTTAATAACAGTGAAGCTCATAATTGATTTTTATTGGCGATCGTTTGCTTCGCCTCCTTGCGGTTGCGATTCATTGGCCTATACGCAGTTCTGGGAAAGATTATCTCGTGTTCATATTCAACCAGTTGTGATGTCTTAATAAAAATTCACGTTTAAAAAGCCAAACTTAATATTATCAAAGGAAGGGCAGGGACTTCAAGAGTGACTCAATATTCGATGTGTGCCTATGGAAATGAATCTCTCTCTCTCTCTCTCTCTCTCTTTTGTGTGTATATAGTCTCATCCTAGTAAGCAAAGTCATAGGTTATGGGAATGACTCTTGTTGTCGTTGAGTTTAATGTTGACGTATGATGACCTCGTAAGGACCCTTCCTTGTGGCCTAACGTTTTAAAAATTCTTCTTCTCTCTATGAAGGGCCTCAAAAGGCATATTATTACCATTGGAGGTTTTTGTACATATTATTACCATTGGAGCCATTACTACTAATAATAGTGAAGGGTGCATGCTAGCTTGAAGATGGTGGACAAAAATCTGTTAGGTGGACAAAAATCTGTTAGTATGCACGAACAATTTCTTGAAGCATCTAAGAGAGGAAAAACCTCTACCCACAATACCACCTAGAATAGGAAGGGATAGGGCCTCTCAAAGGATGGACCACAGGCATGCATGTGTTTTCCATGTAAGAGGGAAGGGAGGTTGTGCAATTCTTGTTGCCCGAAGCATGAGTGGAAAAGAGGAAGGTTGAAGTCGGGAGCAGTTTTGGATAGCAGTGTCAGTTCGAGTAGAAGACCTTAAGTTTGGAGTAGTCAACGTCTATGCACCGAATAATTCTGTCAAGCGAGAAGAGTGTTGGTTGGATGTTCAAGACAATCTACGAGAAGATAGATGGATTTGGGGGGGATTTGGAACTTCACTGGGAAAGAAGAGGATAGGTCCCATTTTGGTAAGAGTAGCCAAGGAGTCGAGGGTGAGGCATGGGAAAAACCGTGTCAAATACAAGGCAAGACCATCCATGAACAAAATCTTCCTCTCTCTCTCTCTCTCTCTCTCTCTCTCTCTCTCTCTCTCTCTCTCTAATTGTAACAAGATTTAAAGAAATCACCCAAGTGACATGATTGCTTAATCTTCATCGATTACATCATCATCATCACCATCGTCTCCAATATTTACCAAGTTAGCTAAAATTGGTTCCTCTCCCTGTCTAGGTCCATCATAAGTATCTAATATATCATGTGGAAATGATGATGGGCATGAGAAATCTCTAGACGTAGAGAAATCAACAATGGAATCGCTATCTGCCCCTACTCTTGGAATGTGATCATGCACAACACTCCAATTTTGCTCCTTTGGGTCAAGCACATAAAAAACTTGTTGTACATGTGCAACCATGACAAAGGGTTGGTCATCAACATTTGAAGAGCTCATTTTCCTTGTTGTGTTGACTAGTTGGAATCCATACTTATTTGTTTTCATTATAGCATTCTTTCCTTTGGTATCGGATTTGAACCAATCATAGTACAATAAAATGGCAGTGAAAGACCCAATATCCAATTGAAGTATCCTCTCAATCTTTCCAAAAAAATGAATAAAGCTTCGTGTTGGATTTTGATCTTTGATACTACTTTGGCTTAGCATATCAAAATATGTTGCAACTCCATAATTTTGTATTTTTCTCCCAATATCTCCATCTTTTTTCTGTAGATGGTATCCATTGACACACATTTATTGATGAGAAACTGCCTTATGAGACTAGGCCCTTCTGCCAAATCACCTTCAAAGCTTTCACTTTGAACTAAGTCGATGACCTACAAGAAGAACTTAAATAAAGTTAGAACTATCTTTAGTTTAGCAAATCTACATGTGAATGAAAATCAAGGGAATTATTACTCACCTTTTGTTTCAACCACATTGGAAAAGTTTCCAAGTATTTTGTTCTTTCATTATGAGAGACCTTCTTTTGAATGTTGAAACATCACTTCAGCCTCCTCTTCAAATATCATATTAGAAGATCATAATAAAAAGAATGTAATTGCATAATATTTTAAAGAACATGATTGGATGTTCAAGTTGGTTAAAGCAATTACCTTTTCCATTTCATGATGATTTTGCTATTTTCGAAGAAACAAAGATGGCTTGATGTCTCGTCAAGTCATCAAGTATGATCTCCACTCCATTCCCTTTCAACTCCTCATTGTAAAAAGTTTCATGCTCCTCTACATCCCATGCTCTTCTGCATGATCCATCAAACTCGCTAATATACTCTGAGAAGAATCTCATAGCTTCTATGATTGCATATCCCTCAGCCATACTTCCTTCTAGCCTTGCCTTATTTTTTACATATTGTTTCAAAGTCCTCATATTTCTCTCAAAAAGATACATCCATCTGATACTAACAGGTCCACAAACTCTCAATTCCTCAACTACATGAATGAGTAAGTGTGTCATAATGTCAAAGAAGGAAGGAGGAAATACTTTTTCCATTAAACATAAAACATATATGGCTTCTTCATACAATGCATCCCATTGTGTCATGTCCAAAGCTCTTGCAGATATTCTACAAAACACAAGACTCAATCTCATTATAGTAGAGCGAATAGAATCAGTCAAAGAATGTCTTATTGCTAGTGGCGGTATCTGGTGAAGGAAAATATGATAATCATGTGTTTTCATTCCTTGTAGCTTTTTGCTAAGAAAGTGCTTTTGCAAAGATGCTCAGCAAGAGAGATAAGAAATGTACGATTAGCTCTTGCAATTGATGGTGTGAATCCATTTTCAGATCTACATAGTGTGTGGAGCACATGGCCTATGTTGATTGTGAACTACAATCTACCACCATGGTTGGCAACCAAGAAGTTCTTTTTGAATCTCTTACTTTTAATACCAGGTCCAAAACAAGTTCCTTCAGAAAAAAATGATGTGTACTTGCAGGTAATGCAATTTTTATGCATGTCACCATTAAAAATTTTCACAAGTGGTATAGATGTATGTAGTATTTTTCTTTAGTTGTGAAATTGCACGAAAAATAATATTTCAGGTTTTATGTTCTCGATTCTCATTGATGAGCTTCAAGTCTTATGGACTAGAGTAAATGCATATGATGCAAGTGAATCTGATATAAGAAGAACAATATTCACTTTGAGGGGAATCTTGCTATGGACTATCCATGACTTTCCAGCTTATGGGCTCACTTCTGGTTGCTACACAAAGGGATACAATGTTTGTCCTATATGTGGTCCTGCATTTTGAGGAAGATACTCATCATTCCTTAAGAAGATGGAATATATAGGCCATAGGCGCTTTCTTCCAATGGACCATAGATTCAGAAGTTTAAGAATTGCATTCAATGGCTCCACTAAATATAGAGAGCATCCTATATATCCTAGTGTCAAAGAAATAAAGGAATTTTGCAGACAAAGGGAGAAGTGGCTATCGAAAAGTAATAGGAGGCCTAAAGAAGATCTGGGGTTATTATTAAAAAACTTAAAATACATTGTTTTATCTTCCATGAAAAATTGATTGTTGTATTCTTTTCCATGCAGTACCTTCTTGTTCGTAACACTCTTGATGTGATGCATGTGCTGAAAAATATTGCTAAAAATGTTTTAAAGACACTCTTACAAGAATCAAATAAAGATTCATTAAGAGTTCGTCTAGAAATGAAGGATATGAAAATATGACTAGAATTATGGCCTCAAGTAGTCCTTGGATGAAATGACAAGTTGAACATGAAGAATCCACATGCTTCCATGCTAATGAAGAATCCACTGGATGCCTACATAAACCATCTTGACTTCTTCCACCAACATGCCATTTCATGTTTTTGGCAATAAGAGGACATATGTTAAAAAATTTTGACATTAGAGCATAGAAATGCATGTCAACATGTAATAGCATAAGGCCAAATATAAGATTCACAATTTACATACCTATATTGTCTAAGAAGTCGTGGAATCAAAGGAAAGTGCCGTAATATTTTTTGAGGAACCTTTGACTTGCCACTTAACTTCCATCGACTTTCATTGCACTTGGGACACACTTCCAAACTTGCATACTCCCCACGATATAAAATGCAATCGTTGACACAAGCATGGATATTATCATACTGTAAGCTCAACTCATGAATTTTACTTTTGGCCTCATATGATGATGAAGGAAGATAATTATTTCGTGGAAGAATATTATGTTTTAGAAGATAAAGGAGCTCACTAAAGCTAGTTTGTGACCATCCATGCACCACCTTTAAATTATAGAGTAAAAGAGTAGTTGACAATGAGCTCACTTCACATCCATCAAAAAGTGGTTTCTTTGCCTTGCTCATTAAATCTTCAAATTTGGATATGTTATCAACGTCTTTCTCCAAATCATCATCACCGTCCGCGTCGCAATTCTGCCCTCCATTGTACCCTAACCACCATCCACGCCTTCTTGCAACCACCATCCATGCCTTCTTGCTATAAGTTGTAGTTGCTCACAAGCAACGAAAACTAAGGAAATAAGCTAAGGAAATAACTGCTAGTGCTACACCCAATATATAAGCTAACGTACCTACTACTGTGCTTTGAGAGTTGCTACCAACTGCGCCACATGTACAGGGTTCGAATGATTAAGGAGCCCACAAGTTGAATGGAATTGGCTTGGGTGCGGTGTACTATGTAGTGTAGCTACTGACCGTCATGGGATATGAAGCGTGAGAACAAGATAATGACTCTAGTGGCACTGGGCTGCTAGGCCACGACTAGATGTACAACTACAAGGCCATAGATCGACGAGATATGTAGGCAGCAATAGGAGTGAGCTCACGTACGCTTTGCAAGTTCGCAATTCGAGGTCTAGTGCAGGGATCGGATGCCGTTTGAAGGTAGAGAAAACATTTGGGGGGGATTTTTTTTGCCAAAATGCATTTTGGTGCCTTCAAATTCCCCCTTTACTCTTTACCCCTTTAATACTTCCCCCTTTGCTCTTTACCCCTTTAACTCTTCCCTTTCAAATGAAAAGGAGGACTATGATCAAGGGGAGATATCCACAGTCTAGGGAGGGGAGGAAGGCTCATGCCCATCCTTTCCCTAGGGATGGAGTCTAGGATACGCCCATTTTCATGCGCTTCCCCGTTTTCCCCATATGATAAAATTGGCTCCATTTCACCATGGTTAAGAAAACATATGGTTAAAATTTACATTTGTGGGTGAGTATGGTCAACCGTGCAGTGAAAAGCCCTCACTCATGGGATAGGCCACATGTGTACACAAACTTGGGAGGGCAAGTAATTTCTACTTTTGTTGGCAAGCCAATTAACCTAATTACTTTATAATATCTTTTCCAAGCCCAAATCTATCATGGTTTCCTTAGTTATTAGGTTCACCGCCGCTAATCCATAGTGTATTAAGGAATCTATAATGGTGTGCTTCAATGCACATATATGCTTCGATAGTTCCATGGTCCTCGTCCCTCATAGATTGTCCAAGACTTACACTCGCATGACTTCCTTCCTATCACAAATTCTGAATGAAGGGTTCTATTAAGAAATTCACTATTCAAATAGCGGTCACACGGTTGCAATATTGAAAAGACACATGTATATTACACTACTATAGACACTAGAATAAAAGTGTAAACCTATACTAAAGAGAGAATGATTTAATGATATATTTGTTTTATATTATGAAAGATTGTTTACATCATGACTCACAAGGTTGGATCTCAAGTTTCTTGATTTGAACCCACCCTCAAAACCCATATTGTTGGATCTATAACATTGGGACTCCATGTAGCCTTCCATTAGACCATTTGTGATTCAATCCTCTGTTAGATAGTCTCTTTGTCTTTTGGGTGATTGGGCAATTGTGCAAAGTGTGCAAAGCAAAGTGTACTAGAAAGATAGAGTGAATATTTACAAATGCCAAAAGAGAAGTGCAACAAATGACAAGTCCACTTAGAGAAAGATTGGTTCTATCTTAGGTAGGGACAAACCAACTAGATATAAAAAACCTTGGCTACACTTGACACACTCCTCTTGTTAGAAAGATTACTTATCATCTAGCCCCACCTAGGAATCTTACTTTCCCAACCATAACATAACAAAACATAGCATAGCTATAACCTAACATAACATACGTGCATCACATAACTTCATATACACACACAACAAACATGAATATGCAACAAACATGAATTCAGTGTTTGATGACAAACAAACCCTATACTCTTCTAGTTCCTTAGCACATTTTTCCTTTTCCTTTCTCAATCAAGCTTTTTATCATGATGTTTGTTCACCGCCTAAACAATTGTTTACCTAATGTTGTGGCTGATCCATCAATTCCCTCTCGAACAACTGCTCATGTACACCATTCAAACCGAACAGAGGCTACTTTTCCAATCAAGATGGCTCATCGTTGACATCGATCACCAAAGAAAATTGAGTGCATTAATAATGTTGTTCAGGAGATGCTCCAAAAGAAGGTAATCAGTCCATCTTCCAGTCCTTGGGCAGCTGAGCCTCAAGTTACATAGACATAGGCATACATAGAGAAAGGCATACATAGACATAGGCATACATAGATAGGAAAGAGTAGATGGAGTGGGCTGTTGGTTGTGTGCATAAGCTATATATATATGTTCTAGCTTTAGAGTTACAACAAAGAGAAAATGATGAATCATATATAGAAAGAACCATATATGTATATATGAGATACACAAAAGATATATATGATACATATATAGAATCATATAGTGTCTCTCGAACCTATTAAACAATTTAAGTCTTCTTTATTAAACTTGGTTGATAGTAGATACAAGGCATTTTTTGGTATTTAACTCACAAATTATAATTTAAGCTTTATAGATGAGAGATGCAAAAGATATATATCCTACGGTGTGCTTTTGAGTTACAACAAAGAGCAAGATCCTCATCATGTGGTCCGTCAAAGAAATCTTCATCTTATGTCACATCCCCAACTACTGCTAGTAGCATATTGTGCAAAATGCAACATGCCACTATACTCATTGCTCCAGCTTGCGCTTTGGGTTTAGGAACTTCTTATTGAGGTATTGCCATCAAACTTTCAATCAACCAAATGCATGCTCACAACAATTACAGATGGAGGATAAATAGAAGTTGAACTTGTGTTACAGGTCTGTGCTAGGGGTATCATATAGATTGATAAACCATGTTATAAGTGCGTATACACCATCTCCAAGGATGTACTCTCGAATGTGAAAATAACCATCAACAAAATCAGAACTTTTTAGGATATGGAAACTACTCAAGACCTATGCAAAGTTTCATTGGATCACCACCAAATTTTGAAAGGGTATTAAAACAAGTTGTTTTAATGTCCTTGCAAAGTGTAAGGTGCATCGGATGTCAGATGTTACACCGGGGAACAAGAATGCCCATATTTGCATGGGGATGCTATGTATGTGAAGGAAAAATGCACAATGGACATCCGCATCCGTATATCCCACGGTTGGATCAGCTCCAAACTTTGCAAGGGTCTTAAAAAAATTGGTTTTAATTTCCTTCCAAAGTATCACATGGATTGGATGCCGTATGTGACACCAGGGAGCAAGAATGCACATATTTGCACATGGATGCTACTCGATATGAAGCAAAAATGTGCAATGGACACCGAGATCCATATACCACACCGTCAGATCAGCACCAAACTTTGCAAGGGTCTTAAAACAATTTTTTATTATGTCCTTGCAAAGTATAAGGTGCATTGGATGCCGGATGTTACACCAGGGAACAAGAATGCCCATATTTGCATGTGGATCCTATGTATGTGAAGGAAAAATGCACAATGGACATCCACATCGGTATATCCCATCATCAGATCAGCACCAAACTTTGCAAGGGTCTTTAAAAAAATTTTCTTGATGCCCTTCCAAAGTATCAGGTGATCGGATGCTGTTTGTGCCACCTAGAGCAAGAATGCACATATTTGCACATGGATGCTACATGATATGAACGAAAAATGTGCAACGGACCTTGACATTTGTATATCCCCCCTTCGAATCAGCACCAAAATTTGCAAGGGTCTTAAAACAAGTTTTTGTACTGTCCTTGCAAAGTGTAAGGTGCATCAGATGCCATATGTACCACCAAGGAACAAGAATGCTCATATTCGCATGTGGATGCTATGTATATGAAGGAAACAAGTGCAACAGACACCGATATCCATATACCACACCGTCGGATCAGCACCAAATTTTGAAAGGGTATTAAAACAAGCTATTTTAATTTCCTTGCAAAGTGTAAGGTGCATTGGATGCCGGATGTTACACCAAGGAACAAGAATGCCCATATTTGCATATGTATGTGAAGGAAAAATGCACAATGGGCATCCGCATCTATATATCCCACCATCGGATCAGCATTAAACTTTGCAAGGGTCTTAGAAATTCTGGTTTTAATGTCCTTCCAAAGTATCAAGTGGATCGGATGCTTTTTGTGCCACTGAGAGCAAGAATGCACATATTCGCAAGTGGATGCTACGTGATATGAAGGAAAAATGTGCAAGGGACACTAACATTCATGTATCCCACCATCGGATCAGAACCAAACTTTGCAAGAGTCTTAAAACAATTTTTTGTAATGTCCTTGCAAAGTGTAAGGTGCATCGGATGCCAGATGTGCCATCAAGGAACAAGAATGCTCATATTCGCATGTGGATGCTATGTATATGAAGGAAACAAAATGCAACGGACACCGAGATCCGTATACCACACCGTCAGATCAGCACCAAATTTTTCAAGGGTATTAAAACAAGTTGTTTTAATGTCCTTGCAAAGTGTAAGGTGCATTGGATTCTGGATGTGACACCGGGGAACAAGAATGCTCATATTCGCATGTGGATGCTATGTATATGAGTGAAACAAGCGCAACGGACACCGAGATCCATATACCACATAGTCGGATCGGCACCAAATTTTTCAAGGGTATTAAAACAAGTTGTTTTAATGTCCTTGCAAAGTGTAAGGTACATTGGATGGCGGATGTGACACTGGGGAACAAGAATGCCCATATTTTCAGGTGGATGCTATGTATGTGAAGGAAAAATGCACAATGGACATCTGCATCCGTATATCCCACCGTCGGATCAGATCTAAAATTTTCTAGGGTCTTAACAAAAAAAAATTAATTTCCTTCCAAAGTATCACGTGGATCGGATGCTATATGTGCCATCAGGGAGCAAGAATGCACATATTCACACGTGGATGCTACTCAATATGAAGCAAAAACGTGCAATAGACATTGAGATATGTATACCTCACCATCGGATCAGCACCAAATTTTGCAAGGGTCTTAAAACAAGTTTTTAAAATTTCCTCACAAAGTGTAAGGTGCATTGGATGCTGGATGTGACATCAGGGAACAAGAATGCCCATATTTGCATGTGGGTGCTATGTATGTGAAGGAAAAATGCACAATGGACATCCGCATCCGTATATCCCACCGTTGTATCAGCACCAAACTTTGCAAGGGTCTTGAAAAAATTGGTTTTAATGTCCTTCCAAAGTATCAGGTGGATCGGATGCTTTTTGTGCCACCAGGAGCAAGAATGCACATATTCGCAAGTGGATGCTACATGATATGAAGGAAAAATGTGCAAGGGACACCGACATTCGTATATTCCACCGTCGAATCAGCACCAAACTTTGCAAGGGTCTTTAAAAAAGTTGTTTTAATGTCCTTGCAAAGTGTAAGGAGCATTGGATGCAGGATGTGCCACCAGAGAACAAGAATGCTCATATTCACATGTGGATGCTATGTATATGAAGGAAACAAAGCGCAACGGACACCGACATCCATATACCACATGGTCAAATCAGCACCAAACTTTGCAAGGTTCTTAAAACAAGTTTTTTTAATGTCCTTGCAAAGTTTAAGGTGCATTGGATGTCGGATGTAACACCAGGGAACTAGAATGCCCATATTTGCATGTTGATGCTATGTATGTGAAGGAAAAATGCACAATGGACATCCGCATCTGTATATCCCACCGTCGGATCAGCTCCAAACTTTGCAAGGGTTTTTTTTTTTTTTTCATGGCTAGAAGCACACTGATGCATGTATTTCAATGCTTATGCATGATGCATGGTGAACAACTAGGAAATATCCATTCCAAGCCATGCAATTGACATTAGATGGGCATGATACTTTGCATAGGCATTGAAATTGCCTTGTTTAAGGCTTGTGCAAAGTATAACTCCTAGAAAATACCATTTTTATGGTTAGAAGCACACCAATGCATGTTTTTCGATGCTCATGCATGATGCATGGTGAAAAACTAGGAAATATCCATTCCAAGCCATGAAAGTGACATGAGATGGTCATGATACTTTGCACACACCATGAATTCACGTATTTTAAGGCTTTTACAAAGCTTCATGTCCATAAAATACCATTTTCATGGCTGCTAGAAGCACATTAATACATGTTTTTCAACACTCATGCATGATGCATGGTGAAAAACTAGGAAATATCCATTCCAAGCCATGCAAATGACATCAAATGGCTATGATACTTTGTGCAAACATTAAAATTGCCGAGTTTAAGGCTTGATCAAAGTATTTTGTCCATCAAATACCATTTTCAAGGCTACAAGCACACTGATGCATGTTTTTTAATACTGATGCATGATGCATGGTGAAAAACTAGGGAATATCCATTACATGCCATGAAAATGACACCAAATGGCCATGATACTTTGCACAAGCCTTGAACTTACCCATTTTCTTGCTTGCACAAAGTATAATGCTTACCAAATGTCATTTTCATGGCTAGAAGTTGATAGATACATGTTTTTCAATGACCATGCATGATGCATGGCACGACACTAGGAAATATCCAATGAAAATGACATCTCATGGCCATGATTCTTTGCATAGGACTTGAAATCACCGGGTTTGAGGCTTTTGAAAAATATCACGCACATCTAATACCATATGCATGGCTAGAAGTACAATGATGCATACGCCTGCCGAACCATGCAAAAGATATCCTATCAACCCAAAAATTTGTGAGGATAAGGGTATTATTGGTATTAAGACTTGTATGAAGTACAAATCCATCAAACCCACACACATATGCTAGAAGCACACCGATGCATATTTTTAACACTCATCCACATTGCATGGTAAGAAATGTGGAAATACACATTCCTGGCCATGAAAAAGATACATGATCCACATAAAACTTTTACAAGAATAATTCTATTACTTTCATTAAGGCCTATACAAAGTATTATACCCATCGGGAGTGTTGATAATGTAATCATTAAGGATGGTTGTATATTTAAAGAAAATAATGAGATTCAGACATTGGGTCAAACCATAGGCTTGAATGTTTCTTGGAAAACTCTTCATGTAATGTCTTTATAATTTTATATTTTATTTTGCTATGTAAAAATTGTATTATTTATTTCTCAATCAACTATTGAATAATATTTATTATCAAGTAAAATGCATGTGTTATAAATGGTAAAAGTTATTCCTTAGAATTTTAGATGACTTCTTCACATTGTGTACTATGAGTGCTGATGCACTTAAGACTCTTGATTAATCTTTCACACTTAGACTATACAGAAATAGTGACAGTAATATCAATGTTGTGAATGGTAGTATTGAATCTTTGGCAACAATAAGATACTTTGCAGCAACTGAATGGTCAACCATTGTGTAATTTTGCTCCACATATGCATTTTGTGCTGCCATTTCTTGGTAAGAATGGCAGTTAAAAAATGGTTGCCATTTCTTCATAAGAAATGGCAGTCAAGAGAGAGTTGCCATTTTGTGCTGCCATTGCTTCTTAGAAAATGGCAATTAAGAAGTGTTTGCCATTTCTTTAAACAAAGTGGCAGTCAAGAAATGGCTGCCATTTCTTACCAAGAAATGGCAATCAAGAATTTGCTACCATTTCTTATGAAGAAATGGCAGTTAATAATTTGTTGCCATTTCCTCATAAGAAATGGCAATCAAGAATTTGTTGCCATTTCTTCATAAGAAAGGGCAGTCAAGAATTGGCTACCATTTGGTGTTGCCAATTATTGCTAAGAAATGGCAGACAATAAAAGGTTGCCATTTTTTGTTGCCATTTCTTCCAAAGAAATGGCAGTTCAAGAACTAGTTGCCATTTCTAACTGCCATTTTTGCAAAACATATGGCAATTTGAGAAGCTATTGCCATTTCATACATAAGAAATGGCAAAATTGGAAATTGTGTGCCATTTGCTATTCCCATTTCTACCTAGTTTTGTAGTAGTGACTGGAGAGAAAGCACCAAGAATCTACACTAGAAGCCGTGAAGAAATCAATGTGGGCAGCTCAAAAAAATACGCCCCAGGATCTGATTCTATCCACTTTGATCGTAGAGACTGAGCAAGAAATGATAAAGTGGGAATTGAAGGAAGATGAAGAAACAAGAGTCAAAAGTCATCAGATCTGGTTGGAAGTGGGTGACTGCCCCCTAAACTCTTCTTCCAGTCGGTAAAAAGAAAACGAGCACACGAGCAAATTGATAAGGTACTTGATGTAGAGGGCAACATAGTCATGGAATTCTGGCACATGGTGGACATGTTCCAACATGAGCCAAGTCTGATCGTGGGTGAACCGGCAGCTCAAGACGTTGATTGGGAGGAGTACTTTAAGGGAATTACTAGTGGCCTTAACTTTAGAATCTCTGAGTACCAAAGAAAAAGACTCGATAGCCCGTACTTTGAGGTAGAATTAAAAGAGGCGGCCGAGGCCCTAGCAAAAGAAAAATCACCAGGCCTGATGGACTAACAATGGAATTCTATTGTGCCTTCTAGGATGTGATAGGGGCAGATCTAAACAAGATGGTGAACACAGATTCTGATTAGGGTACCTTGTCCTCTGATGTCAACACAAGATTAATGAAACTCTTCCCTAAAAAACAAAATCGACTGAGGGTAGCACATTGGAGACCAATCACTATGCTCAACACCTCCTACAAGATAATCGCGAAGGCCTTAGCAATCAAGATCAGTGACGTGCTCCAAAATAGTTGACCAAGAACAAAACGAGTTTGTAAAGGGCTGAGATATCTTTGAGAATGTTCTCAATGTCTGTGCAACAATGGACTACGCCATTTCCTCAAGGCAAAAAGCAATGTTTGTGGGTATCGACCTAGGAAAGGCCTACAACAGGATCCAATGGGACTACCTCCTCAAAGTCATGGAAACTCTAGGCTTTGGTAAGGCCCTTCTTCAAAAGTTGTCCACACTATTCCAGAATGCCTCAGCAGTGCTTTGCATGAATGGGGGCACTGTAGGTAACTTTGAGCTCCACAAATCAGTGCGACAAGGGTGCCCACATGTTCCACTCCTATTTGCTATAGGAATGGTCCCCTTGATACACCATCTCAAATAGGCAGCTAGTTTAGGAGAAATCAAAGGCCTTTAGCTCCCAATAGGGGATCCCTTCAACATCCATCTTTTCGCAGATGACATGATGGTAGTAACCTTGGAAGACAAGCTGGGTGCATACAAGCTATGGACCAAGTCCTTCGCCTTGTGCGGTATGACTATGCCTCGGCCCCACAGTGGCTAACGGACCTGTAGATCCAATGCATCCATAAAGGAATGGTTGTGAGATATCTGGAAGCCCCCATCGACCTTGGGATAACCCTACATCAAAGGTTCCAATGGTTCAAAGAAAAGATGAAAGAGAAACCGCTTATGTGGAGTGGGATGCCTCTAGAATGGAAGGTGCTCATCCTAGTTAGCCAACATATCTTGGCAGTTGCGACTACATACATAGCTACGATTTTGAATTTCAAGATATCTCATTGGATGGAGATAGAGTGGATGCTTAGAGCCTTCATCTGGGCAGAAGAAAACAGCAAAAGGAAGATGCATATGATCCCGTGGGAGGCATGGAAATCCCCCAAGCTACGGGGAGGTGTTGGCCTCCTTGATATCAGCATGGAAAGTATTGCCATCTCCAAGAAGTGGCTCCCTAGTATATTTGAAAAGACAAACCCATGGGCTGCAATAGTTAAAGACTTCATTAGAAAGGGAAAAGGCAAAGGGGTAGGACCCTAGAAGGAATTATCTTGGTATGACAAGCTTTGCTCAGCCTTCCCTCTCTCTATTGTAGGTTCCGATCTACTTTCAAGACTAGTTGCAGCATGGAAGACTACGTTCAACGGGGTCTTCTAGAAAGGCCAACCCTGTCTACATGGGGATAGCAACCTCTTGGAGAACATCTGGTGGAGCACCGCCTCACACCGTAGTAACAACCCATTCACAAGATTGGACCTGGCAAGGTCCTAAAGCATGTCCAACAAGGGTATTCGCATATGGTGTGACATTTGGGATGCACAAAAGGCAAACTGGTTTCCCATAGATAGGATATGTGCATATTTCAAGCTATGACCCAAGGCGAAATATACCTAATCTCCATGGTGCTGGACAACATGCCTAACTCATGGCCGACAAACACCTCCCCATCAATCAATTGGAGGGTGAGGTGAATCAATGGGTGCTCAGGAAACAAAACCTCAGCAAGATCTCAGCCAAGACAGTGTATGCCATCTCTCTCATGACCTCACAGTCATTCCAATCCACAATAGAAAGTGGATGCTATGTAGAGGTAAAAAATGGTGGATTGGAAGACTCAAAAGTATATGGAAGGACGGGGCCAAAGGGAAAACTGGTTTCCTCTTATGGAAGATCATTAATCAATGGCTCCCACTTAAAGGCAAACTCTCCAAGAGGATCCCGATGAATGCATGTTGCCCATTGTGTGGTAAAGTGACAAAGGTGACCAACCACCTACTATTGCACTGTGTAATTTCTAGAGGTATCTGGTTCAAAATTGAAAGGGCAATTTGCCTCTCCGGTGTGATGAAGACCTTCAGGTTGGCAGTACAGTGGAGGGTGGCATTGTTAGGTGACACATTTAAAATGCCCTCCACTCTAGCGGCATGTTGGCCCTACGTAAGAGCTGCAGTTATGATGGCCATTTGGGAAATCAAAAATCTTATAGTCTTTTAGCAACACAAGCCGGCAACATGATATTGCGAAACGGCAATCGCCTCTTGCATGTGTAAGAACCTAAGAGAATTTAGTTGGATCACAATGATGAAGGAATCCTTGGTGAGTCGCACCTTGCTAGACATCCGTTGACTGTATCCCCACTGGTTAAGGGTGATCTTTCTCTGACCACTTGCAATGTGGGTCAAAGATGGATAACCCATAACATGATCGAGTTTTGTAACTACGGTCTCTTTTTTTGCTGGGCTGACCACCCCTTCCAATCAAATCAATTTTTTAGTTTGGGGTGGGGGGGGATATGCCAACCATAATGTTTCTATAAGACTCTGTCAAAAAGCACCATAAGGGTAGATAAGCCTCCAGTTATGAGCATTTAGGATATGAAGCCTCTAGTTATGAGCACCTCCAATAATGAGAGCCATTGTTAATAACAATTTGGGTAATCCTAATAAAAAGAATATTATGTCATGTAAGCCTCTTACAGAGATCATTGCATTGAGCAATCGGGAATCATGCATAGATGATATTCCAATTCAAAAGCTAGGCAATGTTAATATGCCACTACAGACATCATCAACAACAAATTACATATGGAATAAGTAGAGTTTCCAAGTTCTAATCAAGATCAATGCTTAATGTATGGGAATATTTCTTAGAAACATTTTTCAAATGCTAACAATGATTCTTCTAGATCCACATCTGTAACAAATGTCAAAAGATTTTCCATATAATTATTTTAAAAGCTTTATGAAAAGGACAAAAATTATTCAAATGAGACAATTAGCATGTCTCACCGACATCGCACCAAAATGCAAATTCAATCATATTTATTCAAATCATGAGGTCTACTTTACAACAAGTTTTTATGCAACTCTTCATGAGTTTTTCTATAGTATCATAAAAAGCACCATAGCTTTGTATATAAAATATTGTGACCTATGATGTAGATGTCCTACTTTTAATACATTTGCAAAGCATGAATACCATAAATTATGTGATAGCTAGATAGCCATTATTTAATGATAATTAATGCCATTGGGTATATTCATAATCAAACCATGTATAACTAATGCACATGTAGGCTTTTGTCTAATAAGCATTGTTGGCATATTTAAATTCCTCCACTACTAGATTATCATTTCAAGTAATTAATACATAATACTCCAATAGTAAGTATAATTATTTCCAACGAGACGTAAACTTCACCCTTGTATTAGTTCATCACATTGGATATCACCTTGGGCATACAAATCTCTATGTCTATTCTATGAACATCACTTTTTGAAATCCATGCCCCATGATTGTTTTTCTAATAGCTACATAGATAATTTATCTACAATATATCTTACACAATCTAATAGCTAATAGCTACTCTCTTTCATGCACAATTTGTTATACTATATGGATAATTGCTATCACTTAATTCAAGAAAATAGAATTTACCGTAGATTTAGCCAAACTACAACAAACGTAACTTCTCCCTCCTATGCACCTTTCTCTCCTACCCTTGCAAACTATTTTCCTTGAAGGTCGCATATCATCTCCTGATGAGTGGCGTCCCACTATTAATAAGGGCATGTATGCATCCATTTCAAAGTATATTTCAAGTATAACATGGCTTGGTAGACTTTGAAAAGAGTAAGCCTACAGACTATACACGTATCATATTGCTACTAATTATGGCACGATGGACTATAAATATGCTCATGGATGCATGACAAACGTTGACAATGTGAACCCTTGGTTGAACGTCCTTTGACATCTAGCTTATGTGATTTCTCTATGCACCAAGGGAATCAAAAAGGTGACAAATAGGCTGGCACATGTGTGGATTTTGTCAAGCAACTTTCCTGCCAAATGTAATGAGTCAGGGGCACATGTTAGCCTGAAGCTCATTGGACCCTATCACAGTTACACACACATGTTAGGATTGAAATATAATATGAAAGAGAAGCAAGCTTCTTCATTCCTATTGGCTATCCCCCTCCTATAGACTCTTGCTTGCCTATGTAGACCATTTGCATCCGTCAGGCATCCAATTGCACTTTTTACTAAAATTCGCTTGAATTTTGCCAAAATTGTTGCCTCATTGTTGCATTTCCCTAGGGTGGAGTGTTGGTGTAATGGAAACGAGCAACTTTGGTTTCCTCAAGTTGGTTGACATTAGAAGCATGGTACATTTATGAATGATCAAATAGTGTGATACATTGAACTATTGAAGCCTAAAAACATTCAGGTGTAATGAATCTAGTGAGGAAGCTCCCCTCTTCGTAGTGCTAGGACACCTATCTCAAAGTTGAAAACCCTACATCCTTCCATCCCTATCTGATCCTCCAACTCTGTGTGGCACCACAAACATACTAGGAAAGTCGACAATTGGAACTATGCAAAATTCTTGAGTAATCATTGCACGAGGGAGATTCACAAAGACCATCTCAAACATCTCCTAACTGTTTAGAATTATGTGCTTTGTTGATAGGTTCTAGATTTCAAAACCATGAGGATGGAAGTGGACTCTGATAGAATTATGTGGTTTGTTGATAGGTTCTAGATTTTAAAACCATGAGGATGGAGGTGGACTCTTAGTGGCCCTCTCCCTCTCTATACTGCTATCAGAATATCATGGTAGTCTTCTACTGAACACCCATGCACATAGGGAAACTTTCGCCCATCTCGCTCATTGCCATCTTTAGTTGCAAAGGTGAAAGCTGATGGAACATCAACCCAAATCATGGAGAAGACTCCTAAAGGACTAAATCCATTCTCAAATTTCCCACCTACCCCCTTTGAGAGGGAAAATATCTATGACTCTCCTACTTACACTTCCACCATGGTTTTTTGAGCTTGAGAGCAATTTCTATCTTCGTTTGCTACCTAGGAAGAAGAGGATCATGGAGCCTCAACTAGAGGTTTTGGGGTCAGAAGCATCCACAAGAGAACTAGTTTTTAGAATCAATACTGTGAGAGGTGGCATGGCAATAAGAGGTGGGTCTATTAGGCCCAATCCTTCAAAAAATGTAACTTTCATCACCACGAGGCCCAGCTACTCGAGTGTGCTCAAACAATACAAAGGAGGTTTCTTTCCAACCCCCTTTGCCAAGCCTCATAGTTTTGGCTTTACAAGTTCTCGAGCGGCAAGAGAACCTCCAAGAATGGAAAGTAGAACGTTTCACCAAGGTGCCAATGGATTGGAGGAAGAAGAACCCCAAGATCAAGGATAGCACCAAGCAATTGAAGTCTCGTCCCAAGCACCTAGCGCATCAACCCGGTGGGGAATCCTCTCAAACTCAACAATAGGTCTCCCCTCAAGGGTAAAACAAGGTGGTGGAACCCCATGTAGTGAAGGAGGAAGAGACCCCCTACCAATAGAAACGTTGAAAACCTCCCACACAATAGGAACTTGCTCCCCAAGCTACTCCCAACTAGAGATTCAATCCTAGGCTCCAACACAGGAGGAACAGGTCATGCCCCCCTCCTCCCTCCCTACAGGTGCTAAAGCAAGAACTAGACATGTTCTAGGAGAAGATAAGGACCACATGGAGTGTTTATTAGTTTATCTTTATCTCACCAATCAAATCTTTTCTTATTCTCATGGCCGATCCTGTAAAGACTTGGTTGCAAAAGTTGCACTTCCACTTTTGATCTTCTCTATCCGCCATGGTTGATGTACATGTAAATGAGAAAAACCATCTCAATTCATTAATATGTTACCAGCAACTTAAAACAATGTCACTAACATGTCATTGAAAACAAATGTAAGTTTGCTAGACCTCAAGAGAGAGCAACCATCCAATCGTCTTGCCCCCTCCCGACATAAATGGATGGTTATAGACATGGTAATCTACCTGTAGAAATAGGCATGAGATGGCAAGTTGCCTTTTCCCATGTCCCGCTCTTTCTCAAGTAAGCATCTATTTGCACTATGATCATTCACATCATCATGCTCTGTATGCGTATGTCGGTATTTCACACACACTAGTGCAGTAGCCAGCAATACCTACATGTGCGCTTATCAAGACCCATTGTATGAATCTACAAAGTGAAGGATGCTACCTAAGTTAGACATATCTAACGCAAGTTTAGACATACATTTCATACCTATATAAGCTCAACTAATTGTTCTGAGATAAGATAGTATTAATATATGCACATAAATGCATAGTATAGAATGCCACAAATTTCTTCTTACAAGCAAACTAGTATAGTCTGTAATGATCTCTAGCATGTAATTTGTGGGTTGATACAAGCTGGCAATTGTGAAGCTACACAACTGGCTAGACTTTCAATGGGTTGTTATCAACTGGCAAATGCGAGCCACAACTGGTGAAAGCCAAGTATTTTCATCTTCCTATTACCTAATAAGTACATATAAACTATAATATATCATTTCCAATTTCACATCCATGTGTGAGTAGTTACCGATCGGCATATGCGGACCACCCACTGGCACATGGTTCAAAGGTATTTTGTATCCATATGCGAGTAGTTACAAGTCGGCATAAGCGGACTCTCCACTGGCACATAGATACTTACATTCAATCTCATATATATTTTTTACCAGTTTTTTGTACCCTACATGCTATATAGCTAGTAACATACCAAAATGTGAGATTTCATAAAATTTTAAAAAGCTAATGTCTACAAAAAAAAACTTTTTTCCTTTTATTTTTGTGAAAATAACTTCAAATATATTTTTAAAAAATATTCTTTAAAAAATAATCTTTCAAATCACAAACGATAAACCATCAACATAGAGCTACGTGTTCATCCATTTTGCATCCTAGTGTGGGTAGATATCAGCTGGCCTAAGTGCGCCCACCACTGACACTGGACATTTTTGAAAGGATATAAAAACTCACAAATTAGTTTGGAAACTTTCTTTATCCCTTTTTCCTTGTCCTTCTTTGTTTTTTTTTAGACTCCAAGTAGAGCTAGAATCTTGGGAATATGAATAGTACAAGGTCAACACAAAGTACATATAAGAAATTGCATCGCATGGTATGTTCACAATACCGCTCGGTATGTACTAAAAACCCACACGATACATAAAATAGACTGTGTGGTGTATACATCACCGCATAGTATAGGTGAACACGGGCGGTATACCTACCCTTTTACCACACAATACATGGCTTTACCATGCGATAACTGCATGCGATAACTGGCTGCAGTCAGGGTCCCAATTGAAAAACATGGTAGGGCCAGTTTAAATCGCTATTGGGGGGTCAAAAAACGTTTAAAACATTTTATTTTCCGATTTAAAACACCCACTTTAATTCCCTCGCAAATCCCTTCCTTCAGGATGTAAAAGTAACTAGTCAAGAGCTTGAGAAGAGACTTTTTACTCTTGATTGAAGAAGAACTTGGTATTACACCCAAGAGGTGGCACTGCCCTAGGGATATCCTCTTATTACAAAAGAGGGGGGGGGATCAGTGAGCTCATACATGATCACGCTAGAAGGGTTGCCCTCAAATGTAACATCAAAGGGACTACCTTCAATGTGGTATCTTTATATGCTCCAACTGGCACACAGATAAGAACTCAAACCTAGGATTCTCTCACTGTGCTAGGGGAGACATCATCTTACCAGAGGACTTCAATATGGTTGAGACCTTTGGGGATAGATGGCTTTGCAAAGGATCAGTTATCAGAGGTTTTGAACAGTAGACTTGGGATAAGCTCAAGCACTCTCTACTTTGGTAGATAGTGGCATCATCTCTAACTGCACCTGGTGCAATATAGACAAGTGGGAGAGTGCAGGAGAGAGGCTAGACATGATAGGTGCTACCTCTCCCAGGAACTCCTAGACCAATCAATCAATATAAATTCTTAGACCTTTGCAACTTTATCTCATTCTGATCACAAACTAGTCCGGTTCTTCTATGATTTTTGCAAGGGCAAGAGGTCTCCCCTGACTCATGGCTAGAGGCAGTGTAGATGACCCACGATGCTCTCAAGAAGGCAAGGAAAAATAGAGCAGCAACCCAGAGGATGGACAGTATCAAATAAAATGTAGAACCTCTTGAAAATAAAGCAAGACAAGGTGAACCAAAAGCCTAGGGTGGATCTGCCCCATGTTAAATCAAACCTAAGAAGATAAGAATAGGTGATGCTAAATGACTCTAGGGCCTATTTTAGCGATTGTTGGGCTAGGAAAATAGATAGACAAACCCCTTGAAACATTTAGATTGATTAGGAGGAAAAGGATAGCAAAAAAGATCCCCCTCCTTAAAAAGGAAGATCATACTATCTCTGCCTCTGAAGGAGACAATGTTGAGCCAATCTAGCAACACTTCCAAGCCCTACTCTCTACAACTAGAGAAGAAATTTCTTAGATCCTCCAAGCTAGCAAGAGATGCAGATGGACCAAAATCAATGCTATCCACAATGTTGAAAACCTTTATCGGGATCTTGACCACTCACCCTGAACTTTGAAGGAGCTAAAAGCACCTATGGACATTATGGTTGATGGCAAATCTCCTGAGGAGGATGGTCTGACCATTGATTTTACAAAGTCTTCTAGGAAGACATAGGGCCTCAGCTTCTAAAGCTCTGGGAAGGAAGTCTTCATGTCCAGTCCTTGTCTATTCATGTCAATGGAGGGGTCATAAATTTAATTTTGAAAGGAGGAGATAGAAAGATCCTTAAAAATTGGAGACCCTTGAAAATGTTGAACTGGAGTTATAAAATATTTGCCAAGGCCCTAACACTAGGGATTTATAAAATAATGGACACTTGGACACTGCCTAAATAGAAGGGCTTCATCAAAGGTAGGCATCTTCTTGAAGCAATTGTCAACTTGTGGGAAGGACGATAGTATGCCAAAGACACAAACCAGAACATCTACTTTCTCAAAGTAGATTATGACAAGGCCTATGACAAATTAGAATGGGATTTAATCACAACAGAATCTCCAAGATGTTGGGCTGTGCTTTAGCAAAAGTATGTGCCAATGGTCTGATGATAGAACCCTTTCCTCTCACAAGGTCAATATGGCAAGGATGCCCTCTTGCCCCTCTTCTTTTTTCAATAGCAACTAGCTCTCTAGTGTGGCTCCTAGAAGATCAAGTTGAAAGAGGAGATCTCAAGGGAATAGAGATCCCTTTTGTGAAGCATCTGGTCACTCAGCAATTTGCTAATGACACAACACTGACACCTAGAAACATCCCTCAGGATGCTTCAAGTGTCCTGGAGTATTTGGACAATTTTTTCAATGCCTCAAGCTCTGTGATAAACCACAGTAAAACATACTACTCCACTCTATCTTGGAAACAACATGCCTTACTAGCTCATCTTGGCTACCACAATATCCCCAAGGGCACTATGTATAGACTACTTGGGATTCCCAAGGGCTTTGAAGTCTCCATGAAGGATACATGGGATTGGTTCATGTTTAAGTTTGGGGAAAAACTAGAGAGATGGAGGGGATATCAAGCCAACCTAGCAGGAAGTAGAATGGTCCTAAATTACTGCATCTACCCTATTTCCATCATCTACTTATCATGCTAGTGTCCCTCGCCAATTTCTCTTGACAACTTCACCAAACTATGCAGGCCCTTCCTTTGGGGAGGGAACAATAATGTTAAAAAGATCTCCAAAGTTAGATGGGAGTTTTGCATCAAACCCAAAGAGGAGGCGGGAACTAGGGGTAGTGGATGAAGCCTCTGCTTATAAGTTAGCTGCACTTGGATTATGAAGGCTTTTTTAAACCCCAACAAGGATTAGCATAGCTCTTGCCTAAGGAACTTCTCCTCATTAGACCCATAAGGTCTCCCAAATGGAAAGGTTACGCCCCCAAGCTGTTTACATTGTGTAACCCAGAGTGCTGCTCAACAAAGGGAAGCCCTCTTTGGAAATCAACTATCAAGGCTAACATTATTTTCTCTAGCAAAGGAGGCTTTATGACGTGGATTCAATATGGGTCTCTATTGTAATCAAGACCCCACCTCTATCTGACCAGGATTCCTCAAGGCCAACACGTTATGGACTTCAAAGTTGGGATCAACTTTGGGTAACAATTGAATTCGAATGGAAAGGATGGCATGAAATTAGATGATAATTTAGACTAAGCAATCAAGATCAACTTCTAGTTATGAAGGTGGAGACTTTACATGGAAGGGGGCTCCACCCTTGTCTACTGGAAAGAGCTCGGTTGGATTAATTACTCCCACCTCCTCCCATACCCACCCCAAAGAAGGATATTGAGGAAATACAGAGAGTTTTAAACAAGAGGTAGAACACCTCTGTCATCTCCAATGGAAGAAAAGATAGGCTCATTAGTGCCTCTTGGTGCTCTTGACCAGATCATCTTGACTAGTAGGCCACTATGGACAAGTCTACAATGTTTGTGGTGTAGGGTCATCACTCCCTCCTAGGAACTCTTTTGTATTAGTATCGGTCTTTAAAATTTGAGGATTTGGCTCATCATTTCCTCCTATAGGTAAGGCTTCCTTGACTATCCCAGCTTCTCCACTTCCCTATGCTTCAAAAGTGAATTTGGGTGGCTTAATGAGATGACGGCTGCAACCTCCTTGACTCTTTCTGATACTATATCTCTCCACATCTTCATGTGCATTTCTTTTCATTTCTCCTCATTAGATGTAGAGTTGTCATCCTCATCACTTGAGGTTTGGTTAGCATTATTTGAATCACTATCTTCTTTAGGGGTGCACTACTACAAAACACCTATGTATCAAGTGCATTCAATGGGTATTTTAAAAAACCCTCAACTTAATTTTCCCCCCCAAGAAAGCCACCCCTCTTTACTTATGAACTAACGGATTTTTTCAAAAGTTGAATTAAAGAAACCCTTTTGTTATGGAAATCCTATTAATATTATTTTAAAATTGAAATTAAAATGCCCCTCCTTTTGAATGCATGTGGTACACTTAAATTTCATGAATTGAATCCCTCGAGCTATCTTCTTTATTCTCTTTCACCTTTTTTCTTCTAGTGAGCAATTTGTACCCTCTCTTGGACACTTCCCTTGGTTTTGTTACCATGTTCATCTTCAAAGAACATAGTGCAACAAAAATATGTGTTGAAATAAGCCACCCTTAATGATATTTACATTAATACCCTTCCATAGCAATGTTTCAATATCCAAACCCATTCGATACAATGCTACCATCCATTCATCATTCAATAAGACTTCTAGCACGTTGTCTATTAGCCAGAGATTCTTAGGCTTTTGATAGTCTACCATTACCACACTCAGGCTTTGATTCCTCTTCAAATTGAGAGTTCTATATACTTTCCAAGAATTTGGATTGAAAGATGACCACCCTTGGCTAATAAATAAACCAAGAAATGTGGCAAGACCTAAATTCCAATGCCTTCTAGAAAGATTATGGCATGACGTAGAACTAGACAGTGATGAACTTTTGAAATTGGATACCCAACATAGATGTTAGATCCCTTTGTGCCTCTAGCCTCTCAGACTAATGTTGATCTTTTGTGGCCCACCATCGGGGAATTCACTACTATGTATAAGCTCTATATATCACTTGTGTTCAAGGCCTATTTTATCTATAAACTTATCATGAATAAAACATACCCTTTTTCTATTTAATTTATGAATACTCCCTTTATATGATACCCTTCTTTATGCAAAAAATGTGTAAAAAGGAAATTTAGAAAACTCTTTCTATTTCCCACATCGTACACTTAACATATTTATGAGTGACGCTTGTGAGGGTCACAACAAATCATACAAGATTAACAATCCCTAATACTCCAAGTTCCTATAACTTCCCAATCATTAATGGTCATTGTCATAAAGCACTGTGCATCAATGCCATTGATGCGTACCACCTTTGTATCATACTTTGACTACGAGATATCATAGGAGAAGCTAAAAGTAGAACCAATTGTACCCTGCACTGTGTGCTCTAAGGTTATTTTGTAATCTTCTACATACTCTATCTCTAAAACTTTTGGAATTTTTGCTCTTACATCCTTCATTGGTGTGGCATCGTCATCCCATGTTTTCACCCACTTTAAAGACTAAGAATTCTCAACCATTCAATGAAGTCCAAGGGCTTTTTCTTATTGAAATTCACTATTCTATTGGCCTACTTCTTGTCAAAAATAGTAATGTTGAGAGGGTAGCTTCATCTTTGACCAACTGGGTGATAATTTTATCTAAGTGGTGCATGCTCTTCTTTCCAAAGAAGTAATCCCCATTAAGGACCTTCTAGCATATATTCTTTGTTATTTTATCTAGAATGAGGCTTAAATTATGGTCTCAACCAAATGATAGAAATTTTTCTTATTATTACTTTTTGCAAACCTATTGTATGCTATGTTGCCTCATAGGAAATCTGAAACCAAAAGGTAATCTTTTCAGCACACAAATTCACCACTTAATCAATTGGAGAAGAAGAGCACAATCACACCATGAGAGCGATAGTAGACTGGGTACAATCTCCCCCCCCTAGATGAGTGGCTCACGCTTCCCCATTTAGAGTATTTATGATATTTCATAAAAGCACCAAGGAGCCAAAATTATCCCTCTCATCCAAAAATGAGGGATTTGCTTTACATAGCCATCTTAGGGCCCAAAATGAATTATGTCCACTACAAAATATATTGCTCAAACTTGCAATAATAAAATAAATACAAAATTGGCCCATGGCCATATATAATGCGCTGCGTGACACCTCGATTAGTACCCTCGCACTAACTCCAATCCTTGCTATGAGTTCCATCACTTGTACTCAAGCTGCCAATTACATTAGTTATTAACAATCGATTGAACGAATCACCGAATCAACTGATCCCAACATAACCGCGCTCAAAGCACAATAATCAATCACAACACCAATAACACTAGTGACATCAGTATTAACATGGAATTACCCACAATACCGACCATCTAGCATGGCAAATCACAGCTAGTCAGGTGTCCCCAACTAACAACATAAAGTATTCACTAGGACCCCTGCTGCGTCTGGTGCGCTCCTATGGAGTACTTTGCCATAGTCACATTTGACTACAATAATAATGTCCAAAGCAAGATATATATCAGAAATATAATTTTCGTAACATCCCTCTTGCTTGGATTGCAACTGACCTCAGTTGCGTGTTTAATTATAGGAACTAAGGAGATCTGGAAAAGTTCAAAAGAACCACTCATGCATCGACTGAGCATCATCTCTCATATGATTCTTAAATTTGAGCAAGTATTTAGTATAGACATTCCTATTTCGGGTCGATGTTTGTTGATGATCTACAATGCATTCGGGTTCTAGTATTTCTTCTTCATCAACAATCAATGGAGCCTCTTCATAGACAGGATGAATAGGTAAAGGTCCTTTGAAGGGCTTTAAGAGGCTGATATGGAAAGCATTATGTATTTTCCAATTATCAGGTAATTCAAGCCTATAAGCTAGATCATTGATTTTCTGAATCACCTTGAATGGTCCATAAAAATTTGGGGAATACAAACATCCATGATACACTGAAAGGTTAATTCTTAATGAAGCACAATACATGTATAATCTTTGTACATTGCAATGGCCGTCTTCAGATCCTGGGGTCTTGGTTGCACATCATTACTATGACCTTTAAGCATTAATAGAAGTGATCTTGCTTTGCCATAAATTTAGTTATAGGTCTCTTGCCCTTTATTGCTAGTGGCCTGTCACACCTAATCCATAACTTCCTTGCCTTTGTGAGAATTTTAAAAAGGTTTTATTCATCATATAGGAAAGCAAATTCAATCTTTCTGCTTATGTAAGTGATAAGCCGTGAAAACTTTCCCAAGTATTCATCAAGTGTCACCATTCCTTTTTGTGTCTCAACTTCACAAAAATGCTACCCATCAATAGTCTTGAACCTACATCTACCTATGAACCAATTTTTCACCAGCATTTATCTCTTTACCACGCCACTCTAGTATTTGCTCTGGTACATAGTAGCTTTACAAACTACGTTACTCTTTGTAAATCTTCAAAGGCTTAGAGAAAGTCACCGTGCTTTTGAAATGTGACATCATGCAATAGAGGATCACCTGTTTCAACTCTCTTGAGCATCATAATATGTAGAGTGATATTTCTTGCAAATGGCATTTTGGTTATCCTCATATCTTCATAAAGTTTTAGTGCAAAACACTCATGTAGCTTTCGTTGATTGGTGAATAGGAAACTTGATCAATCTGCATTGATATGATCCCTAAATGTTCAAGATGATTAAGTATATCATGCTTAGAAAAATGGATAGTAGAGAATATACAAGTGCATCTTCTTTGGTGATATTAGCGCAGAAGAGGCTACTTGTGTTGTGACTTAAACATGCCCACTGGTTTTATATAGAAGACTTGTCTTGTTTTGCAAGTGACTCAAACACGCTCACTAGTATAGAAGCCTTGTCTTGTGTTGCAAGTGACTCAAACACCATCACTTGTATAGAAGCCTTGTCTTGTGTTGTGACTCAAACATGATGACTAGTATAGAAGATTCATCTAATGTTGAGATTGACAAGATGGAACCACAAAGGAAGATAAATGAAACGATTGATGGTATGATTGATGCCATAACAGGAATTGATGCTATTAGTGATAATGGTCGTGATGTTCTCAATAGAGTAGAGGGTATAGGTGACAGAAGATATGATTGTGGCTTTGGTCATGATGTTCTCACTAGAGTGTAGGGTAGAGATGGCAAAACATCTAATAATTATAATGTTCGTCCTACTGCTCTCCTTGGGGTGGAGGATATAGATGGAGAACATCTAACTATGGTGTTGGTCATGATGTTCTCATTGGTATGAAGGATATAGATGGTAGAACATCTAGCCGTGATGTTGTTCATCATTTTCTCACTAGAGTGGAGGATATAGATGTTAGGATATCTAACTATGAAGGAGAAATAGCTCAATCATACAATTCAAGAGGCATTTGCAACCGATTGACTTCAATGAACTTGTCTACTAGATTGCCATTTCCAAGATATTATAAGGAAATCAAATAATTCTGAATACCACTCGGCATTTCACTTTAGCAATGAAGATTCGGGAGAAAATTTTTCAATGGATATGGTCTCACAACTAGAAAACACAAGACACTATTTTCAGAAAGAATGTGAGTGTGAAGAGGTGACAAATCATGGCACCAATTGTAGAACCTAAGAGACACGTAATGTTGTTTGAGGAGAATATGGAAAGGACTCTTATGCAACTTTGTTGTAAGAAATTTTAAATTAGAAAAGTTACAAAAAATGATTATGAGGCCATATACCTGGGTATTTGAAGTAAGATACGGCCTAATAGATAGACATAACCATATTCTTCAAGAATTCTTTGACAAGGTCATCAAGACTTAAAGACAAGATAATGTAAACCTAGAGTGAAACCCAAATTATTTTGGGATAGCCATTTGCAAAATTGAGGATATCAATGGTTAAATGGACTATCACATGGTACACTAGAAAGATTCTATTTAAAAAATTTGGGCTTTCTCACTTTGTTTGGAGTTTTTTTCCTAACTGGTCACCTCCACTAAATAGCACTAGGTGAACTCCAAAATTGGGAAATTTTGCAACTATTCATGGCTCGCCTCCATAGAAATATGAATGAATAAATCTAAAAGTTCACCAAAGTTGTAGGTGATGACCTCCACTTAATACATATTGATAAATTTGTGAAAACATGACAACATAGGGAAATCATTTGTTGAATTCAACATATATGTGGTCTATAGATGCACCATTTGATTGAATAATATATTAGGTGGTATAAAGATACACCATTTGTTTGGAACAAGGCTTTTGAATCTTGTTTAAATATGTTACACTATGCTTCTAAGTCTTGTTTAGAGTCATCAGATTCTGATATGGCATTTTCATTTGATGGGTCAAGTCTACCCAAATGATATGTTCAGGCTACTACCAGGGTTTGTGATAATTTTTCAACATCATAGTCATGCTTCTGAGTTTGAGTCTTTGATTTTTGACAATGAATAAGGCTACTCACTTCCACCTCTATCAAGCCCTCTTTGTTTGGAACCCATTCACATTTGTTTTGTAAGCAACCCTCAAAGCGCTGTTTCATTCTATTATATTTTTGGGAGCTATGAATGTATGAGAATTCCCTTGTCATCCAACTCTGATTCTAGATCAAATGCCCAAATTGTAGCAAAAATACCCTCTGGAATTTTCCCAAATGATACAAGCTCGAGGGGGACGAGCATTTTCTGAGCGAAATCTTCCGAGCATCCGAGCGAAGGAAAAAAAAAGCTTCCAACTATGCATAAATATCGCAAAAATCGATCAGAAGAAAACATAGTTTCACTTAGAAATATGCAAAGTATTATAGCAATGCCTATTTTATACAAAAATCTTTAGGTGAATCTTTAGGAGTGGTGAGAGCATAATGGGATGGCTTTTGAAGAAACCCACATTTAGAGTAGACTTCTCTATGAAAATTCCCTTATGATCCTTCTTACAACTTTTACTTAATAGGGGGTGACATTGAAAACCCTCTCTCAACCTATCTTCATGAAAGGGTTTCTTCAAAGAAAACTCATTGAAGCAAGCCATCTAGGTAGTTTCGCCAGCGAAACCACTTTGAAGTAGGTCTCCCAAGGTAGTTTCGCCGGCGAAACTACCTTGGACAGCACTTTTAAAAGTAACATAACTTTCATATCCAATGTCCAAATATAGTCATTCAACCACTCAAATTGATCGGAACACCACCTTTGAGCACATCTATGGAGTTATATTTTGGAAAATCTTGCATATATTGTATTAAATATTACATGTATTTTATGAGAGTGATATATAAGCCCAAGTTAATACTTATTTATAGTAATTTAAACTTCTTTAGAAACATGTCCATAAATATCTTGTTATTTATGCTATAAAAACACTAAAAAGACATTGCCATATGATATAAATGTGTTAATAAGTAATTATCTATGCATAGTATTATTACATTGAGAGTGATTATGAGGGATGTTTCTTAAAGGAATCAACACTTTTTTAAGGTAATAACAGGGGTACAAAGGGATGTCTCTAAATAAGAAATTTATGTTGTGTAAAAATGAATGAGTGACTAGTTTGTATATTTTTATGATAAAGGGATCTAGTTCTAGTGAAAGTAAAAGTGTAAAAACCATATTTCCTAAAGAAATACATTTTTTTAAATCTCTTGAAAAACACGCTCGGATAAACCTGCTCATAGGTTTTTGCTCGTAAAATTGACGCATCCCTCGAGTAAGGGTTTGTCACCCTTCCTACCACAATACCTCTAAGGTAAAAGTCATTGCTCATCTTCTTCCACATGTGTCATCATATTTCTCCCTAGTGAAGATCTACATGTCTCACCTTGTTATGGTTAAAAATATTCAGAATATTCAATGCTCATTAATTTGTCTTATATCTTTAAAGATTTAACAAGTGCCTCATTTGACTTGATTATTTTCCAATTCTTACTTGATTGCTTAGTATATTTTTGTTCAAGATGTTTAATAAAGTTTTCCAAGCTTTCATTTCATCTATGTCAAATGCTTTGTATGAGAACAAATTGGGTTTCCTCCAAGGGATTTATCCCATTGTAATAAAGCATATTCATCAATTGATAAATGATCTCCATCCCCACTGAGTAGTGCTTCCATTGCATCACTGGAGTATTTTCATGCATGTCAAACCAGAAATAGTGTGGATTTGTGCACCTGATTAGTGCATCATCTCCTTATTTTAAATGTGGCTCTATAATTGCTCTCCAATCTACCATCGTCTCTAAGATAGCCACTTGTAATTGTTCCTTTCAAGAACCTCTAATTGTTTCCCCAATTTGAAAAAAACATATCATCCATAGTTAGAACGTCCCTTGACTTCAACTCTCCAGAGATAACACTAAATATTTGATATATGTCTTCATGTGGATGGCCAACAAGAAGAAACCCAACTTTCACTTCTTCAAAAAATCTCAATACGACCAACATAGATTATAAACCAAATATATATCTATTCTTGTTTTCTCTCCATCATTTATCACCCTATATATGTAAGATGCGAGATGAACATCGGCGTCCATTTTGGACCTTTTTTATTTGGATGTTGCCACTTGGTTACTATCATGTTCATACAAACTATCAATCCATACATCACAAAATAGTCGATATCCATGTACTAATTCTCTACACATGTGTGTTTTTAGTCCACGTTTCCTTTCTAATAGAGGTGGGGTGTGTCAAAGTTGTTGTGTTTTGATCCATCCAATCAATGGTAATGCACATGGAATTATTGTCATTTGAAATAGATTCCTCCCTCAAGTAAGCATACAATGCTCTAGCATCCTACACATTATGTATATGGATTATTTGCCATTTTATGTATCTTTTTCAAAGTTGCTCACATTTACTATGTTCAATGGCATTTTTCAATCCATGACATGTCCTGTACTTTGACATCCTTTGATTTGATAATGTCTTGTCATGGAAAAATTTTCCACGCCAAGTTTATACAAGGTTGACCTTGAAACCATGCTTTCTTCTTTGTCTTGTAAAGTTTTATTAACATTTTATAACAAAACCTTCTTTGGCATTCCCAAAGGTAGATGATGTTGGCATACTTTTCTTCCATCCACCATTGTTTGATGAAGATGAGGCTATGGAATGAAGATGAGGCTATGGAAATTCATGTTCTCAAGGATTTGCTTTAATGATGTAGTTGCATTTCTAGTGCTTCCATGGCATTAAGCAAGTAGACATTTCCATGAATTTTATAAACCACTTTGTCTTGCACCTCTACCCAAATGCTCCAATATGTACCATGTGATAGTGTTGTTAACCATTGGTATCCATGATTGCAAATGGCTATCCCATTAACCATGGGTCTTAATCTAGGTTTAGAGTGTCCTATCTTCAAGTTCTCATGACCTTGTCAAAGGAAGCAATAAAACTCTTGAAGAAGATGGTTATGTTAGTCTTGCAAAAAACCTTATATAAGATTCCTTTCCATATTCTCCTCAACTAACATTACATGTATCTTGGATTCTAGAATTGTTGCCATGAGTCGTCACCTCTTGACGGTCACATAATTTATTTTTTAGAATAGTGTCTTGCATTTCCTAGTTGTGACAGCATTACCAATTGAACACATTTCTCTTGAATCTCTAGCTTTATAGTCAAATGCTGAGTGGTCTTGGGAATTCTTTGATGCTTTATAATTTCTTGGAAATGGCAATTTAGCGCACAAGTTCATTAAAGTCAATTTGTTGCCAATGCCTCTTAAACTATTTCTCCTTCACAATTAGATGCTCTACCATCTACATGTTCCACACCAGTGAAAACATAAGCACCAATGTCACAAGTCTTACATGTTCTGCCTTCTTTGCCCTCCACTCCAATGAGAACATCACAAACATTTTCACTAATATCATCAATTCTTGTTATTGCATCAATTCCATCGATTGCTTCACTTATTTTCCTTTGTGGTCTCATCTCATTGTTAGCACAAGACTTCTATACTAGTGAGAATATTTGAGTCACTTTCAACACAAAGTAAGTCTTCAATACTAGTGAGCTTGTTTGAGTCACTTGCAACACAAGACAAGTCTTCTATACCAATGAGCATGCTTGAGTCACCTGACACACAAGACAAGTCTTTTATACTAATGAACATGTTTAACTCACATACAACATAGGAAACCTTTTCTATGCCAATATCAATTATTAAATTTTCTCAATACTTGTCAGCATGTCACTATGGCAGAGGTATGGCAACCTTCACAGCTTCTATAATTTCTTGATTTGGAGCTTGTATGTGTAGTTCTTCCAACAAAGCCACGCTTTCTCTCCCATCTTAGTTGTTTTCAGAGTGACATCTTTTCTTTATAGACTTTTGGGGTCTTGGGGCAAACTACATGCTCTTTAATTTCTTTGTGTGCTCTTTATCTTTATGGGTTACCAGTGTTTTCCTAAGTGTTATATTAATTAATTTATATATTATATTCATGGGTTACTGCATAGAGTAGATGTGTTTTTATTTAGTCAGTGTTGTCAAGTAAGAAGGGCTTAGTTTAGGCGATTGTGAGCCAGTAGTAGTTGGGATTCTTGGTAGGTTCTTTATGAGCTTGTGCCTAGCTTTTTGTCTTCTCCAAAACGTTAGCCGAGTGGTTGTTTCATCTTTTTCTTTCCTCTAAAGCCTTTTTTTATCTGGTGGAGGTTTGCTTATTTTGCAATGGGTCCTTGTTTTACTGCTCTAATATTTTAGCCTAGAGTCTCTAGCATTGTTTGAGTGGGTTGCCTGCAAATGGCATTCTTCAGTCAAATCCTTCTTTGAAAGGTCGCCTTTGTTGTTAGCTTGATTATTTTTTCTTGAGGTAGTCATCGTGTATTTATGTAAACTATATTTGGGTTTTCTTGTGTGTTGCCTTCACTTCATTTTGTATATTGTTTGTGGTGTTGCCTTCACTTCATTTTGTATATTGTTTGTGGTGTTGCCTTCACTTCATTTTGTATATTGTTTGTGATCAGGTCTATTTGTGTAGTCTTTGTTGGTTGCTTTGTCGTAGATTACAAGTATTGTCTCTTTTCATACTTGTTTCTCTCTTTTTTATTATTCGCAAGGCGTAAGGTGTTGTCAAGTAGCAAACAAGGTTGAGAATGAAGTGTATATTGTAGTCGCTTTGTTTTGGTTGGTGTATGTGGTGGGACCACTTGTGTAGTTTGAGTTGGGAGCAGGTGGTGGTGGTTTCTACTTTTTTAAAATGCTTCATTGACTTGTGGATTCTTTTTTCTTTGCCTTGTCTCCCACCCACACACACTTTTGTTTAGTAATACTTTACATTGTTGTGTGGGAAACCTAAGAAGAGGTGAAAACCAAAGTACTCAAAGCTAAAAATGGCAACTCTGGGCTCCTGGCAAAGTAGTCGAGACGCCAAAGTGAAAATCAAACCTTAGGAAGAACTAGAGTAAATCATCCAAGGTCAACCTTGGGTTGTCCAAAAAATCATGCAAAGGAATAATTTCAGCAATATCAAAATAAAGATATTTGATCCCCTTGTAATTCTTGTGAATGATAGTTCGTATTCTACATCTTTGAAGCAATGAAACACATAAAGGCATGAAAGATCTCTAAATCAAAATAAGTATCAAATAATGCTTCTTGCACTCATAGACTCTATCAAAACTCTGCCACATGAGAGTTTGAGGCATCGAAGCACAACTCTTTAGCATTAAAACTCATACGTGCACGGCTGAACAACATTGATGGCCATATCCCCAACTGCACCCATGGCCATATCTACAATATCAAGACCAACAAGTGCCTAGGACATTCGACAAATGGGTATTAGATTTGTGGTGGGATAGGTGAGATGCGATTAAGGTAAGATGAGAGGGCAAAAATTAATACAAAGGTGGTGGAAGATATTCCAAAAGCTGTGAAAGGGAAGGGCGGTGGTAAATATTCACGAAGCTTCATATCCAAAGTTCTTGGCTGCCTCATGAATATATAGAGGGGAGGGAGGGGGCTGAGGGGAGGCAGAGTGAGGGGCAAGTAAAAGGAGAGAGGAATGGAGAAGGGGAGCAGAGGAGGGAGGGGAAGTAGATGGCAAGGCAGAGGAGCGTCTTGCGAGATGCGGAAGTGGCACTAAGAGGTGAGCATGACAATGCAAGGGGGCTTGATTGAGGGTACATAGATTAGCTTAATGTGGCATTAGCAGAGGCGGTTAGCTCTAATTAATTGACTTATTTAGAAGAGGTGAACATGATAGTAATGCTAATAAAAGCATTAACATTTGCATCTAGGAACAACAATATTTGGAGGAGCAATAACTTATGAATGAGGAGCTATATCTGCACCCATAGTCTCCACACTAAAATTGACATCCTTGAGAACATCCTAGAGGATAAGGACAGTATGAGAATCCACAATAGTAGAAGCACGCTTGGTTGCAAAGAGGGGGATCCACGATCTACCATATCACAAGAAGTCTGCAAGCTCATAATTTAAAAAGGATAGGAAGCCACTAGGAGTGATTTTGGAGTAGAGATAGCTTCCTCTCAACTTTCTCAGTAACCTTGAAAGGCAATTTCTCCACCAAACCTATGGGAGGAGCTATAGTTTACAGTGCAAGAGGAAGAGGAGTTTGATTTCCTTGTAGAGAGCACTATTGAGAAAAAATTTCACCAAGCTACCAAGCTATCAATATTTATAACATGCAGTTGGAAAGGATGAAAACTATAGAGAGTATGATATGGGATAAGACATGTGTGATCCAACATCCGGACAAGCAGTGATGGGCACGTGCATATCCCAAATAATACACACCCTAACATCTCTTCCTAAAAGGAAAAAAGTATGTTGGGGAACATGAAGAACCTACGCAGTGAGAGTGTGAATATGGGAAAAGAGATGGACCAGAAGAGATTTCAATGTAACCCATATCGAGAAATAAGGCATATATGATTTAGTTGAGTCAACACAAGGATTCTAGGCACAACATGAGCCCGTATCCAAGCTTTTCCTTTAGTGACTAAAGAATAGAAGATACCTGGCAAGCACACTAAGAATAATAGAAACCTTTACCAAGAAAAATGAAACTATAAATAGAGTCACCACCAACACTTCTTTAGCCCAAGTACAAAGCTAGGATTCGATCAAAATTTTGCCCATGAACTAGATGCATAAGCCAGTGTTGGGATTCTCGTAATGACTAAAGAATAGAAGCCTTACATAAATCATGGTGGAGTGTGGAGGAAGAGGGAAATTGTGGCACAAAGCGCGAAAGGCTCCAAGCTGTAGGGATGAAGCTATAGGCTATATCCATTTTTTACATATCTTGTTGGGGCCCACCCAAAGCTGGTCTGGACAAATTCATTAGGGTCTGCAAATACTTTCATTAGGGAGGGAACTCAAGAATTTCCAAGGTAAGATCTTATTGTATCAAGCCTGAGGAAGAAGGAGGTCTAGGAGTAGCTGACATAACCACTATAGCTAGAAAACTCTTTGCAGCTTGGGTGATCAAAGCAATCTCAAACCCAAATTGTGACTAGGCTCAACTTCAATTGAGAAATATGAACCAGGTCAAGCCAATTAGAGCCCCTAAATGTAGATTTTATCCCATTCTCTCTATTGTCTACAATATTGAACCTTGTAAAGCTAAGGCTACCTCCCTTTGGCAATCTATTTGGAAGGCCTTTGAGGAGATAAAGGCTTTCTTACAATTTTCTAGAAAAGGAGCCTTCATGGCTATTGACTCCATATGGGTCTCATCCATTTTTAGAAATGCTCAACTTCCAGAGGAACAATTTTCTCTAGCTAGCATTCTCTTTAGAAAAGGGTTGCAAACTTGGGGCCAACTATGGAGCAAGGAGCATCTAAGATGGAAGACTTGGTAAAAAATTAGAAGAGAATTTGCGTGCATGTTGCGTACCCCCCCTCCCCTTGCGTGCATGTCGCGTACCCCCCCCACCCCGCACACCCCATGCCCCCCCCCCCCCCCCCCAACCCACCATGCCCCCCCCTCCCTTGCGCAACATCCCCCCCACCCCCGCACTCCATGCCCCTCCCTGTCGTGAGTGTTTAGGGGAACCTGTGACGAGTGGAGCTGCCACCCTGCCTGGCTGCCAGCGACTTAACCAATCAATGTCAAGTACTGATCCTAAGTAGATTGGAGCTTTGGCAGGGGAATATCAGCTGGAAAGGTAGTACTGTTTTAATAGATCATAAAGAGTTTAGTTGGATAGGAAGCTCTACTCTACTTCCTATCCCCACCCATTCCTCTAACATGGAAGATCTTTTCAGAACTCTGAATGCTAGATGGTCACTGCAGGACATCTTGGCTCATCTTACATAAAGCTGTGTGGACCAATGCGAGAGGTCTTAGAATAGGGAAGGGGAATGTTAAATGCAGAAGATGCCCTGTATTCTTGAAGACATTTCTCACTTGTTTGTTGCGTGCCCACATGCTAGAAAGGTATGGAAGTTCATACAGATAGAAATTTGAGAGCCAATTAATAGGAAGGCCATTTTATTAGGGGATGCATTCAAAACCAAGCAGGATCTTGGTTTCAAATAAGAGCTCATGCTTTATAGTACATTTGGATAACTTTCAATTTGATGATGTGGAAATACTGATGTTGTGTTTAATATGCATGGTGGGACATGGAAAAAGGAGATTGGATTTCCAAATAAGTGCATATAACCTTGAACACACCAAGTTGAGTGCAGATCTTGCTGAACACATAAGCACATGTACCTTGGAAGAAGAACATGACAAACCACCTCACTGCCTTCATAGGAATCACCATTTCAAGCTGAAGCTGAGCATACCTCTGCTCAAAACAAGGCTACTCAAGGACTTGCTGCTCAGTACCCTTCCTTAGATGTTTTTTTGCAGACCTCGGGGCCCGAGTGACTCATCACACATGAACATGATATTTTTATCGACCCTTTACAGGGTGTACCCTCATGCTGCTGCTGCCTCCAATGCTCAGAGGTCTAACACTATTGATGATGCTGCTAAGAGTTTCTCAGAGGTCTAACACTATTGATGATGCTCAGAGGTCTAACACCATTTCAAGTTGAAGCTGAGCATACCTCTGCTCAAAATAAGGTTGCTGAAGGACTTGCTGCTTAGTATCCTTCATCAAATGTTGTTCTACAAACCCAGGGTGACTCATCACACATGAACATGATATTTTTATCGACCTTTTACACAGTGTACCCTCATGGGTTGGTGCTACCTCCAATGCTCAGAGGTCTAACACTATTGATGATGCTGCTAAGAGTTTCTCATTTTAGGTCCCCTCATGATTTATAGGAGGACCTAAAGTGTCATGCTGGCCTTCTACATGCAGTTTTTGTTGTGATTAGTTCTTGGAAGTTTTGTTTTGTTTTGTGTCTACAATTGATGGGATAGCTGAACTACAAGAAGAAAAACTTTGATGACGTATTAAATTTTCTAATATTAATATATTCACTTTTTTGCTCCAAAAAAAGAAAGAAAGAAACAAACATATAGATCCGACACACACATACAAATCTTCTTGTCTAGCGATTGTGATTGAACTCACATAACCATAAGTCTCTCATTGGGATAACATTGTGTCATCCATATTAGCTATACACACACACACACAAGCACATGCATGTATGCCTACACATGCACGCACACATGGGACACGTGCACATGCACACACACACACGCGCACACACACACACACACACACACACAGGCACAACTCATAAAGTAAGCACACACAACCAATAAGTAACATGCCAAGCACAACTGCAAAACACGCATTTAGCTCACAACAAATGTAGCTCCTAAACTAGACTTAAAACACTTAGCAAGGAATAGAGCAATGAACCCACAAATAGCATGAATGCACACATCATGATAACATGCAACAAGAAGACACCCAAAAACAAAACAACATCTTCCTACAAAGACTGCGTGGCTCAAAAAGCTAGCAGAGCCAGTAATGGACTTGCAAAATCTTTTGCTTGGAGATTTGAAGTGGGTTCTTGTTGTAGTCCAAAAAGGGCATAGTACTTATTAGATGTTCACCATGGCTTCCTCTGTAGCATTCCATAAGCAAGGTACCCCACAAAAGCTTGGAAAGCGCATAGTGAGTTAGAGGTTTGGGGGACATTGGGGCTCCAACCTCCCAACAGCTGCCAAGAGAATTGAAAGCATGAAGCGTGATGGATTTAGAGGAAAAAATCATCCTCTTGGTTTGTGTAGAGGGTAAGGCCCTATCTAGGTTGTTTGATTCCTCAAAAGATTTTAAAATGCTAATTAGGATCATCCCTTCCTAGAGTATGGGAAAATACCTTCATTACCATGCAAACCATTTGCAATGCACAAATCAAAGTAGGCAATGAGGGGATAAGCAAGTCTAAAGGGATCAAAAGTAAGGAAAGCATGCATGCACATGGTGTGCATGTGAAAATAAAATAAAATACAATATAATACTTTGAATTACAATATAATGCTTTGACAAGAATTGAGAAATTACCAAAACAAGAAAAATACTATTGTATTGCAAACACACGAGAAAAATGACATAATTTTAAAGATAAATGAAATGCAAAGGATAATTTAGCAAGTGAATGATTGTGGGAAAAATATTGAAAGCACACAAAAATTGATAACTTACAAAACTACTTAAAATGTTCCACCGTAGAGAGAAATTGAAAAGAAAGTAGAGCTTTAAAAAAGCAATACGAAATGAAGCTATATTTTTAGGATATTCACAAACCACTACGTGACTTTCAAAACCATTCTATTTAAACCCTAAAATCCTTTTATGAGCATACCCTTTGTAAAGTGAACTATTGATTTGCATGTACTAGTAAGACAAATATGTGTGGATTCTACAAGTCTTGGCAAGGAATTATGGGACCATTATAGTAGTTGGTACCAAGTGAGGTCTCAATGAAGTTGAACCTCTTTAATGACCCACCCATAAATGTGATGATACACAATGTTGGGATGAGAGCTTATGGTTCTTTGCTTTCCTTATCATGCCTTATCTAAACCTAGGTATCAGCTTGGACTTGACCTAACCAATCAATGTTTAAAATGCATATTATATTTTGCAGTCTAGATCCTCCGGCCACCATTGTGCTTGCAATGTGAGTATCGATATTGTGGAGGACATGCCATCTTTGCATGCTTGGCCCTATGGGGCTATCACGATGATGTCCATCACTCCAATATGTATCGATGCATGTATCATAAGCATGGTAGGGTGACCATTTGTACATACACATGGCTAAGGATGGACTATTAAATGTTGGCTTTGTGGCAAGAAAAATGTAGACCGTGTTTGAATGAACACATTCAAGTTAGACTTAAACATGGCAAGTAGTTGTCATGGAGAGCCAAACATCAATAAATTTACAAGACTAGTGGGGGGATCGCACATTGCTGGTGTGTCTTTGAGCTATGTGGAATCTAGTAGCGATGAAATAGGTTGTTCCGTCTTTATACTGCCAAGTTTCCCAAAAAATCCTAGCAAGCTCTTGTTTGCAAATTTGATTCTCATCTAGGTTGTTCTGTCTTTATACTGCCAAGTTTCCCATACAACCTAGCAAGCTCTTGTTTGCAAATTTGATTCTCATCAAAGGTCTTTGTGGAGTGTGTCCAGTCAGCTTGCGAGATGGTACGTTTGAGTGAGGGAAGGGGCAAAGGGCAGGACATTAATTAGCTGGAGCAGGGGGTGGATGATGTGTTGGAATCGTGCGCCACTTCTTTGTTTTTGTCAAACCTCATGTTGGGAGCTTTCTGAAGGTAACATAGGTAGAAAAGAAAATGTAGTTCTACAGAGAGAAACGACTTCAACAAGAGGGCATAAGTGCACGTGGGCACTGCCTCCTATTATAGTGGTAAAACAATGTCAATCCTCATGTTGGGAGCTTTCTGAAGGTAATACAGGTAGAAAAGAATATGTAGTTCTACAAAGAGAGACAGCTTCAATAAGAGGGCATAAGTGCACGTGGGCACTGCCTCCTATTATAGTGGTAAAACAAGGCCTTTTGGAAGCAAAGAGAGAAACACTTTTTAAAAGGGAGTTAAGCTATCAAAAGGCAATTTTGTAATTTGAAACACACCGTCTTTAAAAATTCACACTGGAAATTCAAAAGAGAGTTTCAATCCTCCACTATACGAGTGCCTCAAAGAGTGTCAATCCTCCACTATAGCAATGCATTCCGGATTCGAAGCAATTCCTATTGTACCGTCTTTACTCTCTTCAGATTTTGCCAATTCACCAGCGATAATTATCAATAATTTATAGGATAAGGTGCACACAAAGGGCACCCATGGAATGGCAATAGGTGTGGCTCTCTTTGTGATGCACACAATCAACATCCTCTACTTTTCTTTAACAAAGAGAAAATGAACATTTTCTACTTTTCTTTGTGATGCAAATTCAACATCCTCTACTTTTCTGTGTGATTCAAATATTGCTCGGATAAGGTGCACCACCAAGAGCACCTTCACCTACTGATTGAGAAAATCACGTGATGCAAAGTTCAAACGTTTGATTCATTCACGGATGAAGATACTCTCTCTAGATTCTAAGCCTTGGCAGCACACATGAATCGGATTATTCGACCATTCAGCACAAGACTGCATGCAATCAAAATCTGCGATTGGGTTTTTCGTGATTTGGGTGGAAGGAGTCTCTTGAAGCGAAGGAGGAGAGGAGGAGCTTTGCAGAATTTGCGATTTGGGATTTTCGTGATTTGGGTGGGGGTGAAGCACTGCTGCAGGATTGGGAAGGAGTCTCTTGAAGCGAAGGAGGAGAAGAGGAAGAGTTTTGGGCAGGAGGGGTGAAGCTCTTAGAGCAGGTGGGCAGCAACGGAGTTGCTGAAGGCGGCCATGGCGGGATGGATGGATGGATGAAGAGCCAAAGCTCAAAACGACCCTTTTCCTGTTGTCTCGATCGTAATTACTTATAGATACGACATCAACGTTCCGATCATATTGGGCTCGACTGCTTTGCCTGATACATCATGCTGGCCAATTCCAGATTTTGCTACCATCCACCCTTCAGGACTTGCGCTCATTGTGAATTACCTCCATTAGTTTCTGTTTCGAATTTCACATGGGGAGTAAAGAGCATAAACCTGTCTAGAGGGAAACGGGTTTCTAAACTTGAGAATTCTCAACACGAGGATCACTTGAAGCTGCGTGAATGTATGACAAGCCTGACCGCAGCGCTCTCTGAGAGTTCATCACCCTTGGCAGCATCCTCTGAAGGTTCAGCGGATCCTTCCACAGGTACTTTAGCGGAGCCGCCTTCAACGCTCGTAGTAAGCGACTCCTTTAGAAGGGAATCACTCGATTCGGGAGCAGCAGATCAGGTCAAACACCATCTCATAACGTTTCCAACTAATGCAAGAGCTCTTGCCATATGCTGGTGTCAAACTGGATGGATTTTGATATAACTTTTTGATGGTGTAGCAGATCCAAGATGAAGAATTGTGGCATACTCGGAGCGGTCCACTGCCTGGTGATCTTGCTGAGGTCGAGGCATTTTGTCGGATCTTCAGAACTGCAGAGCAGGTCCATAACGCTATTATGGAGGCCCTTTGCTCTATAAACGATGCCAGAGGACTTTCGGGGGCCCCTGTTAAAGATGCCTCTTTGCTAGAAGAAAAAATAGTATCTGGTCTTGGGTGTATTGGGGCACTGCTTCACCAGCAAAAACAAGAAGTTCTTGGTGGCAGACCCAATGGCCTTGGATTTTCAGCAGTTCCACATGACGACACAGTACCCCCCCTTGCTCAATTTAGAGCTGAAATGAAGCGATGCTGTGAGCAGCTGGAATCTGCACTATCCTGTTATTTTCCTCCTGTCAATGAGAAGTTCATAGTTTTACACCGAAAGTTTCAGAGGCTAAAAAATGTCTGCTTTGATGCTGGTTATCCCAGGCCAGAAGGATCACCCAGTCATGCAGATGTTCCAAACTGGAGTCCTGTTAGAATATGGTCATCAAGAGCTGAGAGAACATCAGAAACAGACGAGGAGGTGGTTTTTTGGACTGGTGGCCAAGTAACAGAAGAAGGCATGCATTGGTTGATAGACAAGGGCTTTAAGGTAATTGTTGATTTGAGGGCTGAAGACAGTGCAGACCAGCTTGCAGCTGTTTCTCTTGATGCTGCAGTCTCTTCGGCAAAACTCAGGCATGTCAGGCTTCCTATCGATCCAGGGAACAGTCCCACTAAAGATCAGGTATTGGAGTTTGCCAAGTTGGTGGCAGATCCACAGAATCAGCCTCTTTACCTCCACAGTGAAGAAGGGGTAGGTAGGACTTATGCTATGGTAGCAAGATGGCGTGAGGTTGCCCTTCGAAGTGTGTCTCAAGTCACCCATGATGCCTTGAAGGAAAAGGTATCTCCCATAGGAGCTGGCAGAGAAGTTGCAGACAAAATTTTAGTACATGAAGATGAGAATCCTTTACATGCTTCCAAAAGTGATGAAAACAGCAGCTTAGATCATGAGCTAGTTGGTAGCGATTCCTACAGGAGATCAGCATCTACAAAGAATGGAGCTGCTACAATGATTACACCCTTTGAAGCACAGAGGCCAGCTTTGAATACTTTTTCAAAACAAGCTATGTCAAAATTTTTCAAAGAAAGACGGGTTTCACCTGCAAGTTTTGATTGCAGTAGGAGGACTAGGAAGATGTCTAAGTTGGATTCAACTCTACATGATGAAGCCGTCCCTATAATCACAGCTATTGCAGGGCCTGCGGGGAGGTGGGGATTAGACGGTCCTGGAATTCCTAGAGCTGGGAGTGAGGTTGACAGTTTGATGTCGGATGGCAATAGCCCTTGTCTCGAGGATGGGGTAAACAGCAGGATATCTGGTGTTTCTGAAAGTCCCGAAATCTCAGCTACTGGTGAACAAGAAGAGATGGGCTTACCAAAAAATGGAGCTCACATTTCTGTTGCTGCAGAGAAGAATCTGACAAAGGGAGCACTCTATCGGATTCCTGGTGTTGAGGATGGTGGAGATGACACTGATGAACCAGGTGTGGTTGGTGACATGTGCGCATCTACAACCGGTGTAGTCAGGGTCCAGTCTAGGAAGAAGGCTGAAATGTATCTAGTACGCACAGATGGATTCTCGTGTACAAGAGAGAGGGTCAAGGAGTCAACGCTTGCCTTCACACACCCAAGTACTCAGCAGCAGATGCTTATGTGGAAAACTCCTCCCAAGACAGTACTTCTTCTGAAGAAGCTGGGTAATGAGCTTATGCAAGAGGCACAACAGGTATTGATTTTCTCCAATGCTGGTATACATGTCTCATATTGTTTTCAAATGTTTTAGAGGCGTGTTTTAAATCAAAAAAATTGAGCTAGAGCTTGTTGGCTCAGATTCATTCTGTTTGCTCAAGGCTTTCAATGTTTGATCTTAGAGTATTTTCAGCCTATCAAGTTTGGGGACGTCAAAATTTTCAATTAGACATATAGCCCCAACAGCTAAAAATATTTCGGTCTTTAGAACAACAAAATCTGAATTTGTACGACTTACAAAGGTGTATTTTTCTATCACGTTAGAAATTCTTTGAATTTTTGTCGAAGTGGTGATCAGCTGTTCAACTTTATCGAATTATCTTACGTGGTGTCAAAAGCCCCAACCACTAACATATTTTGGTCTTTAGAACAACAAAATCTGAATTTGTACGATTAGATCTATTCTAAGGTATATTTTTCTATCACCTTAGCGGACATGCAAATTCTTTGAATTTTCATCCAAGCGGTGATCAGCTGTTCAACTTTATCGAATTATCTTACATGGGTGCAGAAAATATTTTGGTCTTTAGAACAACAAAATCTGAATTTCTACGAGTAGATATATTCTAGTCTTACAAAGGTATATTTTTCTATCACCTTAGCGGACATTGACTTTTCGTCCAAGTGTTGATAAGCTTTTCAACTTTATTGAATTATCTTACACAGGTGTAGAAGCCCCAACAGCTAAAAATATTTTGGTCTTTAGAACAACAAAATCTCCATTTGTACGATTTGATATATTCTAGTCTTACAAAGGTATATTTTCCCATGCTTTTGGACATGCAGATTTCGTGGAAGTTTGTGTGAATTTCAATGTCCTGATGTCAATCCCATGATTTTCTATGGGAAACCACGACCTTTGGTTGCATAACAGGCAGATGATATGTGAGAATGAGTAGAGGCTGAAACTGGCTGACGGAAAAACAAAGAGACTTTGGCTAATCCTGTGATTCTCTATGGGAAACCTATTAGAGCTCATGTCCTGTCTCATTGAGGGAGGGCCTTGGTTGTTGGTCTGCCTGCCCATGTGAGGGAGTGGCAGGGCCATTGTTGTGGGTTTGCCCGCCCTAGGGAGGCAGAGGGGGCTCATCATGGAGGCCTACGTATGCACGGACCTGTGTGGGGCTGTTTGCTCCTGTTTCGAGGATGTGGAGGGGCCGCCATACATTACGGAGGGGCCTCCATCTGTCACGCAGGGTGCGGGGGTCTGCAGGGTCTGCTAGTCGGCTGTGTAGGGGACGCCATCAGCTCGCCTAGGGGCTGCCACCAGGCCACACGTGTGCACCTGGTTGGCGCCTTGTTTGGCGGGCCTTTAGGCCTCACACCAGCCCACAACAGCGGACCCTACTGGTCGGTCTGTCGCAGAGCAGGTCGGCCCTGGTAGTTGGCCACCTACCCCCCCTAGTCGGTCCATTTGGGGCAGGGGGTGACCCTATAAATAGGGCCCCCTCCCTCCCTTGTTTCTCATCTCAGCTCACAGTTGTGTAGTCACCAGTGGAGGGTTTTTCTCCAGCCGTAGAGGAGGTTTTTCCTGAGATCCTGTGCAAGTCTCTCTTGTTTTCCTGTTTTCCTTGTGAGTGTTTGCTGTTTTCTCTCCATTGTTGCTCCACACCGCTGCACTTCTCACATGGTATCAGAGCCTAAGGCTGGCTAAAAAGACCTGAGCTGTGGAGAGGAGATTCAGCAAGCTACACCAACTCTTTGGAAGCTGTTCGTAGTGGAAGCTGAGAAGGTACGGGCTGCTGTTTGGAGTACATAGAAGGATAGTTACTTTGAAGGGTGTTTTCAGATCGAAGGAACAGATTGTGTGAAGGCCAGTCACTCGGAGGTCGAAGGAAGCATCCTCTTCAAACCTCTTCAGCCTTCTCTTCTTCCTCCTCCTTTCTTTCTTCCTTCATTGCCATTCTTCTATCCTCCTTCCCGATCTTTCCCGTCCCTTTCACTTCTAACCCATGGCTTCTCTACAAGATTTGGCAGAAAACAAGGTGAAGGTCCCTGTGTTACCCACGTTCCCTGTCGACCGTCAATGGATGGGAACAATTATGGCGTTGGGCATGTTATGATAGAGTCAGTATTGCAGTCTTATGACTTGGCGGACTGCATCCTGGTAGGTGTCACAAGGCCAGATCCCCTTGAGGAAAGTTTGGGCATTCTGGATCAGAAGGAGGCCGAGAATCTGGCCCAGATCCAGGACCGTGTCAATGCAAGGGCATCTTCTTGAACTGTACTCCTCAGATTATTAACCATGTAACACACATGTCAGCCGTAAAGAGTATTTGGGAGCATTTGGGTTCCCTCTACAACCGGACTACCCCGATGAAAAGGGACTCTCTTGAGGTTCAGATGTGGATATTAGACCGTGCTAAGTCATAGGAACATATCAATAAACTTCAAGAATTTCAGCAAGAGATACTTCAGGCAGGGAAGGAGATCTCATTTGAAGATATGGCCATTACTTTGCGTTTTATTTTTCCCTAATCACTAGTGGCAGGATGAGTTCCCTCACTTGGAAAGAATTGGTGCCTATGGCGCCAAATCAAGAGGAGCGGTTTCAAAGTTCTCCCCATGGCGGTGGCTCCGACGCTTTGGCAGCTCCGCAGTCGGGCAAGTTTCAAGGACGTCGTACCCCTGATATGAGGACTGAAGCTAAGAAGGAGGCACTGAAGGCGGAACGGTCGTGTAATTCTACGGCGAGAAAGGTCATTACTGGAGGAAGTGTCCGTATCGGGTTAACAACAAAGGTCCCAGTTCTTCCAAAGGTCCAGGTTCTTCCTCTGCTGCTATCACTCCCGCTTTTGTGCATATTGAAATGATAGATTCTCTCGCTTCCTCTATTGGAGAGGGGGTTCCGTCTCTCCAAGCCAAAGACGTCTGGACCTGGATCGCTGATAGCGGGGCATCCCGGAATATGAGTCCCTCCTCAGCTGGGTTGGAGGGTTTTGTGATCTCTGGTGGTGATGTCTGTATCGGCGATAGCTCAACCATCAGAGCTTGTGGTGAAGGCAACCTTGACATCAATTCCAATGGAAAAGGAGGGATGCACTCCTCTCGAGTCCCGTTCATTCCTTCTTTTGGATTCAATCTGTTGTCTGTTTATGAGACTTGCCGATTTGAAACCACAGTATTGTTTGATGAAAACTTTGTGGAAGTTTGAGATAAGGTTACCGGTCAAGTGGTACAGACTAGTATAGTTAGTCATGGCATTTAGCACTTTCCATGATCATATCGTCTCTTCAAGGTGATCTTTGGCACTTTCGGTTTGGTCACTTGAATGTTGATGCTCTCCGGTGTGCTGCTCGTGAACAAACGGTCCTCTAACTACCGGATGTGGATAGCAAGCATGGTCAGTGCCGGTTATGTATTCAAGGCAAGCAACACGGAGATGCATTCGCGAAGCAAGCTTCACGGCGGGCTTCCTCACCTTTAGAGTTGGTCCATGTCGATCTCTGTGGACCAATGATTGTTGCCAATCTTGGCGTGGCTCTCTGCTTCATGCTATTGGTTGATGATTTCAACAGGTTTATGTGGATATACTTTTTGGCTCAAAAATCTCTGGCGTATTCTCGCTTCCGGGAATGGTGTGCCTTAGTTGAGAATGAATCTAACTTTCATGTAAAAGCTCTTTGGTGTGACAAAGTTGGTGAATTCTGTTCTCATCCATTTGATGAGTTTTGTGTAACAAAAGGCATTTGACGGGAGTTTGCCAACGCCGGCACCGCCTGTGCCTCTGAAGCATAAGTTGTTGAGCGCAAGAATCGTACCGTGGTTGAGATGTCTCGGACCATGCTGACTCACCAGAAAGTTCCTCGGTTCCTTTGGGCTGAAGCCTCTGCCACGGCAGTTCATATCCTGAATCGCTCTCTGACGTCTGCTATTCCCAAGGCAACTCCTTCCTCCACCTAGATCAAGTCGTATCTCTTGATCCATGAAGAATTCGAGCGTGCTCCAAAAAGGAAAATTGCTTGATTTTTTGTGCTCTATACACTTGTCACCACGCACACATTTCAGTGCATGTATCACACACCTTTTAGCCTTGGCATCAAAGCCACTTGTTGCACACATTCTCACCCAACACCTTAAACAAACAAAAGAAAAAGGAATTATTTGCTGTTTTTCAGCGCTCGACGGTGGTCTAGATCTAGATTAGAGTAGAGTAGATCATCCATAGAGGAGAGAACTCCCAAGTAGCCAATAGAAGCCATGCCTAAAAATTCCCAAATAGTTCACATACTGCTCTCCATCAAATTATTTTTCTTCATTTTCTCCTTGTCTCCACAATCTTTATACTTCTCACCCTTAGAAACCTGGTCCCTTTGGGCTTACCTTTGTCAGGTTTACCCTTTTCCCTATCTTTAGCAAGGAAGGCCTTCTCTTCTCCACCAAACGTCTTTCCTCTAAAGCTTATTCTTGAAGAAGCATTGCCCCCTATTGGAAGACGCCCATAAGCATGTATCCCTGGCTCAACACCATGTAAGAAGAAACAATGACCTTGCATCAAGCACCAAATGTGAACATGTCATCTAATGCAGAAATGTGCTAGGCTACTAGACACCTCAATCTCACTTCTCCGGTGTGCACACAAGTAGATAGAACATTTTCATATCTAAAAGGATGACACACAGCAATACAACCAAAATCCCATGTCTAGATAATGATGTCAGGTACAAAACCTGCCAAACGGTATGCCACTACTTGCTGCAAGCTACAGCCAAGTATGGCACCACTAACTGGAATCAACGTGAATGCTTAGAGAGGAAGCATACCGTGGTCCATCCTTTTTGCTTGCCATCATAGCAAGTCAGGTATTTCACTAAAGAACCCACTAGAGAAGCCTTATGTTGAGCCTCTGGAGCCTCATACCATCTATGTTTTCAATTGCCTTACATTTCATCGAACTGGCCTTCTACGGCCTCGTCTGCATATGACTTGGTGAGCATTGTGTGATATCCTTCACCTTCACAAAAGATTTGGATCTTCTAATCATTGCTCTATGTCAGATAGGCTCAAAGTCACACTTGTGCCAATGAATCCAATCTCAAGAATACTAGGTGTAACCATAAAAAATAACTCCTCTGCTGTAACTTCCAAGTTACCTATCTAACTACTAGACATTGGTTCTCCTTTTTTTGTTGCACCTTCTTCTTTAAGTAGTCTTGATCACAATAGTAGCACTTTCTTTTTTCTTACTCTCACTATTAGAAGAGTTCCTGTCTCTGAAGAATTTGGCTTACTCTTGTTGGGTTTTCCTTTCTTGTTACCCTTTTCTGTGTTGGAAGCACTAAACGCATTCTTGTTGCTACCTTTGTCTTGCAATTTCAACCTTCCTCCCGAGCAACAAAGTGTGCCGGTTGATCGCCACACAGTTTGCAATTGTGTAGCATGCAACAGTAATCTGATCGTGTAATCACGGAAACGCGCTTCTGAAGAGTACACTGTGCACACGTATTGGAGACCCAAAGACCTGAGAGGCAACGCTGACCAATACCGAGACCTTGATGCTGTCCACACTGATAATGTAGGCCCCTTCTACAAGGCATGGAAGAGGCTTGTGCTGTCCACCAGGATGCAGGATTATTGCATGAGTGAGAGAGTGAAAGCTAGGAGTAATAGATTCTAAAGAGAGCTGAGAGATGACTGAAATATAGAGCTGAGAAGGGTGCTGTGCAAAACTGTAAAGAGCTGCTGAAACAATACCCCAAAACTAATAAACAAATCCGTTACCTATAGGGTACCAACTGATTCCTTTGGAATGAAGTGAGCAATCTTGGTAAGTCAATCAACCACCATAAGAATGGAATCATTTCCACCTTGCGTCCTTGGTAGATCAACTATGAAATCCATGGAAATGATCTACCATCTACCTGATAGTACTTCCAATGGTTGTAAAAGGGTAGGTGCTTTGCCTTACTTGCTTGACATGAGAAATGTCGTGTCACAGTTCATGAATATATGCTTCGTTATCTTTGCCAAAAGAATTACATTTTACGAGCTTGTATTTCTTTTCGAAACCAGAATGGCCCACGCATGGGCTATTATAGCATTGTTCTAACATTATTCAGTTAGGTATAACAACCTTGCCATTTCTTTTATGCATATCATCCTCTATGATATATCTTGCACACCTTTGGCCCTTTCTAAAGGCTAGGTCATCTACTATCTCGGATTCAAACAATGCCGAGACCAATGCCCACAGCTCCAATTGGCCATACAGCTCTGTCGTACAGCCATCACGACCTGACATACAATGTACCCGTGTGACCTGGCAGCTCTGTCGTACAGCCATCTCAACCTGTCATACAATCACATTTGTGCCTGTAGCCACCTGCTGTATAGTTGCAACCCATCGTACAACTTCTGCATCAGCACTTGTGTTGTCCGTACAATCATGCTAGCCTATCGTATAGGTTCTATGCTGTCCATATTATTCTATACTTTCACACCTTACAATAGTGCCAGTCCATCGTGCAGGTTCAATGCTGTCTGTACAGCCATACAACTATACTTTCTTTGTTCGCAGTGCTTCACTTCTTTGCCATTTTTCATCCTGTACCTGCTACATCAATCCTTAGTTAAACTATCGCTATTTTGAATCTCTTGGTGAAATCTTGCACAGATTTGTGAAGACCTGAATTTTTCCATATAACTTGGAGTGAAATTTTGTAGAATTGTTCACACGGAAGGTTGACAGATTCAGTCACTTTTCCACTCAAATTTTTGTGAGAGATTTTGAGTCACCTTTTCGCAATTTTGCGTGAGAAACTTAGGGCTTTTGCCTTAAATTCAGTTATTTGCAAGATTTGATAGTTTGGGTTGACTTTGTTCCATACAAATTCAGTGGGATTTGCAGGCATTAGCAATTACACATTTTGCCGGCAGATTTGGGCTTTTACATATTTCTCTTATTGTTGAATGCTTGTGGCTGTGCAGAAATTTGCAGTTTTGTGTCATTTTGCTTCAGTTTCTTTTGCAAAATCTCATTGGGGAGTTGTTTCAATCTGTAGTATTTTTAAGATGGCTCAAAACTAGTATCAAAATCAAAATCCCAAGATGTGTTTGGAGTTTTGGCCTAGAAGGATAAAATGGATGGCACAAGTTATTACCTAGTTTTATGGTGAAGGATTTGCTGGTTGCAAGGGGTCTTTGGGGTTTTGTTATAGGTAAAGATGCCCATCCAAGAGGTGCAGTGATTGCTTCTGCTACACCTCAACGAGGAGGTAATCCCCGCAATAGGCAGCAATCTCAGGTGTGGCCAGCTGCTCCTACCCAAGATCAGAGCAGATGGGATGCTAGAGATCACAAGCTTTGTCACTCATTGCCTTGTTTGTCAAAAGGTTCATTATACCTCATATCTGTTTCTCCAGAACTTCCAAGCGAGCTTGGGAATATGTACTAGGCAAGGGATGAGGCTGGGGTCTCTTATTTGAAAAGAGAGCTTGTCAATGCCAGGATGCAAAAAAGTGATTCAATGTTATATCATTTGACTCGTTGAATATTGATGAGGTTACACCTAATAGTCACCTTTGTCCACTAATTTGAATTCTTTGCCAGAGTCTTATTTGTCTTTTCATACTTATCTAAATGTGTCCATGAGCGGTTGTATAGTTCGGCTCACTTTCCAAGAACCAGTGGGGCTGTTATTGCAGGAAACCATACAAGAAAAAGCATGTTTGTTTATGTGAATGATGGGCATCAATCCTTGCTGGCAAAAGACAGAAACAAGCCTCATTTGGTAGCTCTCAATTCAGGACTGATTCAGCTCAGCCATCAAAGAAAATGCATGGCAATAGAAAAAGAAGGGTAAGTGCCATTATTGTAAGAAGCTAGGATACTATACAATGAATGCAGGAAGAGCTTGGAGAAAGAAAGGAAAAAGAAGGAAGCTATAATGAAAGTTTCAGGCTCCAATGCATCAGATGCAAACAAGGGTAGTGCTTGAACAAACTATGTGAAGGGGTAGGAAGGGGGAAGAAGAGCAAGAGGGAGAGAGTGTGATAGAGAGAAGACTCAAGTGTGCGGGTGTGAAGTGATGAGCCACACCACAAACTCATTAGTTTTATTAGGATTAGGTTTTACCCTATCTTTAATAAAGGGGTGGCAATGTGCCTTTACCCCAACAACCTCCCACCTAAAGGCCAATGTGCCTAAAGGGGAGAAAAGAATAACAATTACAGCAATATACAGTTACTGTATACAAGACCATAAAATAAGAATGGTCTTATCCTAATCCCATGATGTGGCGGCAATGTGCAAACCGCTCTGTAGGCAAGCTCTTAGTGAGCAAATCTGCAGGATTATCATTAGTGTACACTTTCACAAGCTCGAGTCGCTTGTCTTCCAGTACCTCCCTGATGAAATGATATTTCACATCAATGTGCTTGGTCTTTTGATGAAAGACCGGATTCTTTGCCAACATGATAGCACTCTGACTATCACAATGCAAAACTGGCATATCTCCTGTAATGCCCAAATCTCCCACCAGCCGAGTAAGCCATATTGCTTCCTTGCAAGCCTCAGTGGCTGCAACATATTCAGCTTCAGTAGTTGACAGTGCAACGCATTTCTGCAACCGAGACACCCATGATATAGCACCTCCTGCAAATGTGAAAATATAACCGGTAGTAGACTTCCGGTTATCTGCATTCCCTGCATAGTCTGAATCTGTAAAATCATGCACCAATGCATCCTGCCTACCATAGCATATGCACAAGTCTTTGGTACCCTTGAGATACCTCAAGACACCTTTCACTGCTTCCCAGTGCCTCTTGCCTGGATTTGCCATATACCTGCTGATGACTCCCACCGCAAAAGCAATATCCGGACGAGTGGCAACCATGGCATACATCAAAGAACCAACTGCAGATGCATACGGAACCTTGGCCATTTCAGCCTTATCATCATCTGATCTGGGGCTGTCCTTACTGCTGAGTTTTAAATGTGGAGGCAACGGGGTACTAATAGACTTCCCCCCTACCATTTTAAACCGCTGCAGTACTTTGTCAATGTACTCCCTCTGTGACAGAAACAAAAGTCCCTTGGACCTGTCACGAGTAATCCGCATGCCAAGAATATGATTGGCATCACCCAAGTCTTTCATGTCAAAAGACTTATGCAGTTGTTTCTTCAAAGCACTAATCTCATGCTGAGATTTACTGGCAATAAGCATGTCATCCACATATAGAATGAGTAGCATCAAACTGCCATCCTTTGCCCGTTTGGTGTACAAGCAATGATCGGTCTCACACCTATGATACCCTTGGGACTGCATGAAGGCATCAAACTTCTTGTACCATTCTCTTGGCGCCTGCTTGAGTCCATATAAGCTCCTCTTGAGCTTACACACAAGCTGCTCTTTCCCTTTAACAGCATATCCCTCTGGCTGACTCATATAGATCTCATCATGGAGATCTCCGTGAAGAAAAGCAGTCTTCACATCCATCTGACATAAATCCATGTCGTCATGAGCAACAAGAGCTAACACTGCTCTCAAAGTAGTCATCTTGACTACCGGGGAAAAGATCTCATCAAAGTCAATGCCCTTCTCCTGCTTAAATCCCTTGGCAACCAATCTGGCCTTATACCTCGGTAAAGCATTTGAATCCACTTTGAATTTGTAAACCCACTTGCATGGCAAAACCTTTCTGCCTGCAGGTAGCTGCACCAAGTCCCATGTATCATTTTGAAGTAGGGAGTCCATTTCTGATTGCATGGCTTTCTCCCACTTCTTTTTCTCTGTTCTTCCCATAGCTTCCTTGAAGCTGGAAGGCTCACCACAATCTGTCAGCATGATAAAATCAGCCACATTATTGGCTCCTGGAACAAACCTGGCAGGAGGCCGTTGTACACGGGTGCTCCTCCTAACAAAATGTTCCGGATTAGGCTGCTGTCTAGCCTGTTCGTCATGCATGACGGGTGGCTGTACCACCATATCTGGCTGTTCTACAGCCCCATCTGCTGGCATATCCAGTGGTGCATCATTGGCAAAATTATCTGGCTGATTTTCAGCCTGTATACCCTCTTGAACAGGGTTATCTGCAGCAGCCTGCTGCTGCATATAAATGGGCATTCTTTGCTGTCCAACATCATCATAAATGACCCTCCTGTATTCCACAGGTTGCACGGGTTCGTTGTGTACACTATCCTCTTTAAAGATGACATCATTGCTGCGTATAATCTTCCGTTTAACGGGATCCCATAACCTGTACCCCATTTCACCTTCGTCACCATAACCCATAAAGATGCATCTGATAGACTTTGGCTCCAGTTTGGTGCGCAGTTCTTTGCGTACATGAGCAAAGCACTCGCATCCAAATACACGTAAGTGCTTATATGAAGGTGGCTTGCCAGACCACACCTCCTCTGGCACTTTCAACTCCAAAGCCTTGTTTGGCGACCTGTTAATAATGTGAACTGCTGTTTGCACGGCTTCTGCCCAAAAGCCATGGGGTAATGCAGCATAAGACAGCATACATCGAACCTTCTCCTGAATAGTTCGATTCATCCGCTCACTTGCACCATTTTGAGATGCATTATGAGGGGCTGTGAGTTCCTGTTTGATGCCCTTAGCTTGGCAAAACTGCACAAAGGCATGTGACACATACTCACCCCCATTATCAGATCTGAGGCATTTCAGCCTACGACCTGTCCGATTCTCAACCTGAGCGACAAACTTCTTGAAAGCATCTAAGGCATCGCCCTTATGCTTCAAGAAATAGACCCACACTTTGCGTGTGGCATCATCAATGAAAGTAACAAAATATTTTGCACCCCCTAGTGATAACTGTGGCATCTCACACAAATCAGTGTGCACTAGATCAAGCGGTGCTCTATTCTGGGGAGTTCTCCTCTTATGAGGAGTCACAGAATGCTTGCCAAATATACAATGATCACAAGTAGGCAAATCTGAAAAAGAAAGAGACGGCAGATAACCCAAACGTGACAGTTCTTGCATTCCTTTAACAGACATGTGTCCCAACCGGCTATGCCACAATGAAACCTTTGGCAGCTCGGTTATGGCAACAACATGATTACCCACACTGGAAACATAAAGAGGGTACAAGGTATCACACTTATAACCCTCAGCCACTACAACCTGGCCATCAGTAATCACCCATTTGGAATCCCCAAATGTGGTGTGGTAACCACTGTCATCCAACAAGCGAGTGCTAATCAGATTTTTCTTGATTTGCGGCACATGGCGGACACCATCAAGCATGAATATGCGTCCATCAGGAAATACTATCTGTATACTGCCAATCCCTGCAATCTGACATGCATAGTTGTTCCCAAGATGAACAACTCCATGAGTACCTGTGTAGGAAGTAAACCACTCCCTATGAGGAGTAACATGAAAAGAAGCACCTGAATCTAAGAGCCAGGTGTGCATGTCATGGCCATCAATAACCAAAGTATGTGCTATTACAACAGAAGAGCATAAAACATCATGTATGTCACTGTCACTATCTTCTGCTGCAACATTCACTGCATCCAAGTCATCTGCCTTGGCCTTGCCTTTGCCTTTGCTTCCATTGCCTGCATCCTTTGTTTCAGCCTTCTTGGCTTTCTGATCCCGTATGAACTTGAAGCACTTAGACTTCACATGTCCCTTCTTGCCACAATAAAAGCATTCAATATCCTTTTTACCACGGGACTGACTGCAGGATTTGGACTTACTAGCAGATCTCCCCTTCTGCTGAGTCCTGCCTCTATCCTGTACCTGCAAGGCATTTGAAGACTTGCTGCTCGCATTATTCTTCCTGCTCATCTCCTCCATAAGGAGAGAGCTCTCTACATCAGCATACATAAGAGTGACATTCGAATTTGACAGGGTGGTCTTGAAAGTGTCCCAACTCTCAGGGAGGGTACACAACAAGAAGGTAGCCTTGAACTCCTCATCAAGGTTCAATCCCTGTGCAATAAGCTGTGTAAAGATGGCATTGAACTCACTCAAGTGTGAGGTCATAGCTGTACCTTCCTTCATGCGAAGATCAACCAGCTTCTTCAACCAATAAACCTTACTGGCTGAGCTCTTTTGGGCATACAACTCTTCTAGCCTCTGCCATAGACCATAAGAGGTCTTTTCAGCCTGAACATTGAACACAAGAGTATCAAAAATAGTGAGCATGATGGCTGCCCTTGCGGACAAATCAAGCTCTTCCCAGTCATCATTTGACATGTTAGATGGCTTGACACCCTTCACCCTTATGGGCTTAGAAATCTTCTTTAACAGAAGTACATTCAAACACTGTTCTGCCCATAATGCATAATTGTGTGCTCCTTCCAGTTTCTTTATGTTCAGAATTGATGATTCACTTCCCCCTGATGCCATATCAGATAAGGAAAGTATCTGACTCCCTGGAAGTAAAAAGGACTGAATAAAATTCTGATTTCTCAGAAAAAAACCTGCTCTATCAAGAGCCAGAAGCACTCAGAATAGTGCTGTTTTTACTGTCAAAAGAATCTGCAGCAAAACAGTAAATGTCCCTGCAATCACTGTACCTTCTGACAAACTGTACCGTGCTCAAATAGGCATAAAATTCTGATTTCTCAGAAAAAACAGTAAGTTCAGAATGCTGCAGTTGCTCCACAAGTGCTTTAACAGTGCATCATCAGCTGACAAAACACAAAACACAGCTGTCCGCACAAAACACAGCTGTCCTGATCACTTCTCCCACCTCAGATGAGGTATTGCACTGATTTAATATGCATAAACCACTTGGCATACACTGTTGTGTTCACCCAAAAAAAAATCAGACACTTCAGCCTGTCACAAACCTGCAACAGAAAAATGGGACAAATCCCAAGCAATCACCCTTCTGCCAAGGGGATAAAAGGCATCTGAAGATCTCTGACAGTAACCCAAGTGCTCTCAAGCAAAATCTGAGCAAAAGCCCTTTGATCTGACACTTGTACCAAGTGAAAACAACCTCAACAATGAGGGATAAGGCATACAATGTGCAAATCTCTCTGACAAAATCAACTAACAGTGTAATGCAAATACTGCCCTGTGTAGAAATGGCATACACAGATCCCAACGTACGAACACTCAACGAGGAACCTTTTGAGCACTGTCAACGATGGACAGTTAGGGACCGAGTAAACTCGATGCGCCCTGGCCAAGCGTGGCTCAACTGAGGTTCTCTGAGTGTTGCACAAGAAATGTGACCTGCAAGAAAATGTCACCTCGACACTGCGGAAATCGAGACAAATGTGTGCTCTCTGGCACCACACTGCCTCAAGGCATACAAAGCATCAACTGCCGGGCAAAAGCCCTATGATCTGCTCACCCGTAAACTGAGATTCAAACCCAGTAAAAGCATATGTCCTCTTGCAAAATCAAGGCATTACCTTCCCAGAACAAAATAACTGTGCAATCAACCACACACTGTGGTTCTGGTCACCTCAAGCACGAGGGAAATGAAGGTACTTGCTATACTTTCAAGAAAAACACAGTTTTTAGAACTGAAAGATGATCCTGAATGAAGAGCAGAGTGCTCTTTCTCCTTCTCTTTCTTCCTCGAATGTACCTGCTGTACTTTTTGAAGAAAATCGAGATTTTCTTCTTCTTCCTCCTCGAATACCACCTAGGCCTGCGTGCCTAGATCCCTGACACTGCTCCCCGAAAAAAAAGAAGAATCTCTCCCTGTCGCAGTTTCCAAGAAGACAGTACGGCGTCGTCCGTACTGTGGTCCGTACTGTACGGCAGCGGGCTGTGTGTACGGATGTACGGCCGTGTACGGATGTACGGCGCGAAATGGCACCTGCGCGTGCGCCTGCTGCACGCCCTGCTGCCCGCCTGCGAAATGGCGCGCTGCTGCGCCCCCCCCCCCGGCGCTGCCTGCTGCAGCCCGCGCTACTGCCGCGACGCTGCCGCCCTGCTCCTGCTGCCCGCTCTGCCTCGCTACAGCCCCGCTGCAGCGCTGCTGCCCTTGCAGAGGCTAGGTAGAGGTCGAGGGGGTGGGTAGGCTAGGGTAGGGAGTGGAGAGGAAGGGTAGGAGAGGTTGGCTCTGATACCAGTTGAAGGGGTAGGAAGGGGGAAGAAGAGCAAGAGGGAGAGAGTGTGATAGAGAGAAGACTCAAGTGTGGGGGTGTGAAGTGATGAGCCACACCACAAACTCATTAGTTTTATTAGGATTAGGTTTTACCCTATCTTTAATAAAGGGGTGGCAATGTGCCTTTACCCCAACACTATGTGGCTGATGATTGGTTCTTTTTGGTCAGCAGTTATGATGCCAACCATGAGGTTAACTCACTCAGTGTGAGTGATGCTTCAGCTACAGTTTGGTCTTTTGATAGTGGGGCTTCTGGGCACATCACTTCCAGGAAGAATTTGTTTGTACATTGATAGCCTGCTCCTGTTGGCAAGAGGGTGTCTTGCGGCAACAAATTTTCATAATTCTTTAAAGGGATTTGGAAGAATTTTTCTGTCATCAGTTGATGGGACTAATTTATGCCTTCCAAAATGTTCTTTATGTGCCAGGGATTAAGAAGGAGTTGCTGTTAGTTTATGAGGTTTTGCTCTCATTTTTTAGGATGATAAGTGCATTATCAGGGATATAGAAAAAGGTCTATCAGATAGTCATTACAGACAATTTACATCAGGGTTTGTACCAGCTGGGAAAACATGACAGAGCATGTCTAATGCATGTGTGGAAACAACTACTTCAGAAATGAAAAATGAAGAAATATGGTATGCAAGATATGGCCATGTAAACTATGGCAGTTTGCTGTTATTGCAAAGACGTGGGATGGTACAGAATATGCCGCCTTTAGAGACTCCTAGACATGTTCATGAAGGTTGCATTTTGGGAAAGATGCACAGGAATGCCTTTCCATGAGATGGATCTGTAACCTGTTAGAGCTGAAAGGAAATTGCAACTCATACACAATGATGCGTGTGGTCCTATGAGGACACCATTATTGGGACATTTGTTACCTCCATGGATGAATTCTCATGGGTACATCCCTTAAAAGAAAAAGCATCTCAATGCTTCAAGCAGTTTGTGGCTATGGATGAGAATTGAGTCTACGTACAAAGTGCAGACTTTGAGAACAAACACAGGGGGGAGTATATGTCAGTTCCCTCAAAAGATTTCTTGAAGGAGAGAGGGATTATGGATCAATGTCCACTACCTCAGGGTGTTTGGTTGCACAACCTATGCACTTAAGTAAGCTGGATGATAAGGGCATTAAGTGCATTTCTGTTGGTTACATCAGTGAGAGCAAAGCTTACCATCTCTACAATCCTCAGGCAAGAGGGATTTTCATCAATAGAGGTGTGGTTTTTTAGAAAACTCAGATCAGTCCATAATTGAGTTTGTTATGCAGCTGCATACATTTTCTCAGGATGTGTTTGAAGTGTTACTTCCACTAGCAAATGTTTAATAAAGGAACTTCTGAGCAGCCACTAGAAGATCAGAATATCAGCCGGCATATGCTGATGCATAGCAGCCTTCAGATGCTGCCAATCAGGTTCATGATCATCCTATCACACGAGGATGTATAGGAGGTTGCCAGAGAGGAGAGAGCTGCTTCTTAGGAAGCTAGGACTGTTCCCAAATGGCTTTTACAAACTCTGCACGACAGCAAAATTTCAGCCCCCCTCTACAGTAGGACAAGGGCTGGTTCAAGAGGAACACGAGGAAACTTTGCTGATACAACTTGGATGAGTTAGAGATGAACCTAACAGTTTTGAGGATGCTCAAGACAATGAGCATTGGGTGAGAGCCATGAAGTCAGAATTGGATTCTATGCTGAAAAACCCTACATGGGAACTGGTGAATTCGCCAATGGGGAGAAAGCTATTGGGACAAAGTGGGTATGCAAGATCAAGAGAAAATCTGATTGTAATATTGACAATTATAAGGTGAGGTTGTTTTGCAAGGGTTATTCCCAGTAAAAGGGGATATAGTATGATGAAACCTTTGCCCCAACTTCCAGGATGACCACCATAAGATGTGGTGTTTTATTGACTGCTCCTTTTGGGTGGAGAGTACATCCATAGTTGGAACCGTACGTGTACAGTCGTCCGTACCGTACGGATTCCGTTCTTCTATTCCGTAGGCATACAGAATACTATTCCGTACGCATACGGAATACAATTCCGTATGCGTTTTTTTTTTTGGGGCAAAAAAATATACTTACCACAATCCGCCTGTATGGCCATTCGTCTCCAATTTGCAGCAGCAGGCGCCGTTCTCCACGCTCCAGCCTCCACCCTTGACCCTTGGCCCTTGAAAGTTGAGCCCAGCCGTACGGCCCGTACCATTTCCGTACAGCCTTGGCCCGTGAGCCCGGCCGTACAATCTCCGTATAGGCTACAGCCAAGCTGCCAGCCGTACAGCCAGCATACCAAGTCCTGCACGCTGCCGTACAGCCAGCCCTCCAAGCACCCGTGACCCAAGATCCAACGTAGGCTGCAGCCTTCCACTGTCCAGAGTCCAGACTCCACCTTGATCTCTCAAGACTCGGGCTTCAGCTACCTGGGTCGTGGCCTTCAGCAAGAGAAGATTCATTAAGCTCTTGTGACTCTTAGCCTTCAGGATTCGAATCTTCGATTGAAGGAGGACCGAGGTGACCACTGACTCCCTCTTATCTCTTCCAATTCCATGTTATCTGTTGAATTTGGGGTCTTGAAGTTTCTTTGCAATGCTCATTCTGAAATTCAGATTCTCATCTCTCTCTCTCTCTCTCTCTCTCTCTCTCTCTCTCTCTCTCTCGCAGATGGGATGAAAGAAAGGAGAAGAATGGGAATTTGTGGAGACATTGAAGCCTTTGGAAAAGGGGCAGCTCACTTGTAAATGCAAGTACTGCCCTCACAAATGGGATGGAGGACCTACCCGCATAAGAGTACACTTTCTTGGGCTGACAGGCCTTGGGGTTGACCCTTGCTCCTCCCCCCCTAAAAATGTGAGACACTTGCAGAAGGTTGCAAGCAAAGGCAAAAATAAATAAATTTGCAGAAGAGCTTGATGCAAATGTGGCTGATTTGGGAGATGCCTGGGAGAGTGGTGCTGCAAGTGCAAGTGCATCTACACATGAAACAAAAAATAAGAAATAAAAGGTGACCCAGGGAGCCTTGGCCAAGGCATGGGAGTCCCAGGCACGGAAGGATGCCCACATTGCTCTTCGGCGCTTTTTCTTTGCAGAGGACATTCCTCATTAGAAGGTGAGGAGTCCATATTTTTTGAAAATGGTCCGTGCAATTGGCCAAGTTGGGCCTAGCTTTAAGCCTCCATCCTACAAATCCTTGCGCACTTCGGAGCTGAAAAATGAGGTGGTATGCATAGATCAAGAGTTGCTGCAATTTCGGGAGAAATGGAAAAAGTATGGATGCAGCATAGTGTGTGATGGCTGGTCTGACACTCGGCGTAGGCCTATTATTAATATTATGGTCTCATGCATTTTTGGATCTGTCTTCTTGAAGTCTGTGGATACTAGTGGGCAGTATAAATCAAGGGAAGACATTTTTGGGATATTAAAAGATGCCATTCTTGATGTTGGGCCTGATAATGTGGTGTAGGTGTGCATGGATAATGCATCTAACTGCGTGCGAGCAGAAGATTTGGTAGAGGAGGAGTGGCCTCATATTTTCTATACCAAATGCACATGCCATTGCCTTGTTTGAGGACATTGGGCAGCTTGCTTGGGTAAAGCCAATGTTAACACATGCCAACATGATTGTCACGTTTGTTACTCGGATGCACACTGTGTTAGCATTATACAGAACTTTCAACAAGAAGGAATTAGTGAAACCTGCACAGACTCGGTTTGCTTACATGTTTATCGTGTTAGCAAACTTGTTGGATGAGAGAGTCTACAATGGATTGCATCGTATGGTTGTGAGTGATGAGTACTGCAGGAAGAAAGTATCACGCACTGTGAAAGCACAACAGGTGTCTTCCATTGTATTGGGTGCTTCGTTTTGGCGCGAAGCAAGAGTCATAGTGAAGATATGCACACCTATTCTGAAGATCCTCCGTTTGGCTCATAGGGAAGGGGCTACCATGGGACTTGTATATGAGCTCACTGATCGAATGGTGGAGAAGATACAGACTATAGATGACATAGACTCCTCCAAGTTGGTTGATGTCAGAGCCTTGTGTGTTAATAGGTGGGATATGATGCGCTCTCCTTTACATGCAGCATCTTTTTTCTCCATCCTAGAAATCCAGATTGTGATAAGGAGGTGCATGATGGGTGGATGGATGTCATTGAGTGGTACACGAAGTATGATGTTGAGAGGCAGGGCATCTTATTTGATAAGTTTGATGTTTACAAGTCCATGTCAGGCACATTTGCTCGGGCAATTGCGAAGGATGATAAGAGGATGCACCAAGGGGTGAAGTGGTGGGAGACATTTGGGGCTTACACTCCAAATTTGCAGCAGTTGGCTATTTGAGTGCTCTCGCAGGAGACATGTGCTTCTCCTTGTGAGAGGAACTGGAGCACATTCTCTCTTATACATACCAAAAGAAGGAATAGGCTTCTTCCAAAGAATACATAACAATTATTATACATCCATACTAATTTGCGACTGATCTCCAAAATCAAGGAAAGGGGATTTGAGAAGATAGAAGTGACCTTGGAAATGATCAACAAGGAGAAGGATGATGAAAGGCTGCTTGCTTTGCAAGAGACTACTGAGGGGAGATTCCAGCCGGACCAACCCCTCTTGTTACAGGACCTTGGAAGGATGAATGTTGCTGCAGCTTCAAGCAGCTCCAGTATTTTGGAGTCCCATGCCGAGGCAGATGAGATTGACAGTGATGAAGAGGATTAGGAGGAGGAGGAGGAGGAGGAGGATGGCACTGATGCTGATGATGATGAGGATGAGGCACAGGATGAGGATGCACCTTGAGGCTTGAGCCTCATCAGTTGTGATGCATTTCAGTTTTGTTTCTTGGCTGTAGCCTGTGGCAGCTTGCAGGGCCCAGGCTGGCAGCCTTTTCAGTTGTTATATGATGTTTTCCAGCTTGCCTTTGATGTAGTACCTGCAGCCTACAGGGCCCAGGATTCTCACTTTTCTAGTATCTACTACCTGCTACCTTTGATGATTGATCATGATGTTTTGGTATCTATCACTATGTATCAGATGACAGAATCCAGTTCCTAGACTCTTCATGACTTTAAAATCAATAAAAGTTTGAAGTTTGAACTTTGAACTTTGAAGTTTTGTAGTTCTCTCTCAAGTACATGTGTACATTCTATATTTTTCTGATTTTTTGGGGGTAAAATTAGGGTCACGTATGATTCAGCCCCGGGGGCTGAACCATACTCCAATCATACTTCCGTACCCGTATGACGTATGCGTATGGTCACGTATGGAAAAAACTATGAGTACATCTGTTGGATATCAAACTGCCTTCCTGAATGGGACCTACATGAAGAAGTGTATGTGGGTCAGCCTATTGGTTGTTACATGCGTGAATGGAAGGCACTTTATGGGCTGAAACAAGCCCCACGGGCTTGGTATGAGAAGATACATACATATTTGACCAGTCAGGGTCTACAAAATAGTCCAATTGAGAGTACCCTTAATGTGAAGAAGGACAAGAAGTATTTGTTGATAGTCATCCTGTGTGTAGATAATAAGCTGCTCACCCACACAAGTGAAGAGAAATTATCAGACTTCAAGAATGATCTTGAAGCTTCATTTGAGATGTTTGATTTGGGGCTGTTACGTTCTTATTTGTGCATTCAATTTATGCCATCAAATGAAGGCATTGTGCTCGAACAGTTAAAATGCCTTCAAGGACGTTCAATTTTCAGGACTGCAAGCCTATTTCAACTCCCGTGGAGCCAGGGTCAAGGCTGTCCATGGATGGTGTAGGTGGACCTTTTGATGATCTCATATACAGTCAGGCTGTTGGATGCCTTATTTATCTTTGCAATACCCATCCAGATATTCAGTTTAGTGTATCCGAGTTGATGGACTGCTGTAAAGGAGACATTTGCAACGTCCTCAGTCTCTTGGTCTATTCTATGCCAAGAGGCTGACTCTGGCTTGCATGCTTTCAATGATTTAGATTTGGCTAGGGATTATGATACCAGACACTCCCCCAATGGAAATTGTTTCTATATTGGCAATTCATGCATGTCTTGGTTTTGCAAGAATAGCTATGGCAACGTCATCTTATGATAGTTGAGTATAGGGGAGCTTTCACAACTATAGTAGAATGCTTATGGCTCACGAGATTGATGGGGCAGATCCTTGTGGTGGTTTGGAACCATCTACTTCCATTCTTATGAGTAATATTGTAGTGGCGTGGAGTCCCTTGTTTCATGCTCGCACGAAACACATTGAGATCCATTATGAGAGAGATTGCATGTGGGAGAGACGAGTTTGATCTACTGTCCTACACATCAAAATGTTACAGATCTTTTCACCAAGGTTGTATCTAAGAGAAAACGTCTGAAGCTTCTGCAAAGCTTTGGGCTTACTTCCATTTGGTAATTGAGATCACTCCTCGTACACTAGGACATTGTCACCAGGGGGATGTTGGAAAGATTGTATATTTAAGGTAGTGGCCTATAGGTCAAGGGCACTTTTCCTTTTAAGGTTTTTCTCAAAACAAAACTCTGGAGCTTCCACTGAGGGTGAAGATTCCTTTGGCATGGTTAAGGAAGGAAGATGGTGGCGAAGAAAAGCCTGCAGCCTCACCCCTGTGTGGTACTATTCTCAAGCAATGTTCCCTCAATCATGCACCAGCACATAACAACGATGAAGCTTTGCATGTGCAAAAACACACAACACTTTGGTACACCACCTTAACACCTTGTGGCCTTCTCCAACTCGTTGCTTTAGCGGCTCATTTAGCAAGCTCACATGCACTGGCTCTTTTAGATATGCTTTTTGGGCTCTGCTACCAATTAGTAGTCCCTACCACACAACACCTGTGGCTGCCTGTAAAAAATTATCACAGGCCCATGAGATTGATTTCCTCCTAACCTACATGCTTCCCCATAACGCCTCATGTAGTAATTGACATGCACATGAATTTTGATACATTTGTGCATTTGCTCTAGGTGCCCATGAGGCTCTATACGAGACTCATTAATTTACATTTAGTCACATTTGCTCCTAGGCATTTGCTCTAGGTGCCCATGAGGCTCTATACGAGACTCATTAATTTACATTTAGTCACATTTGCTCCTAGGCATTTGACCCCAATAACGCAATAAGGGCATTACCCTTCTTTTTAGGCTGACCTGCATTCTCTGAATTTTCCATTGATGGCTGATCTGAATCAGTCATAGGCTGAGATGCAATAACATCCCTACAAGTTCCTGAGAACTAATTGGAACTGGACTACCCCTCATAGACAAATTTTGAGAGTGACAAATAAGGCTTTGGCAAAGAATTCATCAATGTTCAGTAGTTGCTCTCTAAGATCCTGGATCTTAGTAAAATGATCTGACATTGACATTGTCAAACGGTTGTTTCAAGTAAGAGACCCTGGCCTTATTTCTTTCCTAAGGTATCCCAAGCTTGCTTGGATGTCCTAGAGGAACGGATACGAGGTATGATGAACCTCTTTATAGACAAGGCAAGAAGCTTGGGCATCTCTTCTAATCCTAAGTAGGGGCAGCAGCTGCAACTGGTACAGCTGGCCTTACCTAAGCCTGTTGCCTATCACGGGGATTACCTCCTTGCTGAGGTGCACTAGGAGCAATGACTATTCCTGGACAGGCATCTTCACCTATAACAATGTTGCTTTGCAACCACAAAATCTTTAACATAAAGCTTCACATGGAATAATTGGTGCCATGCAATTTATCCTCTTGGGCCAAAACCCCCAAAACATCTCCGGATTTTGATGTTGATTCTGAGCCATCTTCAAATATGAATGCATTAACAGTCCTAAAAATCTACATGATGTAAGCTATATTGCACCAACAAAAGAACAGTGCTGCAAGCCGATGCTTGGCTAAGCAAATGCAACCTGAATATGTCACTTTTGAGAGGTAAAATGGACTGTTTGAGCAGTCCAAGAAAACTGTTGTGCTTCTTTGACCTAGACAGTGAAAACACAAAAAAGGCTGCTCCAAATGACACCTGAAGGCCTGAACAAAAGCAGAGTTCGTAACCTCTGTTAAGGCAGCTTCAGAACAGCACCAATGCAGAATCAAATCTTGGCTTGATGGCTGCCATCCACTGCTGCATTTCCTGCATCTGCTGGTTGCCTAGGGCTGTGCACTTGTAGCCACCTTAAATATACTCCAAGGTACTGCCTTGGGTTGTGCTACTATGTGATGAACTGCTCCTCATTGAAGGCTTCTGCCTGATGGACTTGGTTGGGGTCAGCCTTTGTAACACCCCCCCCCCCCCCCCCTTCCCCCGCCCGCCCCCTTTCCCAGCCTGTATCTGGCCTGTAGGGCCTACAACTGGATGACATGCAAGCTGGCCCGGGCGACAGCGAGGTTTGCCTGCCTTGCTGCTGCTCTGGCGACCTATGCCACACAGGAGCTATGCTTGCTGCCTGCTCTTTTGAAGATGTGGAGCCTGCAGTTGAGTTAGCTTCATTTGGCAGCCCCTCGCTCCCCTGCTGCGGTATGGCTGCTTGCAAGGTGCACCCTGTTGGACGGTGATTATGCAGCTCAGTGGTCCATCTCCATGCTGTCCTCCTGGAGGATGTCATGGCAGCAGCTAAGGCTGCCTTGAAACTGCAAACCAGCCATGCTGCCCTATAGCAGTGACCTCCCTCTGTCAGACTCACAACAACGTGGGCGTTTGCCTCAATCGTAGCTAGTTGAGCTAATTAGGAGAGCTTGCCACATAATCCTAAGGTGGATCTCCTTTCTCCAGCTTAGTCCTTTGATCAACTTGTCATCTGCTGCTTGTGATGCTTCAATTGGTCTGAAGAAAGTTGGTTTGAGCTTTTGTAACTGTCTGAAATGCATCAAACCACCAAGTGCAGGTAGCATCCTTTCTGCACCACCAAGAAGGAATGAATGTTATTGTTGAACCAGAGCTTCATGATCGCTTTGCAAGCTGTCAAGGGTTCGGCTATGTCCAAACGTTTTACAATCAGGATACAAGGTGAATACACCAACTTATTGTCCATGGGTATTAATGTTATCGCTCTTTGTAGCAGCCATCCGCAATGTTGGTCTTCTGAAAAATGTTATTTTATACTGTCACATTGCAGTGATTTACATGAGAGAGTCGATTTTGTGGTTTGCCTTGGTGGTGATGGTGTAATTCTTCACGCATCAAATCTTTTTCGAAGTGCTGTTCCTCCTGTGGTCTCATTCAATCTAGGGTCACTTGGATTTTTGACCACGCATCCTGTAAGCAGCTTCCAATGTTCATAGATTTGTTTGTGATTGATTGAGATAATGTAAATGCAGTACTAAGTGCGACACAAGTTCAGGAGGTAGTTTATTAGCTTGCTTCGACTGCTTGATAATCGACTTGGTTGCCTATGGTGTGCAGTTTGAAGATTACATACAGGATTTGCAGGCAGTGATTCACGGTAATAGTAGGGTAGAAGGTGTCTACATAACCCTTAGAATGCGGCTTCGCTGTGAGCTGTTTCGGAATGGAAAACCAATTCCTGGCAAAATCTTTGATGTTCTCAATGAAGTGGTCGTAGATCGAGGGTCCAATCCTTATCTTTGCAAGATTGAGTGCTTTGAGCGCAACCGGCTTATCACAAAGGTAAGTTGTTGTTTTCTCTAGCAAGACAATGGTAACTTTTTAATCTTATACATATGGTGGTTGTAACTTTTCTAAAGCTTCGGACCAAGAATTCAGGAGCATGGATTAATCAGGTCCATCATTCTGTAGGTGCAAGCAGATGGAGTCATTGTGGCAACCCCAACTGGGAGCACTGCCTATTCTACAGCTGCAGGAGGATCCATAGTGAGTGATGTGATAGGAAATCAAGCTGACTCTTTAATAATAGTCTTCAACCTATTTTCTTGAGGTGAACTGGGAAATGCAGGGTTGGCCTTTTTTAATGTATTTCTTTTGTAAGTATGGATGAACAAGCACCTTGACTTATTTCATAAGCCTCATGTGAAATATAATCTAGTAATAGGGGGATGTTTGTCTGGTTAGTACTATCATTTAAGTCCTTTTGTCTTCTTGCTAGGGGGGATTTTTACCTAGTACGAGCATAGAGCTTAGTCCTGTAGACATGAGCCCTGAATGCTGGTAGATCATACTGCCTCTTTTTTCCTTCTGTTTTGGTGTTGATTGGAGGAAAGGTCATGATTGTATGCCTTGAGGATTGCTGCTATGGTGACTGCTGAACTTATTTCTGTGAGTCTTTGAAGGCGCCAAGCAGTAAGACTGCTAAAGAATTCCGAAGCCAAGTTTGCAGCAGGAATATAGTGTCATCCATGCTTGGATGGGAACTTTGTCTAAGGTCGTGTGTGTTATGGACAGACGGAGCCAGTAAATGAAGTCCTTGAGCATATGCTCCAAGCTTATGTCATTTGGAAGCAATATGATTGGGAAGAATACCACGGAAAACCTTCCCATGGCTGGATTTGCATATACCAATGCAAGGCATTCTGTCACTAGCTGAGTCCATTTGTATTTATGTATGGATTTGAGCCCAAAGCTCTGTGGACTATTGGTCTACAGAACATTAAGGTTCGAATGGCTGCTGAATGCACTAACTGTGACTAGCTGAGCCCTGTAAAAAGTGGTAGCTGTGGCTACCATCGTGAAAGTACCACCACAATAGGTGGATGGTGTAATCTCATGGTGAAACCATTAGAAATCTCTGTAATTGATGAAGACCAATGTGTTGGGATTTGCTGAAGATAGCTGGCTGGTGTCTGAAGTCTTGTAACAAGAACTCATACAGAACTCAAACATGTCACCAATAAGCATGTGCACAAATAATAAATAATAAGAAAAGAGAACTGGATATCAATGGGCTTGTCACAATGGCAACTTTATGTGCCCATGTGGCACCCTCATGATGTGTCCATAGATGTCGAGACTCGACTTTCTCATATGGGGACTCACAAATGGGGCATTGACCCTACTATCCCAACAATCTATGACAATGGACTCCTGTTATAATTTTAATGGCCAAAACTTCCCATCATGACAATGGAGTATCAAGTGTTGGATGACAGAGAGAGGAATTCAGCTCATGTTAGCTAGCATCGGAAAAGCCCCCAAATAAGTAGCAAGCTAAGAAGATACACCTAGGGGAACAGAAAAAATAAACACAAACTTGGTCTCTCAAGACACGGCATCAACTAATGCAGATTGATGGACTTTGATTCACACTTCTGTATCTTTTGCACAATGTACATTGTTTGGACAAAGAAATCTTCTCAAACCTGACTCCTTGTACCAAAGGGCTGCCCCATCAATAATCTACTTCTTTGAGTACATCTGTTAATTTGCAAAACTTGTCTTTGCGTGGACACAAAAAATTTGACATCCATGAGTCGTTGGACTAGAGGACCTAACTGTCCAATCAGTTTAGTTAAGGCTCTTCAAACTAGGACAAGATAATACAAAGTAGAAATACCCAAAGGATTTGCAAGAGAGGTAGCAGCTATTCCTTTAGGTTCTTGAGCTAGGTTGAGTGTCTCAAGGTCATCATAAGGCTTGTAGTTGACTGCACATGTAATTGCTGACGACACCTACTCTCTAAATTGAAAGGTATACGATACTTCTTTGTGAGTTTGTTTATATTTTCAATTTTTATTGCATTAGTTTGCTGATGGCTTACCGTGAGAGCTTCTTTGTAAATTAATCTCAAGAGATGGCTGTAGAACATAGGATACAGTCAATCCGAAGAGCTGTCCCTATTTCTAAAGCTTCTTACCATTTAAGCAAAAGAGGAGGAAGTAGAAAGGCAGTTCAATGAGTATCTTAAGAAAAGGTAGATTCAGTCCAGTAGTTCATCCTGGCTTTGCCCCATTCTTTTTAGCAAAAAGAATGGTCTGCTAAAAAGAATGGTCTATACATTTTTGTATAGGCTATTTAGCGCTCAACCAAGTTCTCCAACTGATGAGAGGGGAATTAGTTATGTCATCCTCATCGTGCTTGGGTCAATTGGCATTATCCTTCTAGAAAGTAATGGGGAGGGGAAGGATTATCTCTATGTGAAAACTCTTCATGCTCTTTTAAAGGGGAAGGATTGTCGTGGAATTACATGGCAGAATATAGCGTTACTTAATAGATTTGAAAGATAGAAACTGCAATATACAATATTGCTTGAGAAAGATGAACATGTAATTAAGGGGCCAAGACGGGCGCCCCCCTTATCCACGCTCTTTATTACAATGAGATGCAAGACCAAGGTGTTTGAGAAAAAGCTGTAAAGGACTTATACTATATGAAACTGCAATATACAATATTGCTTGGGAAAAGATGAACACGTGATTAAGGGGCCCAGACGGGAGCCCCCCTTATCCACGCTCTTTATTACAATGAGATGCAAGACCAAGGCGTTTGAGAAAAAGCTGGAAAGGACTCATACTATATCATGAGCTACGTACAAAACATGAAAATGAAGCTCAAGACTGAGCAATAAGTCTATCATAAATAGTCTCAAAAGATAGCCTAGCTAGGGTGCTTAAGGATCCAAGGGCACTCCAATCCTGAGGGAAGATGTGTGCACATTTATCGCTGCTTTTACACATCAGTAGCACTCAGCTAGTGCTTCGAACAAGAGTTCTGATTCAGCAAAACTACAGTAAATGTCCTGACGTAAGTGTTGGAGAAAGAAGAAAATCGTGAGAAGAAAATCAGTTCAGAACTGTTAAAGCACATGACAAGCTGCCTCACAAACGTGATGAATTATAGTTGCTATAGGGCTGATGATGTTGACTTCGTTTTGAATGGTCACATAAAACTTCCTTTGTTGCTCCACCAAATCTTTTTTACTGAGAGCTTGAAAGTATCCCAAAAATGAGTGACATACTCATCATGTCATTATCAAACAATATCCCATTGCATCATCATGTCTATTTTGATTTCCTTTGGCAAGAAATGATCTTGCAACTGCTTCTTAAACCTTCTCCAACTGTGAGCTTGCTATCTCGTGCTAGCCATGGCAGCCCATCATAGCAAAGCACGGTCTTGCAGATGTAAGGCTGCAAATCGGTGCGTGGTTTTTTCTTCCTATTATATCCATCAAAGAACGGGTCAAGATCTCATATCCATGCCAACAGAACTTTAGGCTGATCTCCTTGTATTCTTGACCTTCAACAGCTTCTCTCCAAGATTGATCTTTGGCTCAGCTAGTCTTCTCTTCCTCTTACGCCTCAAAGGGATGGGCTGCGATGCTGTCTTCTTCCTCTTGAAGGAGAGGCATTAGGTGACTTACTCTTCCTTATAGAATCTTGAATATCTGCACGGCATCTTCCTTTGGATGGAAGTCCTGGTTCATGGGAATCAACATAGTCAACTCGCTGAGAGTGGGAGGCAAACGAGAACCATGACTAGCCATGATGGGTGGTTGACTCAATGAGAAGAAAGAGGGCCGATCCCAATAAGGGAACACACAGATTTTAGGATCATCATCCTAGGTTGTGATACCATTGAAACAATCAACATAGTCAACTCACTGAGAGTGGGAGGCAAACGAGAACCATGACTAGCCATGATGGGTGGTTGACTCAATGAGAAGAAAGAGGGCCAATCCCAATAAGGGAACACAGAGATTTTAGGATCATTATCTTAGGTTGTGATACCATTGAAACTTCTCTATGCTTCTTAAAAAGGAAGGGGAAGGATTGCTGTGCATAACATGGCAGAATATTGCTTTACCTCAGAGAGATTTGAAAGAATAGAAACTGAAATGTACAGTATTGCTTGAGAAAAAATGAACACATGGTTAAGGGCCAAGACAAGGATCCCCCTTATCCAGGCTCTTTATTACAATGAGATACACGACCAATGTGTTGAAGTGAATCTTATCAACACCTTCCAAACTGGAGGCCAAATAGAAAGGACTCAGACTATAGCGTGAGCTATGTCCAAAACATGAAAATGAAACTTAAGGCTGAGCAGTAAGTCTATATACATAAACAGTGTCTCAAAAGATAGCCTAGCTAGGATGCTCGAGGCTCCAAGGGCACTCCATTCCTGAGGGAAGATGCGTGCACATTCATCACTGTTTTCAAACATCAGTAACACTTAGCTCAGCAAAACTACAATAAATCTTCCCTTGACATAAGTGTTGGAGAAAAAAGATTGTCTTGAAAAGTGTGAGAAGAAAATCGTTCAGAACTGATACTGCACATGACAAGCTACCTCAGAAACGTGATGAATTAGAGAGGAAAAGTGTTATTGTAGGGCTGCAATGACTGATGGGAAACCAAAAGCATTGGGAGGAGCTGCACCAAGGAGGGAGACTGCAGGACTGCATGAAGGAGGGGCTGTACCAAGGAAGAGCTGCTGCAGAAGTGCGTGGCAAAAGAGCTGCAGAGAACGGGCTACTGCAGAGCTGCGTGGTGAAGGAGGTGCAGAGAAGAGAAGGATCTGCAGAGGAAGGACTGTTAGAGAGCTGCGTGGATGCAGATAAAGTACTGTTGTAGAGCTGTGTGGAGAAGGAAATCCTGCAGGAGGCTGGAGGGTATGCACCAGAACGAGGAGGAGAGGTATGGAAATGAACGGGTAGGTGTTTCTTTTATAGATGCAGGAAGGGGCCTGCTTCAAACGTGTGAGTTTGTGCCCAAATTGGTATGGGAAAGGTGGCTCCTTTGGAAATGGTGGGCTGCATGGGGACTTGAGTTCCTGCAGAAGCAAGTGATCATGCATGGCCCTCCACATGTCTCCACAGGCTGCCATGTGTCCTATGCCACCTAATGGGCTGCCATGTGGTACCATGCCACCTGCCACATCAGCATGCCACATCAGTATGCCATTTCAGCATGTCATGTCAGTGTGCCACTCTAGCGTTCCACATCGACATGCCATGCCACATGTCACATGCTGAAATTGTGACTAACGTTATTTTTAACCACTCTTTATTTGCTTGACTAATAAATTCACTTTGTGTGATCAATACTAGTCCGGTTTTACTTCTGGTTTCACCCTTAGGTTTGTGAGTGCTAGCTCTATTCTAAGGGCTAGTCTATGGTTAGTTTGAGTTGGCCTTCTCACATAACCTATAAGGCCTCTTTTGTTTGTGGTCTTGTCTTGTATCTCTTTGACTCTTTTACGTGATAAAGACTAGTTCTGACAGTAACAAGAATAGAGAGGGACATGCACTTACCATGAGGCCAATATACTATTAAATGCTGGCTTTCAAAGAGTTTATTAATCAACGAGGTTAGTGTTTTACTGAATCATCTTAACTAGATATATTTTTGTCCAAAGATGACAATTTTATGCTCAAGGATTTGGAACAACATTCTCCTCTTCCACTTCCTTTGGTTCAGGAACGTGTGCTTGAGAAGGCTTATGGGTCCATTATGCTCAGCATCCAATTGATGACCAGCTTCTAGCTCTCAAAGGTTGAGAGGATTGAATGGTAAATAGATTAAAGATGAAGCTCAAATAAAGCATTTTCACATACACATATATTACACATTTAAGCTGGTGAAATTTTCACAAGCTATTTATTTGACTAAACTCTGTATACTTCAACAGTCGAATCGAAAAAAATTATTCATCATATCCACACCAAGCATGCAGATTAGACACACTGGGAACATATCACAATATGTTTGAATTGCAAAAACAGTAATTCATAAAGAAATTTAAAGGAGACTTAGCCCCAAAACTCACCCGCAATCACAGTGGCCCTGCATGACAGATGTGTGAATCTCCTGCTACAACATTGAGTGCATAAATGAATGCGCTGGGACCATAAACCTCCTGCTGACTCGCAACACTTCTGAGTTTACTTACTGGAACAATTAAGGAGACAGCCACAGATTTGCAGGTACAACTATTTGTTTGCTTCTGAATGGCTTGTGTATCACATGCAATGTTGAAATTCGCTTTGGCTCTCTACATTTTGTGCATCATGTGATGCTGAAATTCACCAATAGTAAACTATACTATGACTCACAAATGCACAGTAGGTACTCTTAGCGGCACGAGGTAGCGAGACTGGCTTTAAGCCATGCCCAGACATCAAATGCCGATCAGAACGTTGTTCCCCTTGCACATATGCGTGTGAATCAAATGTACAGCCACATATTCTAGTCAAGTGTGATATGACATTTGCAGCGAGATGCTGGCTGATTACTGCTCCTTCCTCCTCGTTGAGTCTATGAGTGATGTTTCCTGATCTTCCCTTGAAGGCTGGTGAACCGTGAAGTTGCTGGATGAAACCCTACAGTGATCCTTTTATAGGCTTGGATCCCAGCCCGACCCTGGTCTGTTACAGTCTGTGACACCCATATGTCTGCTGACATCAGCGACTGTTGATGTGGCTGCTTTGCTGATGTAAGCATTACAAGTGTTGTCGTGGCAGCCAACTGTTGTCTTCTATACTGCGTTGCCTAGTGCTGTATGTCTGCCTATGCGCAGACTGCCTTTTGCTCAGGTGGCATCCTGTGTGGCTAGTAGCTACCACATGGACCTGCTATGTATGGCTATTGCTGTAGCAGCTCGTACTTGTCTCTGCTACTATTCATGCTCCCCTTGTTTGCACGTCAACTAGTCTGATGGCATGGGCCGAACCAAAAACATGACAATTAGGTGCCTCAACAATTATGAGAAGGATATGCATTTATTTGCAATCCATTTACATTCTCACCGTCCCCTCTTGGATTGCACTTGAAAGTAGAGGGTGGATTACACTTGCTTGTTGTTGTTTGTTTTGACAAAAGTTGACTTGGTCTTTGAAGAAGGAGAAGTTATTGAGAGCATGAAGACATTAGTAATGTGTTCTTGTGCAAGATAATAGACTAGGTTTGCTTCTATATTGGTTTTTTTTGGCATGAAATTTTGGATTCCTTGCCCATATGTCGCTAAAGCCGATTGGTGAAACTTTGTATTTAGCTTGTGTAGGTGATAATATCACGGTCAGTTATTTGAAATTGCTCTTGATATTTAATGAGTGTATAGAGGACTCTCTTTGTCACTGTAAATGAGGCTACTTAGGCTTCTACATAAACTGACTAAAACACCAATTGCATGTAATGTGTCGAGTCTTATGGTTGGTAAGTACAGAAGAGTAGCCACTTATTGTCAATATTGATGAGGATTTGTGTCTTGTGATAATTCATGAGCAGACAATACGAGATTGCACTTCATTGACGTTGGGAGTGGGTTATAATAATGCATGTAAAGCAAATGAAACACTTGAGCTTACATTTTTTCATTTTCTGTATTTCTATGCCTACAAATTAATGGAATTGTTCCATATCATTCATGTTCACATAGAGAACTACAAGCAATGTCCTCTTGCAATTTCCTGATTTAACTCTTATGTTCTACATCTCATATCAACAAATTGCTAATATATTTTGGACCTTGGCATTCCATGCTCTTGGTTGTTGCAGAACCATGTAGTGATTTTGCAACTTGCAATTACATAACCTTTCAACCTATGTCATATATATCTCTTCATGGATGTGTATTTAGGAATGCTCTGGACAGATCCCTATGGTATATTGGCCAATCATAATATGCTGTCAAGACAATCATGTCTGGATTTTACTTATTGCAGCATGCCCTTTATTCATGCTTCGTACTATGCTGTACGCTTTGTTCTTAGTTCATCAATATTTTTCTATGAAGCAAAATTGTATGTCTGCTGTTTTGGTCCCTTTTTACCTCTTATGGATTTCTTGATATGAGATGTTGCTTGTGCTTGCAATTTTCAACATTGTCTACTTAGCTCTCTGCTTTGTATTGTCACCATCAACTGATTATTGCTCAGATTGTGCTTGCAATTTTCAACATTGTCTACTTAGCTCTGCTTTGTGTTGTCACCATCAACTGATTATTTCTTAGATTGAACTAGTACTGTAGCATTTGAATTGTTGGCGTTCAAGACAATGGTACTGGTACTTTTGTTGACTGATCATAGTATAAACTGTGTCATATATAATTACATCCTTTACGTATTTGACTTGTATTCTTCTTCATTATCACCCTTGATTGTTTGCTCATTAACCAAAACCCGTAACTCTTCGAAGAATTTCTGTTTGGAAAAACAAATCCATGGCTTAGCAACTTGCTGAAATATCAGCATGATCTATCCGGAGGATATTGATACTTCTTTGTGAAGTTTCGAGAGTGCAGAGAACTCAAATGTTGAAGAAAGATGAAATGGATTGCATAGAGAAGCATGTATTGCATAGTTTTGAGGTATCTCTGGAAGCTATCCGTCAACTAACTTGAGTCAAGCACCATGTTGAACTGTCAATGTCACATGGACTTTCTTCTAACAGTGTCAGGAAGCATGGTTTTCTATCTGCAACTCTTGTTGAGTTGAACTGTACATTTGTGATGGAGTTGCAATTGCCTGGTTTTTAAAGAAGTATTTGATAATCTTCTCTGTCGGAATTTCCTTTGTCTCCGGTCTAGTTAAGCTATGGGAGTAAATGTTAGTTCTGACTTTGTGTGACTGATTTCTGCCTCTTGACTTTGTGAAACTCTCTTCACCTGGCTGAAAATGTATGCTCATGATCCTATAATCTGATATGTATGCTCATGATCCTATGATCTGATATGTTGCTTCTCTGAAATGTTATTGCATTAGCATGCGTGAATGATCCCAAATGTAGATGGCTTACCCTTGGTGACCATGGCAAGTTACAAAATGTTTGTTTTCTTTTCTAGACCATTTAATGCAGTTTTACACTAATCTTTCACCTTTTGTCCTCCCCTCTATGACAATCAATTGATCAGCAATGTCCTATCGGACAAGATAGTGTGGTTCTGTGTCCTTTCGAATCTTCTTGAAGATGTGTAGTTGATTTTCCAACGTTTTACCTTTGTGTAATGTTTGCATGGAGACTATCGCACAGGCTTCAAAACACAAATTTTGAATAGGCATATCGGGAATTTGAGAGCCCCATTCCACAGGCTTCAGATCATGAAGCTCAACACCTCAGACAACTGAAGCCTTTGAGGCTTACCATAACCTCACGAGCCTGCAGAGTATCATGCTAGAATGTTGGGGGGAAAAAGAGAGACAGAACACTCAACATGCAAAATGTGTGCCCCTCAGTGGAATAATGTTGTCTTATGATTTGTAGCTGAATTTAGTTCTACCTGGTTTTGACATTACAGTAACTTAAGTATGATCGATGATGGTCTAATTGTTGCTTCCATACGTAGTGCAATTTTCTTGTGGTATGTATCTATATTGTGTAACGTAAAAGATTTGTATTTTTCACATGTTTATAAAGGTTTGATGGAATGACATTATTTATGAGGGTTGTAGCAAGTAGTCAGCCTCATTAAAATAGCTGTCATTTTGTTATTTGCTCTGACAGGTGCATCCAAATGTACCATGCATGCTTTTCACTCCAATCTGTCCACATTCCCTGTCTTTCCGTCCGGTCATCCTACCCGACTCAGCGCTATTGGAGTTGAAGGTAAAGCAGGTTAAGTTGTGACATGATTGCTGCTTTTTTCTCGGTGTGTACAAGTTGTGTTTCTCCATAATCCTGATTTTTGTGCTTTCATGGGGTTTTCCAATGTAAGGTACCAAATGATGCACGTAGCAATGCCTGGGTCTCCTTTGATGGTAAAAAAAGACAACAACTCTCTAGAGGTGATTCTGTTCGGGTCTGCATGAGTGAACACCCTCTTCCTACAGTAAATAAATCAGACCAAACTGATGACTGGTTTCGTAGCCTCGTTCGTTGTCTCAACTGGAATGAGCGCCTTGAGCAGAAGGCTTTGACAACCTCTTGAAAGACTAAATAGTCAGAGAAAACAAATGCAGTTCCCTAATCAAATCTTATTGTCTGTTTGGCTTTATTAGCAAAAAAGAATACCTGCTATACTTTTGAAATGGTGTCAGTTTACTCGGCAAAGGGAGGACCAATTGTATCATATAATTCTTCTACCTCTCAGATTATCTACTGCCTCATATTTTTCCAAAGCTGGAGGTCAGATCAGTGAGATGAAGATGGGACTACCCAATTTGGTGGCCTTCATTCTCTCCTCTTGTGGGACCAGCCATGTCATATGTATCCCAAGAGGAAGATTACTGATGACATAGGCCCTATCAGTCTGAAGGGCAGATCTGCTTCATAATGTATATGCGGATAGCTTTGAGAGTATTCTTTTGTGCTACCTCTCTTGGCAAGAGGTGGAAGTTCGAGGAAGCTTTGGTGTTAATATTTGTAAAATATCCATGTAATTTTAGATGCAATGACGATTCTTTCTGCAAGATGGGCAGGATACCTTCAGGATTAAGCTGTTAGTAACTTGGCTTTGATGTGCTTACAGGAACTTTTATGTGCTCCAATGAATGGGACAATTTGTTTTCAAAGTGCAATTAATGATTGCTTTCCATTTATAACTTTATTAGGCTTCTAGTGAGTGCCATGTTTGTCTTTCTTTATTGACCATGGGATAGGCAACCATTACCAAGATGAAGGGTAATGCCTCATCTAATCATAGTATGTTATTGTGGAGATTTATATTCTTAGTTTGGGACCGCGTTTCGTATGATCATCAATGAGTCAACAAGTGTTTCTAGTTATTGATATCACAATAGCAAGAGATCTCATGATCCATTACCCAAACAATGGCGCTTCCTTGTATCATTTTCTAAAGCATGATGAAGTAAAGAACACATATAAAGGCAAATATGTAAAAAAGAGCTCTAAAATCATTGAGCAAGATTTTAGATAAGTTTTCAGGCACCCAAACGATTCTTTGTTGAAAGCAACATGTGAATATACACAAACAATGGAAGGCATTCTCTCAATTGTGTGTGTGTGTGTGCGCGTGCGCACACGCTCACACACACACACACACACACGTGCTTTCTACAACATTATGGTGTTGGACGAGCATTTAAAGCTAGACCATTACGCTAATGTGGTGATTGAATATTTGATGATCCGTGAAATGTTTTAAGGCAAGAATGAGGGTTCATGGTACATGTTATAGGTTCAAACTTCGCTCATATACGGTGTCATATCTATGAATGAAACCTCTTGATGATTACATACGCTATAATCCTTGATATGATGGAAAGTCAAAGAGCATTCAAACATTATCTACGGCCCATGGGAACCCAAGCATCACAACTCAATGATACGTTCATACAAGTTCATCTCTGTGGCCGTAGCAAGCATTGGCTATATAAACGTTCCCTATAGGCCAAAGCTACTCAAAGCACACCTTCCTCCTCCTGAGATAGAGCTTGATTCGCCTCTTTGCCTTAAGTCACATCTAGTAGGCTTCTTGGAGTAATCTTGGTGCCCTCCCATGCGTAGAACTGATCGCTGGTCTCTTTATGCAGTAGACTTAGAGCTATTACATGAGCTTCGTAATCACATCCTTCATGAAGTAGTAAACTCGTCGCCAGCCTCTCGCTACCTACAAGATGGACTATATGTTGATGTTGCTTACGATCTGTAGTTGCACACAGCTGATCTAAGCTAACATAGCTACTTAAGCTTGGGCGAGCTAGTAAAAGAAGTGAAGGTTGTACGAGATGGCAGCCTAACTAGCGACCACCTTCCGAGCCACAGATACCTCTCAGGATAAGCACTTGTCATCGGACTCGCAAGCAGTTTTTCTACCATTCAAGATCACTGACTACGCGGTAAGACATACTTTTTTCCCTACACGTCGTGTATGAGCTCCATTTTTTGTTGTGATCACCATCGTGATGATAATCGATAGCGGTTATATTTCTTGGAAATCCCATGCTTTTGGTTGATGATGTAGAGCCAATGTGATCGACTACCACCTCGGTACTAGGCACCAATAATAAGGCTGGAATGCTTATGTATTTATCAATGCTGCAAACATGCACAAGGGCGAGATGACTCCATAGACTACTAAGTTGTCACATGGTGGTACTAGCAAAGGATTTGTCATAGCTATTTTGCTCTTTCTTTGGCTAAGTATGAGACTAATGTAGATAATGGCTACGGGGACATCACTCGCTCCGTGTGATTGTGACATATATCATGAAAGGCAGCACTTGAGCTTACAAGCTTCATTCCATGGATGGGCAATTAATTAGTGCTTGCATACTCACTATTAAGAGCACGAGGTGAAGGACCTTTGCATGCTAAGCAAAATCGGGCGGATTACGAGAGTTCAGATCTACTTCACATAAGGTGTGATTTCCTTTATTAAAGCACTTTCTATATATAAAGTATACATCGGTATGTGGCTTTTTGTCAACATTTACTACCATCCCTTAAAGGATTGGCTATGGAACACCATGTATATGGGAATTTATCCTATCATGGCATCCGATAATATGTGTGGTATGAAGTATGGATGACTTAGACAAGTCTTTATCTTCTTGCCTTTGTTATATGTAACAACTACCGTGATATAAGGAGGCATATAAGGAAAGACAACTATGACGTCCACATAGGAACTTAATCCTTAATTATCATGATCGTAGTTTCCTTTTTTCAAATACTGACGAGTTGACCATTTGTCTTGGGAGAGGGCACCGTACAATATATGATGTGAGAGTATCTTATGACCCCCTGCTTGGGGAAATTGTGAAATGGAAAGAGTGAATACATATGGAGCATCTGCATACCTGTGACTCAAATGTTGAGGTGCGATGCACCACCCAAGGTCAACACTGTTTACCATTATAAATGGCTTCTGATATTGTGACATTGATAACAAGTGGAGCTGCACTTTGAAGCCTACAGTCCCACAAGTAAGGATTCTTGTTCTAACTTGTCCTTATTGTGGATGGATGCAGGTGAGTGGAGTTCCTTCAATATCATTCGGTATTTATAATTTAGAATATTGAATATATTTTCAATACCTCCGTGTAAAAATTATATTGTCACGTACTGTCTTGATTGATAAGTCTAAGATGGATAATGTTTGTCTTGAAATGCACACACACACACACATTCATTGAGGAGAAACTTAACGAGAAAATGCAATGGTGGAATTTCACATGTAAGTAAAAACAGAAGTATATGTTCCGATTTACATCTTACACTTGAACTTGAACTATGTTCAAGTTTTTGGTGCAATTGTTATATCAATCAATTATTATTCACTATATTTCCAACTTTCATTGTCTATTTAACCATTTAGTGTTTCATAACATCAAGCACATATTTTTCCCAAAGTTATTGACCTCAAGACATCTACTAAACTTGAATTGCACCGGTTGCATGTCTCCTCATGTTTGCATTTTATATTGCATTGTTATCTTATCTGTCTTTGGCTTCATGCAAGTCTTGTAGACGTACATGAGCCATCATTCTTGACAATGTAGAAACAACATTATAATCATTTCTATTTTGTCCAGTTGAAGACAACGTTGTAGCTTGTAACATGTCCTCAAACATGCTGCTATTTTGTAAAGACTTGACTTAGAGAAACAAGAAGCACACCTAGGATGTAGCAAAAAAATGAGAAGAGGGAGAACACTTTGTCCTTAAAATACCTTACAAAGGACTTGGCACTACAGCACTAGAGAAATAATGAAAAAAATTACATTGTGGAGGTATATTTCTTGAGCCTTGATAATTGGGGAAGTGGTGAGGGTAAAGTTGGACAAAGGGTGGCCACCACCATTGAGTTCCTTGCATAAAGGAAAAGAAAATGCACAGAGAGCTGCTAAAAGGCAAGGGGAGCATGAGTGCCCACTCGAAATCAAACTACATAGAGCGAAACAACCTAGGTGGGTTTCACACACAATTTAACGAGTGTGCACTATGGGGATGAAAAGTTGCTATGGTGGTGGGATCCCATTGAGGTTTAAAAAGTGCTTGCTTGTCTATTGCTTGAAATCTCATCCGGCATCAAGACGAAATTGTGAAATTTTGAGGGGCCCATCTCATGTTTATCCAATCAAATGGGAGAAGTTGTTCCAATGTTGAGTCATGTTGCACTGATCCCTAAAGTAGTGTTCTCCACTATGAGGGAGGAATTCAATGCTCTTGAAGCAATTTAGCATTGTCTATATGCTCAACTTGCCCAAGTGCTCTTTGAGGTAGAGCTTGGTGGAATGGCAAGAGATCTTTAGGGAAATGGTCGTCCTGAAAGCCATTCCCCAAGCGTCATTGCCTTTTGATTTTGGAGGTTCCAAATTAGGCCCGGTTCATCACACCACCCACCCGATCGTGGAGGACAAACGGCACAAGAATATAATCATGCCATAACTACAACGCGGGGTGCTCTTGGCTATAGGAGATAGTCATTCATTGTTTGCAATGACCTCGGTTTGATAAGGGAACGGTCCTCTAGAACGCATTCACACAAACCAACAAAGGCCAATAGCTACTATAGTCTGATTTGTCAGCCTACTCAGGGGCACTTGGAGAATCCTCCTTAGAAGGTGGAGTCACCATGTTCACCACAACAACATGGGGCCTGTGAATTGTGGCCAAAATCGTTATGAAATATTCTTAGCTAGAAGTTAAAATACACAATGGAGATTGGATTCTTTTGCGCACAAAGAAAGAAAATGCAATTCGGATTATATTTTAGCAGAGACACTATCATGTGGTTGGATAGCTAATCCTTCGGTGAAATTTTGCTCCTATGGTGTAATGCATATTCACCAAACAAGGACTAGAATGTCACATCAAAAACTTCAAGCTTTCTCTTTGGGCTTGATTCTGCAAGGTGGGGTTGGGGCTTATGCAAAAAGGGGATTGTTGACATGCTCATGACCACATTGACACACCCATCGGCCTTGAGTAGAATATCAATAGAGAGTTCCCCTTTCAACCTAAAGCTTTTAGCTTTGAGGCAATGCCTATGAAAAAAACTCCATGGTAGACATGGTCCTACAATTTGTGATTTGAAAGACAGAGCCATGCCTTGAGAGCGGGTAGATTGAGGAAAGTGGTAAGGAATGGGCATGAGGGAAATGGGTTTGGTAGAGCTTGTGTGATAATTTGATTGGTGCATTGTGAGGGATCTCAGATCAAAGGTTGAGGAGTTTTAATGATGACTATATATGTGCTAAGATCGAATACGTATGTCTTTTGGATGCATGTATGCATATTTGAAATTATGTACATATAATTTTGGCTTGTTCATAGATATCCTCCAAATGATTGACAACATGGATAATTCTACTAGTTAAGGGACTAATATCCAAATGGATTGTTAGTGCTAGTTAATGGAGTGTTTTGTATTTAAGGGAGAAACAACGAGAAGAAAGAAGACTCCTTGCAGAGCAACAGCAAGAAGTGGTTGTAGATGCACACATTCGATCATTGTCATTGGAGCAAAGAACACGAGCTATAGTGTCACGATTGGTGGGAGCATTCAAGGCAGCAACATCAGGCCTTTATGTGGTCATTGAGTTCTATTGTATGAGTCATGAAGACCCATGAATTAGTAGCAGACTAGTCTATTATAATTCATTATTTATCAAAATCCAAAATTGCTCAATTCTCAACAACCCAATTTGTGCTATGCTCTTTTACTTCTGTTATGTTTATGCTCTTTTCCCCTCTTCTTTTTCTTCACTCTCTTCTCTTTTCCCCTCTTCCTTATCTTCTTTTCATAAGCATATGCCTATGGCTATGGCTATGGCTACGCTTATGCTCGTGCATAACCACAAGCATATGCTTTCTCTCTTTTTCTCTTATGCTCATATGCTCATGCATAAGCATAAGCATATGCTTTCTCTCTTTTTCTCTTATGCTCATATGCTCATGCATAAGCATAAGCATATGCTTTCTTTCTTTTTCTCTTATGCTCTTTTTCCCCTCTTTCAATCGATATCACTTTATGGCATGCAAACTTATCGACTTTGGTTGTTTTGTATTTAGCCTTTAGTATCACTTTATCACTTGGATTGGCAAGGTAAGGATAATTTTACGAGGATTCAAAGGGATTAGGTGATCCTCCCGATTCGATTACAATGGGGAATTCCATTGCTAATATATGATGGGAGAAAGATAGAAATAGCCACTATTTCTTCCATGTTCCATAAACCCACACTTTAGTTTGGCCTCTATAGGTCTTGCTTCATGATGGGTACAAGTGTGGCTATAGGCTATACCATCTATTTTATAATAGGTTTAGAGTGGGAATTGGAAAACCGATGCTACTTCCAACCCAATGTAGTCCATGTGCTAAGATCTTAAGCTCCATGATTTGTCCATGGAAATTTTGAAACATATATCGTGCATTAAGGAGGCCACATGGGCCTTATTTGATGAGTTGTCAGTTTAGCTTAATCTTCAATTGTACGACAAGGCCTTTTTGGCACCAGTCCTTAGCTCAATGTATGAGACCCCTTGGGGGATACATGCTAGAGAGTTGGGATTGTTGGGGAATACATATGTGCTAAGATTAAGACCCACCATTTCTACAACTTCAAGCCTTTTTTGTTGGGCTTTCTAAGTTCTAGAGGTGTACGCCTATAGATGCAACTTGCAACGATCAAAATCTCATGAATTTAGGGTCCAGTTTTGTTCTATATGTTAAGATAGTTCCAAATTTTGTTCTAGAAATTTTACATTAGGCAATGATTGAATATAGAATTTTAGGTGGAGCTGCATTGCCCTCTCTATCATTTGGTAGTGGAAACCATGCCCATTTTTCCTTTGTGCTACCCTAAAATGTATAAAATGTATAAAATGTCGAGGAATGTAGGTTCAATGCATGACTTTTTAGTCAAATTTTATTTCAAAATGTGCCTTTTACTTCAATGTTTGGTTTGGCAACCCTTCAAGATCAAGTGATTCTTTCTATGTGCATAGATGAGAATATCTTCTTCTCTAGGAATAACTTTCGAATGGACACAAGACCTTACATTAAGAACCAACAAATGCTAGATGGAGCAAGCAAGTTGAATATTGGGGCTCATTTTTCATTGGATAGAATTGATAAACATCCACTTTGGTAAATGATGTGTATTAACATCTGGCATATTTATGAAGGTCATCTTTTGAGAAATATGCCCCTTTGTCTGGTACAATTGGTTGTGAATGGTTGTATAGATCAACATGGGGGGCACCCTTGAAAGGGTCTTGCACCATCATGTTTTGCAATACATGTTGTGATGCACTTAAATCCACTATTCAAGTGTTTCTCTCAAATTATATAGCTACAACTAGAGCTATGCATAGCCTATAACTCATGTGTCCTTTGTCCTTGTATGATTTTGGCTCTGCTAGTACTTTGACCATGTTGAAATATTCTAAAGCATACCTACATCTGTTGCATGTGCACAATATTGTTTCTTGTATTTGTAGTTTGTGCCCCATTCTTGGGCTTGTAACAATAATCATGGCTTAGCTTGACACAATTAGTGAATCCCACCATACTTTTTCCTATAAGCTTCTACTTTTCATTGACTAAGATTGTTGATAATTATGATTCCATTTCTTCTATCTAGCCTTGGACATTGAACCAAGTCTATGTTGGGCATTGCACTATGGCTTCGTAACTTCAAACTACTTTGTAGCTAATTCTCCATCTACATAGTCTTCTCATATTTTCTTATAGCAATCCTCTTCATGGATTAGAAGGCTAATCAATTCATTTCACTTCATTAACATGCCTCTAGAAATGATTGCTATCCAGAGGCCTTCAAATGAGAGGGACAAACTTTTGAGAACCTTCTCAACAAAATCTGTATCATCCATTTCAAGTCCCCTTTGCTGGAAGTATTGTTAAAAAGTCTATCATGTCGAGTAGGATGATTCATTACGACAAATCCATGACTGCATCACAATATCTCATCTTTAGGTTTGACAATGGAGTCTTTCCCTCATAAATTGAATTTGATGTCAACCATATTCCATATCTCATCACCATATCGTATATGCTTTTGATAAAAAACATGCTATAAAAGCTTCAATGGCTTTCATTAAGCTCATCTTAGGCATCTTTTTAATCTTATGATGATACTACATCAGAATTTTCGATGTGCCAACTATAAGTTTCCGTGACTTCATTCCCATGAGAAGGTTCTTGACAAGCTGTTTCCATACATGAAAATTGCTACCATCCAATACCAACATGTATAGAACTTTGAACTCTAGCACTCATGTCATTTTACTTATGTGTTATGACAATGGTAATTGTGGGAATTAAAGTGAGAGCAAGACCAGCAATGGACATGGACATGGACTATGGTTGTAAAGGATCGGGCTAGATAAGAATGGTCATAAAGGAAAGGTATATGTCCATGAGTCAAGGTTCAGTAGAAGCCATTAGTTACCAAGTGGACATGAGTGGTGTGCACTATGGTGTTGTTCACACATGTAAAGAGATTGGACTAGTGAAGTATGGCGAAGTAAGCTATATTAGGCGCGTTAGGCTAATTATGGCGAAAGGTCCAGAGATGGCTATATAGTGGCTTGGTTGGGTGGTAAATCGCATGCTCTCAATTCTCCTCTCCTCTGGTGTCCTAACATTTGTATCAGAGCACTCTTTCCCTTGGGCATCTATCATCCTGCTGCTTTCTTGACTATATCGCCCACCCTCCTAGAGTAGATGCCCTTCTTTCTACAGTCCAACAACTTCTTTCTTGCAGTCGCTCTCCTCTAGAAGCTTGTTGCACAATCTTTTGAGCCCCTACTACCTCTCTTTTTATATCTCACCCTGCTTCTTGAGCATTGTTCTTTGCCTGGGAAGCTTTTAAATCAACCACCCTACTCCTGGAGCCTTTCTTGATGCCAAAAATCACCAAAAAATAGGTCGACCACTTTGTAGTAGCCTATTTCTAGCACCTAGTGCTTGCTTTTTGCACGGAGTTGCTGCGTAGAGCTTGCTATAGCTAGTAGACTGCCCAGAGGTTGCTACTTTTTGCAAAGAGTAGTTCGTTTTAACTATTTAATACTAGTACAACAGACTACCCTACTTTGTTTGGCGATTGGTAGGTTTCGTTTACCTTAAAAATTGACCATATTTGAGCACACGATAAACAAGGGCTAGTGGCTAAGATGTTGACATGGGGAGGAGAGAAGAAAAAGGGAATGCTCATCAAGTTCATGAATAATGATTTAGGGGAGTATATATGGTATGTGGCCTCTCTGAGTTCTTAGGGTACTTGGGGCTTTTCTAATCCCTCCCATAGCTTTTTATGTGGAACTGTGTCGAATTCTTTCTTGAAGTCTACAAAATAGCAATAGACAACCCATTTCCTATTCTTGGCTCCCTTTGTTGCTACTCTTGTAGATCAACTAAATGGTTCATTGTTGAGTGCTTGGGGAAAAAAGCGTGCCTAGGATGGTGTCCTAATTCCTTGTGCCTCCACCCATGTGCTAACTTCTTTTACTCAATAATAACACCATCTTGTTTTGGTCATTAGGTTGCATGGTTGTTATGTAGTTTTTTACCACCTTGTCACCTCCCTCGTGGATCGGTACAATTCTATTAATCTTCCATTATGGAGTCAAAGGATAGCCTTTGGACACAGCCACCACATGCAAATACCTAAGCTACGGTGGAATGCATGCATGGAAAGGAGAATTTCAGGAGGATTGAAAGCTCTATACAGCTTCCAAAATAGATGGAATGTAAAAGTTTCTATATACCATGCTTGTGCAAACGTTGATCCTCTATGGATGGCCAACCCAGGTGCTCGGGCTCTCTAGAAAGGGTATTGGAGAAGAATAGAAACATTATATAAACACTTTCTGATGAGGGAACTAGGGGTCAAGGTACAAAAACCCTATCCCATTCTACCGACTGAAACTGGTATGATACCCCTTAAAGGGGAAGCATTATGCCATTACATGGTGTACCTCAATAAGCTTGAGAAGATGGATGCAATGAAGATGCTACGCAAAGCAACGAAGGCTACAAAGACCACTTGATGGCAAAGACAAAGGGGGAAATGGATGGATATGGGGGATAAAGGTTGTCGATATCCCATAAGATGTAGGTGAAATAAGAAATTTAGTAATCCACTTTTTGAAATCAAAGATTTAACAACGCAAAAACTACTATAGAAAGTATGGCAAGACCCAAGAATGAAAATGCAATTCTACAAACAAGAAATTAATCCAATGGATAGATATGAAATGCAAAAACATCTCGAGGAGGACATATCAATGTTCAAAAGGCCTTGTCTCTACATAATAACGACCAATTCCTAGACCTAGAGGTGGAGAGAGGTGGGTGTGCAAGGCCCAAAGATCCCAAGAGATGAAAGAATCTGCAAAATTTGCCCCACAGGAGAGTGAGAAAATGATCAACACATGCTCCCATAGTGTTGAGCCTATTTAATACACATCAAGGAAAAACATAGTGACAACAGGGACAACCTAATAACCTTGTTGGAATAACTAGCTACAAGGCTAGGGGGCTATCTAAAGGAAGTCTTGGAACGCCCTAGCAAAGTCCTCGGACTAGCACACAAGTTAGCTAAGCAAATACTCACACCATGAAAAGCTTTGTGAAGATTTTTTTTCCAAATCTTCAAGATGTAAAGGGCCACATTAGTTAATTGTGTCACGAGTCCCATAGATCATGAAGGGTCTCAGGCAGACTTTAATACAATCATACTATATCATCTCTCTCTCTCTCTCTCTCTCTCTCTCTCTCTCTCACACACACACACACACACATCTTCAACTAGCAAGAACCATTACTTGCAACTATGTCTTTTGCAACCTTTCTCTCAATTCTGGAGTTTCACAACTATTCAAAGCATAAACTAAAAGTATTGAGGAAGTACTACAATAGCCAAGGAGAAGTCGTGAGTACGAATAACAAGGATAGTCATCCCCAAAACTTGAAAGAAGCTAGACGACGGCTATACAAGACACTAGTTAATGGCTCAGATTCAAATGAAAAGGGTGACATCAGTGTCAAGTACGGATGCCCTTCTCCTTGAGCTTATATCGCTCGTTCATCAGGAAACAAGATGAAATAGCTGTGAGCCAGTGGGACAGGGGTGCAGTTCAGAGGATACATCTATAATGGGCATGAAGACTACATGTTTCTCTCACCAGCTTTGCCCATGCTGAGTGTGGAAGCATGACTGCTAACTTAGAAGACAGAAAGAGAGATCCATCATCACACCCACTCGCTGATACACGGATGAAGAGTTATGTTAACTACTACTTTATTGCTTGTGGCCTTGGCAATCCCCAAGTGCTCAAAGAACACAGCTATCAAAGTCCTCACGAAAGGGGATGCATACATCTGGACTGTTCCTCAATGAAGAGGCTGAGGCTAGGGATGCCTATAGCTGTCATAGAGCTGGCTGCTGGATCCTCCATGGCTGAGGCCTGTAGCCATAGTTGCCTGGGAACGCCATTCCATAGGTGTGGAATGCTGGAACAGCGTTCTCTTCATAAACCCTGCCGGAACACCATCCCTATGGAACAGCTATGGGAACACCTATGGAACATTATATAGGCCATTCCATTGCACATTGCCACCAAACCATTTTTTCTGGCACAACGATTCACCGTCGCATTTGGAGCTTGTGCAACTCATGCAGGTAAATTCTATTCTTCCTCTATATCCACGCTACCTACACTGCTGGTGGTGCTCTATGCAGCACACTAGCTACAACTTAGCAAGCTACCTATGACAGTCTACAGAATATGATCTACACTACCTACGATAGAAGGCTAACCCTGGGGTACCTACGGTACTTATGATCAAATGCTACCTCGACCTACAATACCTACAGCACTGATAGCTACAGCGACATAAGCTCTTGCTAGCAGCAAAACCAATGCTAGCTGTGACCTAAGCTAACAGCGGGACCCTTGCTACATACTGGCATACATGCATGCAACAAATGCTAATGCCTTTGTTTTGAACTCCCGACAGGCGAGCTTACATTCTCACTAAACTGCCAGTCTCTGGCTGCCAACAATAGTGGCATCTCCCCTTGTGTGAACCTTGGCAAGCTGCTCCTTACGATTCTCGATATCCAATTCCTTACAACAGAGAGATTGGCAGCAGGGCGTGGAGGAGCCATGACAATTTGAGGTGCTTGACAGTTGAAGCAACATAGTACATTAGAAATGCAGATAGAAAGCACTAACAGTAGTGCATGAGTTCTATCGTGGGTGGCGTAGTACTATTAGATAGAACTAAATGCAGATAGAAAGCACCAACAGTAGTATGTGCGTTCTATCGTGGGTGTCGTACAGTAGTGCATGAGACTGCTTTCACGCCGTTGGCAAATGCATCTTGGTACCCTGGTATGAAGGCAGAGGTGGACGATGCAATGGGACGTTCTTTTAATAGTGGTGACTTTTCCTTGAATCAAGCCCGTAATCCTTATTTTCTGGATATGGTAAGGGCTGTTGGTCCCTCTTACATGCTCCATCTTAGGAGGCCTTGAGAGTGAAGGGGAGAGGAAGAAGCAAAACATAGAGCAGGCTTTGAAGCTTGTCAAATACGAATGGAAGGCATTTGATACTACTTTGATGGGTGATGGATGGAGTGATACACGCAGCAGATCTATTCAGGGATTCTATACCTTCATAAGACTACAATATATCCAATCTTACATATTGAAAAATTTTATAGAACAAGCAAGAGAACAAAGGAAAGTAAGCGCCTTTAGACAAAATTATGAGTAAATGAGAAAGTTAAAAAATAAAAATAACATAGTAAACAAAATGCTTACTAAGCTCTGAAATCCCAACCAAACAACAAAAACTTAGATAGCAAAAAGAAAGAAACAAAGCAGAAAACAAGAATAAGAAATGTGAAGAGAGAGCGAGAGAGAGCGCAACACACTCTTTTGATGAGCAGTGATGAGCCATGCATTGGCAAAGATTATGAAGGGATGGAAAAAGATTGAAAATGTGAAGGAGGTGGTGACCATTCCTGATCGAAGTAAAGAGTTCGTGGAATTGGGTTTGGAGTGGTGAAACCCACCATTGCATGCTACAGCTTATGTCTTGGATCCTGAGTTTCAAGGAAACAAGCCAGACTTGTAAGGAGGGGAACGGTACCTGATGCCCAAGAGCAAAGGAAGGTGAAGGATGAGTTATCCTTTTTTTAGAAAAAAAAATGGAATGTGTGGCTGTTATGGGGTGGATACACCTTTGTCACAGAGTTTGGCTATCCGAATTTTGAGGAGCTAGTTCCCTCCTTGTGAGCGCTTATGGAGTATCTTTGAGCACATTGCATCAAAGAAGAGGATAAAACTTCAGACACAGAAGGCCAATGACATTGTGTTTGTGTATGCTTCAGAACATGAATGTTGGGCAAAGCCACAAGATTTCATTGGATGGAAGCAACAAGATAGGAAGAACATTTTCCTATGGCGGCTACATCCATGTTGAAGTTGGAGTTTCAACTCAATACGCTGCACTATTCAACTTAGAATTCATGGAAACTGAAATCAAAACTAGTCAAGGGCATAAATAAAATAAAATATTCATAACAGACGGATCATGAAAGATCATTGATAGTAACTTGCCAAATGGCATACAAAAGGAAAGGCCATCAAGAAAAAGCATGTTGCTATGTGATCCACATAAAATCTAAATCTACGGCATTGTGGTCAGTCCCACCGCCTCTTCTCATCTACATCATCTCCAACAATGTATAAGAAAGTGTGCGTTTATGTCAATCATTACTTTCCCATTCCATAGGGGGTGCACATTCCCGATTAAATTCTAATTATGATGTAGCTGCTGAATAGTAGAGATGTGAGCATTCCCTAGTAATTATGATGCACACTCCCTAGTAGTTATGATGTAGCTGCTGAATTACTGAGGACACCCTAGAAGCTGAAGCTTTTGATGGAGAGGTTTGGGGGCCTTTATAGACTGAACTACTACAATGATCGGACAGGTAGGATTGTCATCAAAGGTCGGTGTTTGTTTACCAGGTCGGTCAGAAGTCAACACATTTACTTTTTGACCAGTGAGTTGGACCTGTTCTGTTATCCTACTGTTTCTGTAATTCTGACTGCTGTTGCTGCTGTGTTGATCTTGTACTGATGGGCTTATGCATTCATTACCTTGTTACTGGAAGCAACCAAACCATTCATTACCTTGTTAGTGTAGCAACCAAAGAGCATGAATTGATTGGATGGAAAATTAAGGAAAAGCTAGTCTTCTTGAGAAAAATGCTAACATTAAAGAGCTTGTAATAAAAGATGCCTAGACTCGCTATGGCATAAACCGAAGAAGAACATGGCCTTTTACAAAACCCAATGCTGATTTACGAGATACATGAATGTTGACGAAAACATAAGAGACTGCTAATATTCAAAGTATCAGCTCTCCTGAAGAGAGGACAAAGTTTGCAAAGCATACTCATTAAGAGAGATTGTGGAAGAGTACTTACACTCCTAGTATCTCAGCATCATTATCAAGTCGTATGAAAATACAAGATACAGACCCTCTCACCTGCAAGTCTACACAACCTCTATAGACAACGAGTAAGAATGGGAGAATCTTCCATGTAACTCGCCTGTGAATATCGTAATCGAGCCTTGGACAAGGCACACATCTGTGTGTAACTGCGTGAGGCAAGGAGAGCCATGGGCACGCCTAGAGAGCAGAGATTTGCAAGTTATGCACACTGGCAGAGGTGGAGATACAAGAGCACTTCCTTTGTACGTGCCCAGTCTACTATGAGATCCGAGGATAGTACCATTGTCTCTTTCAAAAGGGGCAGTGTTATAGGCCACTCTCCTGGCTGATCCACTTTCATGACCACGTTTGTGTTGGCCTCTATGTGATGGAGATGCAGCACCACAGAGAGGGCCTGTTGCAGCAGATCAGGCAGCAAAAGGTGACAGCGCCACAGGAGACACAGATAGATCAGACACTGACATGTCACAGATTTCTATGCATTGGAGTCAGCCCCAAGGACAGTGTGGAGTAGAGGAGGAAATAGCTGACATGAGAGCAAAGCGGATCAGTGGGAAGAGACGACGCGGAGAGGCTGAGCCAGAGACACAGAGACCCTGAATGATGCAAAGGGTGACTAGAGCACACACGCTGGATGTTTAGCGGGACCGTCCAAGCCGAGGTGTCCCTCTTGATATGGCCCACCGGATACATAGATCACGGAGACCAAGCCCCCCGCCACGCGAGAGACGACTTGACAAACACAGATACGAGACACCTCCGCATTCCACTGGAGAGCCAACATGGCACCTGGGATATGTATGTTTTGGGCACTAGTGTTGAGTGTTTTAAGTTTTTGAGAATATTACCGTAGCATAGCGTTTGTATGAGTCACTCTTTTGATTGAACTATCTCATAGGCCCATGAGGCCTCCCAAAGACGGTAATCTCTCTCTCTCTCTCTCTCTCTCTCTCTGTGGGTGTGGCAGAAACAAGCATGCTGTAGTTCTCTCTCTCTCTCTCTCTCTCTCTCTCTCTGGGTGTGGCAGAAACAAGCATGCTGCAGTTGGAAAGCAAATCTCTACGCCAACATCTTCGCTAACCTGTTGCAGTTGTAAGAATGAAGGTGATAGAGTCCCTTGCAAGGCAACAGAGACAACCAAATAAAAGGGTTAGTACAATGCCAGAATAGAGTGGATAGAATATTGGTGTAGATGTATCAGACCTTCTTGACAAGGATATTGACATCAGAGAGCTTGGCAAGACCCAAAGGAGAAGACGGCCTTCTACCAAACAGATTTTTGCGCTAGGACTATCTTGACAAGGAGCTCCCTCTCTTCAAGAGAGCCTCTCTTCAAGAGAAGGCTAATATGTAGACATGAACCAGCTATCATGAACTTGAAGTGGAAACAGGTATATAGGAGAATGCATCAAAAATGAGTTTGCAAATATGCCCATTATCAGATATTGAGGATCATAAATCTCATTTGATGGCCAGCCTTATATAGGCATTCTGCAAGTCATATCTTGGGCAGACATAGCCCCAGACCTGGCCGACTTGGTCAGCTATTTGGTCCACCAAGCCCGGCTGCTCCTGATGGTTTTGTTTTCAGGGTGAAGTCGGCCCATGTATCATGCTGAGTCAGCAGATCCAAGAGGGGCAAACTGGCCTTCTTACGTAGCTTCTCAAGCCTTTCCATAGGCACCTCATATGATCTCTCTCTCTCTCTCTCTGCATGATTCGACAATATAGCCAACCCAAAGACAGAGATTGTTTCACTATGTATCTTAGATCATCTCCGAGTCCATGACGACAGACCCAAGAAAACAAAAAGCAATCACCTCGATAACCTGTCCCTTTATAACCATGATGACTCACCCCACAAGCCCAAAGAAAAAGCCTTATGCCATGAAGACATCGCACACATATTTACCATAAAAGCATTGAATTAACTTCATGAATTCCTAAGTCAGATAGGATAAACATTTTCCCAAAGAAAAAGGAGACAAATTTATTTTTGGCGTTCTATGTACTCATGAGAGTTGATCTCTCATTGTTGGCCTTATTTCTGAGTTTTGGAAATTTTGTTCATACTACAAAATGGAAGGAAGAAAGAATAAACACAGAAAAGATATGAATAGCTGGATGCATGTAACTTCATGAATTATGATTATCTCATACACTACCCATCTAATTGCATGAATCATAATGTAACAAGTTATCTCCTTTCAAACAGTGGAAAAAATAATGGATTAAATTGCACTACTAATGTCAAAATGCTCCTCCTCAGACCTCTACAATCCTCAGCCCTTTGTGGGAATCCTCAATTTCTGATATCTATCCACTTTCAATCAGGATAGTGAAAGCATCTTTCAACCATTCTGGAATCCCTTGCTTTGCACGCGGCTTCCTGGCAATGCTTCAATTCTCAATCACAGGTACGTCAGTTTCAACACTTGTTCCCTCAATCTCACAACCCTCCGGTGCTGAGCCATTATCAACGCTTTGGTCAATTGAATCCTCGACCTTGGGTCCAGTCAAATCTGAGCCACTATCAATAACTTGAGTGGAAGAAACTTCCTCTTCAACTTCAGTAACATCTGGACCACTGTCAACAATTCGTGGTGGTAAGTCCTCCTCAATCTCACGCGTGGCCTCCAAAGGCTCTATTTTCTCTGAAGCTTCAAGGACTGGCTCACCAGAATCAATCGTCTCCTCTGATTCCCCCTCCAGAGTGACTACCTCATCGGACACAACTGCAGAGTCTAAGCTATTGTCCCCATTCTCCTCTTTTCCCTTTGTCTCTCTGGCCTTCTTCTGCAAGTCCAGATAGGACGCTTTTTGCCCCTTGAGCTCATCAAGGCTTTTCAGCACGTCCCCAAGCGTACTAGGAGGAGAAACCTTTACCTTTTGGAAAGATGTCAACGCATCCAGAGACAATGAAATCTTCTCTCGCTCCTTGCTTTTCGCAGGTGCAGCAGCCTTAGGTTTCTTGCCTTTCGCTTTGCCTCCGAAGCCTCCAAACCAACCCTCTAACTGTTCATCACCGCGATTCTTCTTGCTCACTATCACGTCCCCGAAGCCCTTCGGAGCAACCACGACCTCGGCCTTTTGAGAAGAAACAACCTGCAGCTCATCTGCGGATGGAGCGTACTTTTGCATGTATGAGATCAGCTGATCGCACAGTATTATCTCGTCGGTATAAGGTTCGACAAAGTTTTCCAAAGCCCTCTGCTTTCTGATCTCATCCCGTTCCCTTCTTTCCGCCTGTATTTTCTCCGCCTTCAACTTCCTCTCAAAAGCTTGTTGAGCTCTCCATTCTCTTTCCCTCTTCCAGTACTCGTCTTCCTTAGCTGCAAAGTCTGCTTTCAGCTGTTTCATCTCCTCCCTTAAAGCCTTTATTTTCTCGAAAGCAGCATCTCTCTCCTGCAGTAGCGCAGGGATATCTAGAGCTTGTGAAGCTTCTTTATTTCGAATGTCTGCAAGGATCTGCCGTTGTTCTTCCTGCTGCATCTTCAAATTGTTTAGTATCCGATCGTCGTTCTTGATCTCATCAATCAACTTTGTCCTGCAGCTTTCGTCCTGTGTCAACTGATCCATCCTTTTGTCATACTCTTTGACGCATTCCCGCGATTTTCGTAGACTCTCAATTTGAGAGATCATCCTTTTCTCCTCCTGGAGAGCAAGGGAAGAATGAGCCAGCCGATACTCTAATTTGGAGATCTCTTCGTCGATCTGCTCCACCTTGACATACGGAAGCTTCTCTCTGAGAGATCTAGCATCGCTGCGAATCCTATCTCTCATCTTGTCGGCCAGATCCAGCTCCTCCCGGTGCGCGCGCTTGGCCTCCACGGCGTTCTTGAAAGCGGCATTCAGCTCGATGAGCCGGTTCCGGGCCTCGAGAAGCTCCGGGGAGGCGACGTGCCGGTTATGCGTTTTGTTGTCGACGATGGTGCGGATCTCATAGATCCGGGCCTGCAAGTCATCGATTTGAATCTGGAAAGAAGCTAATTGGTCGTTAAGGGCAGGGCGGCTGGGGCATTCGAGGCGTTTGACACGCTGAGGGCGAAGGGGGGGAGGGGGGTTGAGATCGGGGAGGGGCAAGGAATCAGGGCGGCCAAGGATTCCCACCATAGCTCCGATCGATTGAACACAGAAACGCAGAAACAGAGCAACAACAAGCACCAAACACGAACACAACACACACTCAATGAAGACGAATTCTATAGAATTCCTAATCCTGTATTTATCGACTTAATTAGGGATTTGATTGGCCGGCTTTTTTGAATGAGAACCAATTGCATGCTTCTCTTTTGGCTTTTTCTCTTTGGCTTTTTTGGCCTTTTGCCTTCCTTCTCCACTTCTCACTTGTCAGCTTTTCCAAACCCACCTCATGTCTTAGCTTTTCCAAACCCACCTCAGATGAATAAATCAAGAGACAGAGGGCACGCAAGCGTGCAATGGAAGGAGATTGCAATGCAAGCTCAAAAAGGCAAACAAGAGACAGAGGGCACGCAAGCGTGCAACGGAAGGAGATTGCAATGCAAGCTTATAGTAATATGGATATCGAATGAATCCTACAACGAAGAAGCAAATCACAATAGAGCTTATACTAGTACTTATACTAGTATTATAAAATTCATTAGGAAGCTTTACGCATGGGGTTAATAAGAGAGAGAGAGAGAGAGAGAGAGAGAGAGAGAGAAGAAGCAAATTGTAATGCAAGCTTATAATAATACTAAAACTAATACTATATACGTAATTAGAGAGCTTTTTTCTACAAGAAAGAAGCAAATTGCAATATGAGCTTATACTAATATTGATATTAATACTATATACTTAATAGGAAGCTTTTTGAATGGTATAAATAAGATTGTCTTTGCGTGCGTGCGTCTCTCTCTCTCTCTCTCTCTCTCTCTCTCTCTCCCCCAATTTGTTTAAAATATTAGCTTTGCAATGCATCAAATCTTGCTAAAATTCTACCCCATTTGTACAAAGCTCTATATTTTGAATCCTTTAAGCACATAGTATTTTTTTAATAAGGGCTGAAGGAACATGAGCATGAATGCTCAAGGAGGGCAAAAAAAGGACCAAATTCCAGGCTTGCTTAAATAAGTCTTATCAAGTAATTGAAGGGGTATTAACTAAGGCAAAGAAAAAGCTCAATGATTAATAAAAGGGGTATTAATTAGTGCATAGAAAAATAGGGGGCCAAGAGGCTCCCCGAAAAATGAAAGCCATTGACGAGAAAGAGAAGAGACAACAAGAGAACAAGATGGTAGGAGATTGTTCTTCAATGGCTCCTATTAAAACTAGGGTGCAGTAGGCTGCCTAAGGGGAATGAATGCAAAGAGTAATCTATAACATGTTGAGTAAGAAAAGATGATAGGCTAGTGTTTGAAAAATACCTGACTATAAACTAAGTTAACAATAGCACCGACCAAATGGCATATGTGTCTAAGCGTTCCCTTCTTGTTTGCTAACACCTCGGTACACAAATAGAAAAAGAAGAATGTAGAATATGCAAAAGCAAAAGAAAACACAGAACTTGAAATGGAAAACATATATATATATGTTTTCCATTTCAAGTTCTGATAGATAGATAGATAGATATGTATATATTTTATATAACCACACATAGTGTGGGCGGGGAGGCGGCGCGCTTCCTTCCCCAAATAGTTATAATCCGAGGGAACGGGCCCTTCCCTGTGCGCTGAGATTGTAATCGCCGAGAATATTAGCGCCAAGATTGAGTATCGCGAATATGTAAGATAATTATATATTACCTAAATCTCAATGAGTGTATCTGTATTCCAACTCAAGCATTGACAAAATTCTTGTCATGATTTCTTCTGTCATTTGCCGTGGAAATCCTGTCTCTACCTCCGAAGCGGTTTCTCGATGTGAGCGATGTTGGAGAGAGAGGGCGGTAGAACCAACATCAGCTAGATGATGCAAAGAGTTGAAATATATAGATCTAGAGGCCTTCAAAAGCACTCATGCCTTCCATCAAGAGCTACATCCAAAAGCATGCTTTTCATCAAGTGTTGTAGGCAAAATTAAATCCAAGGCTTATATTAGGACACGTGGCTCAAGGAGAGGCCAAGAAACTCAAAATCCCCATAGGCTGCCTACCGTAACGAGCACACAACTTTAATGTCATGGGCAACACACACTCAAACATGGAGGAAGGAGACACTACCATCTACTAGGCAAATGGTGCATTCACAAAGAAGATGATGCAATAGGGCTCTGGTGAGCATATATGCTACCTAATTGTCAAAAGAAACAATGAACTAGCTAAATAGTTACTTCTTCCTCCTAATGTTGAATGAAAGGTTAGTAGATGTCAATGTGATTTGACATTTGATAAATCCTGGCATTCTTAGCCAACACAATGGCACTTTGATTTTTCATAACTCGCATGCATACCATGCAAGAATTGCTTCTACTATACATAATGGCACAATTCCCTAGTTGCTTGAGCAAGACACATAGTGCGAATTCAACATAAATGTGTATTCTGGAGTGGAATTCCTCTTGGCACGTCTCCACAATCCGCATTGCGGAACCCAATTAACATCATTTGTAAATGTTCACTATCCTTAATATATGCCAACTTATGGTTTGTTGTCCCGCTAAGATATATGAATATCTAGTGGTGGACATGTGTTTTTCATTAATTGGCTCACAAGTCTTGCTACATAGAAAATCATATGGCCATGTCAAAGTCATCAATTATACTAGCTTGTTAGTAGCTTCCCAATATATTGTATCACTTAAGAATGATGCATCTACGAATTATATTTCTTATGCACAGTCTAAATGGGTGTATTAATTGGTATGGCATCCAACATTTTGAATTGATGTAACATAGAGTCTATGTGTTTGTTCTAACTATTAAATAGGCCATCCTTTGTTCTAACATAGAGTCTGTGTGTTTGTTCTAACATAGAGTCTATGTGTTTGTTCTAATTCATAAATATGCCATCTTGTGCTCACTCAATCTCAACACCCAAGATGTAGTGATGTAGTCCAAGATCATGCATTTCGAGCAATCTATAAAGATTTATCTTAGCGTACTTAGTCAACTTCTTGTTGCTTCTACCTCTGATGAGATCATCCACATAGTATGCAATGATACACCTACACTCCTTTCACATACACTGCATAGTCCATGACCCTTCTTGTGAGCCCTTGTTGTCTAAGGTATGCATCAATTTTGATATACCAAGCCCATGGGACTCCTTTAGACACTATAATCCCATCGTCAATTAGCCCACTAGATGTTGGATCCCTTCTAAATAAATCCTTAAAGCTACTTTATGTAAGCCTCTTATTATAGCTCTTTATTCAAGTTTGCAATGTTAACAACCATCTACTATTGCAAGTGTAATTCCATACTAAGGACATGTAATGTTGGATGCTAAGACAGCTTTGTTGAGGTGATTTGAGGAAGGAACCATCTAGTTGAGAGGTGAGCACGAGGGAGGCGAGTGCATGTTGCTTGCATGGAACGAGTTTGGGGGTCTCCCTGAAGAAACCTCAACTAGACACCTCAAACATGTCGGAGTAGTTGGCGAAGGAGATGAGCACAAGGAGCAGGGCTGATGGAGAGGATAGAGAGAGGGACTCGACCAACACCTCGAATTGAGACAAGGCTTTTAGAGAAGCGAGCGAGGGCAATAGCCATGACGAGGCTCCATCATACGTGTAGGTGTTGGCTCACAAGATGCAAAGCGGGTTCTCCCTGCTACCCAAGGAGGAAGCCAATCAAATCTTGCTGGCCGAGGTGGCGAGACACGCTAAAGAGGTGGAGCACAAAGTGTGGTTCAAGGGAGGGAAATGGCATGGACCAGTTTGCATGCTCCAACTGGAGGACATGCATCTAGAACTCGAGCGGCTCATTGGAGGAGCGATCTATCTGTACTGTATAGGGCAAACTTCTACGTCGAAAGAGCTAGAGCAGTTCATGGCTTATGAGTGTGAGCTATCGGTGAATAGCTACATGGGCCGCTTCTTGGGCAAAGGCTTTTTCCAAGTTCAGTGCATTTTTGAAGTGATTTGAGATGACCACATGGGGTGAGCCTTCACCTTCTCAAGAGCTCCCATGTTGGTGGTTCCTTGGAGTCCATACTATAGTGTGGACTACTTCCTATTGCATGACTGCTTGGTGTGGATCGAGTTCTCGACTCTTCCATAATGGATATCTTACAAGGTGGATAGGTTGGCATCGACTCTAAGAAAGGTATTACAGATCCCTCCATTGGCTAGGATGAATACCGAAAGGAAAAGGGCGTGGATTCTTTGGGATAGAACCCTCAAAATCCCAGACTTCATTGACTTAAAGTTTTTGAATAGGACTCTAGTGGCTATCTAGGTCAGGTTTAGTCCATTCCCAAATGCATGCTATGTTTGCAAATACCTCAAGCATTTCAAGAGAAATTGTCCCCTTAAGGCCGCAAATACCGCATTGGCCATGGGTGATAAAAAATATATCAAGGAGCGAGCTCCGAAGCAGGACAGGGGGGAAGGCACATGCTAAGAGCATGTGGAGGCTCATGAGGTTCCATCACACTCAGGTGTCGTGGGTGATAAGGCAGATGTCACTGCACCAATCAATCCAAATCCGGAGACACCGGATTGAGAACGATGGGATTCTGAATGGTGGTGGGATGAAAGGGCAAGGTTTCCATCCAAACTCTTGAGAACCAGTCAATTGATCCAGCATGTAAAGGATTCGTGAGGACAAGCAAGTAACAATAAGGAGGAGGGGCAAAATGAGGAACCCAAGAGCCTAGAGCTGGGGGTTGAGTGGGTATCCCAAGTTGAGTTAATGGGGGTGCCCAACAATGACGAACTGTGGGAGGATTGGAGCCTAGAGCTGGGGGTTGAGTGGGTATTCCAAGTTGAGTGGGCGGTGGTGCCCAAGAACGACGAGCTGCAAGGGGAAGACATGTCAAACTCCAGTCACATAAAGAGGGTCCATGAGGAGAAGGTACATGAAAAAGTTCAAGCACCTCAGCCGCACCAATGCAGCTTGTTGAAATGTATCAAGGAGGTGGCGAGGAGAGGTAAGGATAATAGGTTTACTTTCTTTAAGGATGTGTATAAGGCCTTCACACTAATCGGGATTGAAGGTGGTGGATGGAAGTCTAGCTACAGTAGTTTCGGTGTTGTCTTTGAATGTAAGAGGGTACTGCAGCAAGGTTAAACAAAAGGATTGCATTGCGGTGATTTGCAGAGTGTGGCCAAAAGTAGTGTTGTGTCTCGGTTATTCGTCAAGTGTGGCCAAAGTAGTGTTGTGACCAAAAGTAGTGAGGCTTGCATCGGTGATTTGTAGAGTGTGGCCAAAAGTAGTGTTGCCTCTCGGTGATTCGTAGGGTGCGGCCCAAAGTAGTGTTGCTACAAGAATTGAAGTGCAGGTGTGAGGATGGGTTCTGGTTTGCATTGAGACAGTTTGGCCATGTCCGTTGAGGGGAAAGGGGGGATCGACAATGTTGGTCCAATAGCCCCTTAGCTTGAAGGAGTTGTTCTAAGAGCCTCATGGATGGGTGACATAAGTCAATGTGTTTGTTGAGGGGTTTGAATTTAGGATTATGAGTGTGTATGCCCTGAACTCTTTGGTGATATGAAGAGAATGCTAGGGATACCTGAGGGAGGGTTTGGTAGGTCCTCGCTAAATCATCGAGGGGGGACTAGAACTTCATAGAGAAGGAAGGGATCACATGGCATGGGATGCTCTCTCATGGGTTCAAAGAGGGAGGAATGGGAGGGGCTCTACTTAAGCCTTGGCTTGATCGATGCGGCCAAGTTAGACGATGAGGGTCTGAAGGGCTACCCATGGAGTAACCAAAGGAGGGGAACTGAGTTTCGAGCAACGAGACTAGATTGTCTATATTTCTCAATTGAGGTTTGTGGATGAGGACCCCATGGAATGGTGTATACATGACCTCCATGTCGATTTCAGAACATGTTCCAATTCTATAGAAGTTTTGTATACCTTGCTAGGTAAGAAGGCCAATGGACATCCCTCTCAAATTTAACAAAAGGCTACTAGCATGAAAAACTTATGTGGTGTCGTCAACAAGGCATGGAAGGACAAGGAGCCAAAGGATGTGGACCCATGTATTAGGTGGGATGCAATAGTCTAGAGGGTGATGAAGATGATTAGGGAGGCAGATCATCAGCTTACCATGTAATTCGACCATTCCTTTTGGGACTTAATGGGACTAGACCTAAGCAAGATGGCCAATTTGGCAGCTACAAGAGGGACCCTATCAGAGGATGTGAACATGGGTCTTATGAAACTATTCCCTAAAAAGCATGACCGACTTAAGGTGGGGGTTGGAGACCCATTATGATGTTGAATACCTCCCATAAGATCATATCGAAGGCCTATCAATCAGGATACCTGAGGTATGCAAGATAGTCGTGGATAGGGAACAAAATTACTTCGTAATGAGGAGAGATATTTTCAAGAATGTCCTCAATGTCACCACAACCTTGAATCACGCTAGGGGCTTGGGTCAAAAAATTTTACCTTGAGAAGATTTTGAGTATTCTCTATTGCCAAGGCGCCTCTACCACAGATCTGCAATCAACAAATGCACTATCCCAAGATTCTTGACAATGTTTTGGACACTCTTCATTGAGAAAAATCTTGGGTCAACTTTAAACCAAGAAGAGCTTCTTTGTCCAGATCCCAAGTCACAACAAAGGAGGACTAGTTTGTGATCTAACAACACCATGTGAAGTCTCCCTCAGGACAAGAATCCACCACTTGCCAATGTTCTTTTAAATCCTCCCAAGCCTCAAGCTCAGAGCCTCTTATCACTGTGCCCTTATCCAACCATTTGTCCCTCTTTCTTTCAACCATATTAAAGTCCCCCATGGAAAAACAACTGCCTTTTGCATAAACCAAAGATTCCCACATTACCTTTCTATCTGCTCCGGCATTTGGGGCATATAAAGATTTAACTGTAAAATCATGTCGTTTGATCATGCATTTAAAGTAAAACCCATCTGTTTTGAACATCTGTCTACTTGAATCACCCCTCCATTATATTGAGAAAGTAATCCAATACCAATCCCTCCTTTGCCTTTAGCATGGGAAGTATAATACAGTTTCTCCCTTTATCATTTTTTTAAAATCTATTCTCTAGACTAATTCCAGAAGCCTCTAACCTTTTACAATGCTAGAAAGGTGTGATGGAGTAGCATGAAGGATTCAGCATATGGAACAAAAGAGTAGTTTATTCAAGAGAGGAGAGGCCCTTATAAGGGCAACTGATACAATGCATGTGCCCCAAAGGAGAGCATCTCCAGATCCACGAATCACTCCATTGATCTCTCAATCAAGCCCATGAATCTCTTGATCACACCTAATAGAACCTTCTACCACCTAACCTGGTCACACTAACCACATGTGGTGACACACAAACTCACACAAACCTTGTACCCCTTGGTACACCCCATTACATCAATTTGTCCCTCATTCCCCCCCCACAAATTGATGACCTCATCCCTAAGTAGTAGTACATGGGATGCTCCATGGCTTGCCCACCATCATGTGGCAACACACATGGTCCCAACCTGTGACTCACTCTTAGGACTCTTGGTTTACAACTGAAGCATTGGACAATGACTATGTATGGATATCCCCATGGGTCCAACAAGGTAAAACCTCAAACAAAGGACTAACAATCATTTAAGGATGGACTATCAATGGCAGAGAACCATTATTGACCACACACACAAACAACTTAGAAAACAAATGGGTCATCACCCTTGTCAAGATTGACTTGGGTGGTGAAAGCACTGAGAGCTTTAACATCCTCTGGTTCTTCTTCTTCTTCTTTCTCTGCTTCTTCCACAAGGTTTGCTGAACATTTCTTCTTTGCATAGCACTCTTTCTCAAAATGTCCAGGTTTTCCACAAAAGTTGCACTTCATCTTGCTTTTGCTAGTGGATCCCTTGAAGTTGCTTTTGGCCAAATATGCCCCATGTTCTTTGTAATCATACCTCTGTTTGATTTTTCTTTCCTCTTCCAAGAGGGATGCCTCAATTTCTACCAAACTAATCTTTGGTATATTGGTGAGAGTAGTGACAATAGTGCCATATTCCTCAGTTAGGCTTTTGAGTAAGATAGCAATTACAATTTCATCATCAAGATTAAACTTAATGCTAGCTAACTGAGTCAGTATGCTCTTCATGGAGTTTAAATGTGAAGAGATGGATTCTTCTGTATCCAATTTCAGACCAAAGAATTTGATGAGCAAGATAAACTTGGAACACTTCCCCTGTGCTCCAAAGACAACGACTCCATGCAGCAAGAGTAGTCTCACAGCCATCAATGTGGTGGATAAAAGAATCACTCAATCCAGCAATTATGGCTAGTGCCATTTCATCCTTAGAGAGCCATAAAGCTTCTCCTTCCCTAGTGGTTGGTTTCTTTTCTTTTCCATTAGCCACATTCCAAATCCCCTTTTTCATGAAAATAAATTTCAGTTTGGTCTGCCAAGTATGAAAACCCTCTCCCTCAAACTTATCTATCTTGTTTTGGAGGCCATAGGGAAGGTCTTACCACTGATGTGGCAGTGTCCAATCCCTTACAAAGATAGCATTCAATTCAAAATATATCATAAATGCATCATGAGCATTTACCAAAACTGTCAAACTACAGGACAATGCTCCAAAGATCAGACTGAAAAATGCCTTAGATCACTTCCAATGGTCAAACATCCAAAAACCCAAAGATAACTAAGATAATAATGAAACTTTCTAGCACTTAACCATATTCAATGGTTCACATAAGAATTAGCCTAAAGTTTGAGGGTGCAATAGAAGCCATAGAAGCAAGCAATGAAGGGGCTTTTAAAATGGAATGAAAGCTCTTTTACCAAGGAAGATTCACCAAAGAAGAACTACGCAATCATGCATCACATTGCCTAGCATTACACAATGAATTCTAACTGTAAAATCGATGAGTATGGCCCAAATACTTCACCAACAGAGACAAAATTCCATCAGGAGATAGCCCTTGGGGTCACCCAGCCTCCTATAAGAGGAATTTGAGAATGGTTTAGGTATGCAACCAACATTGCAAAAATCTCGCCATGAAGAAGAGGAAGTGGCACACAAAATTGGCAATGATTTGGGGAGATCCCTCTGGTCAAAAAAGTTGCCCAGACATGAGAAATCTCCAGCGTGAAGGATTCCTCAATCCATCGATCGGATGTTGAGTATTTGCTCTTGCAAAAGCATGGGCAAAGGGGAAGACACCATGGAAGCAAGAATGGAGCTTGGTAGGGATGACCACGTGGCAAAAAAGTCAAAAGCAGTCCATTAGGGGAATTTTGGACTCAAAAAGGGCCTCTTGGATTAGTTCCTTAAGATTTGTGATTAGCAAACCAGCCATTGGGAAGGCTTGGGCATTAAAAGAATGGAGGATTCCATATTGGCCTCTCATTGGTGGAGAGTTGGTCCCCACTAGGTTTCCACTTGCCTCTCTCTTGCCCCCACCACCTCTTGAGGCATTTACTCCCCCCTTTCACTTTTGGATGGTCCCCATACCCCTCTTAGGCTCTCTTGGTAGGCCCCCAAATCCGTGACTTTTTTTCCCCTCCAAAAAATTGAAATTTTCCAAAAGTATCCCTAGCACCCCAAACTCCTCCTAGGAGTCTCCCCAAACTATCCCCATTGACTCCCCACCCTTCTCTGAGCCTCTTCCTCCTCTCTACCTCCTCTCAGCCTCCTCCCAACCTCTTCCTCCTCTCAACCTCCTCTCCGCCTCCTTTTAACCTCTCAACCTCCTCTCAACCTCTTCCTCCTCCCAACCTCTTTATCTTTGCTTACTCCCATTCTTTCTAAAATGGTGAAGCACTCCCCTTGTCCTAGGCCAAAGCTATCAATTCAATCTTGTGTGGGTCGCATTTTGAAGGACAACAGTGATATTTGGATCCCTCAAGAGTTTAGGTTAATGTCATGGGTCACAATGCAACCATCTGCAATAGGTACATTCAAGGTTTCTAGAAAGGATAGAGCAAAGAAAGAGAAGCATTGGAAGGGTTGCATTGTTGGGTTTTGCAATACAAAAAAAGGACTTAAGGTGAAGGTTCAGCACATGTACATGGCTCGAGACATGAACTTGGATCCTGCCAGTCAAACTTGCTTTCCTTCAAACTGTATCTCTCCTTTACATTAACTTTTTTTCATTTTCAGTTCAATTGTGTATTCTATTGATTGCATGTGAGCATGTGTTTTGAGAGAGGGTGTCTTGTGGTGATAGTAGAGGGGGAGGGGGGAGCAAGAGAGAGAGAGAGATGGAGGGGTTGAGGGGTGTTAGGGGGAGATAGTAGAGGGGAGAGATTTGTGAGTGAGTGAGGGAGGGAGGGGGAGAGAGAGAGAGAGAGAGAGAGAGAGAGAGAGAGAGAGAGAAGAGAGAGAGGTGTGTGTGTGTGTGTGTGTGTGTGAGAGAGAGAGAGAGAGAGGTAGAGAGTGAGAGAGATAGATTGATTGGCCCATTAACATCTTTCTTTGCTTTCTATGTAGATATCTTTCCCTCTACCAAAGTTGAAACCCAACCTTTGGATAGTCTCACGGGAATATTTCAAGCTTTCCATTCAAATATTGGGGAATTAATGTTTTCAGGACAGACTGCTGCCTCCTTGACAAAGTCCAGTATTTTTGTCTATAATTCATGCTACCAAGTTCCTCAAAGAGAAGGCGCATATGGAAGCCTACATCCTATTCCTCTCCCTAACTTTGATAGTCCAGAATGGCCTCTTCCTGATCCATTCTCTATAGATGCATTTAGAATGAAGATGAGATCAGATATTCAATCATCAATGAAGTTTACTTTCGGTTCAAAATCTGTGAGTGTTAGTTGGTTCATGCCCTCCATTACATTTATTTATTTTTCAAATTAGTCTTCATTCACAAGACAAAGACCATGTGGGTATGCATAGGCCTAGAAAATGAATTTCTTGATAATATTCTATAACCAATGTGGGATGTTAGGAAGGGTTTGTAGAAGGGAGACCATTTTCGATGTATACTTACTAAAGAAAGTATAGTAATAAGATATCAAGTAGTGCGGAGTATTTGCTACATGAGATATGCATACAGACATTGGAAAAATAATCATGGCACATGGATACCTATGGATTGTGATGTAGTGGACACCACAGAGGTAGAGGTATGTATACCCAATGAGGATATCCAATATCTTGAGGTCACAGGTAGTTGGAGATTGAAGCACGTTTGAGAATACATCGCTGTTGTCACCTTTGATGATAGTGATTTTTTCTTTACACTAAATGGGAAGATAGTAAGAAGGCGACTCGAAGGAACATCAATGCTTGAGAAATGGAAGCCTCCTTGTAACTTGTCCATTCATACTGGTATTGAATAAATGTAATAGTTTTTGAATTGTGATGTCATTTGTACTAGCAATGAGTATACTTAATAAAATTAGTAGTTTTTGATGTGTGTTGTAATAGTTTTGAAAATATGATATAGTTTTTGAAGTGTGTTGTAATAGCACTTGAATAAATGTAAAAGTTTTGAAACTGTGTTGTAATAGTTTTTGACTAAATGTAATAGTTTTTGTTAAGTGTGATGTCATTTGTACTAACATAGGGCCCCCTAAATTCCAAAAAAAAAATCCATTATTTTCGGTGGTGGGGGAGGCGGGAGTGGAATATGATGGCAAATTATTTAGGCCAATATATTACATTGTCCAATATTTTATTACCTAAATTGTAGTTGGACTTTTAAGGTATTTAAAGAGATGATGTCAACTATATAAAAGGGCCATTAGGTATGGCATAGCCTTTATTGTCCTCACCTCCTAGACACAGCGTGCTCTTGCCATCTTCCACAAACCTCCAATGGCCACACCCCGCAAGGCATACCATGACTTCGTCGCTTCTACTCATCATTCGAGTAGAGAGGCAGAGTTGTATGACATTTTTGATCGTTAGATAGATGTCATCGGCACAGTCCACAAGCATCTAAATCTCTTTAGAGATGTGGTAGATTATGTGAGAGAGAAAATCAAGCCTTACCTGGTCCGCTGGCTAGACATAGATAGAGTACAATGGGTTCCTATGAATCTCCTCATTGACTGTCACTGGGCTAATAGCACTTTCAAGTTTAGGTTGCAAGAATTTGCAAATCCCTTAGTCCATTAGAAGGATTTCCAAGGATGAAGAGTTGGATCTGCAAGCAGGTCTTATGCAACTTTGGACAAGGGAAAGCACATAGTAGAAATAGAGCAGACGACAGAGTTGGTTGTGATTCCTAAAGCAGGCGGGACATCATCCCCCACAGGATAGCCAGAAGAGGAAGAGGAGGAAGGAGAGCAAAAAGAGGAGGAAGGGGTTGGATAGGTGCATAGATTTGGCACCTACAAACACTTTGGAGCATCTGTGTGGGAGGAAATGCATAACTCTACTAATGTAGCAGTTACAGAGACGGGGTTCCGTGAGGTCTAGGAAAGATTGGAGGTAGAGAGGGTGCAAAAACGCTAGAGACTTGAGAATATTGCAGAGGCCTCATCATTAGCATCACCTCCAGCAATTGATGAGAGCAAAAGCTCCATCGATATAACTCGGCCAAGAATGGACGAACAAGATGCTGCCCACATTGTAAGTTCATGATATTTTGTCGATATAAATGAATTTATGTTCTTAGTTTGGCATTGAGAAGATTACTGATGTTATCTCAATTTTCAAGACGTCATCAAAGTTGATAAGTTTGCGACACATAAAGGGGGTCGAGGTGATAGCATCGGTGTGGATTCAGCACTAGGACACTACATGGGAATGTTCGAGCGCCATAGCCTAGTGTGCTTCCATACTTTGTTCTCCCCTTATGGGAAGGAAGAGATGATAAAGTGCAGGGAACTTACAAAGCTAGTCTCCCTTGTGCCTTTACCCCCTTTTGCATGCAAGTGTATTTTGGTGAGGCGGGACTTGGCATTATCTACTTTTGGAGAGAAACTAGCAGAAAGAATCATGGCGGTTGCTACTATGGGTGCTTCGGCAAGTGTTTATGATGCTGGGCAACTTGTAGAATCTTTCAGTGAACCCACTGTTTTATCAACTCAGAGGAGAGCAGCAATAGTAGCTAAAGCTAAGCAAGCAAATATTTTGTACAAAGTGCATCTATTGGATGCAATATACAAGAAATATTGTATAGACATCAAAATTTAATATATATATCTCTTGTTTTCCAGATGGGTGGTGTTTTGCATTATAATTGAGTTTCATTTCTTGGATTTTAGTCTATCCTTAATTTAAATATATAGTTGATTTTGAAGAAAAGTGCATTCCCTTATCAAAGGTTTCAAAAATTCTAAGTTACTAGGTGTATGAATAGACAAGATCAAGATTGCCGATGAACTCTAATCAAGATAGCAACAAAAGGTTAAATTGGATGCATAATCTCAAACTTTTCCATGTTTAGATTCATCTTGGGACTAGGAATGTTTTGCATCCCAAACCTAGGAGGAAAATAGAACAATAATATGGTGGCTACTTTAGTTATGTGCATGGTTAGTTGGAAGGATTAACATAAATTAAGAGGATATATGCTCCATGATTGAGATGGCAAGCTCTCACTTCTGCGAATGGTTCCACATGGAGATGGCAATAATCCACACGTATACTTGGTTGGTGTTTTTGTATTATCAAATTTGGATAGAGAACAAGCATATGACTAACTCAATCCAAGCATAGGAGATTGGATTTTGACTTTTATGGAAATTGTGGCTAAGGGGTGCTACACACAATTGAAGATGTAGGCCCTTATGGTGTAAAATGTTGTAAAGTATGCTAGGAATAGCCAAAATTGCTTTAGAAGTGTGCCTTGATATTCTAAAGACATTGGTGATGACTGCAAAAATGAAGTTTGATACAAAATGGTAAGGTTGACATATGCACTAATAGCTATGAGCAACAATGGATTAAAATGATGTGAATAACATGACATATGAAACCATTATTCAAAGTGGGTCCCAACTTTGAATGCTAATGATCAAGATATGGGTTTATAAATTGGGACACATTTCAAGCATGAAGAAGCAAATTGATTTTTTGGGCAAAAATTTTGCATCTTTGATCAGAAGGTGGCCATGACATTGGCACTTTTTTTTTGTTTTTACATGTTAGGACCATCGATGGCACAAAGTGATGGAAGGATTTTGCAAGCCATAAGAGTTAACCTAATGAGTGGCATCACCCAATTGTCCAAGAAGGAAAAGGCTGCCATATGAGTTGCGTGAATGCTAATGCAAGCTAGGTTAGCGCATCAATGGGGAGAAGAAAGGAAAGAATATAGGATCTAGGTGGAGGAAAGTGGAAAAACATGGGGGAGGAGAAGATAGAGAGAAGCTCCATAGATCTGAGCTCACACGACAAGGAGGTATAGGCATTGCATGCTTGTGAGAGATGTAAGGTGGCCGGTGTCCTTGCGCAACAGGTAATGGAATCTAGGCTTCGCTGTTACATCCGATTTCCTCATGAGTGCCACAACTAGATGGTCTTCGAAGGCCATTGGCTTCTATTGAAGTGGTGTTGTGCATAGAGAATGAATTCTTGTATCGAGAAGGATGAGGGAGGAGGAGGAGGAGGGATAGAGGATGAGGAAGGAGGAGGAAGGAGGGAGGAGAAAGGAGAAGGAGATGGGAGGAGGAGGAGGAAGGAGGAGGAGGAGGAGGAGGGAGGAGAAGGGAGGAGGAGGAGGGAGGAGAAGGAGGAGGAAGGAGGAGAAGGAGGAGGAGGAGGGAGGAAGGAGGAGGAATGAGGAGGGGGAGGGAGTACAAGGGTAGAGAGTGCAAGGGTAAGGGCATGTTAGAACACGATAGTGTAAGAGAGCATGGATGCAATGGAGATCAATCGCATGAACACAATAGTGAGCTTGAACAATCTACCCCAAACAGTGGGAGATTCATTCCATTGAGAGATATTTATACATGTTGGTCTCTACACAATCCATAAGTACCTCCATGGTGGGACCTCTATTATAGGAGACCTTTTGAATAGGAGTCCCTCCACTTTTGGGGGGGACCTTTTGGGTCTCTATAGAAAGTGGGGGGACCTTTGAGTCTCTAGACAAAGTGGGGGGACCTTTTGGGTCTCTACACAAAGTAGAGGGACCTCAGAAAGTGTAGGCTTTTAGTCTTTCTCTCTCTAGATTTAGTATTTCTCTCTCTAGATCCTAATTCTGCAAGTATGATTTGATCTTTTGTAGAGAGGATTGTGGCTATTCTCATCCTTTAAGATTCATCATACCATCTTTCAGGCTCAAGATATTACAAGTGGAGCTTTGCGGCTACTCTTCACATACAATGCTCTCATAGTTGTTGTCCTAGACTACACTTCTGGCCCTTGTTGCCACAGGGTTAACAACTCCCCTAGTACTCGTCCTTGAGTTATGGTTGAGTCTATAGAAGATGTTGTGCTGTGGTTGTCTTTACCCAATGAGTATATTAAAGATGGCGATGGTGATAGATGGAGCGAGCTTGTTGTCGATCTTTTCCTTGTAATCCACAAACATTGTAGATTGCTTGCTCAGTTTTTAAGAAGCCGGTGTCAACCATTTCTTTGAACAAACACACATAACACCCTTGAAGAGACATGGCTCTTTGAAAGAGGTGACTTGTTGTTTGAGCATCTATCTGTTGATTTGGATTGAAGTTGAGGTTGGGCAAATGGTCATCAATGGTGAGGGACACCTCCAGGATGACTACTAAGGCTTCTCTATATTTTGCACTTTCCTTGAGTGTTTTGTCATAACTTCCTTGCATAATTGGTGCATGTTTGTCCAAGGCTCTGATGAGTGTTTCCTGGCTTGTCCATTTGATTTTAGACTTTCTATTGATTAATGGCCAATTGCGAGGAGCATCTGCATTATCTGGATCATGATGATTGGCATCCCACCGGTAGCAACAGGGTACTACATCAAATGTGGGATGCATGCGAAAGGAAGATGGACCCTGTATGTATTCAAGGAGGTACTTTTCATTGAGCAGCTTTGGTCTACACCAAGCAAGCTATGGCTCCAATTTGATGTTGATGTCTGGAGTGATTTGTGTTTGGCGGACATTCATTGAAATTCCTCCAAAAATCACCAATGGGATTATCGGGCATGGGAATCTTATCTGTATCTTGTTGCAACTCCCATGTGGGTGTGTGAATCGGATTATCAAATTCTTGAAGCTCATTGATGGGATCATTTATGGTGTCTTCCATTGAAAACTCAAGGGAGATTGGAGGAATATGTGGTCTTGGGGAAGAGGAAGAGGCTATAGGGGAAAAGCTTGAGGTCAAAGCAAGTAGTGAATTTGAGAAGGTAGAAGTAGGGATGTTGGTGGAAAGTGGAGGGAGAGCAGGGCAAATTGATTTAGCAACTTGAAATTCCTCAAGGGATGGATTGTCAAGTGTTGGAAAAAAGTTAGGTGTAACTGGATGATAAGAGTTAGATTCTTGGATTAGGCGATAGTGTTGAAAGACATGGGCAAAGAGGCATGGCAAGGAATATGGGTTAGCATGGATTTTTGGAAAGGTATGGAGGATAGTACTAGAGTTAGGGAGGGATGTGAGTAGCTCAGAATAGAGAGTGGCAAGATAGGGGAGATTAGATTAAAGGTAGACCACATATTCCTTGGCAGATCCTTGTTGCTTTCAGTAGGCATTGACAGCTTTAATGTTGGATTTTTTAGGGAGTTATATCCCATGGAAGTTGCTAGTGATTGTTACAGTAGGGGTAGGAGTCGGCTACTACTCGAAGAGGGGGGCTTTCCATCAAGCATTCATATAGTAGTATTGCATCAGCCTTTAGCCGTATGAGATTTGCATGCATTGAGAGATAGAACATATTCTTATCGTCTTCATCCATATGCTGGCATAGATCTCGGAGAGTCTTTGTGCTTACTGGTCTGGTCCAATCAAGACTAGATAGTACATGCAACATTTTGATTTGCACATGTTTCTAGAGTATGTGTATTCTTCCTTCAAGGTGATCCTCTTGATGGAGGACTGCAACAAGCTCTTGGTATAATGTAGTGATGCCTTGTAGCTAAAGATCTTGTGCTGAACCCTCTGCATCGTCATTGTCTTGACCTAGTAGTTGAATTTCCAACTTGGAAATTATTGCCTTTTGATTTTGTCACTCCATGCACTTGTCTTTATACTTACCCAATGTGGAGGTGTATGCAAGCTTTAGACTATTGAATTGTTGAGCTACTTTTGAATGCCCTCGAAATTGATCATTAAGCACGTGGAGTTGAAGTATCTCTTGCTCTTGAGCATCCAATTTTGCTTTGGTGTGCACAAGTATCTCTCTTGATGCCATGCATTCCTTCTCTTGTGCTTGAATTTGACGTTTAACTTCTTTGAGGCTATTCTACAACTCATTGTTTGTGTCTAATGTGGCATGGAGTTGATTCTATTTAAGTAGTGATCTTTCATTTAAGTGCACCATTTCCTTCTTGATATCATCACAAGTGGCTTGCATTTGGGAGAGGGATAACTCGACCTTTTCCTTTTGGTTCAAGGCATGAGATAGCTTTAGGTGTTTTTCTTGGAGAGAAACCGTGGCTTGTAGGGCATCCTTTCTACTTTCTGCTGGAGCATTCTGTGCAAGGAGCTATTGTTGCATTTTAGCCATGATTTCCTTGAGCTTAATAATTTTAGTCTCTGCACTTTGCAACTTGGTTTAGAGTGATGGGAGCATCTGTCTTTCCATTTCTCTTTCCTGCTCATTTGACGCCATGGTAGCAAATAATTGAGACCATTGTTGTAACTGTTGGCTGTGATGTTGTATGATCTGGAATGTGCTATGGCCTTGCTTGAATTGGACATATAGTTGACTCCCATGTGCCCATGTGGAATTTTGATCTATTTCTTGAATAGCGGTCTATTGTATCCTGCCATTAGAGACATTTGGGGGTTGTGACTCTAGAGTCATGGAGTCATTAACGTCGGTGACTTGTGATTCTTGGAGAGGCATGCTATTTGGTTTTCTTGCAAAGTCATTATGTGGCATGGTATCCTCTTGGATTTCCACGCTTGAGTCCTTCTGTTGTTACGGGAGCAAGACTGAATTGAGTTGCAGTATTCTTTGGCAAAGTTCCACATTGTCATTCTCTGGAATCTGTGTGGATTATTGCCCATCCAAGTTATCCGCAGAGAGTAGTGGAGGGTTTAATTCCCATTTTGGCGATAATATCAATGTTTCAAAGTGCTCTATGCCTTGTGTTGAGAGGGGTGTAGAGTCTTCCTCTTGCTCTATTGGAAACCCAATTATTATGGCCAATAGATGGGCAATGTAGCTTTTGCCATTATGTGTAGTGGATACATAATTGGTTAGTAGCAAGGATATGTGTTGAGCCCAGTCTTATAGTTTTTCTCTACCAAGGAGTGTAAGAGTTTTTACTGACATATAATTTTTTATCACTCTTGTATGATTGAAAATGTCAGCCAAAAACTTAGCTGCCTCTTTGCATATGGGATCCAGAATCATATCATGGCGTATTCCCCCGCTTTGTGACTTTGTGTTAGGTGGTAATAAATCTTGAATTTCAAAGAATCTTGCATCCAAATGTTTCTTTGGATATTATTCTTGTGCCTCTGGAAATGAGAAGGCTTCCTGCATAGTGGATCAACTAAGGTAGATCTATAAGGGCTTTTCTTTATATGTTACTACGCCATACTTATCTTTCTCCAACTCTCTGCTTTATATGATGTTATGAATTGACAAATGTATTCTGTCATAGTAGGTGTTGGTAAGAAAGATTTTAGCTTCTCAAAAAGACTACCTAGTCCCTTTGACTATACAAGAAGTTGTAAGCATCGGGTGACATGGCAAACATTGAGACTTGTGGCCATACAAGTTGTATTGTTCCATCTGTTGTTGCTGACTCTTTGTTGGTTTGGTCATCAACATGTTCTGCACCTGCATCCTGCATAGTCAATTTCTCTACCTCAATTTCTCTTGCCTCTAGGATCCTTTGGTTCTGTGGCATATCTTCTTGGCATGTTGCATTTATTTGCTCATCACTATCACTGTCCAAAACCACTAGATGTGGTCATTTTGGTGCTGACTTCTAGGTTGGTGATTCTGGATCATGTCCTTCTTTAGGTTGGTGATTTGTGAGGTTGAGGCTTGGGCCTTTTGGCATGGTGCTGCTTTGTTGATGGCGTTGTAGGCCCTTTTCCCATCTTATTGGACTATCTTCACCTTGGCATTGCACATATGAATCATGTCCCACTTTAACAGTGCCAATATAGTGCCATGTGCTAACTAAGAGTGCATGTTTCTTTTGTGAGTGTCTAATGCATTTTACTCTTTTTGTGATGAGGGTGCCGTGTGTGTGGATCAAAACAAGTATCTCTTAGGACTTTTATTTGTGCAATTTATTTGTGGTGCTAGAAACGTGTGGGTGCGCCATGCATGACTAGTGAGGTGGGGATTCCTCCTATATGCTTAATTTGCTAAGGGAATCATAGGGCAGCTAGGACTCAGTCATCACCTCTGAGCCCTAGGTTGAAATCAATTGAAACTACCTATATGTGCGAAGCCATACATATGCTAGTGAGTGCTCGTGATACAATCTAGTCCTAACTATTGAAGACTTGGGGGCCCCAAATCTTCATTATTGTTAGGGATGGCTTGCATGTTGATGTAGTAGCACTTCAGTTGGCTCCCATTTATTGTTGTTGTAAACTGGACTCCATCTAGTGTTTGTAGTAGCACAACTCCGATGGGATTCATTTTTTTGACTCTATAAGGTCCTTGACCTAGAAATTTGAGCTTGCCCTTATGGACTTTGGTATTATACAAAAGAACCAGGTCACCTTCCTTGATATCTTTGTCTTTAAGGTCTTTATCAAAAGCGTTCTATTTGGGCAGAGAACCTAAATGCAGCCTTATAAGCATACCGAATCACACTCAAGGTCGGTATGGGAAATACACCTTTTTCAATTGGTGTACGGCCTTGAAGCTATGGTCCCACTGGAATTTGTAATACCCAGTCTACGCATAGTAGTACAAGAACATATGCGAGATCATCTATCGATGAGAGAAAGACTCTACCAATTAGAGAAGCATACAGAGACTAGATTAGTTGCCTACCATGCCATGATAATAGAAACACGAAGAAGGAAGGCATGGTTCTACTACCTTGGTGAGGACAATGCATAATATTTTGTTGGTGGATTCGGCTTGTCCATTCCCTTGGGGGTAGTAAGGTGTGCTCTTTCTATGGATCACCATAAAGCTAGACAAGAGTTCTTGGATGACCTCATTGACAAAATGTGTGCCTCTATTTGACACAATTTCAATGGGACATCCAAATCGAGTGATCACATTCTCATCCAAGAACCTTGCTATGCTTCTAGCATCTGCCTCTCTGACTGCTTTAGCTTCAGCCCATTTGTGGTAAAGTAATCAGTGGCCACAATGATGTAGCGTGCCTGTGTTCCCTTGCTGTTGGATGGATGGGACCCACAAAATCAATACCCCATTGTTCAAAGGGTTTTTGTGAAATGACTCTTGTTAGGGAATTGAAGTCTTTGTGTTGTGGTTTGGTAGTTCATTGGCATACATCACAACTTTTGACATATTTACATGCATTTGACCAAAGTGTTGGCCACCAATATCCTGCGAGAAGGACTTTTCTTACTGTTGCTTCCCCTTGGAAATGTCCACTTGAAATGCCTTCATGTGCTTCACTGAGGATTGGCATGATCTCATGTGGCATCACACATCTTCTTAAAACCTGGTCCTTGCCCATCTTGTATAGTTGTCCTGCAATGAGTTGATAGGGTGCATATTTTAGAACTAGTTTCCTAACATCCACTGCTTTCATTTCAGGAGGTGGCCTTCCTACCATTAAGTACCCAATGATGTCTGCACACCAATCTGGCACGTCGTCTATTTGAAATAATGTGGCATCTAGTAGGTCATCTTCTATTCCTTCCAGCTCTTCTCCTGTCCTCAATCGTGACATGTGATCGACAATGAAATGTTGAGCTCCTTTCTCACCACGATTTTGAAATTGAATTCTTGTAGCAGTAGAAGCCATCGAGTGATCTAGCCTATGGTACATGGCCAATTCACAAGATATAATGAGGCTTGATGATCTGTGTAGAAGATAAAGTCAATAGCCAATAGATAGTGTCAAAATTTCTTCACGTTGTAGATTGCCAAGGCTTCTCTTTCTGTTGTGATGTAGTTCATCACCTCTGCATCATTTAGCTATCTACTTGTTGCAAAGTATACTGGGTAGTCTTTGTTGTGTTTAACCAGGTTGACATAAGACACTCCCTACTGCATAATTGGAACCGTCAGTATGTACATGAAATTGTATGTCCCAATTTGGTGCCATTAGAACACGGGCTATGATCAATCTCCACTTGAGGGTTTCGAATGCTTCTTCGCATTTGTCTGTCCAAATGAAGTTGACTAGGAGCTTATATAGGGGCCTTGCAATCATGGCATGCCTCAGTATGAATCTTCTATAGTATTCGGCATGTCCCATGAAGACTTGGACTCCCTTGGCATTTAGTGGGGGGGAAATTTCCATGATGATCTTTATTTTGTCCATGTCATTTGCAATCCCATGTTGAGAGACTATGTGTCCCAAGACTACCTCGTGTATGACCAAGAATTGGCATTTTAGAGGATTCAAAGAGATTCCGTACTCCCTGATTTTTTTAAGGACTTCTTCAAGGCATTTCAAGTGATCCTTTTTTCTTGAGTGTATGCACAAGTCATCGAGGAAGACTTGTAGGAACTTGTTGAGAAATTCCTTGAAGGTGGTGTACATTACCCTGTGAAAAGTAGATGGGGCATTGAATAAGCTGAATGGCATGACTCTATATGCAAAAATGCCCCATTCTATGGCAAACACTGTCTTTTCCTAATCTTGAGGTGCAATTTATACTTGGTTGTACCTACTGAACCCATCCAAGAAGCTATACACTTCAGATCCCATTACCCTTTCTAAAACTATTTCAGTCAATGGTAGGGGATAATGATCTCTGATTGTTATTGCATTGACGTTCTTGAGATTCAGACATATTCTAAGCTTCTTGTTTTTCTTAGGAATAATCACAATTGGTGACACCCAATCGGTATGCTCATGAAACCAGCATCCAGTAATTTTTTCTAATTCTTCATAGACATGGGTGCCATACTTGGGATTTATCCTGTAAGGTCTGCATACCTTTGGTTTGGATCCTTCCCTTATTGGTATGGTATGTATTGCAAATTTTGGGAAAATCACTTTCATTTCTTTGTAGGACCAAGCCATGCGATCTCTATATTCCATCAGCAATGCTTTCAATTCTTTTTCTTCTTCTAGAGTGAGCTGTTCGCCAATGTATACATGCTTTTTTTCTTCTCTGTCCAAGGCAAGATTCAATTTCCTTGTCTTGGTTGGTCTTTCATAAATTGGGATATTCTCAATATTCTCTGTTTTTGTGAGCTCTGATTCTTCGATTGGCCTAGGCATTGCTATTGTTGCTTCTCCCCTAGTGTAGTTTTTAAAGTAATCGGGAACTTCCCTTAGGCCTTGATGGCATTTTGAGGTGCTTGCTTGGCTGCTAGCTCCACTAGAAGATATTTGGTCCAATTCACCTGTGTTTCCTTGTTCTTCTTTTTTGTTACTATTCACCATTTCACTCTTCATTCTCACATTTTTGTTGAACTTTCTAAGCTTTTTGCTTTGTGAGACTAGTGATGGATTTTCAACAGGAGTCACACTCCCAAGGAGTGGTTCTTTGGACATACAAACACCTTCAAGCCCTTTAGGATCCCATTCAAAATTTGGGGAGTCAGGTGCTTTTGTGGGCTTAGTTAAGTACAATTCTACCACTCTAGTCTGCATTCTTTCGCATAGGTTGAAGTGCTCTATCTTGGTCTTTTGGCATTGTACACCCTCCTTCTTTTTCCTGGACCGATTGCTATTGGCTATTGCTGGAGGGTCAATCTTGGTGTATTCTATGGCCATTAGTGCCTGTACGATTGCCAAGTCATTGTCAAATACTTGGCTCTCCAATGTTGCATTATCAGCTTCTATTTCCATATCCCAATCAATGTCGACACCATAGCCTTCTATTATGGACTCTTCAGGGTCATTGTCCCACTTGACGCTTGCCATGAAGACTGGCATTTCCACTACTTTTGATTCATCATCCCAGATTAGTGCTTCTAGTTGTATCGTTTGGGCATCCACATCTCGCAACATTGGATGTGTTATTTTACAATTTATCTATTGTAGCTAATCTGTATCCAATTATTGATGTCACTTTATGTATCCCCTTCTATGGGCTTTACTACATTGGTAAGTACAGGGGATGAATGACCGGTGGATGTAGTGGAGGAAGTGTCTTCAACATTTCTAGGAATAGTGGGTTTGATTTCCCCTATTCCCAGATTTATCTTGACAATGGTTTCTCTATTTTGGATAGTGATTCTATTAGTGTCCCAATCATGAAGTACCGATGCTTCTCGAAGCCATGGTCTTCCCAAAAATATTTGGTATGTTGTGGCTCCCTTGGGAAGATCCAAAATGGTAAACTGGAGAGTAAACCTTACTCCAATAATTTTTGTCGACACATTGTCAAAAATATCCCCAATGGCTTCATTTTTGTGTGGTCAGCTAGGCAAATGTTAAATGTGGCCTTTTGCATTGGAGGTAGGCCCCATTCTTCATATAGCTCTCTTGCTAGAAAGTTTACTCTGGCTCTGCCATCCACTATTGTCGGGTATTGACCAAAGGCTTTATGCTCCAGCAGGATGGTTACTTTTTTTATGTCATCCCTAGCACCGAATTTTACTGAAATTACCTTTTCCTCTTCTTCAGGTGGGGGGGAGTATTGTGAAGATTTGATCCATCCCTTGAAAATATCCCACATTGTAGGCAATTTCTAAGTAAGGTGCCAATTGGCATCGTGATGGGTAGCTTATCAAGCTTGCTAGTGCGGTGACATCTAATTGGGGATGTTTTGGATGTTGCTCTATTACTCGTTGGAAGTTGTTGGGATCAATCACTATGTCAATGCTAGGGGCTGATGGTGCTCTGACCTCTATTGCTGCCATCCTGTCTATCTCAAATTTTTCTTGCTCCTCTTGTACCCATTGCTTCAAGGCTTGGTAACGCACCTTTTCAGTTTCAGCATTAGGGTATGCTTCCTTGGTTCCTTGGGTGGCACTTTCCATGGATGTGCTAGGCTTGGTCTCACTGTGTTGTGGGATTGGCATGGCTTGTTTTGCCAGAGGGCTCTGTGCTTTTTGAGAGAAAAGGAGTTTTTGCTATGCCTCTTCTTTCTACTATCTTGTTATAATCAAGATTGGCTAGGATGCCACACTTTGTGTTGCCACACCGTGATTTTCCACACTTATCATCCCCAGGGGTACATCAGGTTTTACTTCCATGGTTGGTTGATGCTTTGTTCTTAGTGGTGGGCAATCCGTGCAAGCATGCCCACCTCCACATTCCCTGCACACAGGTTGGAATGTAATGGGGTTACCCTTATGTTCGCATTTTGCTATGTGGTGGTTTTCTCCACAACCAAAACACTTGATGGGTGTTTGATATGTGGTGGGTCTTACTTGATTAGCATATGTCGAGATGAGTCCTTCGACACCATCCATGTAGTACATAGGGTATTATGTTTCATACTCATAGTGAGGTTCTAGCTCTTCAGGTTGGAGTTGTTGCCCCAAAACTACTGGAGCAATATTGGGAGCCTGTGGATATGTGGAGGATTGGGATTCCTCTCTAGTTGAGGCACTTGTGTTCTCACTAGAAGTGGGTTGAGACGTGGCACTTGTGCATTAGGTGCCAGTGCTGGTTATCTGTACATTGGGATTGGTGGGGCTATTGGTATTGCTGGGGCCGGGGTTGTGCTACCCTCATATTGTAGAAACAAGTATTTACATCATGCCTTGCAACATTGGAAATGGGACACCATATCCATGGGGGCTGAGCCACTTCTGGTGGGTTTAGTCTGTTCCTTAAGATTGGGCATTCATTGGTTGTATGGTTGGCCATACAGTGTGGGCACAAAATATTTTCTCTCCATGGGTTCTGTGGTGGCTAAGAGATGGTGGCTGAGAGACACACAGCTTTTGCTTGATGGCTTGCATCATTTCATCTTTTACTCTTAGGGCCATGGCTTTCACTCTATCCTCAGTGGTGCGATCTTGATTGGAAGTGCTTCCCTTCTTCGAAGATTTCTTGTCACGTTGACTTGATTTATAGCCATCACTATCGCTGTCAGAATTTTTGGTCATGCTGTCCTCAATGTCAATTGCAACTGCATGATGTGCATAGCTGCTGATTTTTTCATGTCCTTGCGAATGGATCTTTTCAGTCCTCTAGAGATGAGCCATGCTATGGGGTACTTGTCGTCTAGGCGGGGATTACAGTTTTCTATTAATATTTTCATTCTTCCTAATTATGTTCTGACCTTTTCTTTCTTGTGCATTTCTATATTGCCTAATTGTAATGCGAGGTCATCTTGCAGACTTTTTGTTTGGAATCTTCATTTGAGATAATAGTGCCCATGTGGCTCTTTCCTCTACGAGAAGGTCGAGGTACCATTCTGAAGCCTTGTTGGTTAGGGCCATTGGGAACCAGGTGTCATTTTGACTAATCACCTCCAGCACAACATGCCATGTAGAAGAGTTGAAGGAACCTGGCGGGATCCCCTCGTCCATTGTACTTTGGCATTTCCATTTACTAAAGTATCATCTGCCATTGTTGTGGTTGCGATTGCATTATTCTCTAAGGTGATTTGCATGATTCAGATCATCGTTATTACCTATTTCTTCTTTAATTGTTAGGTCCTCCATGCTATTTGTGGATGGTGAGAGGTTGAATCCTTGAAGAGCATCGAGGGCCAAAGAAAGCTCATGAAAGTATGCAGGTGCTAGTCTTCATCGAGATTTGAGGTGTATACACAATGCTTAAGTGTATCCTTTAAGTGAGTTCCTTTGACTTTGAAATTTGCAATTGATTTTGACCTTCGTATAATGGCAAAAAATATGCAATCGACGGTATGAATGTCTTTGTAAATGCACTTCGAGGTCAAGGCATTAAGAACCCTCTATTGCCGAGGCCAGTACATGTTAGAAATGCAAGGAAAGAAACAAATTCTGTTGTTCAAGATTTTGTTGGGTGGACTTATACACATCTCAGAAAGCATGACGTTGGAAGGCACAAAAAAGATAAATGTCCAACATAGCAAAAAGAAAGGAGGACCAACTACCAAAGGGGCAAAGAAAGGACCAAGAACCTTTGAGTACACAGAGCATAATAATGTTTTTTTGGATGTTCGTAGGGTCCAAGGTGCAATGGTGGAGTTTACAACATGAAAGCATGGGGTATGTTAAAATTATATTGTTTAGAGAGCTTGAATTTTTAATGAAATCTTTTCTAATTTTGTAATCTTTAATTTTTCAAATTGTGAAGGAAAGTTAGTATTTGTTATCAAATTGGATGAGTGTGAGGTTGTAAAAGGCCACAAATTGGAGAGGGTTAGTATTACTTTGATGAATAAATCCCTTGGACATGCCAAAGATAAGGAAATTAGGAAAGATTTTAGTGTGCAATCGGAAAAGCACATTTGGTGGCTTGTCACGTTTGAACTTCCTAAAGGGACACACTCATTCTTGAAATGGGTATTTGATAGATCTCTAATTCCAAGTGTCATAGATGCACAAATGAAAGGAGAGTTGCTTCAAGTTGAAGGGTTCGGATCATTTAAAGTTGAATGGCACATGGCAGGAGATCTCAAGACATTGAAGTGTATGTTTGGAACAGAATTGAGTGCAAATGCGACGTATCCGTGTCTTTATTGTATGCTCTCACACCAAACTCGAGGTAGTAACATAGGAATACATAGAGGGAAAGAGCAAGTAAAAAGAGAAAAAGACTTTGGGAATGCTAAAGATGTAATGAATGACATCACATATGATGAGGCTAACAAACGGATGTATTGGAGCAATGGAGTAATGAGCTGCAATCAGGATGGGATGCTGCACCCAACAGAGATCAGAACGATAAAAATTGGGATCCAATTTTAAACATTCCATTACAAAGAGTGCATTTCTATATGTTAAATGTGGAGTTGTGGCTCATTGATAAATTGCTTTACTTGCACATTGTATACGCATGGAACATGAAACCAGAGAAGAGAGTGGCATCATGTATAGCAAGGGTCAAAGCTTTACTCTTGAGCATGGGTCTACATGTGGGGAATGCAAAGCTAATAAAAGATGCACAATTGTCAGGAAAATCAAGAAATCTTCCAAATAAAGTGTCCATGGGAGGCTCTAAGGCATGAAGGTTTTTGTCCAATCATGAAAACATCGATTAAATCTGCATCGGAATTATTGGAAAAAGTTATGTGATTGCACGACTAATTTGGAAGTTGATCCTCATGTCACAACCTTGAGAATATGTGTTTGGAAAGAATTGGATACTCTGGTAAAGATCTTGAGGAAGCCTTCCATAGATGATGATGATGTGATGATGTTCAACTATATAAAGTCATTGTGAAAGAGTTCATTGAAGCCATGGTAGATGGATGGGGTGAATCACACATCACTCACTACATGGTGTGTTTAGTCTTTGCTATTTTCAAAATTTTAATTACAATCAGTTTATTCTTGTTTACCTCGTGTTTTTTCTATGTATGCAACACATTCTTTATGCTCATGGTCCATGGTTTCTTTGCCAATATGGTTCCTTGAATGCTTGGAGTGCCCAAGGGATGGAAAAGTCTCATTATAGAGCTCGAGGTGCTTATTTCAAGAGTACGCAACATGGAGGGGGGATTAATGGAAGTAATGCTATTTATGAGATGTTCAAGTGGTTCTATCATGGTATAGTCAGGTCCTCCTATGCAAGGAATAAAGCTTTGCAGATGGAGTTAGCCCAAGCAGCTTGTCGAACTCAAATGAGCAAAAGAAGGCATTCATGGATATCTTCACAAGCTTCCCAAAAACATAGAAGTTGGATAGCAACAACCAGAAGTCGTGTTGGAAAGAAAGTAGGTTTTATGTTATTTTTGAAATTGGTGCTATTTTTATTTAAATGAAAAAACGTTTAAATTTTAGTCTTCAAAACCATTTTTAAAAAAATCATCTTTTATGTGGAATATTATAGATTATATAGTTGGTTAAGAGTTGTTTCATAATTTAGGTAGAGCTGTATAAAACACCACATGGGCATTATCCCTAAAACACCACACCACATGGGCAAAGACCCCAACACTAGAGTGGTTAGATGCATAAGCGTATGGCTAGTTGGATCTTCTAAATGCACTAGCGCATCGAAAACACATACGTAATTTATGATTGTCCAAAGGTCTCCTCTCTCCCCAAGCATGGGAACCAAGTGATGATCTATAGGAATGGCCACTAGTTGAGGTGGATTACCTAACCAAAATAGATAATATTGAAAAGGCCTAATTATTTTCTCAAAGTTCTTACTTTAAAAGGTCTGTAGTGTCAACCCGCTCTCTTTTTTAATGTGTAGTCCGAGAAATACTAGATGCGCCTTGCTTGTGTATCGTTCAAAGTAATGTATTAGGTATCCTTCTATCTCCTCCATATCTTTTTTTTAAAAACAAGCATTGAATTTTGTACTTGTGGACCCAATAAAGGTGAGCGATGAGAAAAGGTTGGGGAGCGACCTCACGGGAGTTCAAGGGGAATTTCAAAAACCCCTTAAATAAGTTTTTTCCCCAAAACAAACACCTCTCCTCTTTACGTAATTTTTTTCTAAAGTTAAATGAAAAAACACAATGTTTTAATGAACTAAGTAAATTTTTTGATAATTATCACTTCTTTACAATGCACGTGGTACACTAAAATTTTGTGAGGTTAACCCTCGAGGGGATGATGACAAATAGGGGGGGGCGAGGAGGGGTTGAGGGGGGGTAAAGGGGGGAAGAGGGGGGGGGGGGCTAACTAATAATGATGCACAAAATAAATATACCCTTTTATATATGCAAATACATTCATTTTCTCAGTACCACCAATACTCTCTCATACTAGTACATTCCTTCCTACCATCACATTTCCCATAGCCCCACCATCACCGACATAGCAAGAACAAAGCAGACTAGAAGACCAGTTGATTCCAGAACAAAGCTCCCGATCCCTCCCGATGTATACAATTCAATGATTGAAGAGAGAAGAAAGAAGAGGTAGGAGGAGGAGGAGGAGGAGGAGGAGGAGGAGGAGGAGGAGGAGAGGACAGAAACCAATGAGCAAACAGATGGAGCAAACAGATGACGATGAAGAAGATCATGGGGAGCAATCCAATCCTTAGAGTTAGCCCGAGGCACCTCAAGAGCCAGAAAGCACACCAAAAGAACAGGACGTAGATTGGAAGAATGGGCCAGAGGACAAGAAGATGCCAGGCAAATGCGAATACAATTGGCTCAACAACAAAGGGCACAAATGGAGAGCCACAACAACGATGACTCGCATGGCACAATGCTACTTAGGACTTTCCACATTCTAGATAGGGTGGAAAATTTTTCCTAGAATTGCATCACACAGCAAAAGGAAAAGGCAAAGCTCACAGAAGGTGAGGTGGAGGTAGGGTGGAGGTGGAGGTGGAGGAGGAGGTGGAGTCCCTAGAAGACACTGCAGAAAGCCTGGAAGGAAGGTGCTTCAAGAGATAAGAAAGTATCAAAGTAGTGTGAACCTTCTAATCCCAAGAGCTCCGTTCGCTTGATTGGTGAAAGAAATTATGTAGTCCTATAGGGACGACTATCGTATTCAATCAATCGCACTGGCTGCCATACAAGAAGCAGTAGAAGTGGTGATCGTAACTCTTCTTAAGGACACAAACTTTTGTGCAATCCATGCCAAGAGGGTTACGATCATGGCAAAAGACATGCAGCTGGCAAGGCGGATCAGAGAAGACCCACAACTTAGGCCATAGATCAGATTTTTTGTTGTATTCACTATGGACACCAATTCTGGTTGTTAAAAGCAATTTTGTGCAAAGATGGTTGTAAATATTTTTTGTAATAGAATCCTTTGGAAACTATTTTTCTTGTAGATTTTCAACTTTGAGCTTTCATTTTCAAGTGGAATCTTGCAATGTATTATTTATTTCCATATCTGATGTATGTACATAATGTAATTGATTGTTGATGGCAAATAATCATGGTAGAATGTAATTAGTCAATAATCATGGTAGAATGTGATTAGACAATGTGATTAGACACTAGTATGTGATGGGGGATGCATCCCCCCAAAAAACCAAAACAAAAAAAGCCCCCGAGGGTGTGATGGGTGTATTTGTTTCTTGTGGTGTGATGGGTGTGTGTGTAAGTAATGGGGGATGCATCCGCAAAAAAAAAAAAACAAAAAAAAGCCCTTGAGAGGCCTCTCAAGGGATTTTTTTGTGTATTTCTTGGTATAGGCACTTTTTTTTTGTTTTTTTGAATGTATTTCTTGTGTGTGTGATGGGTGTGTGTGTGTAAGTGATGGGGGGATGCATCCCCCAATTTAAAAAAATCAAAAAAAGGCCTTGAGAGGTCCAGGTGCATGTAGGCCTGACTTTGGGCCAAACGGGGACCCCATCTGGCCCAAAGTTGTGCCTACGCACACTTGGGCCTCTTAGGGGCTTTTTTTTTTGTTTTTTTTAAAGTATTTGTTGTGTGTGATATGGGTGTGTGTGTAAGTGATGGGGGATGCATCCCCCAATTTAAAAAAAACAAAAAATAGCCCTTGAGAGGCCCAAGTGTGCGTAGGCACGACTTTGGGCCAGACGGGGACCAAAATAAAAAATAGCCTCTGAGAGGCCCAGGTGTGCACATGCATGACTTTGGGCCAAACAGGGACCTATGTGAGATACTGACATTTGCATATAGAGCATGATGTCACAAACGATCATAGTGCAGATAGCATATGGATTACATTTTTTTAGTGTGGATAGAAAAGAGAAAAGAAAAAATGTTTTCTTGAATTATACCATAAATTATTACACCTTTGTCATGTATGGTGGGATATGAATTCCGGAATTTGTAACCTGCTATGTATGGGAATTTCTAGAAGCCTTGGGGAAATAAAATTTGAATATTACCATAAATTGTAACGTTGTCTTGTAGGGTGGATACGATGTTTTCTTGAATTGATCAACACACTGGATGATGAGTTACTAGATTTTGTTTTCTTCTTAATGGTACCTCAGTTAGCTAGCTCAATAAGCCTCAAAAGGTGGTGGCCTTATCTTCCATTAGTCTAGCCCAAAGTCATGCCTGCGTGCACCTGGGCCTCTCAGGGGCTATTTTTTGTTTTTCTTTTTGTTTTTAGTAAGCAAACATAAGATCAGTGGGCTCTTATAGTAGAATGGACATTTGATTGCATTTGAGATTTGGAAGCTTTAAGTCCATAACTGTTTGTGACAAAGAGTGAAGTTCTAACATAGTCCATGTATTAAAGACATGAAAACATTTTTTTAACGGTCAACACAGAGCACACCAGTCACTCACTTGGCTACCTATCACCCAATGGATAGAATAACAGATGTGCTAGAACCAGTCATTCTAGTAATATGACAACATTATTGAGTACATTCAAAGTAAGAACAATGTTGTGATCAATGCATGACTTAGTCCAAAAGAGTTGGTCATAGCAATTTCCATTGTGTACGACCACTTTCTTTAACATGAGGAACGAATAGCACAACTCCAAGAGTTTAGGAAATTTTGGGATGCATCTCCCAATTAAAAAAAAACAAAAAATAGCCCATGAGAGGCCTAGTTGTGCGCATGCGTGACTTTGGGCCAGACGGGGTCCCCATCTGGCCCAAAGTTGCGCCTGCACGCACCTGGGCCTCTCAGGGGCTATTTTTTGTTCGCTAACATCAGATCCATCTTCCATGAGATTTCTCCCCTTCAAACATGGTATACAAACAATTGGATGTGGTGCATCACATGTAAAGCAGAAAGGCCTATTTTAATAATGGCTTACACGATTCCCAAAAAAAATGGAACACATGTAATCTAGGAGTTTCCCATTTAATGCAGTGAAGAGGAGAATACCGTGAACCTGTGAGATAGGTACAAGAATTATTAGTGCCTACCTTGCTTAAAAGTAAGACAACATCAACAACATGGCGATGCTTACACTGTGTCCTTGATTGATAAAAACCTGCTTCAACTCCTCTCTTTGCATGCCCTCAATGATTTCTTCTTAAATAGTGAAGTCAAACACACACAATGCATCTTGAGCTCGCATGTATGAAACATTTCACTAACTATGCATGACTATGCCATTGTCATTGAACTCTTGGATTAGTTGTGCTTGGATGTTCTTTCGCTCATTCACAAAACATCAATTGTGCAATGAGTAAAAATTAGTTCTTTTCATTGAAAGTTCTTCAATTTAAGAGGGTGTTTGATCATGTTGTTGCAATAACCGAGCAACCAAGCACTTCTTTATGGCATTGTCGGTTGGGCCATATGAGCCAAAATGGGATGAAACTCTTATGCCGTTTGGGTTATGTACTACATTTAAGTTTCTCTGATTTTGAATTTTGTGAGCACTGTCTGTATGGGAAGCAAACTAAATCAGCCCATAAAAGAAGGGGAAAGAAAGAGTTTGAAAAGCTTGATTTGGTGCATTCAGATGTATGTGGTCCCATGCCTACACGGTCATTAGGCGAGGTTGAATACTATGTGACATTCATTGATGATGCAACTAGGAAAGTGTGGGCTTATGCTATAGCTCAGAAGAGTGATGTGTTCCAAGTACTTCAAAAATGGCTGGGCATTGGTTGAGAATCAGTCAGGTAGAATGCTTAGATGCCTACGGACTAACAATGGTGGAGAGTATCTCTCTCATGACTTTCAGCATTTCTGTGGATACACTTGGGATTAAGGGGGAGCTCACATCCCCTGGTACTCTAGAGCAAAATCCAATTGCAGAAAAGATGAACCGTACCATTCAAGAAAGGTTGCAATGCATGCTTCCAATGCAAGTCTTTCTAGTGGTTTTTGGGCTAAGGCAATGAAGACTGCAATGCATGTGATCAATAGATCACCTAGTAAGAGTTTGGATGGTGGTATTCATGAAGAGGCATGGAGTGGCAAGAAGCCCTCTTACTCTCATTTGTGTATATTTGGGTGTGAGGCATATGCACATGTGCCAAAAGAGCTTCGTAAGAAGTTAGATCCTAAGTCTAGGAAATGCATCTTTCTGGGTTATGGTAAAAGTGGAGAGATGGGCTATCGTCTCTGGAATCCAGAAGCAAAGAAGATCATATGCAGCCATGATGTAGCCTTCAATGAGAAGAAGATGCATAAGGCACCCATGAGGGATGTGAAAATGAGGAGAATCACTTTCCAAGATGTGAATCCACCTGCATATGTTGATAGACAGCAAGCTCTCCATGCACCAAATGTGCAAGAAATGGTACCAACAAGTACTCCCACAGGTATACAATCAAGGGTAGATGATGGATCATCTATTGGTGGAAATGATGAGCCAAATGTGGTTAATATGCAGGTGGGACAGCAAGTTGAAATGCCCTTGAGAAGATCATCTAGAGTGTCTAGATCGCCTGATAGGTTTGTTTTAGGGGTAGACTATGTGATGCTTATTGATTGCGAGGAGCCTTCTTGCTACAGAGGGGCTATGATGCGCGAGGATCAACGCAAGTGGGAGTATGCTATGCAATCAAAGATGAGTTCACTTATGAAGAATAAGACTTGGGACTTGGTTTCTTTGCCACATGGAAAGAAAGCATTGCCATGTAAATGGGTCTACAAGATGAAGGTCATATGTGATGATGTGCCTAGGTACAAGGTCCGTTTGGTTGCTAAAGGGTTCAAGCAAGAGAAGGGTGTGGACTTTGATGAGATATTCTCTCCGGTTGTGAAAATGACCACACTTAGATGCATGCTTAGACTAGTGGCCGCACAGGATATGGAGCTTATGTAGATGGATGTCAAGACAGCTTTCATGCATGGAGATCTGCATGAGGAAATTTATGGTGCAGTCGGAAGGCTTTGAAGAAAAGGGCAAAGAGAATTTAGTTTGCAAGTTGAAGAAGAGTCTCTATGGTCTTAATCAAGTGCATAGAGAATGGTATCAGAAGTTTGATGCTTTCATTTGGTCCCAGAGTTTTAGAAGGAGTGAAATTAATCACTGCCTCTACACTAAAAGGACTAAGGATAATAGCCTGATACTCCCGGCACTATATGTGGATGATATGCTATTGGCTAGCAAGAATACTTATGCGTTAGATGCATTAAAAGCCAAGTTGCATGAGGCCTTTGATATGAAGGATTTGGGACTTGCAGCTCATATTCTTGGTATGCGCATCACGCGTGATCGGAGTAGGAAACTCCTTTGGCTTTCACAGAAGGAGTATGTTACAAAACTATTGCAACGTTTCAATATGGAGGGGGGGAAGGCAATGAGTACTTCATTGCCTCCATATGTGAAACTGAGTCATACAGATAGTCCCAAATCAGATGAGGAGAGGGCCATGATGGCCAAGGTTCCTTATGCATCAGCAGTTGGGAGTCTTATGTATGCTATGATAGCTACTAGACCAGACATTGCATTTGCAGTGGGAGTTGTTAGTCGGTATATGGCTAATCTAGGAAAGAGGCATTGGGAGGCAGTAAAGTGCATCATGAGGTACATGAAGGGTACCAATAAGATGTGCATCTACTTTGGTAGAGGAGACATGCGTGTACTTGGGTACATAGATTCAGACTATGCAGGGCATGTGGATAGTACGAGATCCGCTTCTAGTTATGTGTTCACCTTTGTAGGTAGTGTAGTGTCGTGGATGTCTCGCACATAGAAGTGTGTTGCTTTGTCTACCACAGAGGTTGAGTATGTTGCAGCCACAAAGGGTTGCAAGGAGGCTATATGGCTTGATCAGCTAGTGGGAGATTTGGGAATTCATACAGGTGTACCGACATTGCATAGTGATTCCATGAGTGCTATTCAGCTAGCACGGAATCTAGTCTTTCATGCAAAGACCAAACACATTGAGGTCAGGTACCATTTCATCAGGGAGGTACTTGAGGACAAGCGCATAGAGCTTGTCAAGTTTCATATAGATGATAACCCTGCAAGTATGGTGACGAAGAGTCTACCTAGTCAGCGGTTTGAGTATTGTCATGTACTGACGGGCATTGGATAGTATGCTCATTGGTTGTTCTCCCTTAAAGGCACATTGTCCTTTAAGTGGGAGGTTGTGGGGTTTAAAGGTCACTGTGCGTTTACCCCGATTATGTACAATACTCAAACACATATATAAATGAATGAAAACTTAGGGTGTTCTGCGCCCACCAAAAACTTGTGTGGCTCTCTGTTTCTCTCTCTCCCTCTTCCGTCTTGCTTTCGTTGAGAGCACTCTCAGCTTTTGTGACAAGGGCCTCCCTCCTAGAACTCAGCACAGCCTTCACACAAAATGTTTTAACAACACACAAGTATCCACCCCATGGGCACCCCTTTTGCCCCACAATTTTGAAGCCCACCTAGGTCCATGGTAGTCCCTGGCCCGAGTCTCATTTAGATTCTTAACTTGGGGATGCGGTTGAAGCTAGACCAAGGTAGGTTGTTAACCTTAGGTGATCTTGAGCGTTAAGGGAATTGTTGAGGTGGCAAATGCAGGTGAGCACAAAGGGAATGGCAGAGTGGAAGTAGCCAAGCTCTGAGGTTGGTTGATATGCCAGTACCAAGTACCAAGTAGATCATAGAGTGGCAGGGTTCAGAGGTAGCCAAACCAATCTCCCGACTCCCTTAACTACATACCCTATTTAGACCCCCTCACAAGCCTCCACACTCACCCATCTACTCACCCTTACCACCCCTCCCACAACACATATTGCTCATGCTCCTCGTGCCCCCATATTGATCGCTGCCCTCTCGCCCGCATGCGGCTCTAAGCTCCTTGCTGCTCCTTGTATTGCATCACTGATGATTGGCTGCTCATTAATCTCCAGTTGCCATTTTTGTGCCAACCTCACTTCTGTGCATTATGCTGCTTTGGGTTGTTTGTTAGCATGTACATCTCGACCTACGTGCCTTCATGTGTCTCCCCCTATGCTAATGACTCATGAGCCTTCCTTACTCCCCTTGGCCTGTGTGATCTCTGACAACGTGGACACGTCTAACCCCTGGCTCCCCCTTCATCAAATTTTGTGCCTCCTTTCACCCATGTCACCTTCCTCCATGGACTTTCATGTTTCTTTCTTTTCTTGTTTTTAATTAAACATAGACCCCCCCCTCACCCACACACACACTTGGGATATTTTTCCCAAGCTCTTTTTCATTAATTTTTTCTAGTGTACTTTTTCAACTTTTTTTCTCCTTTTTACCCCTTACCCTTTCATAGTATTTGCGGGTAGAGCGCTAGAGCCAGATATTGCTTGGCGGCTAGCTTGCAAGAGTTTGCATGCGGTTGAGTCACTAAGGCAAAGATTCATTGAGGCCGTGCAGTAGATGCGACTAGGAGCACGTTGGCTCATTTGAGGGATGTGGGAGCGTAGTAGCCCATGGGCTGCAGCGCTCTTGGCTGAGCTTAGGAGCTGCTGATATAGGCTCACTAGTTGTCGATGGAGTCACTGGTGACTCGGCATGGTGACTCATGGGTAGCTATAGATGTTGCTTGTAGGAGACAAGCTGAGTTGTTGATGATGGAGAAGCAGCCGTTGAAGGGAGCCTTGCAAGAGGCTTGGCTTGTCAGTTGCTGGTTGGTGCTACTCATTGGAGGCTTAGTTGTCGGGAGGTTGCAAGATCTATGGGCAGACGTGAGGCTGGACATTGAAGAGCATTAGAGCTTGAAAGATGCCTAGTGTAGGACTGTAGCCTTAGCTCTATTGTAAGGTTCAAGGAGAAAATAACCTCCCTATAGACAACCTCTTAGAGAACACAAAAAACTGTGAATTTCTCTCTCTCACAAGCAAGGTCTCTCCCTATCTCTCACAGACGGAATGACTAGAATTCGACGGAGATTTTATTCTCTCACGACAAATACAAATAGATCTCTTTCTCTCGAATGAAGATCACACTCAAAGAACTCTCTCTTTCTTTCTCTCAAAGACGGAAATCACTCTCAGAAATATCTCACAAACTCTCGAAGGAGATGAACAGAAATATCTCACCAAATGGATGGAAATTTTCTATCACTCAATGGAAGTGAAAGAACTCTCAATCTCACAATCTTTCTCGCACTCTCAAGGATCGCAATGCCTCAACGGAAGGCAAGGGAGCTTTGATACCATGACAAAATATGAAGAGGGGAGAGGAGAAGAGTGAAGATGATCAGAGAGGGCACAGCTAGAGAGCACACCACAAATGACTAAGTTGTATACTAGATTTAGTTGAAAATGTAGAATATATACAAACCCATTTAGGGTTAGGGTTAGGGGATCTAACCCTTTCCTTTATAGCACTCTATTGGGTTAATGCTATGCACATGATGGTGCTATGCACATATGATCACATGATGTTGAGCGTGAACTCTCAACAGGTTGATCCTCTTGCGAGCTAGAGTAATTGCATAGAATAAGTTTGTATCAAGGATTATTCACCAAAATATGCAATCTAGGTCATGGTCTTCCACGAAAATTCCCTCGATTGCTACTAGATTGATCTCCTTTGTCATACTACTTCTTGCAAGACCATCTCTTTCATAGTGTCCAAACTTACAACAATAGTTGCACTAAATGTTCGACACATTGGTGGATGCATTTCCTCATCCTTGAAATCTCCCTCTATGGGAATGATTTTCTCTTGGATGCTAATGTTGATGCTACTGCGATTGCTGCCATTGATGTGATTTTGATATTGATGACCACTTCTCTGAGATGCTCTTTCTCTGCCTCTACCTCTACCTCTGTCCGAGTCTGTGAACGCTTCATCATCAGAATGACCTTTTTGTGCATTCACATTGGAATGACATTTTCATGCTTGAACGGCCTCTGTCCTAAGTTCCTTAGCAAGTAACATTGAATGTATCTCCTCTAGTGTTGGAACTTGCCTTTGAATGGCAATACTCTGGACTAGAGTCTCGTATCCCTCTCCTAGTCCTTTTAGGCTGACTTGAACCATCTCGACAGGATTCATGGTCTCTCATGCTACTACAAGTTGATTGTTGTAATCCTTGATTTTGAGTACATAAGCATGACTAGTTTCATTGCTATTGTGGAAAGTCCGATTGATCTGGTTTCTTGGTGTGAGAATCCTGGATGTGTTCTTAGACTCATAAAGAACTGCAAACATATCCCATGCTTCTTTGGATGTCTTCATTGTGTTGAGTTGTCCAAGCATGATATCTTGCACAATGTGCTTATCATATTTATCTTTCTGTCACAATCTACCTATGCTTGGGCAATGGCGAGATCTACTACATGTGTGGACATAGTTGATACACGTGTGGAGTTGTTTCTAGTTCACGAGATGGTCTAGGTGTAGACCCATCTACATACTCCCATTTGTTTTGAAGTACAAGAATGGTCTCCATTCCATATTTCCATGTGTCATAGTTAGAGTTATCTAAGTTAGTAGATGCCTCCAAATTGAGGTTGCTAGTAGTAGACATGATGCAAAATAGTACTCAAAATTCACGTGGGAAAAAATTGTTTGAATCAACTGCAATCTAAATTGCTGGTGAAGGCAGAGCTATGGTATATCATCCAATTTGTTACTTATGTGGCAAATGATGCCAGGAATAGCCAAGAGGCTTTACAAGGCTCAAATAGAGTGCACAAATGCTAGAAATTAGCTTATAAGGCTTTACAAAGTAGGCAATATGAAGTGCAAAATGAAATGGTATACAATCTCACCACTGATCCAAGTACCAATGCCTATGATATTTGATCTCTATAGAATTCTCACCAAACTATGGAAGATCGGTTTTTAGGACATGTGATGATGTGAAATCGCATGTGAGCGTAGGGACTGACTTTGAGTATAGCTAGTCGAGAATTTTTGGGCATGGCTTCGATTGGTTGTCTCCCCTATGGCAACACAATCTATGTTAATCTATGCTAGACCAACCATCAAGCAATGAAAAATAAGAAATAGTTTCTTCTCTTATTGTTCATAGAGCACAAAAGACCGAGCGATTTTCCTTTTTGGAGTGCCCTCAAATTCTTCCTACATTAAGAGATATTGCTTGTGATAAAATATGAAGAGGGAAGAGGAGAAAAGTAGAGATGAGGAGAGAGGGCACAGCTAGAGAGCACACCACAAATGACTAAATGTACACTAGATTTAGTTAAAAAAATAGAATATATACAAACCCCTTTAGGGTTAGGGTTAGGGGATCTAACCCTTTCCTTTATAGCACTCTATAAGGTTAGTGCTATGCACATATGATCACGTGATGGTGCTATGCACACATGATCACATGATGTTGAGCGTGAACTCTCAACACCTTCCCTCAAGATCAACATCATGAAGTAGGCCTTCCCTCAAGATGATGATTCTAGGGAATCGAAGAAGGACTGAGCATTACATTCCATCACTTCCCTTTTATGGGAATGTCCTTCCTTTGCGTCAAACCAAGAGCTAGTCGGTGTTTCTTGAATAGCTCTTTACCGAGTGGTTTAGTAAAGATGTCTGCAACATTTTCTTTGCTATCACAATGCTACAGTGTGATGTCACCAAGTAACACTCTTTCTCTGATGAAGTGCTCTCTGACATCAATGTGCTTTGTCCTGGAGTGATATACTGGATTTTTGGCCAATGCTTGAGCCGATTGATGATCACAGTATATTGTTGTTGGCTTTGACTCATCAAAGTAATCTGTTTCTGACAATAGTCTTCTGAGCCATATAGCCTCACATGCACCTGTAGTAAGTGCTCTATATTCTGCTTCAGTCGAAGACAAAGAAACAGTTGGTTGTTTGTTCGACAACCATGATATAGCACCTTGACCAAGGAAAAATGCATATCCCTGTGTTGATCTCCTGGTCTCATGATCTCCGACATAGTCACTATCACAGTATCCATGCAATCGTGGATGACTTCCTCTGTATTCTATCCCAAACTGTCTTGTACCTCTGATGTATCTCAAGACTCTTTTGGCTGCATTCCAATGAGACTGTTTTGGATTTGCCATAAACTGTGCTAGTGAGCTTACTGCATAACAAATATCTGGCCATGTGATTGTCAGATATATAAGGGATCCGATGAGCTGCCTATAGTATTTGTCATTGACTGTAGGCTTTTCTGAATCTTTAGTAAGTTTCAAACTCTCTTCCATGGGAGTGGCTGCAATCTTGCAATCTGCCATATGAAACTTCTTCAGGAGACTGTCAACATACTTGAGCTGACTCATAAATGTGCTATCTGAATCTCTCCAAAACTCAATTCCAAGACAATAGTGCATAAGTCCAAGATCTTTAATGTCGAACTCTGCAGATAAGTCTTGTTTTAATTTTCTGATGAAGCTATCCTTGCTTCCTATCACAATCAGATCATCTACATACAAAAGTGCAATAGTAATGTCTTCCCCTTGAACTTTGTAGTAGAGAGTATGATTTGCATTGGAATTCATGTATCCCAGATCAGCAAAATACTTGTCAATTCTGCTGTACCAACTTTTGGGTGCTTGCTTTAAGTCGTAGAGACTTTTCTTGAGATGGCAAACCTTTTTCTCCTTTCCTGGTTCAACATAACCCGCTGGTTATTGCATGTAGACTTCCTCGTCTAGATAACCATTGAGAAATGCATTCTTGACATCGAGCTGATACCCATTCCATTTGTTGAGTGTCGCTAGTGATATCAAGAACCGTATGGAATCCATCTTTGCTACTGGAGCATAAGTCTCATCATAGTCTTGACCATATTGTTGTGCAAATCCTTTTGCAACTAATCTGGCTTTGTATCTTTGAATACTGCCATCTGGATTGTACTTCACTTTGTATACCCATTTGTTGGCTATGGCCTTCTTTCCTGGTGGAAGGTCGCATAATTCCCAAGTGTTATTTTTATACAAAGCATCCATTTCTTCATTCATAGCAGTTTGCCATTCTGGCTTGTCTACTACGTCTTTGAAGTACACTGGCTCTTCTGTAGCCATGATGGTAGTCATAAGAGCATAGTTAGTGGTTTCCACCTGAATTGCTTTGCCTTTCTGAGCATATGTCAATCTGGCTAGTAGTCTGCTTTCCCTAGTAGACCGTCTGAGCTGCTATGGCTCTACTTGGGGTGTTGCTGGCAATTCTTGCTCTTCTTCATCAACCTGTTCTGTAGATGACTATGAAGTCGATGCTTCTATCTCCTGTGTAGGTGAGGCTTTCCATTCTCATTCCTCATCGAAGATTACATCTCTGGAGATAATGACTTTGCGGTTGATGAGATCACACAATTTGTATGCTTTGCTTTCTTCACTGTAGCCAACCATGATGCATTTGCGTGACTTCGCATCCAAGTTCCTGCGATGATCATCATGTATGTGGGCATATGCTATGCAACCAAATATGCGGAGATGCCCAATGCGTGGCTTGTGTCCAGTGAATGCTTCATAAGGAGTCATACCTTGTATCAGTTCGGTAGGAAACCGATTAAGCAAATAGTTAGCTGTAGCTATTACTTCTGCCCAATACTGATTAGGAAGATGCTTTTCACTAAGCATTGCTCTAGCACTATCTGCTAAAGTCCCATTCTTCCTTTCAGCTCTTGCATTTTGCTGAGGAGTATCTGCACATGTGAATTGTCTTCGTATGCTGTGATTTTTGCAAAAGTTCATGAATGCTGAAGACATGTATTCACCTCCTCTGTCTGATCTCATGACCTTGATCTTTCTGCCTATCTAGTTTTCTACCATGGCTTTGAATTCTTGATATCTGGAAAACACTTCAGATTTCTCTTTCAGAAAGTAGACCCAACAATATCTGTTGTAGTCGTCAATGAAGGTCAAGTAATAAAGTGAACCATTGATGCTGCGGATCTGGGCATAACCCCATACATCTGTATGAATCAAATCAAGAATACCTCATGCACGAGAGGTACTTCTAACAAAGTTGGTTCGCTTTTGTTTGCCGAAGCAGCATGCTTCACAAACCTTTCCAAGAAACTATAGCTTCGGAATTCCAATTGCCATATTCTGATTCCTGAGATCTAACAAGTACTTGAAGTTGACATGACCATATCTCTTGTGCCATTTTGTAGATAGTGGCATCTGTTGCATTTGAGCTGACATGGCATGCTTATCTGGTACTGTAGCTACCATTCTATATAAGCGTCCTTCCTTGACACCTTTTGCTACTCGCTGACATCTTTTGGATTTGTCTCTGATAGTGCATTCATCACCGTCGAAGATGACTTTGTAGTTGTGTTCCGTCATTTGACCTATTGACAAAAGGTTCTTGCTGAGCTTCGGAACATAGAGCACATCTTTGACTAATCCTTTTCTACCAGTGAAATTGTTCATAGGGATAACACCTATCCCTTGAACTAGATTCGGTGTATTGTCTCCTGTGTAGATGACATTTTCTGTCCTTCTAATGGCTTCATTTTTGTGAACCATTCCTGATGATTTGTCATATGAGATGATGCACTGCTATCGATGTACCAAGGATCCTGTTCCACTTGTTCAACTTGATAACTGTAATCCTCTTTGGGATTGAAATCAGTGTCTAGGTGCATTGTATCAGTCTGATGCAATTCCTCACTTGCAAGAAACATATTTCCATGTTCATTTGCAAAATGACTGTGACTAGAATGTCCACCACGATGATTTCCTCTTCCTCGAGAATTCCCTCGATTACTGCTGGATTGACCGCCTTGGTCGTACTGCTTCTTGCGGCAATCTCTTTCATAGTGTCCAAACTTGTGACAGTAGTTGCATTGAATGTTTGACACATTGGTGGATGCATTCCCTCGTCCTTGGAATCTTCCTCGATTGGAATGATTTCCTCTTTGCTGAGGATGATGCTGATTCTGACTTTGATTTTGTTGATGATGACCACTTTTTTGATATGATCTACCTCTATTTCCACCTTTGCCTCTGCTTCTATCTGAAGCTGTGAATGCCTGATCATTAGAATGACCTTTACGAGCTTGAATGGCCTGAGTCCTGAAGTTCTTCCAGTGTTGGAATTTGCCGTTGGATGGCAATACTCTAGACCAGATTCTCATATCCTTCTCCTAGTCCATTCAAGATTACTTGAACCATTTTTGCGGGATTCATAGTCTCTCCTGCTACTGCAAGTTGATTGTTGTAGTCTTTGATGCAGAGTACATAAGCATGACCGGTTTCACTGCTATTGCAAAAACTCTGGTTGATTTGGTTTCTCAGGGTGAGAATCCTGGATGTGTTGTTGGACTCGTAGAGAGCTGTGAACATATCCCATGCTTCTTTTGATGTCTTGACTATGTTGAGCTATCCTAGCATGACATCTTGCACATTCTGCTTGATCAGGTGATAGGCATACTTGTCTTTCTTATCCCATTCTGCTTGAGCTTGAGCAATGGCAGGATCTGCTACTGGTGCGAAAACTGTTTGTGTAGATGTAGATCCCGATGTAGATTCCGTTGCTGGTGCTATGACAACAGATGAAGTAGAGCTACTGGTGGCTGGATCGGCCAATGGTCTAGGTGTAGACCCATCGACATACTCCCATTTATCCTGAAGCACAAGAATGGTCTCCATTCGGTATTTCCATGTACCGTAACTGGAGTTGTCTAACTTAGCAGATGCCTCCAGATTGAGGTTGCTAGTCGACATGGTGCAAGAAATGTACTCAAAAAGTGTCCTGAAAATCTCTGTATGAATCAACTGCAAATACACTGAAGATGCCAAGTGAAATCTCTGTACCGTCGGTGAAGATAAAACTGTAGTATATAAAATCTGATCTGTGTTACAAGGCTTGTGGCAATGATGCCGGGAATAGCCAAGAGGCTTTACAAGGCTAAAAAATAATGTGCACGATGCCGTGAGATAGCCAAATAGGCTTTACAATGATGGCATGTGTGTGTGAAATCAAATGCTATCTGCCCACTGAATCAATCTGCAATGCCTCTGAACTCTGAAGTTTGCTCACTGAACTGATGAACATAAGATTTCAGGTAATGTAATGATGTGAAATCAGATGTGAGCATATGGACTGACTCCAAGTAGGTACTAGTCGGGAATTTCGGGCATGGCTTAGATTGGGGCAACTTGGGGAAATTCAAAGCGTCCCCTCTATGGCCATCTAGTCTACTCTGATCTAGATCTAAACCAACTGTCGATCGATGAAAGAACAGCAAATAATTCCTTTTCTTTTATTCTTTTTAAGTGCTGGGTGAGATGCGTCGATGTAGAGGCAAATGTGCGTGAAGGAAGTGGTTTTGTCGGCGAGGCTCAAATGTGAGTGTAACTTGCGCCGAAAATGTGTGCATGATGTAACGAGCATGTAGAGCACGAAAAAACGAGCGACTTTCCTTTTTGGAGCGCCCTCAAATTCTTCCTGGATCAAGAGATATGACTTGATCTAGGTGGAGGGGCAAAAGGAGTGCAAATGTGCTCAATGATGATGTGTCACTCTGAGTCACATGCAGTGATGATGTGGCACTGTGCCTAGCAAGAGGTGCGCCTGTGAAGCTCTGTGCTAAGGTGGCACTGCTGAGGTGGCAAGGGTCAATGCTGACTGGACAGCTGAGGTGGCACTGCTGAGGTGGCAGAGGTGATGTGGCAATGTTGATGTGGCAGTCGATGATGATGTGTCACTGATGACATGGCATTGATGATGTGGCTGATGATGTGGCACTGATGATGTGTTACTAATGATGTGGTTGATGATGTGGCATTGATGATGTGGCTAATGACATGGTTGATGATGTGGCACTGATGATGTGGCAACTGAGTTGGCAGGGTGATGTGGCAGTCTCACGGGGCTGTTGACGTGTCAGATAAGGATTGCCACGTGGCAAAATTTTAACCAAAGACCAAACCTAAGGTCCAGTGACCTGAGCCTATCTGCCACGTGTCACAACTGTGATCAAACAGTTAACCCAAGGTCATCTTAACCGGACCCTGGCTCTATTCTATTTGCCACGTGTCACAACTGTGATCAAACAGTTAACCCAAGGTCATCTTAACCGGACCCTGGTTCTATTCTATCTGCCACGTGTATGAGTGCTGGGCACCAAAATCTTTCGAAGATTCTGACGGAATATACTCCGTCGTCATTTCCGTTGATGTGCAGAGATGGAGCCGTTCGTGGCTGTCGCTGGAGTCGCTGTAGGAGCTTGGTGTTGCTGCGAGGTCTCACTGGAACTTTGTGGCCTGTGGAGCAACGCTGCCAAGTCGATGGAGCGTCACCTTTGGAGGCTATGGCTATGAGCTTGGAGTCGGGGTCGCTCTTGGAGTTTCGATCGTATTCGTTGAAGGATAAGTGCAGCTCGATGGAATAGTATAGGAGCCCTCTATTGGGAGCGTAAAAGAGACGGCGACTGAGAGCTCTGCTGGTGTTGAAGATGGCTTTGGCGATGCGCTGACTTTGCTGGCCGGTCGTTGGAGAGGTTGCATCCCTGGGGCTGCGAACTGGCGTTGCTGCAGGCATACGTGAGGCTTGAGCGATGCACAAGAAAGGCTATGCACATGGTGCAGTTGAGCGCAGGGAGGAGCCTTAGAGCTCCTTAGTGCAGTTGGGAGCAGTTGGAGCCCTTTGTCGATGGCGCAACCTATGCAGACTGCAGAGTCAGGGCACCGATTGCCGTGAGGGTGGAGGCTTGCGGTTCGTATGGCAGCTTGCAGCTCGTTGGCAATATTCTATCGAAGCTCTATCGGTATCATTCGTATCACCTACCCCACTTGGCCTGATAAAGCTCGACGTGGTGGTCGCAAGAGGCCCGTCTCCAAAGCTGAAGCCTCATGTGCCTATAGCAGGGTCGGCTTGTCGACCCAAAGAGGCTGGAGATGACTAGAGAAGCCTTCACTGCAATATGGCACCAGCTGAAAGGTCGTCTGTGTCGGCTCCTTTGCAGTTGCTTTGTAGTTGGGCTTGTGATAGAATAGAACCTCTGTGACAAGAGATGAATCTCTTCACAATAAAGCTCTCGAAACTAAATCTCAGGAACTTTCCCAAATGGATTTCCTCTCCAAATCTCTCTCACAAGCAATGGATTCCTATCTCAATGAAATCTCTCTCACACAATAAGAATGAACCACAAAATGAATTGAAATCCTCACAAGGAAATCTCAAGAAATGAACGGAAATCTCTTAAGGAATGACATAAATTTTCTCTCAAATGGACGGATGAAGATCTCTCACCGGAAGTGGACTCTCACGGAGAACACTCAAGAGAACTCTCAATCTCACAATCTCTCTCACACTCTCAAGAATCGATGGCGCCTCAGCAAAAGGCAGAACCATGCTCTGATACCATGACAAAATATGAAGAGGGGAGAGGAGAAGAGTGGAGATGAGGAGAGAGGCCACAGCTAGAGAGCACACCACAAATGACTAATTGTACTAATTGTACACTAGATTTAGTTGAAAAAATAGAATATATACAAACCCTTTTAGGGTTAGGGTTAGGGGATCTAACCCTTTCCTTTATAGCACTCTATAAGGTTAGTGCTATGCACATATGATCACGTGATGGTGCTATGCACACATGATCACATGATGTTGAGCGTGAACTCTCAACAGCTTGATCAAGGTGGAGGGGCAAAAAGGGTGAAAAATGATGATGTGGTAGGTGGGTGCATATGCAGTGTGCAAACTGTGCCTGTGAAGGAGTCGCAGTGCTTGACAAGCTATGTGCCATGATGTGGCACTTGATGATGTGGTAGTTGACTAGGATGGGTGATGTGGCAAATAAGGATAGGGTTTCCACATGGCAACTTATAAACCAACCCTGCTGTATGGGTTAAGAAATTGCCAGACATCAAAGACCTGACCACACCCTGTGGAGGTAAAGTGAGGAATCACCGAAATTTGCAAAGATTCATCAAGATCTTTACGATGTTGTTGGAATCTAAAAGATTCTGTACGAGTGCCAACTTTTTGTCATCTTCTTTGTACGTGTCGTTGAAGGTCCTTTGTGCTTCATGCTGACTGTGCGGGTGTTGAATCCTTTCTTCAAAATAGGCATATGCTGATGCAGTCTTCGTAGTGTCCAGTTGCTCGCTGCCTTGGCATGTTACTGGAGTCACCTACAAAATGCACATTGCTGCATGGATAGAGTCAGGCTGATCGCATGTTGTGCTGTGTGATGGAGATATCGCTGAGTGTGTAGGTGTCGTCGCCCATTGGCTTACATTGGAGATCGCTAATTATGTGCTTACTGTGAGCGAGGCCTATGTGGTTGGCTCGCTCATGATGGGTTGCATCATTGTTGATGGCTTTTTCATCGGGGTTTGACCTTGTCGTGCATTGGAAGCACCTTGGGCTAGAGCTTGAGTCCGCTGTGATTGAGTGAGAAAAGTTTGGTTGATAACGCTGCAGGTTTGTGTGCATAGGAAATGCGGTCTCAATCTTTGACTCTGTTTACTCTACTCCATCCATTGATGTAGCCCCCTCTACTGCTACCACCCCCCGCATCCCAACAGTACCTCTATCTCTCTCTTGGGCCAAATGATGGGCAAAGAGCTATGGCCAGAGCCAGAACCACAATAGTAGCCCCAAGAATCTGGCCAACAATCCACCACCCACCTTACAAAAAGAATAAAGGCCGAATGTTCTATGGCCCATCCACTCTACATTGACCATTTAGTGAATTAGATGGCTGCCTCTCCTCAAGGCCAACAATGGGTTGAGTCTTTGGGCGGTGTGGTAATCCACTCTCAATACGGATACAAGCCGAACCAAGACTTCAAGCTCTTCTACCACAATGTAGCATGCTACTAGGATCTACGAGACCCAATAGTAGCACCTCCCCTTGAGGCCCTGGGACTTCAACCAATCACGAGCGTGCTCCCCAGCTATCTAGATCTGAAGTTAGTGGCTCAATTTATTGCCCACTATAACAACAATACTCATGTTATATTCATGAAAAATGACAAGGGCAAGACCATTCAATTTCACTTCAATATTGACGTAGTCTGTTAGGCTTTCATCCTTTTGCTCATTGCTGAGCCCTTCCATAAGTTTCGCAGCTTGGAAGAAAGAATATCATTGACCATGACACCAGGAAGCACAAGGGGGATGTGCCCTTTGTCGACAGCAAGGACCTCACATTTGTAAAACCATGGCTCGAGCTCTCCACTTCCTTACAAGTTTGAGAATAACAAATCAGCACAATGTGATACTGCTAAATCTCCTCCTCCAATTGTTTGACCCCATTGTGTTCAAAACCAATGGGGTGGAGTAATTTTCAGAGAGCTCAAAAGAGCCTATGCCAAGCATGACCACAAGATTGAAAACCCGATGCTACTAATGCCCCTCATGTATCACATGCTAAAGAAAGAATTCCCAATGGGCAACTTTGGGGCAGTCCAAGGCTTCGAGCAGGTCCCCATGATGTGGTTTTTTGATCATTTTGAAGGTCCATAACATTTTTGGTTGTCCCCATGCACCAGACCTCAACCCGCTCCACCAAATCCAGAACTTGAATGACTAGAGTTTTGCACTGTGATGAGGGGTTCTAGGGGGTGCCTGGGGGCACCCTTGGCATGCAAAAATGTCTCCAAGCAATTGGTAAGGGACTAGACGAGAGAGTACATGCCAATCAAGCTACCACTGTTGCACTCAAAGAGCAGCTAGCTTAGTAGAGGCATATCTAGCCTCTGAGAAAGCTTGCATGAACACGCTAAACATGACTATACAGACATTGAAAAATGATTTGAAGCATGCAATAATACCATAACCATTGGGGGGGATGAACACTGGGATGAAATGGACCCGCTCGTATATCTAAAATACCTGCTGCGAATTCAACTAGACCAAGTAGCTCAAAACCATACATTCTCAAATGCTAGCCCAACACTAGTGCGCCCTCCAGCTCCAAAGCCAACTCCAAGATGCTCGATACATGCCGTAGGAAGAGCTAGAAATGGACAACCACCGAGAAGCAGAATACAAAAGGGTCTTGGAAGCATCCTTAGATTTCACCACACACCCACTAGAACCATGCATCGTAGAAGACACATTGTACTTCCACATAAACATTATTAAAGTGTTCTCTATACAATACCACCTTAATTTCACTAATGCTCTTCCACCGAGCTACATTCTTGAAATCCTTCGCTGCCAATCTCACCCCATTTTGCCCATGGCATTCTTTAGCGGGACTCCGACATCTAGTTGCTCCCATTCCACCCAATTCTTGTTAATTTTTTATCCTTGTGTCACATCATCCAAGAGTTGTCTATCTTCCATGCTAAAGAAGGTATCCTAGAGCTCACAAGACCAGCTGACTTGGTATCGTGGGCCTATAGTACACATTCCTTGGTCGAGACCTTAATTGGTTACAGGGACATGGTCGCCTAGAAGAGCGGACGAATTACCTCCTCCATAATAACCTAACCTAATACCACCCCTCTGGCATCATTCTTATATGCAATAAATTTTTGAAGGCCACGCACAACATGCTCGAAATAGGTTTAAGCTAGTTTGAAACCGAGCATGTGGCCTACCCCACTAGCTTGGGCGAGGTGGACTCAGACACATCACTAGCTATTTTTCAATCCAACGAGCATCCCTCTCCCTACAATCTCCATCTCCACCTTCCTATCCTAACCTGCCCTGCTGCTTCTCAGGTTCAAAACCTAACTTGATCTTCCTCTCCAGTCCATCCACTCTCAGCATACAACCTCATACACTGTACACACATCCTCCTCACAACCCCCACCACCTCCACGCACACACAGATAAGAACCACAGATGCCCTTGTAGGACCATTGGATTCAACTGCCATCGACGTCGCTCTTGATTATGTCCAAAACACTTTATGGCTGGGTCTCTTCTCCAAAGAGCCCCTTCCAACACCATCGCTATGTGAGGGGCCCAATAATTTTTCCACATAGGGGGAAGATCAGCAACCCGAAGAAATCGACACGTGACCCCAACGGTACTGAGCCCTCAACAAATTCTACCCCTTAGAAGATATTATAGACTTAAGCTAGTGGAAGGGCAAGTTACAAAGTTATGATCTCAAGGCCATTGACATAATGGAGGTTCTGGCTTAAACTATTTTCAGTAAAAAGACTTTTCACCCTTGGCGAGCCACCCACCCAAGAGAGTTCCGAGGTTGATACGAACCTCTAGACGCCTTACAAGTAGTTGTCATGGATACAGATTTTGGGTTGCAACCCACATGGCACATACCCTTGTTTAAGCAGCCACAATTTTGGATGGTGTACTACAACACAAGTTGTGACCGCCACATATATGCCTCTACCACAACACTCGAAATGGAGCAGTTGCAAGCGAGCACCCCTGATGTTATGTGCAATTTTCCTCGCTTCACCTTCCTGCCCATTGCTACCTTTGATGCCTATTGGACTGACACACCATCATCTAAATCGTGCAATCTATAGGCTAGTTGACGTGAGCTCAAGGATGGATCAAGTGCCGGAAGGGGGGCACGTTAACTGCATTGGTTGATATTGCCACATTTTGTACCTTCCTATATATTGTCAAGCACTAGGATTCTTCCTTGGAGTTAGATAGGACCAAGAAGGATTGTAAAAATCGGAAGGAATACATTAGTAGCGTAGAAAGAGAGCATAGGGTTGGCCCTCCCTTCTAAAAGGTGGAACATATAAAAGGCCAAAATTTTGACTTTGGTCTTCGGTTGTTGTATGCAAAGTTCTTACCCCCCTTCCCTTCACTTGCTTTCACCACTTCTCTCTCTTTCTTCTCACCTCCCTCTTCCCCTCCCCTTTTTTCTCTCATGGATTCATGATTGCAACAACTGTGGGAGCCACGTGAGTGACACTTGTGGACCATTCATGCTTACATTGCTCTCACAAGGAGTAGCTTGGAGTAGAGGACTCCATTAGCATTCCTTCAAGATCCCCACGACATGTGAGTCACAGCCAGAGACCACACAAGGCGAGCACATGTGCATTTACTAACATACTAGCATTCAACTTCTAATGGCTTGCAAACTTGTTGATCAATTGGTAGGCATGGCTTGGCTCTTAGGATAATTGTATGCATATGAAATTTTTGATGTAGTCTATGGTTAAAAATTCATGCTCCTCTTATAGTGACGGTTGTGTTGGGGGGGATCCCATCCCTTTTCGTGGAAGCACTTGGCTCTAAATTTGTACAGTGGCCCTTTGTAAACTCATGTGTTTTTCACCCAACAAGGATAGTTTAGTGTAGGATGATTTAAAAAACGATTACTTGCATTTTCTTCCCATTCTAGACCTTAGCTTGTAACGTTAGGCTTGCTTTACTTTTAGGCACGAGAACGAGATCCCCAATTTTTGCTAAATTTTTGGCCTGGTACACACTAAAGCCACCCAAAGATGAGTGGCGATGTGGCCCAATCAAAATGTTGTTGGAGGGCAAAACCAAACCTCTTTCCATTTCTTATGTTGACGTGGTAGCTGAGTGGTGCCCACAATAAGTAATTTCTTTCCATTTCTTATATTGATGTGGCAACTGATTGGTGCCCATCATAAGTAATTTCACGGGCAATCACAATTGGTTGCCTAGACTCGGGCACCCACTTCTTGCTTGGCCAGTGTGTGCATCTTTACAGATTGAGGCTTTGCCCGTCATACACACTTCTCACAACCAATGGGAACAAATAATACCAATGGTGGGCATTGAGGACTTTACACGCCGCCAGCCACACTCTTCTCCTTGCGTCCTGCTTGGTTGCCATGTCAAGCCTGAAATTCGCCCATCCATGGGCACCCATTCTTTCCGCCAATGGCTTGCTTTCCTGCTACATGAATCCAATAAATGAGCGTATCCATTAAGGCTCTGTCCATGACAACCTGCCTGTCCCATTTTTTAAGCACCCCAACAATGGGCGGCAGATGTTGGCGGTCTCTAAACACCCCCTAAAGACCTCCACCTCTTGTCTTAGCTGACTGACGAGACTTTTGTGGCTTGTGAAAACTATGCTATTGGATTGTTTCGTGATGAGCATCATGAGCTTCTTGGAGGTGGAGGCCTCATGCACCTAGCCAAGCGTGGCTCTAGGCGCAGGCAGCCGCACCTAGCAAGGTTAGAGGGTGCCTCCCCTCATCAAGGTTATAATGTGGAAATGTGTGTGAAACTTCTTGTGGCGCCCCTAAGGATGGTGAACACATGCTATGAAAGATAGCTTAATATTGAAGGGGATGCTTTTTTCTTTTTCCACCACAGTCCCAGTAGCTGCATTATCCTTCTCCTTGAGCAGGCTACACAATATCGCCAGTTCTTTCAGTTTTTCCATTGCTATCCAGCCTACGGCCATGGGAGAGGTCGCAGTTTGTTCCTACCGAGAACCATCATCCTTTGCCCTCCTGGGTGAGCGCCTCTCGGCCCTTGCTTATGAAAATGAAGAACCGGAGCATAGCGCAGCTGCCCAGATTTCCGAAAACGATACCTGTTTGCGTTCCATGCGAGAACCAGATCACTCTTTTCAAAACAATCAATATCTTACAAGCAGAAAGCTGCTGCCGCTGCCTAACGTGTTTCTTGAGTATTTGGCAAAAAATGGGATTGATCCTCGTATCTACTCTGTTGCGCAAAACCTTCCACGCTACATCAGGTGAGTAATGAGAAGGGTTAGGTCTCCCGGTTTAGTAGTTGTCCTTGGCTGTTGCACTTGTGGTGCGAATCTACCCTGCAATTAAACTTTTGTCAATGCTGGCTGCTTCATAGTGATATTCCCTTTCTTGTTTTGTATTAATTCATGCACCCTACAACTCTGTTTCTATTGCAAAGGATTAAGCCAGAATTTGCGGATGATATTTCGACAATAGAAACTGAGCTAGGATTTAAGCTATCTCCAGTTTCCTGGCTACAAGGCTTCTACAGCTTATCCCAAGAGGCTCAAATCGCCAGCTCGCAAGCCTATCAGCTTGGAAAGGTAGTTAATGTTGCATATGTTAATTAGGATTACCACAAAGGTGGACTTTTTTTTATTGCATGGTAAAGGATGGGGAGAGATGTATTTATTATGTAGCTCAAGTAGGGGATACTTGGTTTGATGCACATTATGGGACACTTTTCTTGCTATATGCAGATATATGGGCTGGATGCAGCATCTGGAGCAGCTGTGCAGGCGTTGGGTGTTGTGCCCGGTGATAATGTTCTTGATTTGTGTGCTGCCCCAGGTAACCAATCAATGCATGGTTTTTAGATTACAAAGCAAGGAATTAACAACTAGTATGTTGTGGTTTAAGGATAACCAAAGAGGACAATGTTACCTTGGCATAGAGCTGGCCAATCCTACTTCCATCCTCCCCCAACTTGGAACACGTATTACTCCTTAGATGATTACACCTAACTTTTCTAAGGAATTCAGAAAGTCAAAAAGGAAAGAAACCATTGACTTACCACTCAAAACAACCCTTAGAAAGACACCAATCTACACAGAGCCTAAAGAAGCCAAGATCTACATCACTGTGCCACACACCATTAGTGATTTAAAGTACTTACATGCAAATAAACATAACATATGCATATCTCTCCATGTGTGTTTGACTCTACAGCTCTATAAGTATTTACTAAGAGAGAACCCTCCCGGCCTAAAGCTAAAGACCTAAACCCACCATGCTAGTCCCACCTATTCAAGAGAGATCGTCTAACATCAAACATAGCATCATTTCTTGATGCCAAATGAAGGGTTTGAATTGTACGTTCAAAGCTTGTAACATCAAATATAGCTCAGTTCTTGATGCTAATATGTAGACCATCGTGACCCAATGAAGGTTTGAATGGTTAACACAAGAATTACCATGATCTGACATACAATGTATCTCTTGAACCCCCGAGACAAACCTTATACTAAAAAAACCAAGTTATGCGTTGAATGAATTATTTGAACCCATTCCCTCTAAAAGGAAAGAGCTTCGTTACAAATGAAGCAAAGTTCCACACCAAGTGCTACCATACATAAACCAAAAATGTGTAGCTAAACTATGCTAATTTAACCCTAGTTTCACAGCCTAGGTATGCAGAAATGACAACAGCTGAATGTTGAGGAATAGGACAGCATGTAAACAATAGAAATCCATGTGTTGAATCATTCAAGTACCTCGAATCAAATGTAGAATCCTTAACTTGTGAACTGCACAAGCAACATGCTAGGAAGAGGGTTTCTAGGCTAGGAGGGTAAGTCTTAGTTCAGTTTAGTTCAATTCAGCCCCCCCTTTGATAGGTTTGGGTCTAGCAAAATCTACAACAATGATTATGGGATAGCTATCGTAGGATGCCACGCTTCCCAACTAAAACACTACTCATTTACAAAGCCATTTAAAGGCCGACTATAATATAAATTACTAAGTAAATTTCACCTTTGTTACAGTCCACCCTGCCCAAAAGAAAATTTGCCCTCAAATTTGCAAGGGAGTTGTAACGTGAAGGGATTTTTCACGTTTTGTGAGGGAGATTTACGAGATAGCTCTACGCTGAACTTCTGTAACAGATTTTCTTGAATGAATAAAGACCTTCGGGGGGTCCAGCCTGACGATTTGTCCTGGGCCCTAGTGTATCTTCAGAGAGAGGGAGTGAGGGAGAGCTTTTGAGAGTATAAATCCCGTCGTTGAAGTGAAGCCATAGCTGTTTTTCACCGGTCAGTCTGGTTGTATTGGTATCAGAGCTTCAGGGACCTCCCTGCCTTTCATGGTGGGAGCGATCAAGGGGAAAAGAACGCTTCTTGCATTTGATTTGCAAACAGGTGTGCAGATTGGCAGGATAGCACGAATAGAGCCCCCTCCATTGCTTGCATAAGGCTTGCTAACGGGCATGGGATGTGGCATACCTAGCAAGCTGAGCTAGTAGTCAAAGCGTGGGTTTACGCGTTTCCTCGGAGTGAGAGGCCAGAGTAAATGATTACGTGACAACCGGGCGGAGAATCAATGGTACACTGGCTACCCACAGGACAGAGATGCATGACGTGATGGACGGAGGAAATGGACGACGCTAATCCTTGCAGAGTTCCAAATACTTCCGCCCACAATTATCCGAAGGAAGAACTTGTAGAGAGCACGGGTGCACGCCTGAAGATTTGGAGAAACCTTCGCACAACCATTGGCTTTGAGGTAGCGCTCGTCATCGGCTTTCAACGATGACCAGCGGGATGAAAGCAGATGACCAACGGGATGCCCCGGTTGAAGTGATGACGATTCCGTTTGAGGGTCGTAAGCATTTCAGCGGGCACGGGTCTTGTGGGCTTTTAGAAAAGTAACCGACACCCCTCCATGAGAAAGATCTTCTCGCATATAGACCTTCACGTGTGCTGAAATCTTCACGTAGGCGTGAGCTGAGAAGAAACGCAAGATTGGCGAAGGCTCTCAACGCGGAGTTTTACTAACCGTACCCTGTGTGCTAACGTGGCAGACAAGGTGGCAATACACGTGGCAGCCAGCTCAGATGCTGACATGGCAGGTGAATGACGTGGCACACTACTGACATGGCAGCCAACTCAGCAAATGATGTGGCAAGACACGTGGCAGGCTGATGTGGCAAACCAGTGAATAAGTTAACTTTGGTTAGTTAACCTTGGTTAGAGTTTCAGTTAGTTGGTCTAACCAAACCAGACTGGTTAGACAAACCATGTTTGACCAACTAACCTTGGGTGTAGTTAACCAGACCGTAGTTAGTTAACTACACTACAGTGGGTTGAGTTCAGTTGGGAGTCAACCAAACAAGACTAGAACTAGTCTGGTTAGTGTAACCAGCTGATTACCCATCCGGTTACTGTTCCCCCCCAAAAAAAAAAAAAGACAGCTGCAGAGACAGTTCTGGCCATCAATTTTCACTTATTTGTCAGACTTTTACTGTCAGAAAAACAGCAGAAAAACAGAGGAATCAGAGATTTGCAGAAAAAGAGTATGCATGCCTTTGAGCAGTAAAAAGAGGGAAAAACAGATGCCTTTTGAAGCCATCTGCAGCTGCCAGAAAAGGGCAATATAATTGTTGATGCTTTGGCAACTGTGTGGGTATATGCCTTGAACTGACAGCCAGTACTGGCATAGATTGTGAATGCAAAACACCTCTTGTTGAGGTACTTTTTCTGTTGGAAAAGCAAAAGTAGTGTGCATCAGTTACCCGCACTGTGTGAGAAATCTGCAGATCTCAGAATATGGATCAATCACCTATCCAGTGGGATTCACAAGATAAGGATGTACATCCAGGACAGAGAAATGTGCCGCAAACTCAACAAGAATTTGAACAGATGGTACGCACTCGTATACAAGAGCTGGGAAATCTCAAAAGGGATCCTAGGGCTCAACATTTGTTTCAAGCAGAAGCTATGCCTAATCCAGTATATGACGTGCCAATGCCGGAGGCACACTCTCGTGTACAGCCTGAGAGAGAGAGATCTCATAGATAGACGGTCCCATAGTAAAAAGAGATCGAGGCATCATCACCGATCTTCTAGTCCATCATCGTCTACCTCGAGTTCGACCTCTGTGTCTTCTTCTTCCTTATCAGATAAATCATCCAGGAAAAGAAGGAAACACGAGAAGTCTAGGAAGAGAAAGTCTTCCAAAGCGACCAAGGAATTTAAAGAGGGAGGAAAATCTGTCAAGTTTATGACCTACAATGGACAGTATGGTCATACAGACAAAGCATTGCAGTTTATCAGACAGTTTGATGCTGCATTCGGTACATAAAAATTTTCAGAATCCTCCAAGTTAAGAATGGTCAGTTTACACTTGACAGCAACGGCTAGTGCATGGTGGAGTGCACTGACCACAGATGGGTCAGCCCCAAGGAAGTGGAAGGGCTTCAAGAAAGCCTTCTACCAGCGGTTTATGCCTAAACAGTTTAGAGACCATGTTCTTCAAGAGTGGGACAGCTTGCACATGGATGCAGGAGATACAGTGGATGGGTACAACCAAAAGTTCTGGGATGCTTATTTGCAGGTTGCACCATTCAAAAAGATCTCCAAAGGCACCCAAATGAGGAAGTACAGAGCAGGTTTCACTCCAAGAATTCAGGCAGTAGTGAATGCTTTGGGGGCAAAGAATATTCAAGATCTTATGCATTCAGCTTCAGTAGCGAGTCTTGTGCCGCTACAAGATCCCTCTACAGTGCCATCCTTGCATGCAGGACGTGCTGATAAAAAGAAAACTGATTTTACAAAATCAGAAAAGAAAGAACCCCAAGGCTGAAAAGAAAGGGTTTCAGCCTCAGAAGCCGAGGGGTACTCAGTTCTCAAAGACTTATAAGGGCAAATCTCTATTTACCCCTGAACAGATAGCGGAATTCCGTAGAGATGGGAAATGCTTCAGGTGCGGTAAAGAGGGGCATGTGGCTGCCCAGTGCCCAGAAAAGCCTTCAACATCGAAGGGAAAAGAGGCAGAGAAGCCACGAGGACCGCAAAAGCCAATGGCGGGGGGAATTCCTGATATACTGGGTCATGCTTTGAACCCAGAAGAACGAGAATTGCTGCTATCATGGGGCAAAGTTAGAGACCAACAAGCGCTAATTTTATTTGATCCAGGGGCTACTGATAATTTTATATCAGAGGATCTAGCCCTGAGGTTGGGAATAAAGACGGAAGAGTAAGGCAGGGCTTTGGATGCCGATCAAATGTTTTGTGGGAATCGTGTGCCAGTTACTCCCTTGATAGGGAAGCTCCGTCTTCATGTTCAGAGCTATGTGGATCAGGAAGACTTCTTCATTTCTCCACTGAAACATTATGATGTAGTTTTGGGGATGCCTTGGTTTCACCGCAAGGCAGTGAAGTTGACTCTTCCTGAAAGAGTGCTGGAGTTTGTGCATAGGGGGAAAAATCAGCGTTTAATTGCCAGGAATAAAGGGGACACTATCCCCATTGTATCTGATGTTTCATGCGGTAAAGCAATAAAGTCTGCAATTTCTGCGTACATGGTTTTTGTAAAAGAAAAAGAGAATGATATGCATGCTGAAATGAATGATGCAGACAAAGATAAGTTTCAGTTTCTGGTAAACTTTAAGGATTGTTTTTCTGATGTTTTGCCAGGGGAGTTACCCCCAGAGAGACCAGAAGATCATCAGATAGAGTTAATGCCTGGTAGTGAGCCACCAAACAGACCCCCTTATAGAGTCAGTGCGACTCAGAGAGAGGAGATTATGGCTCAGGTACAGGACTTGCTGTCTAAAGGGTTGATTCAGCCCAGCTCGTCTCCTTTTTGTTCCCCTGTACTATTAGTATAGAAGAAAGATGGTTCATTCCGTATGTGCGTCGACTATCGTGCACTGAACAAAATGACCATCAAGAATAGATTCCCTATTCCGCGTATTGATGATGTCTTGGATCAGTTAAATGGAGCTTCAGTTTTCAGCAGGATAGACTTAAAGAGTGGCTACCACCAAGTGAGGATACAACCTCAGGATGTGCACAAGACAGCATTCCGCACTACATTCGGGTTGTATGAATACTTAGTGATGCCTTTTGGGCTAACAAATGCTCCAGCCACATTCAATAGAATGATGGATCGCATCTTCCGGAAGTACAGGCATTTTACGGGTACTTTCTTTGATGATATCTTAGTTTTTTCTAAGACAGAGGAAGACCACAGAGAACATCTTGCTATAGTGTTTCAAGAGCTGAGAAATCATCAGCTCTATGCAAACAGCAAGAAAAGTGAGTTCTTCTTGGAAGAAATCCACTATCTGGGGCATATAATATCCAAGAATGGGATACAAATGGATCCAACGAAGACCCGTGCCATTCAGGAGTGGCCAGAGCTGAAAACTGTGCATGAAGTTCGAAGCTTCTTAGGCCTGTGTTCTTACTACAGAAGGTTTATCAGACATTTTGCTGATATCGCAGCTCCATTACATGACCTCACTAAGAAAAATGCAGCCTTCACATGGGGATTACCACAGAAGAAAGCATTCAATACACTCAAGGAGAAGTTGACTACAGAGCCTATTTTGGTAGTTCCGGATCTTTATCAGTCTTTTGATGTGGATTGCGATGCTTGTGGAGAATGTGTTGGGGCTGCATTGCATCAGAATGGTCATGTAGTAGCCTATGAAAGCAGGCGACTCCGGGATGCGGAAAGATATTTAGGAATATATGAGAAAGAGTTATTGGCTGTAATTCATGCCATCCATACATGGAAACACTATCTTTTGGGTGCAGATTTTACTGTCAAAACAGATCACCAAAGTCTGAGATACTTTTTGACTCAGACCAAGCTTTCCGAGAAGCATATGAAATGGGCAAACATGCTGTCAATGTATCATTTTCAGATTGTCCATACTCCAGGAATTCGGAACAGAGTGGCAGATGCCTTGTCCCGAAGACCCCAGGTCAATAATGTAACTATTGCTTATCATCAGGACCTGGAAGGCATGAGGGAACAATATGCTCATGATTCTGATTTTGGTGAAATTTTACAGCAAATGCAAGAGGGGCAACCCACCAATCATTATTCCCTGAAAGATGGGTATTTAATGAAAGATGATTGCCTATGCCTCACCCAGGAGATGAGGAAAAAGATTTTGGGGGAATGCCATGCACCTCCCTATGCTGGACATAGAGGAATTACAGCAACAACTCTAGCACTAGAGAGGTATTTCTTTTGGCCAGGAATGCGGAAAGATATACATCAGTTTGTTACTGAATGCCTTACGTGTCAGAAAATCAAGTATGATAGACGGAAGGCACCTGGCCTACTTATGTCTCTTCCCGTGCCTCAGGCACCATGGGAAAGTATTACAATGGACTTTATTTTTGATTTGCCGAGATCAAAGTCAGGGAATGATGGGATTTGGACTATCATAGATAGATTCAGCAAGCAAGCTCATTTTATTCCGGTTCGCAAAACCATAAAGGCAGATCATATGGCTAAGCTGTTCATGGCACAAATTTTTAAACATCATGGTATGCCTAAGTCCATTGTTAGTGATCGAGATCCCAAAATGACCAGTCTATTCTGGAGAGCTTTATTTGATAACATGGGGACGAATTTGAATTTTTCTTCTTCTTTCCATCCCCAGACAGATGGTCAAAGTGAAGTAGCAAATTCTACCATTTTGGATATGCTGAAATGCTACGTGGGTGACCAAAGTTCAGACTGGGAAAAGTACCTACCGTTAGTAGAGTTTGCTTACAATAATACAGTACATAGCTCTACAGGGAAAGCCCCTTTTGAAGTCATATATGGGAAGGTGATTTTGCCACCTATATTAAGGACTAAAGATGAAATATTTGTAGCTGATTAGTTTGTCAGAGACATCCAGACAGCTTACAGCCAAGTCCGGACAGCAATTGAAAGGTCTCAAGAGAAACATAAAAGAGCTGCAGATAAGCATAGGAGACAGCTAGATCTCAAGGAAGGGGACTGGGTACTTTTGAGGTTTGAAAAAGCTAGGCTCTGCAAGTTTAAAGGCAAACAGAAAATGTATGCAAAGTTATCTCCCAGATACTATGGCCCTTTCAGGGTTACAGAAAGAATAAATGAGGTTGCATACAGATTAGCATTGCCAGAGCATTGGAGGATTCACAATGCATTCCATGTGAGTCTTCTAAAGAAATTCCAGGGACCAGAGCCTACAGAACCAGTATCAGAAGATCCACCAGAAGTGGATGAGCTGGAGGAAGTCCTTCAGCCAGAGCAAATTGTGTACCATACTGTACGTAAAGGCCCTCAGGGTAAGCAATTTTACAGGTATCTTGTAAAATTCAAGAATTATACGGCATTAGATGCCAAGTGGATGGACGAAGACATGTTATCCGATCATCCACAACTTTTGGATGTTTACAAGGAAGCTTTTCAGTTGAGGTCAACTGAATAGAAGCCGAGGGGATGTCACCACCATGTAAATATCCTAAGTCAAAGTATAGTTGACCATTTATTTGATCATAATTAAAGAGTTTTATATGTGTTAATTATGGTCAAAGAGTTATTTTAATGGTCAAAGGATTGACTACGGTCAAAGATACTTGACTCTAGTCAAGTAAACCTGACTACGGTCAGAGAGTGTTGTCTTCGGTCAACAAGACTTGGCATGCGCCAAGAGGGTTAACCCCGGTTAACCAAGATGTGCCAACTTCGGTTGGAGAGACTTGGGTATAATTAAGGCGCCTCGACCCTTGGTCAAAGCTCCTTAATTATAATCAAGAGTGTTGACTCCGGTCAACCAGAGAATAAATATATTTTTTTAAATATTTGTTAGATGTGCACATGTGTTCAGTGGAGATGCCCACCGTGACTAGGATTAGTCCATAGTGTGTTATTTGCATGCAAAGCGCTAACAATTAATGGGTACCATGGTGGTGCGCTTTAATTAATTGTTGCAGGTACTAGGAAGGATTATTTTTCCTAAGCGAAATGGGAGCCTGACAAGCATCTAGGAGGTGACCGAGAGCTTTGAAGACTCCAGAATGGCCCTTAGTGGCTTGTAATAGGATTTAGTCTAGATTTTAGACAAGTGGCATGTTGCCAATTTGAATGGAGCTTGAAGCTCTTGTAAAAGAAGGGATTTTTCACGTTTTGTGAGGGAGATTTACGAGATAGCTCTACGCTGAACTTCTGTAACAGATTTTCTTGAATTAATAAAGACCTTCGGGGGGGTCCAGCCCGACGATTTGTCCTGGGCCCTAGTGTATCTTCAGAGAGAGGGAGTGAGGGAGAGCTTTTGAGAGTATAAATCCCGTCGTTGAAGTGAAGCCATAGCTGTTTTTCACCGGTCAGTCTGGTTTTAAATACAATCATCGTATAACTCATATCTGGTCATAGCAGGTGTGTAACATTGCTGCAGCTGTCCAAAGACCTCCACTGGTGCATGCTGAACTGCAGCAAGGTTGGTGGTGGAGCAGTAGGTAGAGTAGGCGAAGTCTTTGCAGTTCCATGTCGCTGAAAATGATCATAACTGGTCCCAACATCAGCTGAGTGGTTATTGATCCACTATGGAAGAGGGCTACCATGAGGAATCGTCATCTGGGAATCCCCTCCATTTGATGTATTACTCAATGTAGGCTCTTTGGGCATTCTTCTCGGAGGTGTGTCGTGGTGTTTCTTTCAGGTTTTTTTGGTGCTGTCCCTCTTGGAGCAGCCCACATCTGGCCTTCCGATTGGTTGTGTTTCTTGGTTTTTTAAAGAACTTATTGGCAACGGTTTTCAGAGGGCTTTGCCTTCTTCCCTCTTGCTTGAAGCTCTCATTGCTGGTCCTTGCCAGCCAGCCTCAGGGGACCTTTGAGAGGGCCTTTTCTCTCTGTCTCCTCTTTTCTCTTTTCCCTCCTCTTGCAGCGCAGCTTTGTGTTTCTTCTGAAGAATCGAATCTCGGTGGTGACCGTTGGTCTGGCCAGAGGGGCTCACATGGCAGCGCCCTCGACTCCCCAAACCGTTAAGGTTCTTCTCTCTCCAGAGGACAAATACCAGGTGAAGAAAGCCGTACAGTCACCATGGGACATGGCGGTGGTAGGCAGGATTGTTGACCTCACGTCAACCAAGAGCCAGGTTCGTGATTGGATCTAGGCGAGCTTAGCATTGGATGGGAACCACATTCATGAGGTTATCATCTATGGCAGAGGGGTTTTTCTTCTCCATTTGAGCTCCCTCCACACTACTCGGACACTGTTGGAGCGTAGCCCGATCCTTTTGCGCCCTTATCTTGTTTACCTTATCCATTGGTACCATGGGTTTAGGGTTGATGTTATGGAGTCGACCCATGACGTACCTCGCTTCCCTATGCCTCGCCGATTTGCAGGGCTCCCCAAGGAGTACAGGTCCATTCTCTACTTCATTGGAGGAGTGTTTGGCACGGTGTTGGAGCCACCTCCTCAGACAGTTGCTTGAGTGGTTGCAGATAATAGAGTCCTTGAGCTCACTTTGATTGTGGAGTGTTTGGAGACTCCCCCTAAGGAGATCCTTCTAGAGACACTAGATGGTTGTGAGTTTAGACAGCATAGAGATTTCAGGCTTGCCAGGGCAGTGTTTACAAAGCCTTGAGATGGGACTTGGCCTCCATTGAGCGGCTCAAAGAGCAGGACCTGGGATTGCAGTGGTTGGCATATAGGTATGAGTGTGCATGTCTGGACCTCCAGGATATGGAGATTCGCTGGGCAGAGTTCTCCTACCACTCCTTCAGACCCGTTGGGTACAATAGGGTGACAGGATGACCATGCGTTTCTTTCGGAGTGCGGGCCCTCGATCTGCAGGGACATAGTTGCAGCAACGGTTGAGAGGCTTGGACGGCATTATGCATTCGGATCCCCAGGACAGAAAATTCTGGCTGGCCAGGGCAGTAGATTCAATGCCACGTGGTAATTCTGACTAGACAATTACACAGTTTGCCCAATTTGACTGAATTAGGGCTCAATTCTCCAACCAAGGTTGAATTTAGGTATGAATGGAATAGAGTAGAGCAGAATAACAGATCAAACTGAAAAACCCCAATTTATCAGACCTGTAGGTAGAGAAAACCTTCAATTTACACTACCTGCACACCACTTTCAAGGTAACTGAAGGGGAAAATGACATTTGATGGTCCCAAAACTTGGTGCAGGTGCTCCTGGGGCAGAGGTGATTTTGTTTATGCAGAAAAAACAGGATTTGGAGCAGTAACCTGCCACATCGTTGCATATTTCCTGTTCTGCCTTTCACTTGATTATGATAATTCCTGGGTCAAACTTGGGAATTTCACTGCAATTAATGAGGGCTTATGATCTCCTGGTCAAGCTGAACACAATGATACCAGAATTGTGCCATTTTGAGCACTTTGAAATCTACAGCAACCTTTGGCTGCCACGTGTCTATCTGGAAATCCAGACACTTGGCCGTGACAGAACTTTGCAAGTAGGTAGGCCCCGGGCTCATGAAGACGTGCTCCAAGTTTCAAAACGAAATGACATGTTTTTCGCCACAAATTCCCTAAAAAGGGTCTCTGATATCAATGTAGCTAAATTAGCCTACAACATGCTAGCTTAACCCTAGTTTCACAGCCTAGCATACAACATGCTAGTTTAACAGCCTAGGTATGCAGAAATGACAAGAGGTGAATGTAGATGGATAGAACAGCATATAAATAGTAGAAATGCATGTGCTGAATCATCAAAGTACTTGGAATCAAATGTAGAATCCTCAGCTTGTTGGCATCTTGGAAAAATGTATGTGGCCTCCACAATTGTATTTTTGCATCCTCTTGCTATCATATGTTGGGATTGATGAACAACGGTATGTCTATAGTACAGTTTGGGTGATATTCGTTCAAGTGCTGATTCTGGGTGAATGACTGCAGCTTGATAATTTGATATGTGTTATTTTTTTTCTACTAGAGCAAGATAAGTACATGTGATAAGAGGTAGGTGTCTCCAAATTGCCAGCATTATTTAACCTTCTCTTTCCAAGAGCCACTAGCACAATTCGTTGTGACTCTAGAGATCACAGGGCCATATTGAATCGTGGCTTCAAAATCTTACCTGCCATGGCCCATGTCATCAGAATCTATGTTGCACGTTATTTGTGCGCACATCATAGATACTTGTACCCGAGTTTTGATTAAATATGGTAAAGTATTCAATTGTGGGGTTTATGTGAGTGTGAAATGTGCGGAAGTATGCAGCACAGAGAGAGAGAGAGAGAGAGAGAGAGAGAGAGAGAGAGAGAGAGAATAGACACTGATAGAGGAAAAAAAACTGTGTATATAGCAAGGAGGGAACACCCAAAAGAGGGAAGGAGAACTTCAAGTGATGCCAAGAATGGGGGAGGCTGGCCCTATAAATAGGGCAGCGTGTAGGCCGACTTGGGGGCTGATATTGCCGACCGAAGCAGTAGGTTTGGCCGACCAGCTGGTCGGCCATCCTAGGCCAGACCAGCCCACTATAAAAGGCCTGCCAGGGTGCCAAGGGTTTGCCTCAAGACTGCCCCTAACAGCCCACTGAAATGGGCCTACGAGCCCTCTACTCTCTCCCTATCCTAGCCTAAAAGGGGGGTGAGCAAACCCACAATAGAAGCGCTCTCTCATTAGATCTACACCTGAGATGCCCTCAACTCTTAACAGTTTAGGCTGTTAGCTAGCTAGACTCGACTCTTGCCCTAGCAAGCTTTGTCTCCATTGCCTCGTCGAGGATTTTATCCTTGCCCATTTTTACAACTGTAACAAGGCAAGGAATGTGCTGGCATAGATCTCCCCCTTCCAATGTAGCATGTTTCTGCCAGCAAAATGGGGTAGGGGGTCTGAACCTTAGTCCTCAGTTCTTCTATCATGAACGTTTTTTGCATCCTTTCCATTTTCTTCTAATCTTCTTTGGCGAGTCCTCGAGACCAAGCTTGGCATCCATAGAGGATCATGGTTTGTATCATTGCAGTGTATAGGGGTTTTTTCATCTCCCAACTCTAGATCTGCGATTTTTTGCATTTATTATGAAGTTTAAAGAGTGCTGTGACTTGTCCTTGAATTCTTTTTTCCATGTATGCATTCCATTTTTAGTCGTCTGTAGCTCTAGACCTAAGTATTTGTATGATTGAGCCATCTTCAGATATTTTTCCTCAAATGTGAATGTGGTTTGTTTGTATTGCTTCCTCCCTATGAACATCTTGGTGTCAAACTGCCTTTGTAAGCCACTTTCCTCTCTTGCATATGAAACCACCTCATCTGCATATATTAGCAAAAGGAGAGTGTATCATACAATTTGATTCCTTATCGCACTATGTGTAATGTGTACTCGGGCGAGATCCATTTGTTGATGGTCTGGCTAGTTCAGCCAAGACTCTTTCTCATAACCGGATTGTAGCGTCCCTTACGTCTTGAGGGACTCCTAGCCTTGCTGTTTGAGAACGCGTGATGCTGGTGATATAGGTTGATTTTAGTCTCTTTATCAGTATTTAATTGCCACACAAAGTAAAGACACAGGTTGAGGGGCTGAAATGTTAACCGCACCACAAGCTCATCTCTTGAAACAAACCCAGCTGCCAGAACTAATTCACACCTTGGAAACAAGGCTGGAAACTTCAATTGCAGCAAGAAGGTTGAATTGCAGCACTTTGGAGCAAATCGCAGATGAGGGTAGACCTCGCCTAGAGGCTGGAAACTTCGGGCTGTGCGGTAGAGACTCAACGATGAAGCTGGTAGTTGATATGCAGCAGAGAGAGAAGACGGGATAGGGAGAGAGGAAACATGAACACACCACTAGGGCCCAGAAATAAAGGTCCCACCTACGAAGGTCTTTATTGCAATAGCAATAGAACTCTCTTTGTACAAGGTGGCTCACTAGGGAGCAGATTTTGGATACAATCCTCAATACAACTTGGAGCCTAAAGGCCCTTATTTTAAAGACTAGGCCAACCAGCTGGAAAGCATGTGCTTTCTAAACGCTGGGCCTGCTTTTCTTGCCTAGAATAGGCGTTTTTTCTAAAAAGTAATCTTTGGATTTTTCCAAAAGCAGGCTCTTTTTTTTTCCAAAGCGTGGGCGCCTTTAATGATTTTAGCCGAAGTGGGCCCTTCATTAATTGGGGCGCCACTTGCCTTGTGCTTTTCCTCTTAAAAAGTGGGGGAATATAGACTCTTTAAAGTCATGCACCTTGCACATTTAGTCCCTTGTGGGCATCCCCACAATGTTGTTTAACCAATGCAACACAAAGGAAAGTAAAACTTTACTAGTTAACCAAAGTCAACTTTCTTTGACCGAAGTCAATCTTAAAGATTTCTCTTTATTTCTTGGGAGAAGTGTCATCCTGCTTCAACATGTATCCACTTGCTTGGTACTATTTCTTTTTGTTTTTCAATAGTATGCTTATTAAGAAATGAAATGTTTTCCTACTGTTCAGTTACGGACAATGGGGACTAGGTCTAGCATTTGAGGGTGGACCCCCTTGCTTGGGATTATGGGCATTAGTGACCCACAAGAGTGATGGCTTCTCTTTGAGAGGGACATTTGGAAACCACACCCCACCGAGTACCCAAACATGGGACCAATCAAATGCACAGATTGCATACTGACCTAGGAACCATTCAAGAGAATGTTCCCTGAGCTTTGGGTGTGGGCCTGGCAGCATGCCAAGAGTAATGGAGATACAAGATAAGACGACAAACAAACGAGCTCTGTATGGCTCAATTATGACCTTAGAGTACGTCAATAGGTAGTCCAAGTTGTTAGGAACCCGTGGGTGCGATCAAAATTGAATTCTGACAACTTTGAAATTTTAGGGTTTTTGGGAGTCACGTGGCAGCTGACACGTGGTAGACTGCCACATGGAATCTGAGCTGGCAGGTCAGTCCACCTGTCCCACACATGTGGCAGCATGCATGGCAAGTGGCAGGGCATGTAGGCCAAGTGTCTGGCCCCAAATTTGGGACAGGTTGTGGGCTGTCCTCTTTGGGATTGCAGCCCACCAAAAATCTGGGACAAGTGTCCACCTTCCACTCTAAGCCTGGGGGGGGGCTGAGCCTATAAAAGAAGGCCTCTCCCCTTCATTCCCTACAGGAAAATTCGTCACTTGAGGATCACAAAATTGACATAGTTCCAGGGTCTTCACCTCCAAATAGACCCAGAGTGCCACATGGAATCTGAGCTGGCAGGTCAGTCCACCTGTCCCACACATGTGGCAGCATGCATGGCAAGTGGCAGGGCATGTAGGCCAAGTGTCTGGCCCCAAATTTGGGACAGGTTGTGGGCTGTCCTCTTTGGGATTGCAGCCCACCAAAAATCTGGGACAAGTGTCCACCTTCCACTCTAAGCCTGGGGGGGGGGGCTGAGCCTATAAAAGAAGGCCTCTCCCCTTCATTCCCTACATGAAAATTCGTCACTTTTCTTCTCCCTCCTTTTGGATGATGTAGCAGAACCTCTCCAGCTCCTTGGGTGCAGCCAACTTCTCCCCAGGCCATTCTCTCATCTCAGCAGCACTTTCTCTCTCTACAACAGCATTCTCTCTCTACAGTTCCCGTTAGATATCAATGCTCCACTCTCGTGTAACTACGCGGGAAAATCAAACTCATCTTGGAGCTACTGCCTCCCACCAATGCTAAGCGAGTCCAACGATTTACTGGCCATACGGGCTATTACCATAGATTTATCTTGTTCTATGCCAACATAGCCCGCCTGTTATACAAGCTGCTAGTATCCTTTGAGTGGACGGAAGAATGCCAAACATCCTTTGAAACCCTCAAGCTAGCTGTAGCCACCGCACCAGTATTGAGGTCTCCCAATTGGAATTTAATATTCCACGTCCACATTGTTGCCTCTAACTTTGTCATTGGATGTGTGTTAGCCCAGCCCAGGGAGCATAATTTGGATTACTTCGTATACTTTGCGAGCCGTCAACTAAATGAGGTCGAAGTTAACTACACCACCACTGAGAGAGAGGGTGTCGCCATGGTCTATGCAATCAAGAAGTTCAGGCACTACTTGTTAGCTAACAAGTTTGTCTTCTTCGTGGACCATCAAGCATTGCTATACTTGGTCAACAAACCCTGCATGACAGGACGCATCACTAGGTGGATGTTGATCCTATGGCCTGATGGCTGGACAGAGTTGGCACACTGCTAACTAGGCTACATGCAAGTGCGGGAAGGCATCCCATGACTGACCGCACTGAGGGTAGACGGAGCATTTCCCGGGGCAGCCCACTCGGGTTGCGGGGCCTGTTTGGAGCCCCAGATGATCCCGGATGGCTGTGGGCCGAACGGACACCGTAAGTTAGTTGCTCTATTTTGCGCACTGGTTCTATCGTGTGGTCGGTGGCCTATTTCGGGACCGACCCCCAGTCGGCCGTTTTAAGCGGATTGGGTCGGTCACCCAATTGGGTCTAACCGACTACTAGTGGTGGCTATATAAGAGCAAGCCTGTGAAGCCCATTTCATCACTGGCTATAGCAACCCTGATTCCTTAGCATCCAACCTCCGTCCTCTACTGTTTCCAGCACGCCATCGAAGCTTCTCTCATAGGAGCGCACGGCTGGGAGGCAGCGCCATCTATTATATCAGCTCTATAGTAATCAAATTTTTGATTCTCCATACTATCTGCTTTTCTCTCTTGCGTACGAGATCGTGTTATTAGTTGAGCACAGATGTTGTTTTGTTTTCTTACATGGTATCAGAGCCTGGACTCTAGCAAGAAGATTTGGTAGTGTGTTTCTGTTTGCGAGCAGATTGTGAGAGATGACCCAGCCCGCAAGACTGCGAATCCCCCTGTTCGGCAAAAGCGAAAAGTTGGACGGCTCTAACTATCCACTCTGGAAGTTCAAGATGAAGACCATCCTAAGCACATACGAGCTTTAGGATACTGCTACTGGGGTGGACGTGAAGCCGTTTGCGAGACCGGTTCCAGCCAATGCAGGACAATAGATAGTACCAACTGCGGATGAGATTCTCGCGTGGACAAGAAGAAATGCAGATGCGTTGTGTTCTATTGTCTGCAGTGTAAGTGATTCCGTCATGGCGTTAATTCAACATGTCACCACAGCGGAGGAGGCATGGACGGTCTTGAAAAATCAGTACGAGACCATGAATCAGATGCGGATTCAGAATCTGGAGACTCAACTCGCAAATAAGAAATTGTATGAGTCTGAAGCGACAGAGAAGTTCATCACCAGGGTGAAGAATCTGCACGATCAGATGATTGCGATTGGCATCACCATCACCAGCGAGAATCTAGCATGAAGGTGCACACGGATTCTCCCACGAAAGTACGACGGTCTTGTTACGGCGCTGAATACGCAGAACAGAAATCCGTCCCTCAACTTTGAGGATTTTAGCGCAATGCTTCTGGAGGAGGAGATGCGTCAAAAGACGAAGACTGGAGAAGATTCGGCTTTCTACGCTGGATCAAAGAAAGGTAAGGGTAAGGACTCTGGTAACCCATCTTCTTCTGATGATAAAAAGAGAAAGAAGAAGATCAAGTGCTTCTATTGCAACAAGGCAGGGCACAAGCAGAATGAGTGCTGAAAGAAGATTGTAGATGAGAAGAACGGAGTAAAGAAAGAGTCCAGCAACAGCGCGCAAGCAGTACCAATAGAGCTGTTCGTAGCAATTGAGGAGATTTGCACGGAGGCAGTTCATGTACATGCGGATGAACCTTGGATTATTGACAGTGGTGCATCGCGCCACATGACCAGTCGAAAGGATTGGTATACCTCTCTACAGCCGGTAGGGAATGACATCTTGGTAGCAGTCGGTAATGATGCAAAATGTCCAGCAAAAGGAAAAGGTACGATTGCTCTCAAGTCAGATGGAGTTGTAAAATAGTTGTCCGATGTTCTTTATGTGTCAGATATCAAGAGGAACTTGTCCGTTTCTGCGATCACAGATCGGGACCTCAAAGTTCACTTCGATAAGAATGGCGCACAGATTTTGGATCTTCAAGGGAAGGTCATTAGTAAAGGTACACGGCGCAACAACATCTACGAACTCTCAGCTTTTAGTGCCTGAGCGGATGTGAAGAACACTAAGCTGTGGCATGAGAGGTTTGGTCATCTAAACCTTAGTTCTTTAAAGGAGATCCATAAAAGTGGAATGATTGTAGACCTACCAGAAATTACAGATCTGTCCGATGTATGTGAAGCTTGCATGATGGGCAAGCAACATCGGCATCCCTTTCCTAAAGAGGCCAGCAGGGCAAAGGATCCTCTAGAGCTCATTCACACGGACCTCTGCGGAAAGATGGAGACGGAAGCTTTGGGTGGTTCCTACTACTTCATGACGCTGATCGACGACTACAGTAGAAGGTTATGGATATACTTCATGAAGACTAAAGACGAGGCTTTTAGTAAGCTCAAGGAATGGCATGTAACGGTCGAGAGAATTGGGGAGGAAGGTGAAGAAGTCGAGATCAGATAGAGGTGGAGAGTTCACATCAAGTGAATTCAAAAGTTACTGCAAAAGTCACGGGATCAAGAGGCAGAAACCCCCCGCCACATACATCACAACAAAATGAAGTAGCAAAACGCAAGATGCACGTCATCTGTGAAATGGGCAGGAGTATGATGAAAGGGACAGATTTGCCAAAGACTTTTTGGGCTGAAGCATGTAACACGGCAGTTTACATTCTGAATCGTAGCTACACGAAGGCTGTGAACGGGATGACTTCACTGCAGGCCTTTTCTGGTAAGAAACCTTTAGCTGCACATTTCAGAGTTTTTGGATGTGACTATTTTGTGCATGTCCCTGATGATAACAGGACCAAATGGGAATCGAAGAGCCGGAAGTGTATTTTCTTGGGCTACAGTGAAGAGGCGAAGCGTTACCGTCTCTATAACCCTGTTACCAAGAAGGTAATAGTAAGTCGCGATGTAGTCTTCTCAGAACAGCCGCATCAATTGGAGGAGGATACTTCCTTCCCAGACAACCAGGACCAGGATATCCATTCAGTACCACCACTAACAACAGACCGAACTCCCCCAACGGTGTTTGTGAGGATTCAAGATAAATAAGAGCCTACAGAACCACAACGGCAACGGTCATTCCCGAAGTGGGTAAAGCAGCTTTTGGACGGCAGAGAACCTCCAGCCATTGAGGAGGAACCATCCGAACACCGCCGGTTTAAGAGATTAGAGAAGCAAAGGACGAATGAACACTTGGTCAACTATGCTTTGATGACAGAAGTGATCCGTGTTGATGAACCCAAGTGTCTTGAAGAGGCATAGGGTGATGATAGGTGGATGGAAGCTATGCAGTCGGAGTATGGCTTCATAATGAAGAACAATACTTGGGACCTTGTGGATCATCCACCAAAACGCAAGGTAATCGGCATAAAGTAGGTATACAAGATCAAGTACAAGTCCGACGGCATGTTGGATAAGTATAAGGCTTGGCTTGTGGCAAAAGGATTCGCACAGGTACATGGTTTTGATTATCAAGATACTTTTGCTCCCACAGCTCGACTAACCACAATTCGCAGTGTTTTACCTTTAGCAGCCCAGGGAAGTTGGCCCGTGTTTCAGATGGATGTAAAATCCGCCTTTCTGAATGGAGATCTCAAGGAGGAGGTATACGTGAAACAACCACCAGGTTTTGTGATCCGCGGTTCAGAAGGTAAAGTCTGTAAACTGAAGAAGGCACTTTACGGGCTGAAACAGGCTCCACGAGCGTGGTACCAGCGGATTGATGCCTACTTTTTGCAAAACGGATTCAGGAGGAGCCCATCTGATGCAAATTTGTATATCTTCAGAGGAGACAAGTGTATGATCGTGGTCCTTTATGTGGACGACCTTGTCATAACAGGGAACCATGAAGAGAAGATCTCGCAGACAAAGCATTCGCTAGGAAGACAGTTTGAAATGACAGATCTTGGACTGATGCATTTCTGTTTGGGGATTGAAGTTTGGCAAGAGCCTAAACAGATCTTCATTTCACAGCTGAAGTATACTGGAGAGATACTGAAGGCATTTGGCATGGTTGAGTGCAAGATAGTTGGTACCCCTTTGGAGGTTGACGTGAAGCTCTCAAACGAGGATTCATCACCATTGGTGGACGAAGGGAAGTACAGAAGACTTGTGGGCAATTTGATTTACCTGTGCAACACGCGGTTGGACATCAGCTTTGCGACTGGTGTACTAAGCAGGTTTTCCAATAAGCCCCGGGAGAACCATTGGAGGACAGGGATGCGGGTGCTGAAATACATCAAAGGCACACTTGATTATGGCATCACTTGTACCAAGGGCAACATCTTGATCGGATTTTGTGACTCGGATTGGGCAGGAGACGTGGACAGCAGGAGATCAGTGAGAGGCTACTGTTTCTCACTTGGATTTGGAGCTGTGTCATGGGTCAGCAAGAAGCAACCTACAGTTGCTCTTTCCTCTACCGAGGCTGAGTACAAATCAGTATGCTTTGCTTCTTGCGAGGCAATGTGGTTGAGGAGAATTTTATGGGACATGGGTGCAGTGCAGAACAAGTCTACGCAGTTATCATGTGACAATCAGAGTTGCATGGCGATTGCAAAGAACCCTGTGTTCCACGCTCGCACAAAACACATTGAGATTCAATATCACTTTGTACGCGAGCTCATCATGGATGGAGAGGTCGACTTAGTGTACTGTTCGACTACAGAGAATGCTGCGGACATCTTCACAAAGGCTCTTGGAAGAGACTTGCTGGAGAGGCATCTTCATCGACTTGGCATTGGGCTGAAAAAGTAGGTTCACTTGCGAGTGGACATTGAGGGGGGGTGTTAGATATCAATGCTTCACTCTGGTGTAACTATGCGGGAACCAACTAACTCTACTTGTAAGCCTCCCATATGAAGAGAAGGCATTTGAGTAGCTCGGTTATCGGGTAGGTCATGGTTTGGACACTAGATGGGGGCCATGTGTGGCCTGATGGCTGGACGGAGTTGGCACACTGCTAACTAGGCTACATGCAAGTGCGGGAAGGCATCCCATGACTGACCGCACTGAGGGTAGACGGAGCATTTCTTGGGGCAGCCCACTCTCGGGTTGCGGGGCCCGTTTGGAGCCCCAGATGATCCCGGATGGTTGTGGGCCGAACGGAGAGTGTAGGTTAGTTGCTCTATTTTTGCGCACCGGTTCTATCATGTGGTTGGTGGCCTATTTCGGGACCAACCCCCAGTCGGCCGTTTTGGGCGGATTGGGTCAGTCACCCAATTGGGTCTAACCGACTACTAGTGGTGGCTATATAAGAGCAAGCCCGTGAAGCCCATTTCATCACTGGCTACAGCAACCCTGATTCCTTAGCATCCAACCTCCGTCCTCTACTGTTTCCAGCACGCCATTGAAGCTTCTCTCACAGGAGTGCACGGTTGGGAGGCAGCGCCATCTATTGTATCAGTTCTACAGTTATCAAATTTTTGATTCTCCATACTATCTGCTTTTCTCTCTTGCGTACGAGATCCTGTTATCTGTTGAGCATAGACGTTGTATTGTTTTCTTACAGTTCTAGCCCCTCCTCTCTAGAAATCTGCCCCCTCTCAGCTCTTCTGGAACAGCAGCAGCATCCTCTCTCCTTCTCCTAGCCTGGAGCAGCCACAGCCCCTTTCTCTCTCCAGCTGCAGTCTTTCTCTCTCTATTGTTGAATCTCTCTCTACTGTTCCAGCCCATTCCCCTTGCAGAAATCTGCCTTTCTGTGCACCTCTGGAACAGAAGCAGCTCCTCTCTTACATCCCCTCCCTTGGGATCAGCATTGGCACTCTCTCTCTATAACTATCACTCCATAAAGGCTTTCTCTCTCTAGCCTACGGCTGTTTTTCTAAGCTGTTCTCATTCCAGCCCCATTTCCACACTCTCCTCACCCAAGGTAGCTTCAGAGGCATCAAGGACTTCATCTACAAAAGGGTCAAGTCACGAAGGGAGCCTGTATTGTCAAGTTTATCTCATTTACAGCACTATTTCATGTTGTTTCTACTATCTTTCTAGAAACTAGTGCTTGCCTCTAATGTTGGATGTAAGTGGTGATTATTGCAGGCTTCTTCCTTGTGGATTGGGCAAGCCAAGAGTTGAAACCTGAGCTTGGAGTCCTCCTTTTTGTTGTCTACCTTGTACATGTGCTCTTGAGTCTTGTATCTAGGTCCTAGGTTTTCACTGAGTTCATCAGTTTGGAAGGTGCATTGCACCTTGGTCTTGTATCTCCATTTTCAAGAATAAAGTGAGCCTGGATAAGGGGGGGGGGGCCCGTCTTGGCCCCTCAATAATATTGCAATTTCCAATGATGTCAATTTGTGTTTAAGCTGTATAAGTGTTAATTTCAGCTTAATTGCAAACTCTTAAGTTCAAGTATATGTGTTTTGGCAACTGGCAATCATTTCATTCAAATGCCTATGCAAAATCCGTTGTTTGAATTGATAGAAAGCACCGAGTAGTTTACAAGAAGTTACAAACTTGTGACATCCGCTTGGCTTCTAAAGGTCAAATCTATTGACGAGCTTTTTAATGTGAGCTTTTTTACCATTTTTTAAAAAATCCATACGGGTTTTTTTAATAAAAAGATGGGGAGGTTAGGAAGGGAAGGGAGGAGGGGGGGAAGGCGGGGGATAGAGGTTATGCTCATTTTCATAGCATGCGGGAGAGGTGGAAGAGTGGATATTATGCAAAAAGAGGCGCGCGGAGGGGGGTGGAGAGAGATGAGTAGGAGGAGGGAGAGAATGTGGAAGGTATGTTCTTATTCAAAGCAGAAGGGAGGAACTATAGGCGATATGCTCACTTTCAAGTGTATAATTTAATTGTTTTGACATCATATTTGGATTCCTTGTCACCATAGATTCAAAATAGGCCCAAAACAGGCCAAAACTGAATTAATGAAGAATACACCATTTTTCAAATTTTAATCGGAATATGGTCATGTTGGTACTCAAAATGACGGGAATTCGACGAGGAATCCAAATATGATGTCAAAACACTTAAATTATACACTTGAAAATGGGCATATCTCCCATGGGCCATAGTTCCTCCTTATTCTGCTTTGAATAAGAGCATACCTTCCACGTTCTCTCCCTTTCCCTTCGCATTTGGAAAATGAACATAACTTTCATATTCCTCATCCTCTCCTTGCACTCCTCTTTACATACCTTATATGTTAGCAGGCTTTTTGTTTATCCCATGATTTGGAGGTCAACCTTGGCAAGACCAAGGTCATGATCTTTAACACCTCTTGAGCAAAGATGCAACGGAAGCAGTTTACTTTCGGTGGGTCACCAGTTGAGATCGTATCCTCATACACTTACTCGGGGGTCATCTTCTCCGGCCCGATCTTCATGATGAGACCAGCGATGCAAGCCAGACTGAGTAGAGGATATGCCTCACTGGCTCGGCTAGAGAGATAGTGCTTCCACTCAGGACCCTCGGACCAAGGCTTTTCTCTTCGACTCCTTGGTCCGACCAGCCGGTATGTATGGCAGCCCTTGTTGGGGACCTGACATGTCAGAGATAGAGTGGACACGGGTGGAGCGCGTGCAGATCCTCATGCTCTCACGGATAATCCGGGGGAAACCATCTGTATCACATCACATCATTCAGGCCGAGTTTGGTGCTTCTCCACTCCAGCTAGATGCAGCCTTTCAGATCGTCACATATCTACACCGGGTTAGATCATATGGGGACTGCACATCAGGAAGACAGAGGTTGCCATGGTTGGCTCTCGATTCCTCCATGAGGTTGGCAGCAGAGGGAGATGAGCGATGTTGGTATGCACGGACTCTTAGATGGTTTGTGAGACTAGGGTTTCACATCGATAGGATACCTCCTTTTTAGTACAGTTTAGATGCTCCTCCGGTACTCCCACCCACCATCCCGATTGGGCCACACACCAACCAGGTCATTCGAGAGGATCTCCTGCAGCTACACACCTTTAGAACCTGGTTGGAGCCGAGGGAGCTTCCAGTGAAGTTGAGTTTCTACAGAGATTATTGTCTTCGTATATGGAGAAGGGATTCATCACACCACCGGGGTACAATGAGCTTCATATGCCTTACTCACTACGGATCTCCATTGGACAGTTTCAGGTATCATCACACCGCCTCCGCATAGAGAGCGGCAGAGTAGAGGGGATCCCTAGGGAGCATCGCATATGCATATTGTGCAACTGTCAGTAGGTTGAGTCGGAGGAGCATTTTATTTTCAGGTGCCTAGTGTACTATGAGATCCGAGGTCGCTACCACTGTCTCTTCAGAGATGGCTCCGGGTTCCTTTCAGATTCCTCACCTATCCAGATTAGAGATGCCTCGTGGCCTTCATTCACAAGGGGGTCCGGCACAGAGAGTACTTACTCAAGCGACAGGGCTTGGCCACACCATCGGACACCCCTCAGAGCCGGATCACAGAGTTCTTCCCATCGAGTGACATCGATCGTCCAGTCTCTAGCCGCAGACGTGACAGAGACCCCGATCCGACGACCGCAGCACGACACATGAGACATCGAGGGGACACACAGATCACTCTGGGAGACCTCTCGTCATTGTTTAGACCTGGGATACGTCCCACGGGAGTCACGGTGGCTCTAGTCTTGCGTCGAGCCTCCGCCAGGAGACTAAGACGCACGGGACCCCTTGACGGTGTAAGAAATCCTAGATTTACCATATTTAGAACAGTGCTAAGGAACAGTAAAGAGACTGAGATAGCAGAGAGCAAAGGAATAACTGTATTGCTTGAATGTCTGTAGGGTGGATGTGATTGTCATCCATACAATTTGGCCTCTCTTATATAGAGAGTGAAGAGTCACACATGAAAAGGTGTGTACTCCAAAGGGTATGTGCATGAAGAGGTGTGTACCCCTTGTGAAGGGTGTGACCCTTGATGAGAGGGTACATTACAATAGGAATGTCTCTTCATTAGAATGTCTCTTGTGAAAGGTTGTGCCTCATTAGGAAGTGTCCCGTCGAAAGGGCATACCCTTCCAAGTGTCCATTCATCAAACCATCCATAAGTCTAGAAAGAGAAAGGAATACGTCACAGATCGTGACATCCCCTCCCACTCAAAAGAAGACCCTGGTGGAGATAATGAACCGATGTAGAAAATATCATGGTAGATTCTGAAAATACTGCTGTAATAGATCAGGGTACGGCTGTAAGTCTTCATCGGACTGCCAAGTAGCGTCGGAGTCGTCCAGATCTCGCCAAAGAACAAGGAATTCCGTGATAAGTCGATGTCGAGTCTCTCGCTGTCGATGGTCCAGAATACGCTCAGGAATAAGGAGAACATAATCGTCTTCAATTTCTGGGACATAATCACCTGCAGGAGGAACTGCTTCATCGCTTGGAATGTACGTCTTTAGCCAAGAAATATGAAATGTTGGATGGATTTTACCCCATGATGGTGGTAATTCCAATTTATAACTTAAAGGTGAATTTTTCTTGACGATCCGGAAAGGTCCATAGTATTTGGGTCGCAACTTAGGAAACACAGACTTAACCGTCTTATAGCGATGTGGGGCTACAAATGATAGCACCATGTCACCAGTGTTAAATTCCAGGTGACGTCTATGTTTGTTGGCAGACCGTTGATACCGCTCTTGCGCTTTTCGCATATGATCCCTGACTTGCAGTAGAATGTCTTGCATTTCTTGAACCAATTGATCAGCTAGGGCCACTCGATGTTGAAGTACAAAATTTGTTGGTACAATCGGAGTGTGTCCATAAGCTGCTTGGAATGGAGTCATGCTGATGGCACTATGGAAAGAGTTATTATAAGCAAACTCGAGGAGTGGTAGATACTCTTCCCAGGCTGCGAGGCGTGACTGAACATAATGTCGAAGCATTTCTTCCAGAACTTGGTTGACTCTTTCAGTCTGTCCATCTGATTCTGGGTGGTAAGCTGAACTGAACAGTAGAGTTGTACCCAAAGATTCGAAGAGTGAAATCCAAAAGTGACTGGTAAACTTAGGATCTCTGTCGGATATGATATTCTTGGGTAATCCATGGTGTCGGAAGATGTGTTGTATAAAGAGTTTGGCTATGTCCGGGGCCTGTGCACTGCTTTTGCAAGCAACAAAGTGTGCCATTTTGGACAAGCGATCAACAATTACCATAATCTGAGTGTTACCTCTAGAGGATCGTGGTAGTGTTGTAATGAAATCCATGGAAATACTTTCCCACCTTTCAGTTGGAACTGGAAGAGGCTGAAGAAGTCCTGTTGGAAGTCGTCGACTTGCTTTCATTTGTTGACATGAGAGACAAGATGTAACCATGTTGATGACATCTCTTTTCATCTGAGGCCAGTAGTATGTTGCACTGAGTAACCGATAAGTCTTATTGATGCCTGGATGGGCAGCATAAGGAACACATGATGCTCTTTTAACAAAAGACGTCGAACATTCTTGTCATGTGGTACACAGACGCGATCTTGATAATACAGAAGGTCGTCCGTATAAGAATAGGATGAGAAAATCTTTTGTTCGGAAGTCGAAGGTTGATCTTTGGAAAGAACCTGTACTGCGGTGCCGAAGTCTTTATCATTGAAATACTTTCCTTTGAATGAATTCGGAACATCCACAGATAACGTAGAGATTACCATGGCTGATGCTAGAGGTAACCTGCTGAGAGCATCTGCAACTACATTGCGTAGTCCTGGTATGTACTCAATGGTCATGTGAAAGTTGGCCAGAAACTCAACCCAGCGTGCTTGTCGAGCGTTCATGACTGGCTGAGTAAAGATGTACTTGAGAGAGTGATGGTCTGTCTTGACCACAGAGTCGGCACCCATGAGATAATGTTTCCAAGAGCGATAAGCGTGTACAACAGCAAGAAACTCCTTATCATAAACCGGATATCGGGTTTGGATATCAGAATGTTTATGGCTGTCAAAAGCAATAACTCTGCCTTCTTGCATCAAGACTGCTCCAGTAGCGATGTCGGAAGCGTCGGTCATGACCTCAAATGGAAGATTTGGGTCAGCAATAGCCATAACTGGTGTGGTAGTGAGTGCTTGCTTGAGTTGTTGGAAACTATACTCTGTTTCGGGAAGCCACTGAAAAATTGCTGTGCTTTTCACTAATTCGGACATAGGAGCTGCGATTTCGGAAAACTGATAGACCTTTGTATGGTAGAAGTTTGCCAATCCGAGAAAAGAGCGGACATCATGAACATTCTTAGGAGTAGGCCAGTTTCGGATTACCTCGACCTTCTTGGGATCCACAGAGATACCTTGAGCTCAAATAACATGTCCCAAATATTCGAGTTGGGTCTTGAAGAACTCACTCTTCTCAATGTTGATGTAGAGAGAATTTGCGCGGAGAACTTCAAAAACTTGGTGAAGATGTTGTTTGTGCTCATGTAGGGATCTGCTGAAAACGAGGATGTCATCGAGGTAAACGATGACGAACTTATCGAGGAAAGGCCTGAAGATGTCGTTCATTAATGTCATGAATGTGGCCGGGGCATTGTTTAACCCAAAAGGCATGACCAAACATTCATAGTGTCCATGCTTTGTTCGAAAAGCTGTCTTGTACTCATCGCCTTCTCGTATACGAATTTGATGATAACCTGAACGAAGATCAATCTTGGAGAAGTGTGTTGCATGTAGAAGTTGATCGAAAAGGTCATCAATGCGAGGCAATGGATACTTGTTTTTGATAGTGAGCTTGTTGAGGGCTCGGTAGTCGATGCAGAGGCGCATAGACTTGTTCTTTTTTTCCACAAGTAGTACAGGAGATCCGAAAGGGCTGCGACTGGGCCGAATGTGACCTTTGTCGAGTAGCTCGGTGACCTGTCTTTGGATTTCTGCATTTTGAGTGTGAGAAACCCGATAAGGAGGTTTCGACGGTGGATTACTGCCGGGAATAAGTTCGATTGGGTGATCCACTGGTCGTCGAGGTGGTAACTGCTTTGGCAATTCCTGTGGAAAAAGATCCAGGTAAGGTTGGAAAAAAGGTTGGTTGAGGTATTCAGGAGGATCCTTTGTTGGTGTCTCCTCGATTGCCGTAACCAACAGAAGTGAAGTCTTTGCTTGGCGTTTACGAACCCACTTCTTTACTTGTAGGGCAGAGGCAACTGGGGTTGAAGGAGAGTCCCTAGAACCAGTTAGCTCAATAACGTTCTAAATATAGTAAATCTAGGATTTCTTACAGTGGTATCAGAGCAAAGGAATAACTGTATTGCTTGAATGTCTGTAGGGTGGATGTGATTGTCATCCATACAATTTGGCCTCTCTTATATAGAGAGTGAAGAGTCACACATGAAAAGGTGTGTACTCCAAAGGGTATGTGCATGAAGAGGTGTGTACCCCTTGTGAAGGGTGTGACCCTTGATGAGAGGGTACATTACAATAGGAATGTCTCTTCATTAGAATGTCTCTTGTGAAAGGTTGTGCCTCATTAGGAAGTGTCCCGTCGAAAGGGCATACCCTTCCAAGTGTCCATTCATCAAACCATCCATAAGTCTAGAAAGAGAAAGGAATACGTCACAGATCGTGACAGACGGATGCCAGCGTCCCATCACCAGCTATGAACCAGCCAGGGCGACATTGCATACGGAGGATTCCGTTCCGCTCCAGTCTTTTTTCTTTTCATTGTCATATCCAGATGTATTTGATTATGTATGATTAGACTTAGGATTCAGCACGGGTGATGATGCTCGTTTTAGTAGCTCCGCCCTTACTGTGATTTGTATCAGGTTTTCTTTCAGTCTCATAGACCCATCGGTGTTCCGAAGACTGTAATAAAATTTCTTTCTTTCTTTTTCTCAATTTGCCACTATGATAATGAATATACATTCCAACTCCCCTCCCCCCCCCTCCCTCCTTCTCCATGCTACAGGTCTTACCCATGTGCCTATCCCTCCCCCTTTCCTTCATCTCCCCCCTTTCCGTCTTCTCATGCCACATCAAGTTACATGCACCATATGGTGTCCCTTTTGGATTGGAAATTAATTAATTATTTGTTACTTTTGTAATATTTTGGGTTATTTGTAAAGTAATTTCTTTGAGATCTGCAGTACGCACGTGAGAAAAGTTGTCAGCTGGAAATTATGTACCTAGTCTAGTAGACAGTTGACTTTAAATAAGGGTTAACAAACGATGACAGAGAATTGCTTGGTTGATACAATAAGAGAACATGCAGGGATTAATGTGTTGACAGATCTTGCCTCATTGCAGGGGCCAAATTGTGCATGGTTGCTGATTATCTGGGGACAATAGGCACCTTGACTGGAGTAGATATTACCCGTCACCGTTTAGCTGCTTGTCGTACAATGTTGATCAAATATGGTCTTGGGAAGTGTTGCCGGCTCTTTGTAACAGATGGAACAAAATTTTCGTTATTGCCGTCCCCGCAAACTACAATGGAGCAAGGAAATATCACTCAGTGTGATGTTGATGTTATTGCTAACAATAATCAGGCTCAGGGATTGCATGCATCTAAATTGAATTGGATGTGTAATGGTAAGGGTTATTGATACATGAATCCTTTCATCATTTTTGCAAAGGTCTCAAACTATCAATACTCCATTCTTTGAATTGTGTGGACTACTTTTTGATGTCTTCTCCTTCCTTGCTAACCTTTGTTTACGGCTGAGTCTGCCCTTCACCTCCGCAATGTTGAAAAAAACTTACCATGAAAACCTTTGTATAAATGGATGCTCAAGTATGTGTGGGTGTGTGGTTATGTATGTGTAACAGCATATGTTTATACTATGTTCTACACCTAGGGCTCTGATGACATCGATGGGAATGTCATAGTTGCTAGTCCCTGCTATTCATGATGGAGTTTATGGTTTGAGTGTCTGTCATGAGATTGAAACTGCACACTGGGTTGTGTTTTCAGAGGATGAGTTCGAGCACATTCTTGGATTCGTTGAGATATGCGTTCTTTGAACTCTGGTAGTTTTTCTGTTTGTAAGTTTGCACACAAATGCAGGATTGAACTTAACATATGGAGAGTGGACATCTCGAAGGACACGTAAAGAAAAGGGCAAGGCAAAGAGAGCTAGAATTAAGAGTACAGAGTCAGGTACTTTGAATGATGAAAAACCAGAGCTACTCTTTTATGGCAATAAATCGGGTGTTGTTGGCCTGAAAAAGGAGGAGCTGTTTGAGAATACTTGCAAAGATGGGAGGAGAGCCTCAGAATTTGGATATGACAAGGTAATTCATGTTGAAGTTTGGATGTTAAACATAGTGAATATAAATATCTGGATTCTGATGTTAAACATAGTGAATATAAATATCTGGATTCTGATGTTACACGGTTTATCATCTCTCATTTACAAAGTCACTTTAAAAAGAATATCAAGAAAAAATTAATACCCCAGTTTTTAAAAGAGCAACTTACAAATATAAAAGCATTTCTAACATTGCATTAATCCAGAAACCTTGTACGTTCTCTCCTATAAGCTGTGCCCATATGATGTTTTTCTTGTAGTGTTTGGGATTTACCCTTGATTTTGCATTTAGATGTGTGAACTGATGATCTTTCCATAACTTCACCTAAGTTATAGTAAGTCAACATGCAGGTATGTGCATAAATAGATGAAAGCAATGCATATGTGTGTTGTTGGTGCTCATGTTTGGGCACTGTTGATGAGGTTGTCTCGCATATGAATGTCAGTGTTTAAGGTCTGGAGTTTTACATCGATTACGTACGTCGTCAGCTTTTCATCAAGTTATTTATTAGTGCGGGGTAGAGGTTACAAGCTGATCATTTCTGCTTGTTCATATGTGCTGTCGTAGTGATACTCTCGTGTTTGCTCAATGTAGTAAGAGCACTCTGGTATATTACATCTTTTAAGTGTTGAGGCAAAATTAGAGGCCGGTCCCTTATATTTTTACTCTGATTATAATTAAAGTTAGCACACGCTGATTTGACTTTCAAAAGCATCATATTTGAAGCATTTGCTAGACTCAGTATGAATGCAAATGCTCTAAGTTCAGTTGGTTATGAGTAGTGTATCTACTTTGCAGGTATTGGTTGATGCAGAATGTACCCATGACGGGTCTTTGAAGCATATCTGCAAATATGAGCAATGGGGTTGGGACACGCTTGAGCATCGGGTTTTGGATCATGATTGGCTGGTCTCCATAACGCATCTCCAGGTTTGCTTCTTGACCCCTTCTTACCTTTTGTTTTTGAATATCTTCATTTTTCATTGTTGTTTGCATGCTGTTCAAGTAACAGCAACAAGCATAAATCTGCTGGTAAGAACACTTTGAAGTGGCATGATTGCAAGATAATTAACTCCCTTGGAAATGGATAGAGAAGCCTTGGATCTAACAGATAAGTAGTCATCAAAGGGGAGATTTGAAAGATATGACTATGTGCCTCGCATACCTAGGTTAGGATAGTGCTGCATTCAAAATGTGTTTTGTCTTGATCGTCAGTTATAATCTGAATTGTTCACCATAGCCCTTTTAGAGAGCTTTCATGTATATGCACTCTGTATTTTCAGTTATTTAGGGCTTTAAGGCATGTAAACCATCTTGGATTTCGGTTTCACTTTGTCTGATTATGAAATACTAAATTTGACTGACTTTTCATTCTAGCATAGCAGCTTTGGGAATACACTCTTGAGCATTTCTTGCAGTTTTACGAGGCTATCAGAGTGGAGTTGTGTAATATACTCAGCCAATTGGGGTAATTTTGGTGATTGCTCCCATGTTTGAGTCTTCTCAGCTTTAATTATTAAATCTTTGAGGTTCTTTCATTTATGCTTTGGTAATGGCGCTTAGTACAGGTCCTAGAGCCTTTGGTGATTGCTCCTATGTTTGAGTCTTCTCAGCTTTAATTATTAAATCTTCAAGGTTCTTTCATTTATGCTTTGGTAATGGCTCTTATTACAGGTCCATCTATCTATCCGCGAGGCCTCTTGCAAATGTTAATACATCTCTCTCTCTCTCTCTCTCTCTCTCTTCATGACTAGGTCTGTCGACACAGGGAGACCTCGCTACGACAAATCAGAGAGCAACATGAGTCGACCAAACCACAGGATACAGTGGCTGATCAGACACATTGGCAAGTCACAGATTTCTATGCATTTGAGTCTGCTCCGTGGAGTGGAGGAGGAGGAGCTAGCTGATATGCATGCAGTCTGGATTACCGAGAGAGGGTTGCAGAGGCCACCCGCGACACGGAGAGCGACCAGAGCACATTTCATTGAGGTCCGACCGATCACAGCTTTCCTCAAAGGAGATCGCCCGAGATGAGGGGTCACTCTGAGCATAGCTCAACGGGTTCAGAGATTGAGGAGACCACGTCCCTCTCCGCCATCACAGCATGAACCAACCCGATAGACGCAGAGCCGAGACATTTTCACTGCCCATAGGTGAGCCACCATAGTGCCGGGTTTCGGATTCTGAGTTCCAGCTCCAACTCTCAGTCTACTTCAGATAGCATATGATATGTTTTGTACCTGATTTGGCTTGAGCTATTAAGCTCTTTATTTCAGTATAGTACTCAGTAAGGGTCTTAGCGCGCCCTTGCTCCAGCCCTTTGCGGCTTGTATGAGTTTTTCCCTTTTGGTGTACTTTGCACTTTGTCCCATAGGCCCGCGAGGCTTCCCGCGGACGTTATTATATCTTTCTTTCTTTCTCTCTCTCTCTCTCTCTCTCTCTCTCTCTATCTCTCTATATACATATATATATATATATATATGTATGTATGTATGTATGTATGTATGTATGAATGAAATAGACACAGACACAGACACTCACAAACACATATATATGTATATATGTGTGTGTGTGTGTGTGTGTGTGTGTACACACACACACACACACACACACACACACACACACACACATATATGTATATGTCTTTGTGTAGGCATGCACAGCACGGGCTATATTGTGGCTATGATATTTTCTATGCAGGTAATAGTTCCGTTTCTGGTGTTGTGGTGTTGGTCAAGCATGAATATTAGCCATTTGTGGCATTCAATGACCCGCAAGGCAGGTGGATTGTCGTTCAATGTTTACTGTTTGGGGAGGCTTTTGAATTTTCTTCAGTTTATGCCCCGCAAACATCGCAAAGGAGAGCTGCTGGCTGGCAGGATGTGCAAACCTATCCTTGGAGGCAAAATGCATTTCTGTGTGGTGACTTTAATAATGCGCCTCAGCCTGGTGATAACACCTCGGGCAAGAGACATATGCTTGCAGTGGACTCATTTGCTATCTCAGCATGCACTTGTTGAGATTTGGAAAACTACGCAGCCCGTTCTCCATGGTTATACTTTTCAGCATAATGCTTGCTCTACCTATCGGGCCCGCTTGGATCGTTGGTACATATTTAATGCTCAGCAATATGCTGCATATACTTGCATGATGTGGACACACTGCTTTCCCGCACTCCGATCATGCCCTGCTTTGGTTAAAGCTTTCTTTTTTTCCCATGTGTGATGAGAGACTTCGGGAGAAAAGATTGCTTATTTTACATAAGAGCTACTTGCAGCATGATGCCTATAAGGATAGGGTGGCAAATGCAATTGCTCGGCTTTGGGCACAGGCTCATATTGATCTGGTCTTTGCGTGGCTGGCATTTGCATATCGAATGCAGCATGTCATTCGCGACCATGGTAGAACTTATTTGTCTTCTCTTCAAAAACAAGTTGTGGATGGCGAAGCCCTTTGTCAGGATCTTACCCAGTGTGGTCATCTTGGCGAATTATCTCCTATTGAAGTAACTTCTCTATGTCAGGCCCGTCATTTTCTTCAGAGCAATGATAATAGTTAAAGCCATAAATGGGAAACTAAGGCAAGGCAAAGGGATTTTGAAGATAAGGGTGTTGGAGGTAAGTGCACACTAAGTGTACTATTTCCCTAGTCTACATTTGTCTAAGTCTAGTCTAGTCTTTGTGTCTTGAGTGTGTGCCATGTGGCACCTCTACAATTATCCCATAAGCACTCTTGCTTTATGTCTTGTACTTTGGCCCATATATTCATGGGTCACATCATTGCAATCTATCTATCTAGCTTGTGTCTTGTCTACACTCTTCTCAAGGTACTTCTTGTCTTTCAATCTTGTTATTATTTTACTTCTAGTTTTCTAGTTTCTAGTTCTTGCTTCCATATTCCAACTTGGTATCAGAGCTAGGTTGATCCCTCTTCTCTCCCCTCAGTCTGCTGTAGCCATAGCTGCCTCTTCTCAGATTTCTCCCCCGCTCAGCTGGTCGCCATCTTCATCTTCTGCCCGTCTTCTCCACGCTGCTGCTGTTCCTGCTGCCGCTGCAAATCTGCCCGCCATCTCTCTGCCAAATCTGCGCGCCAGATCTGCACGCCATTGCGCTGCCAGATCTGCTGCGCAGTTCCACTCTCTGCCAGATCTGCACGTAAGATCTGCGCAGATCTGGCGCTGCTGTAGCTCCCGCTCCTGCACCTGCATCAACAAACGAACATTTCGAAGTACAGTCAAGACTGTCCGTACAGTCCGTACGACTGTATGGAATCCGTACATGCACAGGCCGCACCTCTCCAACTGCTGTTCGCGATCTGCGCCATCTTCACGGAGATCTGCGCCATCTATTCGTGACTGCCTTGGAGCTCGCGCTGCCTGCACCTCCTGGACCGCACTCCTTTTTGCGCCTCTGCCTCTGCCTTGGGATTAAGGTACTGTGCATTGCCTCTTTCAGTTTGCTTAGCAGTTCCTTTTTTTGCTGGTTCCTCCTGCTTCGATGGGCTGTCACATGCTATGGCCTTGACAAAGTGGTGAGAGAACCGGCTTCTTGCATCTCTCCTTTCATTTATTTTTGCAATATTGTAAGGGAATAGACACTGCCCTTGCATCTTAGCAAGAGGTAAGACCTTCCCACATGGCATCTTCCTCTCATTCTCTCATCTCTATCGACAAATTCAATGGGTCCAACTTTCATACTTGGCAAATCAAAATTAAGTGCCATCTTATGAAAGAAGGTCTTTGGGACATTGTTCACCGTGCTGCTCGCGAAGAGTCCGACATTGAGCAAGTTGTCACTTATGTTTCCAATGCCAAAAATGACAAAGCCTATGCTATCATCTTGCTCGGTCTTGGAGATGATTACATTCATCACATCTCCGACATACACTCTGCTTCTCAAGCATGGATCACTTTGGATACCCTTTTTGGACCCAGATCTAAAAACTCTAAGATTGCACTTATGATCTCATTCTTTGATCTACATATGCAGGAGGGAGCTACTATAGCCTCTCATGTCAATTATCTTCGCAGTCTTATGGTTCAGCTTGCATCAGTGAAGTCCCCCATCTCCGAAGATATTGCTATTGTTGTGCTTCTCAAAAGCTTACCTGACACCTATGCTACTCTTGTCACTACCTTCAAGTATCACAATAATCGTTCTCTTGAAGGTATCATCAATGCTCTCCAAGAGGAAGAAAGAACTCAACAACGAAAGGTAACTGACACTGCATTTTTAGCAAAGAAAGGAAGTTCTAAGGTAAGAAAGCCTTGCACCCATTGTGGCAAAACTAATCATATGGAGAAGGACTATTTCAAGGCACATCCATGCACCATTTGTGGCCGTGATAATCACCGGGAGAGGGACTGCTACTCAAAACCCTCTACATCAGCCCCTGCATCTACCTCAGCCCATGTTGCTGCAACATCTCCATCAGCAGATCCTGCTGTTCCTTCCTCATATGATGAGAAGTGGGCTTTCTGATTACTTCTATTTCTTGTCTACCACTTTGACCACCGATGATGTTAGTCAAAGGGTTCTAGTGTCTTGGTCTTTTTGTTTGACTACAGTCAGTCTTCTGTCTATCTAGTCTTGTCTATCTGTCTATTTGTCTATCAATCTGACTGTGTTTTGTTTTAGATCCATCTTGTCCCTACCCTTGTGGACCCATATGAGGATATCACTTGAGGAGGGGTGTCTCAGGATCTTTGTCTGTCATGTCTTCTATCCTGTCTCTCAGTCTATCAGTCTTTATGTCTGTCTTCTAGTCTTGTCTTTCTGTCTTACTCCTAGTGTCCACTTAAGGAGGGTATTGGAGATAAGTGCACACTAAGTGTACTATTTCCCTAGTCTACATTTGTCTAAGTCTAGTCTAGTCTTTGTGTCTTGAGTGTGTGCCATGTGGCACCTCTACAATTATCCCATAAGCACTCTTGCTTTATGTCTTGTACTTTGGCCCATATATTCATGGGTCACATCATTGCAATCTATCTATCTAGCTTGTGTCTTGTCTACACTCTTCTCAAGGTACTTCTTGTCTGTCAATCTTGTTATTATTTTACTTCTAGTTTTCTAGTTTCTAGTTCTTGCTTCCATATTCCAACTAAGGGTTGCTCTTCCAAAGAGTTTTTCAAGAGCCTCCATTATAAGGCAGCGTGATAACATATTTAGAGTCAAGACATGGTAAACAACGCTCATTCCTCGCTAAAGGTTTAAAGAAGGTCTTGCTGTGAATTACACGATCAGATAACCGTTGCATGTTACATTGGTATCAGAGCTTCGGTCTGTATCCAGCTTGACTACCGCAAGTGTATGGTTGTGCTGAGATCCGGAAAGGACACACAATCAAGCGCCATGGAAGGGTCAGGAAAAGATTTCACCCACGAAGACTTTGAAGAGGAGAAAGACTACCAACAAGATACGCTTCCGCCAAATGCTTAAGAAGTGATGGCGAACCTTCTAGAGCAGAATCGGGTCCTGCTGTAGCAACTCGAAGAACATTCATCCTAGCTGGAAGAAAGCAGAAGATAGCTGGACTAGACAAAACAACGTCTAGAGGAAAAAGAATCAGAAAAGCCGCTGGAAGAAAGAGGAACCACAGATTTTGAAAAACTGCTCTTGTTGATGCATGAGGAACGCAAAAATGAGGAGGTACTGCGACGTGCAAAGCTCGCCTAGGCAAAGAGGCAACAAAAGCTAGACCGAGAGGCGATGCTTCTCCAACACAAACAGATGTTAGCCGCTATGTAGGCAAGTTTGAGCGCAGCGGCCGTCTCTGCCACAGCTTCGCCATCGACAAAGGTAACACCACTCACTCGGTCCACTCCAAATTTTGTTAATTATGATGGTAAGTGTGACCATTCAGCAATTTTGCAATTTATTCATCACTTTGTAGCTCATTTTCCGTTAGTGCGGATTCAAGATGAGCAAGATAAAGTCCACCTTGCAGTCCCTCATCTTACAGGTGAGGCGGTGACTTGGTGGCAGCATTGGGCTAGTAAGCATAGTGACCCAAAAACGTTTAAGACGAATTTCGTTTGCGCAACGTTTGTGGCCGATCTCAAAGCCCGTTTTTACCCATCCCAATATATGCTTAACCTGGAGGATGAGTTCGTTCGTCTCTCCCAGAATGGTTGGCGTGTGTTGACATACAGAAATAAGGTCATCACACTGGCGCAACAGTTGGGCGTGACGGAGAGCGCCAAGATGAAGCAATTCATTCGAGGTTTGGACACGAACATACGTTTTTACCATTCAGAACTTCAACCCGTCGGATTACGAGCGAGCGCTGACTCTCGCACAGAATTAGGAGATGATGCTGAACAGGGGAAAGCCCAAGCAGGTCCAGAAAGATTCCAAAGCCCCGCAACGGTCAAACAACACAGCAGGTAAGGATCAGAAGAAGGACAACCGGTTCCAAAAGAAAGACGGCCAGGCTTCTGGTCAAAAGGAGTCCAAGCCAAAGATGACTCCGGATGAGAAGGCTAAAGCGGGTATTACGGGAGGCTATCTACAGCTTGACGAGCAGAAGCGGTACCACCAAGAACATTGCTGCTTTCATTGCCACCACATCGCTGGGCATGGCAAGAAGGATTGTCTGAAGTGGCTTGCCGAAAAGGTTGTGAAAGCACCTACTTCGTTCGTTGCCAATGTATTGGCTCTTCCAGCCCCGCCTCCATCCTCAGCTACGAATGCCGTCTTCCTTGCTTTGAACGCCATTCCCACGGTGGTCTTTCAAGGTAAGAAGGAGGGCAACTTCTCAGATCAAAAGAAGGCGCTCATTCAAGCGTACGGCACAGCTAACGGGCATCAGTTTATTGTCCTGTTTGTTACGGGGAGTTCAGAAGATGCCATCTTCCCTCAGCTTGCCAAGACAGTGGGGTGCACCTTGGTGCCTCACGAGCTTGCAGTGGACGGGTTCACGCCCGGCTTGTGCACACACATCATGCATAAGGCCATCCAGTTTACTTTTTCAGTTCAGAAGGCCATGTTTATGTGGGATTTTATATTGACTCCTTTGATGGGGTGCGACATGATTCTCGGGATTCAATGGTTCCGTGAGCATGTTTTGACGCTTGATTGGCGGCAGGACACCTTCACGATTGTGGAAGGTTTATCGGAGCCCGCCGTGATATGCGGTGATTGGAGCATACTAGGGATTCCATTAATCTCTCATATTCAAGCAGGTCGTGCCGTCCGCAAGGGTGCCATGTGTGCACTTGTCTATGTCCAGTGCCAGATCACTGCAGTTCAAGCGGCTCCTCCGATGGGGCAAGCAATGGTGGATCTACTCCAAGAGTTCAAAGACATCATGCTCCGGGACGATCTGCCACACCAGCTACCTCCCAATCGATTGAAAGACCATTGCATCGATCTCCTTCTGGACTCGACACCTCCAAATAAGTTCCCTTATCGACTTTCAAAGTCTATGGAGGGGGAGTTAGAGCAGCAATTGTCTCAATTACTGTGCGCAGGGTTTATTAGACCTTCGTCTTCGCCTTTTGCTGCACCCATTCTATTTGTGGCAGAGAAGGATAAGTCTGCATGACTATGTGTCGACTACAGAGCACTCAACAAGCTCACGGTAAGCAACAAGTTTCCTATGCCCCGCATCGAGTACATCTTGGAAAGACTCAATGGTGCAAGATTTTTTTTCAAAGATTGGCCTCAAGAGTGGCTATCATCAAGTCCAGATTTTTGAAGCTGACATCCCAAAGATAGCTTTCCGAACTGAGCGAGCTCATTACGAGTTCGTCGTCATGCCCTTTGGTCTGAAGAATGCACCACCAATATTCAACAAGATGATGTCCCGGGTATTCGCAGAGTATATTGGGAAGTGCTTGTTCATCTTTCTCAATGATATCCTTATCTTTTCCGCGACAGCCGCGCAGCATATTAAGGATGTGCGATGTGTCCTACAGTTATTACGTGATAACCAGCTATATCTCAACGCAAGGAAAAGTAAATTCGGATTGCTGGAAATTCAATATTTGGGCTACATCATTAGTGCTCAAGGGATTCGATTGGACCCTGAGAAGATCCAATCTATCACAAGTTGGGCTGTCCCCACGATGGCCCAAGAGATCCGATCCTTTGTGGGTTTGTGTCAAGCATACAGCTCGCACATGTAGGGTTTCTTAGCATACACAGCCCCTCTTATAGATTTACTCAAGGGGGTAAAAGACACGCAGACAAAAAGTTCAAGTCATAGGCAAAGCTTTGCAGGCCTTCCACGACTTGCAACGGTTGGGCACGACATCACCAGTTATGAAGATCGCCTCTTGGGATGATCCATTTCTGGTAATCACAGACGCTAGCAATGTCGTCATAGGGATAGTTTTACAGCAAGAAGATAGGCCCGTGGCAGGCATTAAAACATTGGAAGCCTTTCCTATACAGACGGACTTTCACGGTGAAGACAGATCACCAAGCCCTTAAGTGGCTTCAGACAATGCCTAGTACGCAATGGAGTGATCGGCAACAGTAGTGGAGTTAGATATTTCAGTAGTTTGGGGAAATGATCAAGTACGTTCTCGAGCAAAAACAACCCCGTTGGAGACGCTCTCAGTCGGAAAGGTTCCATCCAGACCATTGAGCAGGCCACTGTGCTCGAAATCAAAGGAAAGGATTTTGATAGCATGAAGGCACAGTACGCGGAGTCAGCAGAGTTTGGCATGCAGTTCTAGTTAGCCACGACGCTTGCTCCAGGCCATTACTCATTAGAGGACGGTTGGCTTTTCTATAAGAAAAGGTTATGTGTACTCAAAGACAAACGACAGTTGCTTCTTCATGATGCCCATGACGCCCTTATCAGTGGTCACAGAGGTATCAATGGGACTTTGGAGAAGTTGGAGCGCTATTTCTGTTGGCCAAAGATGCGGAAGGACGTATACAGCTATGTGCAGAATTGTCAAAAATGCCAAAAGGTCAAGGCTTCCCACAAGAAAGCGGCAGGCTTACTTATGCCATTGCCAATCCCCGACGGTCCTTTCCAGGACATAGGTATGGATTTCGTGGGACCACTTCTAGCATCTGCAGGTACTCGTAATACTCAAAGTCTTACTATTGTTTGTCGCTTCAGTAAATATTGTATGCTCATTCCCTGCAAACAAACGGCTAGTGTTGAAGATGGAGCTCGTTTGTTTATCAAGTATTGGTATCTTGTTAGAGGGTTGCCAAAGGCCATAACATCCGACAGGGACTCTAAGTTTACGTCTAACTTTTGGCGAGCCTTGTTTGATAATTTTGGTACAAGTTGCAGATGTCCAGCGCTTTCCATCTGGAATCGAACGGCGAGATGGAAAAGTATAATGGTATGGCATTTTTTATTTTGAAATCATATTGTCATGATGCTTAGGGAAAGTGGGAGTAGTTTCTTCCGCTTGTGCAGGCCATTCTGAATGATACCTATTCTTCGAGTATTGGTCGCACACCTTATGAAGCGGTGTTTGGACGGCGATTTACCTCACTCCTCACCCGGATGGTGTCTCCATCTCTTGAAGCCAACAAAACCACCGAATCCATGGCAGAGATTACGGAGTCCGTGAAAAGCCGCATTGCCAAAGCTCAAGCATCGTATACATGCCAAGCTAATAAATCCAGACGAGATGTTCAGTATAAAGAGGGTCAATGGGTGTATTTACGCATTATCAAGCAACTATTGAAGCAGATGGGCAAGCCCTAAGCTGTCTGTCAGGAGCTTCGGGCCATTCCCTATTATTCAAAAGATCAACGATGTCTCAATGAAGCTACGCCTACCAGTCAGTTGGACTATGCACAACGTGTTCCATGTAGCTTGGTTGAAGCCATATTTTGGACCTCCTCTTTCAGAGATTTTCGATGAGCAACAACTTGAAGTTCTTGATGAAGCCGAAGTTTTGCAGCCAGAACAGATCCTTCTTCATAAATTCAAGCATGGGTCAGGACGTAGGATCCGGGAGTTTTACACCAAGTTCCGTGATCGAGGTATCCATGAAGCAGTGTGGTTGGACGAAGATTTTTTCCAAGAGTTACCCCAGATATTGGCGGACTACTTGGAAGCAATGAATCTACTGCCAAGTTAAGGAGGAGGGAATGCCACATGCACCCCTACACTTGGGTGCAAGGTGACACACTGGCTACATCGACAAGTGCATTATAGTTCCCAGATAGGAGATTTTGTCGTATGCTGTGACCCCTTGTCCAGTTGTCCAGGGACAGTCAGCACAAGCTACGTAGGTCAGTCTCTCAGCCTTAGGTCAAGTCAGTAAGCCAGTTCTTGTTCACTAGTACCCAGTGGAGAACAGTAGGTTAAGTGTTTCCATCTTATAGTTTAGGTCTTAGCCTAGGTTAGGAGTCCCTTTAGGGTCCCCAAAGGCTGGACAGGTAAGCAGGGAAGGCAGCCTGCAAAGGCTGCTCAAAAACTCCCTTGGCAAATGAGCCAGGGAGGGCTTTTTATAGGCTGGTTGTAGGCCAACCAGTCTGTAAAACAGACTGAGTCGGTCTGTTTACTGACTGGGTTGGCTCAGTCCAGCCCTATAAAAGGGCCCCTTGGCTGCCCTGTTTTCTCATTCAGTTTGCTCTTGCCTTCAGTCCTCCTACAGCTCCACTTCAGCTTCCTGTGCAGCTCCTGAGATCCTCAGATCTGGCCCTGCTCTAGCCTCAGTCCCTTGGCCATCAGTTCAGCCTGATCTGAAGGTGACCACGCAGCACAACAGTCGGAAGTTTGGACCAGCAAACGGAGAGAGGTTTGGACACTGTTTCCTCAGCTTTCTCAGCTCTCTTTTACAGTTTACACAGCTCACTCTCAGCTCTATATTTCAGTCATCTCTCAGTTCTCTCATAGGATCTATCACTTCTAGTTTTCACTCTCTCACTCACGCAGTAACCCTGCATTCCGGTAGACAGCACAAGCCTCTTCCTTGCCTTGCAGAAGCCTCCTACATCGTCAGTGTGGACAGCATCAAGGTCTCGGTATTGGTCGGCGTTGCCTCTCAGGTCTTTGGGTCTACTATACGTGTGCACAGTGAGCTCTTCAGAAGCGTGTTCCGTGCTCTCTTGAAGAGTGTTCTTTGTATTTCTCAGTTCTCCGAGTATAAAGCAGATTCTCCCCTGATTGGGGGAGGGGACCCTTAGTGGGTACAGGGACCCAATCGGTTGTCGACTCTACTCTCTCTCTACCCTCACCTCCTTTCTCTCTCTATGGTAAACAACGCTCATTCCTCGCTAAAGGTTTAAAGAAGGTCTTGCTGTGAATTACTCGATCAGATAACCGTTGCATGTTACAGCACTCCACAAATGCATGGGGGCCTGAATATTCTTAATATTCACCTCCATATCCCGGCCCACAAAGGAGAAATGATGTTCCAATTCATGTAGACCTATCAGCCTTGGGCTGTTATTGCCATTTGCTATGGCATATTAATACTCCAGTCTATGGCTTTTGGGAGCTTACACAATGGGATTTCCTCGTTGGGCACATTTAGGGTAAAATTCGAGGCTGTCCCATTGCCACTTAGATGTTTTTTGACTGGAAATCCATACTCTCGCATCTGAAATGGATTGGTCGGGATTCTCCGGATGGTAACTTCGTGTTGAAAGTATTCATTGGTCAAGGCTTTTGCTGCTCCTCTAGCTTTGCAAGAGCCCATATGCTCTTTTGCTCTCACCCGTACTGGCGTTTGCTTGCTCAAACGCTTCGAGATTTTCAGCCCATACCTCCCCTTCAGCTTCAAGATCGCCTTTGGGATTGGGTGCTTGTCTCTGACTTCACTGCTTGGCGTCCTCTTTCTTTGGCTTCACTCACAGTTGCCAATCTATACAGGGTTCTCTTGCCTCTCCCCTGGATTACAGCTCGGGCAAACCATATGTGGTCTATGATGCATAATGTAAGGTGGTGGACGGGTAGATTGCGTCATCTGTGGAATTGCAAACTCCCTCTTTGCCAATAGGATTTTTGTTGGAGGATAGTTGTGGGTGTGTTTCTTTTGGGCATACTTTTGGTTCGAAGGCATATTGGGTCAGCTATATGTCATAGATGCTTGGCTACTCGGGAATCAATGGCTCATATATTTTGGCATTGTCAGGATTCCTGAGATTTTCTTATACTTCTGGAAAGGAACTTGCAGGCTCGCTTTTCAGCAGCTGTTATTGGCAAGCTATTTTGGCTCTTTGGATACCCTGATTGGCAGGGAGATGATCTTTTCTTTTCTTGGGTTCACTATTGGGCCCTCTGGAAGGACAGAAACCGTTGGGTTTTTGGTGACCCTTGTCTAAACAAGTTCTCTTTTTTCCTAGCGTCCCTCAGGCAATCCTTCAATGACTATCTACATGTGGGCCAGGTTGGATTACTCTCAGACTTTAGTACCTAGCATATATGCAAGTTTTCTAAAGATGTAAGTGCTCTCCTTCTTGTAGACAACTTTTGTTAATATAATCCTCTGGATTTAAAAAAAAAAAAGTGTGTGTGTGTGTCCAATCTATTGGGTTCCTCGCTTCCCAACCGTTTTCTCTTGCTAATAAAGCTCTCAGTGGCTCACACCTACCCTTTCGCATTCAGCCTTCAGTGCAATGTATGTGCTGCCTAGGTTTATGCTTCAAATTAGAGTCTATGGCACCTATCTCTTTCTTTTCTTTGGTGGTATAATTAGTATCTCCAATGTATGTAAAAAGGGGCTCTTTTTATTCTCATATATGTTTGTAGACTTAACGTACATTGTGGCTAGTGTTGGTGATGAAATTTAGGTTGTATTTCATGGTTTCAGTTCGACATTGTAGAAAATCCTATTGACTTGCATTTTTATTCAATTGTTAGCTAAAACATTCTTTTGTGTTGGTCCTCAGTTGGAGCTTCTCAGCAATGGTTTCAAATTGCTGAAGGTTGGAGGCACGCTTGTATACAGCACTTGCAGGTTGTTCTCATTTGATAACATAGATGCTTGTCAAGCATGTGTTGGTTGGGTTGAATAGATAGGAGGCTTGAAATTAGAAACTTTGACTTTACCTTATTGTTGATGTATGTTTGATCAATCTTTAGGTTTTGGGAATCTTTTCTGCTTATAGCTTATGAAAAATACTCTCATCAAAGGAGCCACTAAACTATGGAACTCCCTGCAAAGGACGTTGAATTTATGCTGTGTGCGTTTTGGATTCCTTTTAAAGCCTGCAAAAGAAGGTCTATGTGCAAGAGTTGAAGATGCTAAAAGTGTTCAAAGATCTTTCTTAAGTTTTTTTAGGATTTAGCTAGTAAAAATTTGTAAAACATGATTACACAATCTCCATCATAGGGATACTTGGCTTAACAACATTACAAAATTTTTGAGACAGGACATGGTCTATACTGCAATAGAAGAGCATGCTAGAAATTTTCAACGATCTTTCAAAAGCTTGTTTAGGATTTAGCTAGTAAAAAATGATAAACATGCTTGCATAATCTCCATCATAAAGACACTTGGTTTAACAACAATGCCATTAACAATTCATGAGTTTTCTGTTTAAAATTCTTGTTTGAAAGTCGAATTTCACAACTATAGGATGAAAGCTGTTGTCTTCTGTTGTTTCGCACAAGGCAAGTTAGTAAAAACTCTTGCTTAGCCTTTGGCACGCCCATGTTGATTATCCTAGCCAACGCTTGTAACATTCCAATGCGCATATTTCAAAGTTCCAAGTTTTTTGATGAAGCTTCTCTTGCAAAAGTACGATGTGCCATTCACAAGTGCTGTAGGTTGGGCCTGGTTTGCATATGTGTTATGCATGAGGAAGGAAGAGTTAAATGCCAGCTATTTCCAAATAAGGTTGTGATCTCGCCTTTCTTTTGCATCTAAGGGTGAACCCTACTAGACAATGCCCATGTGCTTGTCTTGTAGTTGATATAGACGTTCATACTCTAGCTTGGATACAACAAGCTGAAGGAATCGAAGTGTTCTTGCAAATGGATAATGTGAAAGTACAAGAGATGGCAATATAAGGTCCAAAGTCAACCAAAGTCATCTTGGAACTAGGTGTCCCAATAGGACCAATGTCCTAGGACTAAGTGTCCTAACTAGCCTACAAGGCCATCCCAGGGCTAAGTGTCAAAAAGCCCCCCTCCATGATATGGCTGAAGTATCTTGGATACATCTCAGATATACCTAGAAGGTATATCATGGTTGCACATATTTGTGCGTGATGGATATAGCAACCTATGAAAGTACAGGGAAGTAGAAGTACGTAGCAAATGGTACCAAGTGTAACGCGTGCCGAAAATATTTTAACTTGGGTCGTGGTAGAGGCTTCACAATGAGATGTGCTAAGTTATCTTCCATGGGAACATAGGACAACTGTGTATCTCCAGTTGACAGTCGCTCTTGAACATAATGAAGTGCACCTCAGGATTACGTGCAACTGCCAAAGCACTCTAGCTGTTAATGTAGATCATGGTAGAAGATGCCTGGCTGACATCAAGACCTGCAAATAACTTGCAAAGCCAAGCACACTTTCCAGTGGCTGTGAAGGCTGCCCAGTACTCAGCTTGACAACTTGAAGTAGCTCTGGAGGTTCCTTCTTGCTGAACCAAGAAATGCATGAAGAGCCAAGCATAAGAAAATTGCCACTGTGAGGCACACAAGTGTTGTAGCAACTAGCCCAGTCACTGTTCGTGAAAGCATGCACAACCATTGGAGATTTATCATCATATAGCAGTCCCAAATGCTGCGTACGTTTCAAGTATCGGAAGACACGTTTCCATGTGTGCCAATGCTGTGTACTAGGGTTGTGCATGAACCTGCTTAACTGAGAGACTGCATACTGCAGATCAGGCCTGGTGTGACATAAATAGATCATGCAGCCCACAGCCTGCTGAAAAAGGGTAGCATCACATGGGTCACTCCCATCCTCAGAGGAGAAGTGAAATGCAGGCTCCAAGGCTGTAGAAATCGGCTTACAATCCTCGAACTAGAAGCATTGTAAGAGCTGTCCAACGTTCCTCGGTTGGCTCATTATTATACCCCCCTCAAAACTAGCAAACTGGATGCGAAGATAGTAATGCAGCCGGCCCATATTTGTCATAGTAAATTATTTCTGCAAATCAGATTTGAAAGCTGCAATGTGCTGTGTATCTGGCCCAATAATAAGCATGTCATCCACATAAAGTTTAAAATCAGAAAATATGATCCACTCTTCCATTCATAAAGTGTGGCCTTTGTGGGGCTGTTCTGAAATCCAAGCCACAATAAATGTGAATGTATTTTGGCATACCATGCCCAGGGTGCCAAATGCAATCCATAAAGGGCCTTTTTCAGATGGCCAACCTGATTTTCAGCACCTTCAACCTCAAAACCAGGAGGTTGGCTAACACAGGCTCCTTAAAGTAGATCACCGTGATGGAAAGCTGTCTTAAGGTCAAGTTGGTGAACCTCCCAATGCCCGTGTGATGCAATGGCAAATTGCAATGACACATAGAATGGTTGTGATGCGTGTTGTGGGAGCCACGGCCCAAGTCAATGCTGTGTTGCTGTGCATAGCCTTTCGCAACAAGGTGGGCTTTGTAGCAGTCTACGCTGCCATCAGCTGTCCGCTTTACCTTGCAAACCCATTTAGTGCCTATGGCACACTTGCTTGCTATCACACCACTCCCATGTGCCATTCATGAATGGAATCAAGCTCAGCTCTCATCTCATCCATCCATTCTCTGCTATCAAATGCATCCTTATAGCATAAGGGTTCTTCATTGCAAGCGGTGGCAACGATGCAACATCGAGCAAATTGCCATCATCTATTTCTGACCACCGATGGTGCAGCATTCTTGCTGTCCGGAGAGTCTCCAAGAGCCACTTTGGGACTGTTTTCTGCTATCTAATGACAGCTCTCTTTTCTGCAACTGCCTGTTCAACAGCATGATCATCAAGTGGCTGCAAATCAGGAGTCTGTAAACTGCTGGAAGCATTGGGATTTGTACCCTGCAAGCAGTGATGACGACATAAGTGTTGCTTTGCTTGCTAAGTATGTCTTCCTTTTGTTTTTCCTAAAAGTTTTGTTTACCTCTTTTTTCTTCTCTTTCATTTTCCCTGTTATTTTATGTGTAGATTTTTGGTCTTTAGAACAACAAAAAATCTAAATTTGTATGATTGGACTTATTCTAGTCTTACATAGGTATATAACTTCTTGGATGCAGCAACAGTCCCATCTTTTGGAAATGAGAACCGATGCATTTTGGCCAACAAGCAGCCCTCATAGACATGATTTGTAAGTGCATGCATGGGTGGGAGGTCTACCACCATGTCCTGTGGAATGCATTTTGACCAAAGTGCCATAATTGAGATGTCCTAAATGTGAATTTGATATGATGGACTCAGCAGTTGCATTTGCTTTTGTAACAACCTATTTGTCATATGGTATGTCTTCACGTGAACATTGTGCTCCGTCGTTAGATTTGAGCTTGCCTTTGCGAGGCTTATCCTTGCCCTTGTCTTTGCTCGTGTGTGAGCTATCAGGGCCTTGTCATCCTTATTTGTACCATCGTACTTCTTCTCCCAGGCTTCTTGTTGCAGCAGTAATGGAACTAGTTTCTCCAAAGTCACCGGTGCCGCCTTATGCCCTGCAGTCATCGTAGTCACAAAACTACTATAGCTCCGGGGGAGCATTTCCAGCAATAGCCTTTCCATCTTGGTCGAGCTTGTCCTTTGACCAACTGCCGCCAGTTGATCCCGCATTGTCTTCATCTTGGTGATGTGTTCTTGTACTGGTTCCCCTTTATCTATTCTCATGCCATACAGCTCTGTCTCGAGGTCCAAGAGTCTCACCTCATTGTTGAGCTCATACATATCCCTCAATGTCATCCAAGCCTCGAAAGAAGTGTTCGCCATCTGAATATAAGCATCTGAATATAAGGCAACACCATATCCACTCTTGTTTCCACAATGATAGCTAAGGCTTCCGGATCCCGGATCTACCATGCTCTCACCAATATAGTGTCCGTTGACATTATCACCGCCGCCGCGAGGATGATGTGGATGGAGTATTTATGGTGGCATGAGGTATCAGCTCCGTCCCCGTCGCAATCCCCCATGACTTTGTCAACACCAAGTGGATCCGAACCTTGATTTTCTACAACGGGTAGTTGGTCCTGTCGAGTTTGCTTGTATCACCAAAATTTGGGATCTGGTATCTATTGGCCATGATAATGAACTGAAAGAGGTAAAGAGTTTAGAGTGTCGTACACCTGTTTGAATTTGAGCCTCCCACGTGGGTACAATCCTTCAGGGTCTACCTGAAATTGATCCTCCCCCCTCCCTCCTAGGTACAATCCTTCATACACCGAAGCTAATCCTCCGAGCAATGAATCAAAGTCATTCTTTAGCAAGGTCCTTGCCTTCAAGGTCTGCTTCCCGAGAAGTTCCGTCAGGGCTCTGATACCATTTGAGAAAATGAAATCTCACGCAAAGGGTATCCTGCAGTGGAAGACTGATAGACAGCCCAGGAATTACATGCGGAAGTGTTTCACTATGGAATCAAGCTTCATCAAGTGTGTACTTCACAACTATTCATGTGTTTGCAGTCCAGCAAATAGACTGTGCTCAAAGACAATATAGAAGCATTTCTAATATATTTCCGCCCATCCACAAACTAGACAAGATACAATACCAAAAGGTTCTCCTACTATATGCGAGGCACCTCTAGATCTCTGAGCCCACGTGCTCCATTGAGCTTATGTAGACTCTCCGTCCAAAGGATCCCTTCCACCTTGCTGTCCGGAAACTCAGCAATTTGTCGAGCTAATTCTGCAGCCTACTGTAGGTCACCTTCACCTCCTGTCTATAGGCCCAAGGATGGTTCTCCTGTTGCTCCTTCCTGCTCTTGGATTGCTGCTCCAAGTGATGTGTAATGGGGGCCCAAGTGCCCCCTTTTATAGGGCTGTTTGCCCCTTCCTCAAAACTGACTGGAGCAGGCCCTAAAGCCGACTGAACCAGCCGACTCAGCCTCTCCAGCCTATAAAGCCCCCTCTAGGGGCTCATTTGCAAGCCTTTTGTTGGCCTGCCTGGCCACGTGGCCCAGGCAGGCCTGCCCATAATCCTGCTCATTTCCATGCCCCTAGGGTCCCAAAACATTTGCTGACCTGTGCATTTCTGTCCTTTCCATGTGTGGACTGCATCTGGATGTTCCTTTGCCAGATATGCCCTCCATGGTGGGTGTCCTCTGCCAGGTACCTGTCCTTTTGCTGCCCACATGACAGCTCATGTGCTGCCCATGTGGCAGCTCCATGCCTATTATCCCCCCGATGCACTTCTCATATGGGGCCCCACAAGTGGGGAGGTGACCTATTCTATTCCAACACCGCTACTATATAATTACCATTTCACAACTTTCGGGTGAACCTTCCTTGGGTTCATAGGTAGTATAGTACAAGGCTACACATTGTTAATAATTACATGCTGGATTTTTCAACTATGCACATGCATTTAATGACAAGTACAATCTGAAGGCAACGTTATTTGATTTGTTTGACATAGAGATACTTCTTTAATGCCTTTTTCTTATTATGTTGCTGCAGCTTTACAACTGCTCAAAACGAGGAAGTTGTTGAGAAGTTCCTGGCTGGTCACGCAAATGCAGGTTAGAGCTTGTTTTGGGACAGAAGTAAATTTCGTCTATCCTCTAGATAAGAAAAGTGAGCTGCATACTATCAGCTAGATTGGCATCAAACTGTGATTTGCACATCATAAACATTGATTGAGGCTAGAATGCTTTCAGTTGGTTTTGATAAGAGAATTCCCTTCTGGCTGTTTTTGCTTGTGGACTATTGTTTGCTTATCTTTCTTTCTTCTTTTTGTGAGTTGGTATTGATATAAGTTTGCTGCTGTATTTTATTTGCAAAAATGCATGTAAAGAAAATACTACGTCTTCCTAACCTTTTGAGAGACTTTAGTATTGATATAGTCATATGTTATTTGTTTATAATCTGAAGGAGCCAGAGGTGCAGCAAAACATAGAGAAAAAGAAGCAAAGGAGCACACAATGCACAATCTTGTACATCTGCCATATCAAAGGAACTCCCCTCATGCACATCTTGTACATCTGACATAGCAGTATTGGATGGGGGAGCAATAGAAGGAAGCTCGTGGGTTGTATGCATAAGCCAATGGATAGTTTATGTCCCTTAACTAACTCCCCACATGCACATCTTGTGTGCATTTGACGGAGTATTGGATGCGGGGAGCAATGGGAGCAAGATGAAGAAACGGAAGAGTATTGCAAATGGATAATGAGAAAGTACAAACGGTGGCCTATGCAGGGCCAAACTAAACTTAGAACTAAATGTGCTAAGTGAACTAGGACTAGAGTCCCAAGTGGACTAGATATCTTAACTAGGCCTAACTGGTGGCCAGAAATTCTGAGAGCTGCTGCTGCCCCCGCTGCTGCCTGGCTGAGCCCGCTGCCCCCCCGCCATCTCTTCCTGCTCCGCCGCCTCCTCGTCCGCCTCTCCCCATCCTCTCCTCCCCCTGCCATCTCTTCCGCGCCCCCCCCGCCGTCTCTTCTGCCCCCGCCTTCTCTCCCCCCCGCCTTCTCCCCTCCACGTGCTCTTCCGCCCCCCCTGCCATCTCTTTTGCACCCCCCGCCATCTCTTTTGCCCCCCATCGTCTCGTCGCACCCCCCCGGCTCCTCCTTCCGTTTCCCCCCTGCCTCCTCTTCACCTTCCCTGCCTCCTCCTCCCTGCCTTCTCCACCTCCTTCCCCCCGCCTTTTCGCCCCCTCCTCCCTGTCTTCCCCCCCGGCCCCTTTTTCACCTCCTTCCCTGCCTTCTCCCTTCTTCCCTCAGTTCTTCCGCTCCCCTCCTTGCCTCTTCTCCGCCTCTTCCTTTGACATCTCTCCGCCTCACCCTACCCATCCTCTTCGCTTCCCTATCCGGTTTTTATCTTTTCTCTCCCTCTAGCGGGAGCTTTTGTCTCGGTGGTGACCCTTGGTCTAACTAGACGAACCCCACGGCCGTTAAGGTCCTTTTTTCTCCCACCGACAAGCAACTGATACAACAAGCAGTTCAGTCCCTCCAAGACAAGGCAATCGTGGGTAGAATTATGGGCCTCACACTTGCGAGAGTGGATCCATTCGAGCTTGGCACTAGAGGGTGACGGCATTGATGTGATCTCATCAATGTATAGCCTGAAGAGAGTCGGTGAGAGTGGGCAACCCTGCTTCACCCCTATGGTGCTCTCAATCCAATCTGATAGCCCCCCAGGAACGCAGACTCGCCCTTCGACGGACTCGTATAGACTCATCACTCCCTAGATCATGACCTCTGGGAGATGCAGCTCCTGTAATCGCTTGATCAGGCAAGAGCGAGGGACTGTGTCAAAAGCCTTCCGAAAGTCCACAAAGCAAGTGTAGACCTTTTGGCGTCTCGACTTCGCCTCCTCGATGATGGCTTTCAGGGTAAAAATATGGTCCAGTGTGGAGTGCTGTCTCCAGAAGCCTGCCTGCCCAAGAGCCCACTCTCCGTGATCCTCTGTATAACTACTGATCGCCCTCTCCAGTATCAACCCATAAATCTTAGCCAAAGTGTGACCAATCATGAGAGTGCGGTAGTTCCTAGTATCCCTTGCCTTATGTATGGGTACAATGGTGGTAGTGCTTCAAGTAGATGGGAACCCGTGATATACTGCATGGTTGAATAGCTGCGTTCGAACCGGGGACAAGATGTCCTGTCCATGTGTGAAGTGCTTTGTACGTAGCCTCTGGTGCTCTCTGGTTTTGTAGATGAAGGAGGGCATTCCTCACGTTCTGCGCAGTGAACAAGTGACAAGTAGTGGGTCTAGGCATAGAGGACATATCTCTGACTTGGGATGTCATTTAAGGAGCATGCATATGATATATCTGTGCCAAATCTCTAGGTCCGTGATGAGAATGGGCCGTTTCCCCTCTGATAGGAGTCCCCAGGCGATAGTCGGGTCTCCCCTCGAAAAGATCCAACCACCTCATCAACCCCGCGAGTGAGAAAAGTTTGCTTCTTCCATCGTGTCATCCGACGTGAGATGTGATGTGCCTCAGATGATGTCAGGTGTCCCAAGGCCTGCTGAAACCGGCCTCTAATCATTCAGAGGGCAGTGGAACTAAACCTTTAATCACTTCAGCACTTATTTACAGCTCACAAAGCATATATCACAACCATTAACCATTGCATGATCACCATTTGGCATTTACCCATTTGTTCACAAACAAAACCATTGAAAAAGGGATGGAGGCTAGAATGCCTCTGCTCAACAAACATAGACAAGTGCACCCGATTGGCCCCAAACACCGTGACGCCTCTTTCGGTATTTCTTTATATTTCACAGTGAAATGATTACAAGTTGCATTTGGGAGACCTTCCGTGCAACTCTGAGCACGCAGCCCCAATTCACTAAGCCTTCGCAAGGCTTTCAAGCATAGAACACCATCACATAAGTGCACTTAACCCTAGACTCAACCCAAAGGCATTCTCTTTTTCGAGTGCAATTCCATTGGCTGTCCAGATGCAATCACACTGTACCCCAGCTGCACTCTCTTTGAGTGGTTTCCAGATGGCATTCACAAAGCTTTTCAAAGCTCCAAAATAAAATCAGCAAAGTACCCAACCAAAGAATGACTCATGTAGCACTGCTTGGGCACCTGTGAGCCAAGAAAGAGGCGGCACACGAGGCCAACCAATAGCTTATGGCAAAAAGAAATTGCAGCAGCAAAATCACAACTTACCAAGCCCTGAAAACTCGAACCAAGTCCTCAATCGCCAAGAGGACATAGTTAGCCAATGCCCAATTGCATTCTCAGCCAAAGAGGAGTGCAGAGGCATGAAGAAAGAGCATTTACAAGAGCCGACCAGCAATAATTCCATTGAAAAATGCGAAAAGAAGCACTTTTGTCGCGAAGAAATGGGAGTTCTTGGGCTCAAAAGAAGCGTGCTTTAGAGAGGAATGCATTGAGAAGGTTTTGGAGAAGTTTCATTGTCGGAAAGTCCTCCAAAACTGAGAAAAACCAGTCAACCAGCGCGTGGGACCACTCGAAATTCAACAGAAAGCTGTAGCTTTGCAAGAGGAGAGGCCTAAGAGGCTGTAGAAGCAAAAAGGCCCAGAAAAAGCCACTTTTGCAAATTCGACCAGCAAAAGAAGTGCTCAGCTCTGCCCATTCTACCAAACGCACGGAGGAAAAAGCATATCACTGCGAAGGGGAGGCAGAGGGGAAGCCATCGGGCCAAACGGAAGTCGAGGAATCCAAACGGGTGAGTAGTTATGAAGAAAAACGGAATTCAACTGAAGGAGGCTGAAAAACCAGTCCAAAATCTCAACAAAGGGAAAAGATGAGATAGAAAAGCACACATGTGAAGTTTAGAAGGCCCAGGAAGGTCTAGGAATGGCAAAGGAGCATCTAGAAGGCACTAGAGCCACCTGGAACTCTAGGGGGGCACTGAAGCTACATGGCCCTCTAGGGGGGCCCATAAAAAATGCCACATCATCATTTCCCAACAACCACTCTTTTAATTCCTTGGAATGCCTTTGGGCCTAGGGATTAATTACGCTTATGTGCTAGGCACCATGCCGCGTTTAATTACAAATTATTAAGCCCATGCTTGGACTTTTAAAACCAAAGTTGTCACGGCCTTGTAGTATATTAAAGTACTTAGAATTTCACGCCCCCGTGACATACCCCTCTCTTGAAACAACAAACCACAGTTTCTTGCCCCAAAACACAGGAGCGATTATGAAATATAGCATAAAAGACTATACAAGAAAGTCGTAGCTATAGTATACAGAGACAGTGAAAATATGGCTAGGAGAGGCATGCATCCATCCATATACACTGCTCAAAATCTATGTGATCCTCGACGATCAATAGTCAAGATGCATCAATATCATAAGTCTCACAGCAGAAATACTGTCAGCTCAGTATCTCGGATGAAACATACAGTGTCATCAAGCAACCTCATGAAATCACGGTGAGCCCATCTGTACTGAGGGAGTGGAGGTGCTACCCCTCTCTCGGACACCAAGTAATGCTCCAGACGCTCGCTCTGCTGAACTACCTGTAGGAGCCCGGACCGCAGTCGGCTCTAATTGGAAAGCATCAAGGTAAAGCTGCAATATCCCAGGTGAATCTACCAGTTCACCTTCCTCCATCCATTTCACATCAAGTGATGGGTAATTTTGAAATTTTACCAAGTAGCGACGGATAACTTTACCCTTGAGCTCTATGTGCCAGAATCTGCTCTGGGACCAGAAGTTGATCCTGTTCTGCCACTTCAGGCTGCACCTCATCAGGTAAATCCTCGGGAATGTCTCCATGATATTGCTTTAATAAGCTCACATGAAAGGCATTATGTATCTTCCAATGCGGAGGCAACTTCAGCCTGTAAGCTACCTCGTTTATCTTTTCAGAAACCTGGAAAGGACCATAGTAACGCATGTTCAGCTTTGTGTACAACCTTTCCTTGCCTTTCTTATTTTTCAGCCTTGCCTTCTGAAAACGCAGCAAAACCCAATCACCTTCAGTGAATACCAATTCCCTACGGTGCTTATCTGCTGCTCTTTTCTGCTTGTCCTGACTTCTTTGCAAGGCATATTTGATCTTCTTGTAAGCCTCTTCAAGGCTTTCCACAAAACTATCAGCTTCGAAGTTTTTCTCTTTTGTATGCAAAATGGGAGGTATCTTTCTGGCACCTTCCACTATTTCAAAAGGTGCTTTACCTGTGGATGTGTGTACCATATTATTGTAAGCATATTTAATATGTAAGCATATTCCAGCAAAGGCAAATAATGCTCCCATTTGCTTTTGTGGTCTGAGACATAGCATTTAAACATATCCAAGATGGTAGAGTTTTCCTGCTCCGATTGTCCATCAAACTGAGGGTGAAAAGATGACGAAAAATTCAGCGTAGTGCCCATATTTTCAAACAGCCCTCTCCAAAAGAGGCTGGTCATCCTCGGATCTCTATCACTGATTATGGATTCAGGCATCCCATGATACTTAAAGACATGCTGTAGAAACAATTTGGCCATTTGATCTGCTGTAATTTTCTTTCTTACTAGCACAAAGTGGGCTTGTTTTTTAAACCTGCAAATTATTGTCTACAATCCATCATGCCCAGTAGGAGTACGTGGAAGATCAAACACACAATCCATAGCTATGCTTTGCCATGGTCTATCCGGAATTGGCAAAGGGTGTAACAACCCAGGTGCCTTCTGCCTGTCAACTTCTTGGTGTTTATTAATAGCTTGTGTCTTTTCAACTCTTGAAACACAATAGTGAGGTGTTTTCTGTGCTCCTGCTCATTTTTAGAGAACACAATGATGTCATCGAAGAAAGTGCCCACAAACTTTCTGTGTGCTCTAAAAATTCTGTCCATCATTCTATTGAAAGTGGCAGGTGCATTAGTCAAACCAAAAGGCATCACAAGGAACTCATATAAGCCAAATGAAGTGCTGAAGGCAGTCTTGTAGACATCTTTAGGCCGTATCCTTATCTGATGGTATCCACTTTTAAGGTCAATACGACTGAACATTGAGGAACCTTCCAACCGATCCAATATATCATCAATGCATGGAATTGCAAAACGGTTCTTAATTGTGACTTTATTCAAAGCCCTATAATCAATACACATTCTCCAACTGCCATCCTTCTTTTGCACAAGCAACACAGGGGAACAGTAAGGAGAATTACTTAGCTGTATTAATTCCTTTTCCAAGAGTTCCTTCACTTGTGACATTATCTCTTCCTGTTGTGCCTTACTGACACGATAGGGAGGTATATTAGGCGGTGAGCTTCCTGGAATTATATCAATTTGATGATCCTCAAGCCTCTTGGAAGGTAATTCTTGAGAAGTGCATTTGAGAAACAATCCTGAAAATCTGAAATAAAAGCAGCCCTTTCTCTATCTAAAGCAGAAAGAGTAGAGCCTTCCTGAAGTGGTTGGCTGTCCTCTTTGACAAAAATCAAGTACGCTAAAATATGACGCTTTATTACATTGGAAATACAAGAAGCTGAAACTGCAGGGATGGACTCCCCTTTCAACTTTACATCAAGTACATGATTTTTGCCTCTATGAGTTAAAGAAATCTTCTTGTTTCTCATTTGCACATCAGCCCCCACCTTGTACATCCAAGGCATCCCAAGCAAAGCATCACACTCTGGCAAAGGCATAATGTAGAAGTCCTCTGCATCCTGATATCCTTGGATATGCATCCTCAACTTGCCAATGATAGGAATGACAGGTGTGTTCAGTTCAGGGTTGGCCATATCACACATGCCGGATGGCCCCATTTCCTCAGGCTTGATGCCAAGCCTTCCTGCCATATTAGGAGTTATGAAATTCGCCTTTGCCCCAGAATCAAAGAAAAACAAACAATTCTGATTTCTGATTTTTTCCCATGCTCTGCACATCTCAGTCTTTTTCGTTTCTTCTTCATCATGTGCATGTAGCAAACTCCCAATCACATCTGGAAGAAGTCCTGTGGAAGGTTTAGGCCTTTTGCCCTTCCGATCAGCCTGTTTATCACCATTCTTATCATCATCTGACCTGTCTCTTTTCTTGAACGGGCAATCATAAGAGCGGTGTCCCTTTCCTTTGCATATAAAACATTTGTTTTGCTCCATGAGTGACTTTTTCTCTTCATCACATAACTTGGTACGAGGCTGTTTATTAGGCTGTCCACGCCTTGACCAGCTTTGAATTGGGCTTTTCCTCCCTTTTGAAACGGTCGTTTGCCATAATTTTTATTTTTAGATTTGATGTCCTTATCCAGGTGTTTGGCAGCCCGTTTGTTGTCTTCTTTCTTGCTGTCCATAAAGCCCAAATTCTTCTCCTGCATCCATGCATATGCTGTCCTTGCATTCTCAATTAATTGAGTCATAGAACCCACCTTGGTTTTGATGCAATAATCACGTAGCTCACTAGGCAATCCACAACAGTACCTCTCTATGTGCTCTTTCAAAGAAACATGCCTGTAAGAGCTCAATGGCAGCAAAACATCCCAAAACCTCTTGGTGTAATCATCAAGATTCTTGCAAAGTTTGTATGACAAGTCATGCCAGTGTGAAAGTACTTCAACTTCAAAAGTTGGAGTAAGCCAAGTAGAAGAGAACACTTGCTTAAATTCCAGCCAAGTAGCAAGTGCATCTCCATGAAGCATAAGGTTGGTGTACCACTTAGTGCATTGCCTTTCAAAAATGTGGCGACCTTCCTCGTCTTGGATGCTTCTGTAAACAAACCCCCAAGAAATGCAGCATCAAACTATTGAAGGAATGTGAGGGCTTTGTACCTGTCCTGTACTCCATTATATGTATCAAACTTGACATGAGAACCACCATCCTTAAATTCTTTATATACATTTGATATTGGCTGTCCCAAAGATGGCTGTATATTTGCAACATTCCCTTCACTAGGGAGAGCCATGCTTGGCTGAACATTAGGCATGGGAGCATATGCTGTGGCTTGCATGCCTGGCTGCATTCCCACATTGTCATACATGGCTTGCTTTCTATGCCCAATTGGCGGTGGAATCAACATAGCATCAAAGATAGAATTTGTACCAAAATATTCAGGTTGCTGCCTCAAATATGGCTGAGGTGGTTGAGCCACATTTATGGACCGCACATTATTATTTTGAGGAGTAGGAGTACCCAAACCAAGGCCTTGTGCTGGCTGCTCATACTGTTGCACTGGCTGTACTTTTTGTAGCTCTTTCTCAAGTGCTCTTTTGGGTGATCCCTCTCTCTTGGAAGTCACTTTCTGAGTCATTTTTGATGGCTGTCCCTCATGGGAAACTGATGCATTAGTGTGCGGTCTGCCATGAGAAGCTGATGCATGTGTGTACTCACTCTTTTCGTGCTTGTGCTTTGTTGATTTCTTCTTCTTCTTGGCATTTGTTTACACAATCTGAGCCAAATTTTGAGCCAGCTGAGTCAAAGCAGTCACTGCGCTTGCAAGCTGTGCATTCAACATAGTAGCATCATCTGACTCACTGCTAGAACTAGTATCATTGTTGAGCTCAGTTGTAGCTTCATGTGTGGCCTGCTCAAAAGGCATTTGTTGTGCTCCCTGCAGCTGTATACTAGCTGGATCATAAAGGCTTTCTTGCCTTCTTCTTTGAGGAGTTGTGGAGCTCTCTTGCTCATGGGTACTCACCATGTTTATGGTTGTAATATTCAGCTGTCAAAAAGTGCAGCAAAGATATCCCTCCACCAAACTACCGAGGCCCACCTCTTGAGAAAGAGTGTGTGGTATCTTGGCAATGGAACCAATGAAACCGGCCTCTAATCACTCAGAGGGCAGTGGAACTAAACCTTTAATCACTTCAGCACTTATTTACAGCTCACAAAGCATATATCACAACCATTAACCATTGCATGATCACCATTTGGCATTTACCCATTTGTTCACAAACAAAACCATTGAAAAAGGGATGGAGGTTAGAATGCCTCTGCTCAACAAACATAGACAAGTGCACCCGATTGGCCCCAAACACCGTGATGCCCCTTTCGCTATTTCTTTATATTTCACAGTGAAATGATTACAAGTTGCATCTTGGAGACTTTCCCTGCAACTCTGAGCACGCAGCCCCAATTCACTAAGCCTTCGCAAGGCTTTCAAGCATAGAACACCATCACATAAGTGCACTTAACCCATAGATTCAACCCAAAGGCATTCTCTTTTCTGAGTGCAATTCCATTGGCTGTCCAGATGCAATCACACTGCACCCCAGCTGCACTCTCTTTGAGTGGTTTCCAGATGGCATTCACAAAGCTTTTCAAAGCTCCAAATTAAAATCAGCAAAGTACCCAACCAAAGAATGACTCATGTAGCACTGCCTGGGCACCTGTGAGCCAAGAAAGAGGCGGCACACGAGGCCAACGAATAGCTTATGGCAAAAAGAAATTGCAGCAGCAAAATCACAACTTACCAAGCCCTGAAAACTCAAACCAAGTCCTCAATCGCCAAGAGGACATAGTAGCCAATGCCCAATTGCATTCTCAGCCAAAGAAGAGTGCAAAGGCATGAAGAAAGAGCATTTACAAGAGCCGACCAGCAAGAATTCCATTGAAAAATGTGAAAAGAAGCACTTCTGTCGCGAAGAAATGGGAGTTCTTGGGCTCAAAAGAAGCATGCTTCAGAGAGGAATGCATTGAGAAGGTTTTGGAGAAGTTTCATCGCCGGAAAGTCCTCCAAAACTGAGAAAAACCAGTCAACCAGCGCATGGGACCACTCGAAATTCAACAGAAAGCTGTAGCTTTGCAAGAGGAGAGGCCCAGGAGGCTGTAGAAGCAAAAAGGTCTAGAAAAAGCCACTTTTCAAATTCGACCAGCAAAAGAAGTGCTCAGCTCTGCCCATTCTACCAAACGCACAGAGGTAAAAGCATATCACTGCGAAGGGGAGGCAGAGGGAAAGCCATCGGGCCAACCGGAGGTGGAGGAATCCAAACGGGTGAGGAGTTATGAAGAAAAATGGAATTCAACTGAAGGAGGCTGAAAAACTAGTCCAAAATCTCAACAAAGGGAAAAGATGAGTGAGACAACCACACATGTGAAGTTTAGAAGGGCCAGGAAGTTCCAAGAATGGCAAAGGAGCATCTAGAAGGCACTAGAGCCACCTGGAACTTTGGGGCCCATTAAAAATGCCACATCATCATTTCCCAACAACCACTCTTTTAATTCCTTGGAATGCCTTTGGGCCTAGGGATTAATTACGCTTATGTGCAAGGCACCATGCCGCGTTTAATTACACATTATTAAGCCCATGCTTGGACTTTTAAAACCAAAGTTATCACGGTCTTGTAGTACATTAAAGTACTTAGAATTTCACACCCTCGTGACACTTGCTCGCTCTCATCTCCTTACACTCATCATCGTACCAAGGGTTCTGAGGCATCTTTCCAACTGGGGCATGTGTGGGTCGAGTCGTAGGGAAAGATATGATGGCAGCCTCATGTACCACTGAAGCCAAAGTGGTTGAAACCTGAGCAAGGTCTACCTTCGCTCCGTGTAGGGTCGGAAGCTCTCGAGCTAAGTGACTCACGTAAACTGGATCGAGGGTCAGGTCAAAGTGAACATGGGTCCAGGTGGGCGCATGGAGGACTCTCTCTGTGACTGGCGTGGTAGCGAAAATACAGAATGCCAGGTCAGCCCCGAGTGGGGGAGGGGTTACTATAAAGCCGTGAATCTGAGATGCGAAGGCAAGGGATCCCATCAGGTAGTCCACTATGCTTGCCGCCCCTCCATGTGGGAAACAACTGAGTCCATTGGATGATGGCCATCTCTAAAGGCCGTTGTATATGATCAGATCATATACTGCTCCCATAGCAAGTAGGTGCCGCCCATACCCTGTCACGTGTGGAGCATCTGCTGAGTGTCTCACTATCTCGAGCTCAACTGCATCTAACTCTGGTACTATGAGGGAATCGGATGCAAAGTCAAGTAGTCCCACCTGGTTGTCTCGTGTGCGTGCATTGAAGTCACCAAAGAGGAGGGTGTCACCTTGTCTAGAGGACTCTGTGATATGATTGTGTATACTCTCATATGGGCTGTTCCCTTCTGTGGCAACCTCACGTGCATAGGATGATGTATCCGGAGGAAAGTAGCACACCGCAATGAAGATCGGTTGTGTCTTTGGTATCTGGAATCTAATCCACATGTGCCGTGTATGTTCCTCTTTCCTAACCACAGAAAGGAGTGGCTGAGGGCTGACTTGAAGAGGACAGCCACACCCCCAGAGCCTCGTACTCCACTGTCCCTCCTCAGTTCCTTCCTGTGGGCAGATTCCCATGTGTATCCTGTCACAGTGGGTAGCCCTCTCTCACGTGCATAGGATGATGTATCCGGAGGAAAGTAGCACACCGCAATGAAGATCGGTTGTGTATTTGGTATCTGGAATCTAATCCACATGTGCCCTGTATGTTCCTCTTTCCTAACCACTGAAAGGAGTGGCTGAGGGCTGACTTGAAGAGGACAGCCACACCCCCAGAGCCTCGTACTCCACTGTCCCTCCTCAGTTCCTTCCTGTGGGCAGATTCCCATGTGTATCCTGTCACGGTGGGTAGCCCTCTCTTTGGGCTCTCGTGTGTCTCAATCTGTCCCTTTTTTTTTCTTGAATGAAGGGAGGCTGAATATTCTGTTCTTGTTTGCAGGTCCTCCTGTGTGGCACTGTGGGTGTGCCCGCACCTTAAAGGCTGTCCATGACAGTCTTTGAGCAGTCCAAGGAGCCATGGGGGGGGGGCTTGGGGTGGGGTTTGGACAGAGAAGCAGCCCACGCGGGCCCTGAGCCCTGTCGCAAGTCGGGGGGGGGTTGACAGCCCTAGTGCCTGTTGTGCAAGTGGCGCTGCTGTTGGGAGGTCCTGGTACTAGGGTTGGCTTAAGTGCTGCCACATGTCACTAAGCAGACCACCCAATGAACCCAAGGTTAGTTGGACCTAACCCAGGTAGGTTCCTATTTGGCACGTGGCCTAAGGTTTGAGACCTTGTGGAAGACTTGCAGGATGCAAGGTGACGACGATGGCACGGTGAAGCAGGATTTGTTGGAGCGTGGCCGTGTTGTGGAGTCGTTTGCATGCAGGCACCGTTGGCTGCGAGCTCGCTTGGAGGCTTTGCGTGGAGAAGTTGTTGCTGGAAGTAGCCGGAGCTCAGAGGTGGTTGCGGCTGCTCTCTATCGTGGAGGTCGCTCATGGATACAAGTCGTGGCATTGTTGGCGGTTGAGCATAGCTAGGCCTCATTGTTTGGCGCTGTGGTTCACTGGCTGGGTTGTTTGGAGCATCGCTTGTCTTTGTAGTAGGAGCCGGTGAAGTTGGGTCGAGGCCGTTCTTAGAGCTTTGGGCGTTTGGGGCGCTGCTGAATGAGCCGGATGGCTGTAGAGGCTTATCTGCTGCAGGTCGTAGAGAGGTCCGCTGATGGCGTCTCATTTGGCTTCTGCTCGTCTATAGTTGTAGAAATGGGAGATGATTTTGGCGCAGGAGTTTGCGTGGGCTGTCAGCCGTGGAGCTTGCTAACAGACCTCCAAGATGTGCTGAAGAAGATCATTCACTTCTTTCCTGATACGAGAGGAACTTGCAAGTTGTGGCAGGTTGTGGGAGCTTTGAAGACTTGGAGGCGTGAAGCTTGGGAGCTTGGAGCTGAGACGCGTTGTTGGTGGCTCGTAGAGCGTAGGAGGAGAGCAAGGCGGGTGGAGGCGGAGAGCAAGGGTGGCCTGGGGGTGAGCAGCTAGCGTGGAGGGGAGCATGGCGGGGAGCAGCATCAGGAGCATCAGCAGCATGGGGGCAAGGTGTGGGGGAACATCATGGCGGGGAGAGAGCAGGCAGCATAGCAGGGAGCAGCATGGCGAGGCAAACACAGAGAGAGAGAGAGAGAGAGAGAGAGAGAGAGAGAGAGGGAGGGAGAGAGGGAGGGAGGGAGTATTTCGAGAGGCACTTGAGGAGGAGCAGCAGCAGGAGCCCATATGAGAGAGAGAGAGAGAGAGAGAGAGAGAGAGAGAGAGAGTTTATTAAAGTCTTCATAAGACCAATGGGTCTATGAGACTGTGAAAAACCTGATACAATGAGCTGTGGTAGTGGAGCTACTAAACGAGCATCCACACCAATGCAGAATGCAAAAAAAAGCAAAATGGCAATACTAAGTCCTAAGTACAACATAGTTATATCCCGACTATATAAATCTCAGCATCATCATAACCATCATCATCATCATCATCGTCAGCAACAAGACATCAAGATGGATGAGGCTGTGGAAGTGGAGGCATGAGGTCAGCAATAGAACTCTGTCGCCCCCTCAAGGGTGCAGTCCTGGTACATCTCTTGGTCGTAGCTCTGCGTCTAACCAAGGCCATTGTGACCCCCATCGGTCGGGCTCTGACCCTAAACAAGGAGGGATGTCCCCAAGTGTGATTTGTGAGTCAACCCTCTGTTTGAGCTGTCGGGTCACAGGCTCCGAGTCACGGTCATGTCGAGATCTCGCCTCGAGGGGGTCTATGTGATCTAGTTGAAAGAACTCTGTGATAGAGCTCTGAGAGGTATCAGTTGAGGGAGAAGTCTGCTCTTGTCTCCGTGCTCGTAGTATTCTATCGTGGTGTTTGAGCATCTCATGAATGAAACCAGCCAAGCATCGCTCGTCTGGGTAGGAGAGGACACGAGCCGACATCCCATAACTATCTCTGAAGAGGCAGTAGAAACGCCCTCGGATCTCATAGTAAACAAGACACCTGAAGATGAAGTGCTCCTCTGTCTCAACCTCCTGCATGTCACACAGTGTGCATATACACCTCTCCCTGGGTAACCGCTCTGCTCGGCCGCTCTCGATACGAAGTCTGTGTGAAGAGACCTGGAACTGCCCAAGGGAGATCCTCAGCGAGTGGGGTAGGTGAATCTGCGTGTATCCTGGTGGATCAATGAAACCCTCCACTGTGATATGTGGGAAGTGATCTCTGTAGAAGCCCAGCTTCACTGGAAGATCACTCGGGCTAAACCAAGTCCGGAATGTGTGTAGCTGTAGTAGATCCTCACGGATAACTTGGTTGACCTTGTGTGATAGGAGGGGAGAGAAAGGAGCATCCATGTTGTACTGGAAAGGAGATAGTGTGTTTATGTGGAGCCCTAGTCTTGCAAACCATCTCTCTGTGCGTGCATACCAGCTCCAAGTGCCATAGAAGAGGACAGTGCTAGCTATGGTATTCTGCTACGCTCAGATGTGTAATCCCCATACTCCTTGACTTGGTATAGATATGTAATGACCTGAAATGCAGCATCTAGCTGTAATGGGGGTGACCCAAACTCCACGCGAATGATCTGGTGAGGGACAGATGGCTTACCACGGATCATCCGTGATAACATGAGAGCCTGTAGCCGCTTCACCCTGGTCCACTCTGTATCCGACAAATCTGGCCCCCAACATGGGCTGCGATATATCCTTGCAGGGCGGACCAAGGAGTCAAAAAGCAACCCTTTGGCTCGTGGATCCTGAAAATGAGAGCAGAAACACTGTCTGTCTAGTCTAGCCAATGAAGCATATCCTCTGCTCAAGCGCCTGCATCGCGGGTCTCATGGTGAAAGTGGGTCCGAAAAAGATGACCCCCAGATAAGTGTATGATGAAACTACCTCAACAGGGGACCCATCAAATGTGGAATGCTCATCGCGCATGACGACTCAAGATGTATTGAAGATCATAACCTTGGTTTTACCCAAGTTGACCTTCAAATCATGAGACTCACAAAAGGATTGTAGTACGTCAATGTGTCTCTGGAGGTAGTACATCAACGTGTCTCTGGAGTCCCTCTGCTGAGGAAGACGAGAGCCACGTCATCTTCCTAAAGTAATATCCGGATCAGCGTGCCCGCGAGAGAGCAGCCTACCCCACCTTGTGCTTGCATCACTATCTCTTCTCTTTTAAATCAGAACTTAAATCCCATCTTCAAGTTTTGGTTCCTCTGGATGCTGAATATTCAAAATGCAGAAGTACCACTGCAGTGCCTCTTCAATATCTCTTTATGCTCAGAATCCTCTTCTGAATACGAAGCTGCTGAAATCTCTTTATAGTTGTCTTGAGTTTCAGGACACGGAGCTGCGGCGGGCTGAGTTCTCCTACCACTCCTCCCGGGTCCGATGGGTACAGCAGGGGGACAAGATGACGAAGCAGTTCTTTCAGACCATTGGGCCCCGATCGACAGGCACACAGCTACAGCGTCTCTGGGACTCGCAGGGTATCATGCACACTGACCCGTAGGAGATACTTGACATGACCACTGGGTTTTACAGCCAGCTCTTATAGACAGAGAGGATGACCCCAGCTGGTCTTGAGAGCTAGTTTGGGATCATGTTCCAACAATAGTCTCGCGGGACTTATGCAGCAGACTTAAGGAGCCTTCGATGTAGAGGCCAAACAAGGTAGGTGATAATGGGCACCCTTGTTTGACCTCGATAGTGCTCATGATCTCGTCTGTCCATCTAGATCCTGTCCGGACTCTGCCATAAACTTGCTCATAAAGTGCCATGACAGCCCAAATGATCTCCTGGTCGTAACGTAGATCCTGTAGGCATTGTATGAGGTGAGCTCTCGAAACGGTGTCAAATACCTTGCGGAGGTCCACAATGCAACATTAAACCCTTTGCTTCCATGCCCTCGCCTCCTCGATGATACATCTGAGTGCGAGAATGTGGTCAATGGTCCCATGATCCTGCCTGAAATCGGCCTGTCGCGCTGCTCTGAGCCCTCGACACTTCACAAATCTGCTGACCTTAGAATCAAGTATTGATGCATAAATTTTGGACATGGCATGTCCAATCATGATGGTTCTGTAGTTCTCCGGGTTCATGGAATCCCTTGCCTTGTGGATGGGTGAGATAGTGTTGATGGTTTAGGTGCGTGGAAACCCCAAGCAAACGGCTTCATTAAATAGCTTGGCTAAGATCGAGGCTAGGAGGTTAATCCCATATGCAATGAACTCAGTGCATAGTCCCTCATGATCCTTCGCTCTGCTGTTATGAAGTTTCATTACGGCATCCTTTACCCCCCCCCTAGTGAAGAGGGTGCAGGATGTGGGGCGTGGCATATGTGATAGGTTAGGGGCTAGCTGATTTGGGATATCATAGAGCGCGCGTGCATAATCAGACCACATTTGAGTGTGAGTGAGTGGTGGGGGGGACCGTCCCTCTAGAAATCTCCACAAGAAGTCCTTAGAGTTGTTACTGAATAGAATGTTCAGTAGCTCCTCGTTCTGACGCACGAAGTCAAGTTTCTTCTTGCGTACCAGACGACGGTACTCGTGTAGCGTCTCTGGCTCGTTCAGAAGGCTGTTTTTTGTTTCGAATTTGAGTTGACGGCGTAAAGCCTTACACTCATCATCGTACCAGCTATTACAGCGTACAGTCCTAGGAGGTTGTGGGCGGGTGGTGCGGGTGGTGTGGGAAAAGGCGTGAAGAGCGGCCTCGTGCAGTGGTGGTGGTAACCATAGAGGTCGAGGATGTGGTGAGCAGCATGGGCTTTGGGTGGGCCCTTTTCTTCTGGGCTGCGGTGCTGTCCACTGCCAAACTGCTCCGGTTGCTGCGTTTGTTGAAGTCCTCCAGATTGAGTTGCTTTTGTGTTTTCGTCTTGTCACCGTTCCCCTTCCCCATCTCCACGTGTATGCAAATTTGGACCGAAGGGTCTCTCGCCAAGTCTCCTATCCTCATCCCCCAGTTCCCTTCATTATGGGGGAGGCAACAGCCGGCAAAGAAGGGGTTGCAGGAGGTCGGAGAACCCCTGTTCGCAGCTCCGACCCCTTCTTTTTTTTAATCCTCCCTCCCTTGGGAAAAAAAAAACGGGGGGGGGGGGGGCTGAGCGAGGGGTAGCGAGGGGGTACGGAGGGGTAGCAAAGGGGTAGGGGGGGGGGGGGGAGAGGGGTAGCGGAGGGGTAGCGGAGGGAGCAGCGAGGGGTAGCGAGGGGGTACGGAGGGAGCAGCGAGGGGCAGCGGAGGGGGTAGCAGTGGAGGGGGCAGCGGAGGGAGCAATGAGGGGTAGCGGAGGGGGTAGCAGCAAAAGGGGCAGCGGAGGGAGCAGCGGAGAGAGAGTTTACGAGGGGTAGCGGAGGGAGCAGCGAGGGGTAGCAGTGGAAGGGGCAGCGGAGGGAGCAGAGCATATCCACACAGAGAGAGAGAGAGAGAGAGAGAGAGAGAGAGAGAGAGAGAGTATTTCGAGAGGCACCTGAGGAGAAAGAAAGAAAGAAAGAAAGTTTATTAAAGTCTTCGGAAGACCGATGGGTCTATGAGATTGTGAAAAACCTGATACAATGAGCTATGGTGGTGGAGCTACTAAACGAGCATCCACACCAATGCAAAATGCAAAAAATGCAAAATGGCAGTACTAAGACGTAAGTAAAACATAGTCATGTTGGTAGTCGACTATGTATCACTCTCAGCATATCATCAACATCATCATCATTATCAACCGTAAGATGTCAGGATGGATGAGGCAGTGGAGGCATGAGGTCGGTAATAGAATGTTGTCACCCCCTCAAAGGTGTAGTCTTGGCACGTCTCTTGGTCGTAGCTCTGCGTCTAACCAGGGCCACTGTGACCCCCATCGGTCAAACAAGGAGATGTCCCCCAGTGTGATCTGTGTCAATCCTCTGTCTGAGCTGTCGGGTCACCGGCTCCGGGTCATGGCCATGTTGAGGCCTCGTCCCGTGGGGGTCTACGTGGTCTGGCTGAAAGAACTTCGTGATAGAGCTCTGAGAGGGATCAGCTGAGGAAGAAGTCCGATCTTGGCTCCGTGCTCGGAGTATCCTCTCGCGGTGTCCAAGTGTTTCATGAAAGAAACCTACCAAACATCGCTGGTCTAGGTAGGAGAGGAAATGGGCCAAAATCCCATAGCTATCTCTGAAGAGGCAGTAGAAACGCCCTCGGATCTCATAGTAAACAGGACACCTGAAGATGAAATGCTTCTCTGTCTCAACCTCCTGCATGTCACACAGTGTGCATATGCGCCTCTCCCTAGGTAGTCGCTCTACTCTATCGCTCTCGATACGGAGTTTGTGCGAGGAAACTCGGAATTGCCCAAGAGAGATCCTCAGCGAGTGGGGTAGGTGAATTTGCGTGTATCCTGGTGGGTAATGAAACCCTCTGCTACGATATGTAAGAAGTGATCTTTGTCGAAGTCTAGCTTCACTGGAAGATCACTCGGGCCCAACCAGGTCCGGAATGTGTGTAGCTGTAGTAGATCCTCACGGATAACCTGGTTGACCTCGTGTGATAGGAGGGGAGAAAACGGAGCATCCATATTGTACTGGAATGGAGGTAGTTTGTCCATGTGGAGCCCTAGCCCCCCAAACCATCTCTCTATGCGTGCATACCACACCTCTGGTCTCACCTTGCTGCAAGTGCCATAGAAGAGAACAGTGCTAGCCATGGTAGCCTGCTACGCCCAGAGGTATAATCCCCATACTCCCTGACTCGGTACATGTACGTGATGACTTGAAATGCAGCATCTAGCTGTAATGGGGGTGACCCAAACTCTGCCTGAATGATCTGGTGAGGAACGGATGGCTTACCACGGATCATCCATGATAACATGAGAACCTGTAGCCACTCCACCCTGGCCCACTTTGTATCCAATAAGTCTGGCCCCCAACATGGACTGCCATACATCCCCGTTGGGTGGACCAAGGAGTCAAAAAGCAACCCTTTGGTTCGTGGATTCTGAAAGTGAGAGCGGAAGCACTGCCTCTCTAGTCTAGCCAATGAAGCATATCCTTTGCCCAAGCGTGCCTCCATCGCGGGTCTCATAGTGAAGCTGGGTCCGGAAAAGATGACCCCAAGATAAGTGTATGATGCAACTACCTCAACAGGTGACCCATCAAATGTGAACTGCTCCTGGCGCATAACGGCTTGAGATGTATTGAAGATCATAACCTTGGTTTTACCTAGGTTGACCTTCAAATCATGAGACTCACAAAAGGACTGTAGTGCTTCAAGGTGTCTCTGGAGCCCTTCTGCCGAGGAAGACAAGAGAGCCATGTCATCTGCGTAAAGCAATATCCAGATCAGCGTGCCCGCAAGAGAGTAACCTACCCCCCGTGTCTACATCACTGTCTCAATCTCGTCAATGTAGAGGCCAAACAAGGTAGGTGATAATGGGTACCCTTGTTTGACCCCAATAGTGCTCATGATCTCGTCAGTCCACCCAGATCCTGCCCGGACTTTGCCTGAAACTCACTCATAGAGTTCCATGACAGTCCAAACGATCTCTTGGTCGTAACCCAAATCTTGTAGGCGCCGTATGAGGCAGGCTCTCGGAACCGTGTCAAATGCCTTGTGGAAATCGACAAAGCAACAGTAAACTCTCTGCTTCTGTGTCCTCTCCTCCTTGATGATACATCTGAGCGTGAGAATGTGGTCCATGGTCCCATGATCACGTATGAATCTGGCCTATCCCGCTGCTCTAAGTCCTCGACACTCCGCAAATCTGCTAACCTCAGAATCAAGTACTGATGCATAAATCTTGGACATGACATGTCCAATCATAATGGTCGTGTAGTTCTCCGGGCTCATGGGATCCCCTATCTTGTGAATGGATGAGATAGTGTTAATGGTCCAGGTGCGTGGAAACCCAAACAAACAGCTTCATTAAATAGCTCTGCTAAGATCGGGGCTAGGAGGTTAATTCCATATGCAATGAACTCAGTGCATAGTCCCTCATGATCCTTCGCTCGGCCATTATGAAGTTTCATTACGGCATCCTTTACCCCCTCCCTAGTGAAGAGGGTGCAGGATGTGGGGCGTGGCATAGTGAGAGGTTAGGGAGTGGCTAATTTTGGATATCATAGAGTGTGCGTGCATAATCAAACCACACCTGAGTGTCAGTGAGTGGTGAGGGGGACCGCCCCTCTAGAAATCTCCGCCAAAAGTTCTTAGAGTTGTTACTGAATAGGATGTTCAGTAGCTCATCCTCATTCCGGCGAACAAAGTCTAGTTTCTTTCTGTGTACCAGTTGACGGTACTTGTGTAGCGTCTCTGGTTCGCTCAGCAGACTATTTTTGGTTTCGAATCTGAGTTGACGGTGTAAAGCCTTACACTCATCATCATACCAGCTATTACAGGGTACGGTTCCAGGGGGTGGTGGGCGGGTGGTGTGGGGGAAAGCGTGGAGAGCAGCCTTGTGTAGTGAGCGGGTGACTAGGGCAGCATGGTCCTCTAAAATGGGTATAAAGTCAATGTAGGTGAGAAGTAAGTATAGACGGCCAGAGTAAGTAGGTGAGTGATCACGATCAAAGCGTATATCATGGTAGGTGGAGTAAGAGCTAAGCGGGGTGGAGACTGCTGCGCGATGGGGAGTAGAAATGCTAAAGAAAAGATAGGTGTGATCAGCCCTTGGAGGGAGAGGTGCTACGGTAAAATCGGTGATGCGAGATGTGAAGGCAGGGGATCCCATGATGTAGTCCACAACACTGGAGCCTCCCCCATGTGGGAAGCACGTGAAACCACTTGATGCGGGCCATCTGTCAAGACCATTATAAATAATGAGATCATGTATCCTGACGAGGTCTAATAGGGCCTACCCATAGGATGTGAAAGGTCCTCATCTATCAGCCGAAACCTGAGATCATGTATCTTGCCATAGGTCTAATAGGACCTGCCCATAGGATGTGAAAGGTGTTGGGGTAAAGGCACATTGCCAACCCTTCATTAAAAGATAGGACACCTATGACTGTCTTAAGACAGTCATAGGGTAAACCTAATCCTAATAAAACACAAGTGAGTTTGTGGTGTGGCTCATCATTCTCACACCCGCACTTGAGTGTCTCTCTCTCACTCTCACTCTCTTGCTCTTCTTCCTCCTTCTCTCCCCCTTCAACTGGTATCAGAGCCATTCCCCTCCACTCCCTAGTCTACCCATTCCCTGAACTCCCCTCTACCCCTTCCGTACGGACGTACGGACAGCGCCGTACGACCGTACGTCGTCCGTACAGTCGTACGGACGGACTGCGGCGGTGCATTTTCGCCTGCAGGGCAGCAGATCAGTGCACAGGCGGCGCAGCAGATCAGGGCGACAGCGCGGGCGGGGGCTAGGGCGTGGTCGCGGGCGCGGGCTGGGGCGTGGTCGCGGGCGCGTGCTGGGGCGTGGTCACGGGCGGCGACGCGGGTCGCGGGCCTCCTTGCACAGCAGCTGCTAGCTGCAGCTCGAGGCGCCGCATCGAGCAAGCAACCAGCAGCTGCATAGCAGCTGCTACTAGCTGCTAAGCCTCTCGAGGCATTGCGCAGCTGGATCTCCTTTGATGTGCGTGTGTGCGCGTAGGGAGCTAGGCAAAGACTCGACAGTTTTTTTTTGGGGAAAGCGTGCCTACTGCAGGGACAGAAAGTACAGCAGGTACTCTGCAGGTACAGAAAAGTACAGCAGGCACACAATTTTTTTTGGAAGAGGAATAGTGCTGAAGCACTCTGTTTTGTACGCGCAGTACATGAAGCATTCCTGAAGCATTTCAGCTGTATACTGTGCATTTGTTGAGGTACAGCAGGTACTCTCGTGTCACTAACGCTTGAGGTGACTTGTGCCACAGTGGTGGTGTTTGCGCAGTTACTTGTCTTTCAGGAAGGTCAGATGCTTGTTTTGCAGAAGCTTCTATGCATTTACTGAGTGCAATTCTCAGTTTTGGGTGACCATTTCAAGGGGCTTTTGCCTGGACGTGTTTGCAGTATATGCCTTGAGGCAGTGTGTAGCCAGGGATAGCCAGGGAGCACACATTTGCTTTGTTTCCGGAGTGCATTTGGTGACATTTGTTGCAGGTCACATTCTTTGTACGCACTTTGAAAATCTCAGTTGAGCCACGCTTGGTCAGGGCGCATCGAGTTTACTCGGTCCCTAACTGCCCATCGTTGACAGTGCTCAAAAGATTTTCTTCTTGGTGTTTGTACTTTGTGATTTGTGTTGTTACTGAGTACACAGGGGCAGTCTATGCATTGCACATTGTCAGGTAAAAATGTCAGAGAGATTTTCATATTGCATGCTACCTCAGTGTTGAGGTGTTCTCCACTTGATTCAGGTGTCAGATCAAGGGGCTTTTGCCCAGACTTTGTTTGATAGCACTTGGGTTACCGACAGAGATCTTTAGATGCATTTTCTCCCCTTGGTATAAGGGTGATTGCTTGGGATTTATCCCATTTACTGTTGCAGGTTTTGTGACAGGCTGAAGGGTCATTTACTGTTTTTTGGGTGTTTGTCAAGTGGTTTCTGCAATTTAACTCAGTGCAATACCTCATCTGAGGTGGGAGAAGTGATCAGTACAGTCAGTACAGCAGTGTTTACAGCAGTGTTGGTGGTTTTGTCAGATGATTGTGCACTGTTAAGCACTTGTTGAGCAGCTGCAGATGTCTGAAATTACTGTTTTTATGCCTCTTTGAGCTCAGTACAGTGTGTCAGAAGGTACAGTATTTGCAGGGTCATTTACTGTTTTGCTGCAGATTTTACTGACAGTAAAAACAGCACCATTGAGAGTGCTTCTGGCTCTTGAATAGAGCAGGTTTTTCTGAGAAATCAGAATTTTTATTCAGTCTTTTTACTTCCAGGGAGTCAGGTACTTTTCTCATCTGATATGGCATCAGGGGGAAGTGATTCTTCAATTCTGAACATAAAGAAACTGGAAGGAGCACGCAACTATGCATTATGGGCAGAACAGTGCTTGAATGTACTTCTGTTAAAGAAGATTGCTAAGCCCATAAGGGTGAAGGGTGTCAAGCCATCTGACATGGCAGCTGATGACTGGGAAGAGCTTGATTTGTCTGCGAGGGCAGCTATCATGCTCACTATTTCTGACACTCTTGTGTTCAATGTACAGGCTGAAAAGACCTCTTATGGTCTATGGCAAAGACTAGAAGAATTGTATGCCCAAAAGAGCTCAGCCAGTAAGGTTTATTGGCTGAAGAAGCTGGTCGATCTTCGCATGAAGGAAGGTACAGCTATGACCTCACACTTGAGTGAGTTCAATGCCATTTTTACACAGCTGATTGCACAGGGGTTGAACCTTGATGAGGAGTTCAAGGCTACTTTCTTGCTGTGTACCCTCCTCGAGAGTTGGGACACTTTCAAGACCACCCTGTCAAACTCGAATGCCACTCTTATTTATGCTGATGTAGAGAGCTCTCTCCTTATGGAGGAGACGAGTAGGAAGAATAATGCGGGCAGCAAGTCTTCAAATGCTTTGCAGGTACAGGACAGAGGCAGGACTCAGCAGAAGGGGAGATCTGCTAGTAAGTCCAAATCCCGCAGTCAGTCCCGTGGCAAAAAGGACATTGAATGCTTTTATTGTGGCAAGAAGGGACATGTGAAGTCTAAGTGCTTCAAGTTCATACGGGATCAGAAAGCCAAGAAGGCTGAAACAAAGGATGCAGGAAATGCAAGCAAAGGCAAAGGCAAGGCCAAGGCAGATGACTTGGATGCAGTGAATGTTGCAGCAGAGGACAGTGACAGTGACATACATGATGTTTTATGCTCTTCTGCTGTAATAGCACATGCTTTGGTGATTGATGGCCATGACATGCACACCTGGCTCTTGGATTCAGGTGCCTCTTTTCATGTTACTCCTCATAGGGAGTGGTTTACTTCCTACACAGGTACTCATGGAGTTGTTCATCTTGGGAACAACTATGCATGTCAAATTGCAGGGATTGGCAGTATATAGATAGTATTTCCTGATGGACGGTCATTTATGCTTGATGGTGTTCGCCATGTGCCGCAAATCAAGAAAAATCTGATTAGCACTGGCTTATTGGATGACAATGGTTACCACACCACATTTGGGGATTCCAAATGGGTGATTACTGATGGCCAGACTGTAGTGGCTGAGGGTTTTAAGAGTGATACCTTGTACACTCTTTATGTTTCCAGTGTGGGTAATCATGTTGTTGCCATAACCGAGCTGCCAAAGGTTTCATTGTGGCATAGCCGGTTGGGACACATGTCTGTTAAAGGAATGCAAGAACTGTCACGTTTGGGTTATCTGCCGCCTCTTTCTTTTTCAGATTTGCCTACTTGTGATCATTGTATATTTGACAAGCACTCTGTCACTCCTCATAAGAGGAGAACTCCCCAGAATAGAGCACCACTTGATCTAGTGCACACTGATTTGTGTGAGATGCCACAGTTATCACTAGGGGGTGCAAAATATTTTATTACTTTTATTGATGATGCCACACGTAAGGTGTGGGTCTATTTCTTGAAGCATAAGGGAGATGCCTTAGATGCTTTCAAGAAGTTTGTCGCTCAGGTTGAGAATCGGACAGGTCGCAGGCTGAAATGCCTCAGATCCGATAATGGGGGTGAGTATGTGTCACATGCTTTTGTGTAGTTTTGCGAAGCTAAGGGCATCAAACAGGAACTCACAGCCCCTCATAATGCATCTCAAAATGGTGCAAGTGAGCGGATGAATCGAACTATTCAGGAGAAAGTTCGATGTATGTTGTCTTATGCTGCATTACCCCATGGCTTTTGGGCAGAAGCCGTGCAAACAGCAGTTCACATTATTAACAGGTCGCCAAACAAGGCTTTGGAGTTGAAAGTGCCAGAGGAGGTGTGGTCTGGCAAGCCACCTTCATATAAGCACTTACGTGTATTTGGCTGCGAGTGCTTTGCTCATGTACGCAAACAACTGCGCACCAAACTGGATCCAAAGTCTATCAGATGCATCTTTATGGGTTATGGTGACGAAGGTGAAATGGGGTACAGGTTATGGGATCCCGTTAAACGGAAGATTATACGCAGCAATGATGTCATCTTTAAAGAAGATAGTGTACACAAGGAACCCGTGCAACCTGTGGAATACAGGAGGGTTATTTATGATGATGTTGGACAGCAAAGAATGCCCATTTATATGCAGCAGCAGGCTGCTGCAGATAACCCTGTGCAAGAGGGTATACAGGCTGAAAATCAGCCAGATAATTTTGCCAATGATGTACCACTGGATATGCCAACAGATGGGGCTGTAGATCAGCCAGATATGGTGGTACAGCCACCCGTCATGCATGAAGAACAGGCTGGACAGCAGCCTAATCCGGAACATTTTGTTAGGAGGAGCACCCGTGCACAACGGCCTCCTGCCAGGTTTGTTCCAGGAGCCAATAATGTGGCTGATTTTATCATGCTGACAGATTGTGGTGAGCCTTCCAGCTTCAAGGAAGCTGTGGGAAGAACAGAGAAAAAGAAGTGGGAGAAAGCCATGCAGTCAGAAATGGACTCCCTACTTCAGAATGATACATGGGACTTGGTGCAGTTACCTGCAGGCAGAAAGGTTTTGCCATGCAAGTGGGTTTACAAAGTCAAAGTGGATTCAAATGCTTTACCTCGGTATAAGGCCAGATTGGTTGCCAAGGGATTTAAGCAGGAAAAGGGCATTGACTTTGATGAGATCTTTTCCCCTGTAGTCAAGATGACTACTTTGAGAGCAGTGTTAGCTCTTGTTGCTCATGACGACATGGAATTATGTCAGATGGATGTGAAGACAACCTTTCTTCACGGAGATCTTCATGATGAGATCTATATGAGTCAGCCAGAGGGATATGCTGTTAAAGGGAAAGAGCAGCTTGTGTGTAAGCTCAAGAGGAGCTTGTATGGACTCAAGCAAGCGCCAAGGGAATGGTACAAGAAGTTTGATGCCTTCATGCAGTCCCAAGGGTATCATCGGTGTGAGACCGATCATTGCTTGTACACCAAACGGGCAAAGGATGGCAGTTTGATGCTACTCGTTCTATATGTGGATGACATGCTTATTGCCAGTAAATCTCAGCATGAGATTAGTGCTTTGAAGAAACAACTGCATCAGTCTTTTGACATGAAAGACTTGGGTGATGCAAATCATATTCTTGGCATGCGTATTACTCGTGACAGGTCCAAGGGACTTTTGTTTCTGTCACAGAAAGAGTATATTGACAAAGTACTGCAGAGGTTTAAAATGGAGGGGGGGAAGTCCATTAGTACCCCGTTGCCTCCACATTTAAAACTCAGCAGTAAGGACAGCCCCAGATCAGATGATGATAAGGCTGAAATGGCCAAGGTTCCGTATGCATCTGCAGTTGGATCTTTGATGTATGCCATGGTTGCCACTCGTCCGGATATTGCTTTTGCGGTGGGAGTCATCAGCAGGTATATGGCAAATCCAGGCAAGCGGCATTGGGAAGCAGTGAACGGTGTCTTGAGGTATCTCAAGGGTACCAAAGACTTGTGCATATGCTATGGTAGGCAAGATGCATTGGTGCATGGTTTCACAGATTCAGACTATGCAGGGAATGCAGATAACCGGAAGTCTACTACCGGTTATATTTTCACATTTGCAGGAGGTGCTATATCATGGGTGTCTCGGTTGCAGAAATGCGTTGCACTGTCAACCACAGAAGCTGAATATGTTGCAGCCACTGAGGCCTGCAAGGAAGCAATATGGCTTACTCGGCTGGTGGGAGATTTGGGCATTACAGGAGATATGCCAGTTTTGCATTGTGATAGTCAGAGTGCTATCATGTTGGCAAAGAATCCGGTCTTTCATCAGAAGATCAAGCACATAGAAGTGAAATATCATTCATCAGGGAGGTACTGGACTTGAGCTTATAAAAGTGCACACTGATGATAATCGTGCAGATTTGCTCACTAAGAGCCTACCTACAGAGCGGTTTGCACATTGCCGCCACATCATGGGATTAGGATGAGACCATTCTTATTTTATGGTCTTGTATACAGTGACTGTATATTGCTGTAATTTTTATTCTTTTCTCCCTTTAGGCACATTGGCCTTTAGGTGGGAGGTTGTTGGGGTAAAGGCACATTGCCAACCCTTCATTAAAAGATAGGACACCTATGACTGTCTTAAGACAGTCATAGGGTAAACCTAATCCTAATAAAACACAAGTGAGTTTGTGGTGTGGCTCATCATTCTTTCACACCGGCACTTGAGTGTCTCTCTCTCACTCTCACTCTTGCTCTTCTTCCTCCTTCTCTCCCCCTTCAAAAGGTCCTCGTGTGTTAGCCAAAACCCGTAGCATACCTGCCTCCTCAAGGTCAATGTCTGGCAGTAGAGTAGAATCATCTCTGAAGTCGAGGAGTGGTGCCTGACGAGCGCCTGTCCTCGCATTGAAGTCCCCAACTAGGAGGACTTCTCCGTGGCTAGAGAAATCAACAATGGACTGATAAAGAGCAGCAAATGGGGATGTCTCATCCTCACCTCGAATATCTCTGGCAAAGTGGGAGTTTTCAAGGGAGAAGTGGTAAACGGCAATAAACAGATCCCGGCTGTCCATGTGTCGAATCCGGATCCAAAGGAACTTGGAATGTGTATCTCTCTGCTCTACTGAGATGGCCCCCAAAAGTGTGGATCTGTAAAGGACTGCGACTCCTCTTGACCCTCGAACCTCTCCCGCATCCCTCGTCTCATCTCTGTAGGCAGACTCCCATGTATACCCGCTGACTACTGGTAGTGGGCGATTTGGACTCTGATGTGTCTGTGTATAAAAGACTATGTCGTGACCTGTGTAGGATTCTGAGAAATTACCTGGTTCTGACCATAAGGTACCATTACAGTTCCTGATGGTGCAGGATAGGGTCTCGGATATCTAAGTCTCATAGACCCCGCCCCCCTATGTGGGAGAGGAGGTGGGTGCCCGATCGGGGCATGTAAGGAGTCGTCCATCTCGTACTACTGTCCACTTCCCCTCCTTGCGGGCTTGATCTCGCTGTTGCAATAGGAAGTGCCTCTCCTCAACCTGTAGTGGAGTGAGGTCCTCATCCATAGAGATCGCTGGCTGGTCTCGTAAGGCTGACCTACGACGTAAAGCCGAGAGTTGTGCCTGAATGTCATGGAACCGTATGATAAGGGGCTGCTCGTGGTTGGGGTCCCTCCCGACCCGCCATGCTCTCTCAATCCTGTGCTCAGTGGCCCCTAGAGTAGTGGCCATGAAGGCCATTGCCTCTGCCATCGGTGTAGTCTCAGTGTTTGGGATCCCCCGTACTCTGATGTTGAGAGCCTTACTGGCTCTTTGCTGCTGCTCCAAGAGGGTAGCTGAAACGGTTACCCTTGTAGGTTCCCGTTTGGCTACGTCAACCCATCTAGATGTCTCCTCAATGGCAGATTGCATGCTCGCAATCTGTGCCTCCACCACTGGGGTGCTCCCTGGGACTGTGCGTATAGCAGTGACCTCCTGTTGGAGCTGTGAGATCTCTTGTCTGAGTCCCTGAATAAGATCACCCTGGTCTCGGATAGCCTGAGCTTGCTTCTGTATGAGACGCGCTTGCCGTTGGGTGAAGCGTGTCTGCTCGTGTGCAAAGCGTGACAGCTCCATCTCATGCTCTCGAATGCTATGTACCTCCATCAGCAAGGCCTCCCAAGCCTCTGATGAGTCAACTCGTCTGTGTCGCAGTGGAAACTGAAAGGACTGTGGCATGGACGTGTGGGGATGAGACTGGATGATTGGGTGAGATGGATGCAATATGGAGATGATAGTGGCCTGGAGGAGGCGATCCCAGCAGGGTGTGGGAACGTGGGCTGACTGGAGGAAGAGGGGAGAAAAAGCTCGAGCAGTGCAGAACAGTGTATGACCCCTCCAAAGAAGGTGTCATAGTCGGAGAGGAAATTGTAGCGGGAGAAGAATGGAGAGATGGTGCCAGTGACAACCCTTGTATCCTAGGAGAGGGTGGAGCCATCGATAGGGTGTGGGAACGTGGGCTGACTGGAGGAAGAGGGGAGAAAAAGCTCGAGCAGTGCAGAACAGTGTATGACCCCTCCAAAGAAGGTGTCATAGTCGGAGAGGAAATTGTAGCGGGAGAAGAATGGAGAGATGGTGCCAGTGACAACCCTTGTATCCTAGGAGAGGGTGGAGCCATCGATATTATGGGTAGGGGTATATTAGTGCTAATGGCTGTAGCTGCGGATGTAGAGGCTGTGGATGGAAGTGGAGCTGAAAGTGAGGCTGACGCTGACGTTGAAGTTGAGGCTGAGGCTGAGGCTGAGGCTGAGGCTAGCGCTGAAGCTGAGGATAAGGATGTAGCTGAGACGGAAGCTGAGGCTGAGGCTGACGCTGAAGCTAAAGCTGAGGCTGAGGTGGACCGTGCCTTCGCTTTGCTGTCAACTCCGAGTCCACTGCGGTTGTAGCGTGTGCTCACATCTTCGAGTTTCAGTTGTGTTTGTTTCTTGTTTTTGTTGTCGTCTTTCTTGGTGGCTTTATCCGTATCTTTGTGTCATGTGCACGGATCGGTATCTGACGTGTACTAGGTACACAGAACTAGCTCAGGTTAGCCTGGGGAGGCTTAGAGCTAGGCAGGCTTGATTCTCGGGTTGAGTGGCAAGGGTACGAACTATTTATAGGTCTTCGCTATTTTTGGCGCCGGGGCCCGAGTCTATAAAAGAGGCCCAGGGGGTTCAGTTCTCGGTGTGCAGTTGGGAGCAAGTCTCGTTCCCAGGTGCTAGGTCTGATCCTGGATTGTGTCGCGGACGCGCGCCTGCATCTTAGCATAGCCCAAGGCCCAGTGGCAGATCTAGGGCTTCACAGCGCCACCTGGTGGTATGGGACACCAGGCTGGTTTGGGATCTGATTGGGAGTTCGTGCCAGTAGCTCAGCTCGTGGCTCGGGGGGACATCTTCTGATTCGGGATCACATCCCGTAGATGTCACGGTTGGGTGGTGAGCAGCCTGCTCAGTTCTGATGTTGTGTGTGGTTATTTTGCAGATCAGGGGTTTCAGGAGTGCTGGGATGTGTCAGTTGGTATCAGAGCCAACTCCTGAGGTAGGAACTTCTGATGCGAGAAATTTGACGGATTTCTCTTCCAGGTATGCCCTGAAATTCGAGATTTCCTGCTGCGTTTTTGCTGTCTACCTGGGGTAGAAGGGGTGAAGAAATATCTGGAAAAGGAGGAAGAAGAGGAGTGAAATTGAATCGAAAATTCTGAAGGCTACAGAGAGAAGTCTGAGGGCGGAGAAGGAGAGCGGAAAGGAAGGAGAGTAGGGCAGGAAATTGACAGCCAGGGAGTAGAGGATGCGGGGTGTAGAAAGGGACGCAGTAGGCGAGGCTGTAGGGGCAGGACAGCCTGCGCAACAGGCTGTCCACAGCCAGCGCAATAGGCTGTCCACAGCCTGCGCAACAGGCTGCGAACAGCCTGCGCCTAGGGCTGCGTGCAGCCTGCGCAGGAGGAAGGGCAGGAGGAAGGTGCTTTTTTGCGAAAAAAGCACCCCTCCAAAGCTGGAGGGGGCTCAGCCTTTTTTGGAAGCCTAGCTTCCAAATTAGGCCGCCCTGCACCCTATATAGGTGGGGGCTGGGTGCTAGGCAACCCACAAGCAGCCCCAGATTCGAGATCTTACCTCGAGATCTGTGCCAGCCGCCTCGCCCTTCAGCAGCGCCTCGTTCGAGCAGTTTCCCTGCATCCGCCTTGCTTGCGTCAGCCCTGCACAGCTCCCAAAGTTCCGTACCAGTCCGTACAGTCACAGCGCCAGCCGTACAGCCTGTACGGACTGTTTCGCTTGCTTCTGTACCTGCAGCTGCTCCGTACAGCAGCTGCGCCTGCACCTGCAGCCACCGTACGGACTGCGTCAGCAGCCGTACAGGCCACGTCAGCAGTCCGTACAGCCTCTATCGTTGACTGCGCATCCGGTTGCAGATTCGGGGAGGCACCAGGGCTCGTGGTCTTCCAGATTTCAGCATCCTTTCTGTCAGATTTATCTGGGACGGTTTTCTTCTACTCCATCTCCCTCCGTGCTCCGTTTCAGTTATTTATTTCTCTCCGTTTGTAATCGAATCAGTATTCAGCCATGTCTGATGCTCCGAATCCCGAGTTCACTATGGGGGAGCAGGAATTAGACTACACTCCAGGGGGGGAGGATGATCAGGGTCTCTATGACGACCTGATCACTAAGAAAGCCTTCAGTGAGTTCACGACTGCTTTGGATGGTAAATTTGAGCAGGTCAACGCTAATCAATCGGGGTTGACACAGCAACTCCAAGGGATACAAGCTACCTTGACTCTTCTGGCTAGCACGGTTCAGGCACTCACGCATGTGGATGCCATGGCCTCCGTGCTAGGCCCGAATATCACTCCGGATCCCTTTCCAGGTGACCAGAAATCAAGAACAAAGGAGGTGGTTGACACTTGGCTGCACAAGTGGCAAGTTCACTTCCAATTTCATCCCTATCCAGACGAGAAAAAGATTCAGCTAGCAGCAGGGTTTATGTCAGGTAAAGCCTTGCTTTGGTGGAAAGAACTCCAGCCTAAGCCTGACACTTGGACAGAATTTGAGGGTATCTTCAGGAAGGAGTTCCTGAAGAAGGAAGATGACTATGATATCGTCGGCAAGCTCAAAGCCCTCGATATGTCAAAATTGAACTTAACTTTTGAAGTCTATCTTCAGAGATTTAGGGATCTGCAAACCAGGGCCACCAAAATGGATCCTGTAACCTTGTTAGGTTTTTTCGTGGATGGTTTGCCAGACTCCTATAAGTTACAGATTAAGAATAACAAGTGCACAACATTGCAGGAGGCCATGACATATGCGCGCATATATGATGATACCATGGCCGGAACCAAGGCAACCACTGTTACCGAGACCAGCGGAAAGAACAAACGCAAGTTCTTTCAGCATGCGACTGGTATTGGGGAGACGAAGTCTACGGACAACGCCTCCAGGAAAAGCTTAACTCCTGCGAAGAATGGTAAGGCCCGTTTCCTTCGCACTCTCCGGCTCAAGAAAGAGGGCCGGTGTTTTTATTGCGAGGAGCGGGGCCACACGAAGAATGAGTGTCCTAAGCGGAAGAACCAGAGATTGGTGCTAGGACCGAAGCTCCAGGCAGGTCCGCGTACCGCAGCCAAGGGAGCCAACCAGGTTACGATGACAGGTATTTCAGTAAATGTCATTACCTGCCCCCTTTCTTGCAATTGTACCTTTAATACTTCGTTGTTTGGTTCCCATGATCTTTTCCGAGTTTATGGAGAAGTTCGGGACCAACGGGTTCACATTCTCTTTGATCCGGGCAGCTCTCACAATTTTGTTAATTACAAATTTGTGCAGAAGATGGGGCTGTCCACAGTACCTAGCGACCACACCTACGAGGTGCAGCTTCCAGCCGGGAAGCAGTTTTGGGATCGCAAGGTTGAAGCGCTTCCCATCCGGATTCAAGCCTACACGGGAGCTCTCACATGTTATGTTATGCATTTAGAGCATGTAGACTTGCTGATCGGGATAGAGTGGTTTAAAACCCACAATATCCAGATCGGATGGACGGAGCATACCCTTTCTTTTGAAGACAAAGGCACCCAATTTTGTATTCAGTGTGATAAGATTATCCCTTCTCAGGGGCCTATTGTATCTGCGATGCAGCTTCGGAATATATTGAACACTTCTCATTATGATGTCTATCAGTGTGTTTTGATTCCACTTTCTACATTTGTTGTTTCGGTAATTAACAAAAATGAATTAAGTGTGTTTGAACACCGAGAATTGAGAATGTTGTTAGATAATTTTAAGGACGTATTCCCAGCTCAACTGCCGGAAGGTTTACCTCCAGAAAGGGCAGTAGATCATCGCATAGACTTAATCCCAGGGGCTCAACCTATCAGTGTACCACCGTATAGGATGAGCCAGGTAGAGGAGGATGAGTTAGCTAACCAGCTTCAGGATTACCTGAATATGGGCTATATCCGCCCAAGTAAATCTCCTTGGGGTGCACCTGTCCTCTTAAGAAAGAAGAAGGATTCTTCCTGGAGGATGTGTATAGATTATAAACGATTAAATAAAGTTACAATTAAGAACCGCTATCCTTTACCTCGTTCCGATGATTTGATAGACCGTTTGGCCGGAGCGAAGTATTTCACTAAGATTGATTTGCGTACGGGTTATCACCAAATCCGTATCTATGCTAAACACATAGATAGGACCGCATTCCGGACTAGGTATGGTCATTACGAGTTTCTCGTATTACCTTTTGGTTTGACCAATGCTCCTGCTACTTTTCAGCAGATGATGAACGATTTGTTCCGAGATTATCTGGGCAAATTTGTTGTCGTGTTCTTAGATGATATTTTGGTATATAGTAAAACGCTTGAGGATCATATAGGACACCTCCAGGTTGTCTTACTTGTTCTAAGACAGCATAAGCTTTATGCCAAGATGAGTAAATGTGACTTCTTTATGAAGGAGATCATTTACTTGGGACACAAGATTTCTTCTGAAGGTATTAGCATTGATCTGGATCGTATCCAGAAGGTTTTAGAATGGCCTATCCCTCAGACTGTGAAACAACTTCGTTCTTTCCTAGGATTTACGGTATTTCTTCGGAAGTCAGTCCGTGATTATTCACAAATCACGGTACCCTTGACCAACATATTGAAAGGTCGTGGACGCAGGTCTACTCAGCCGATCCCTTGGAATGATGCAATGAACAAGGCTTTTCAAACCTTGAAGTTATCTATCAAGGAAGCACCCGTTCTTGCATTACCCGATCCTACCCGGCCTTATGTTTTAGAGGCCGATGCGAGTGATTCTGCGATTGGGGCAGCTCTATTCCAAGAGGGCAGACCTGTAGCTTTTGAGAGTAAGAAGTTAGACGACACTCAGTATCGTTGGCCCACACTCGAGAAGGAACTTTATGCGGTAGTGTATGCTCTCAAGGTTTGGAGACACTACTTGTATGGTTCAAAGTTCCTTGTATTGACTGATCACCAGTCAATCAAGTATGTGTGTGATGGATCAGAATTGAGAGGAAGGAAAGCTAGATGGGCAGAGCTAATGCAGGATTTTGATTTCGAAATACGTTATCGTAAGGGTTCGTTGAATAGTGTGGCGGATGCCTTAAGTCGAGTTAAGTTTGTAAATGCTTTGTCATTTACGGAAATATCCTCAGACCTATTTCAATCCTTGAGAGGGCTATACGCAACTGATAGTCATTTCAGTTCTTATTGGCAGAGAGTCCAGGATGGGAGCTCCATGGTTGACCAGGACTCAGGGATTGTGCCACCTAGGATACAGGCGGCGGGAGGTCAGTGGATGATTAGGAACGGCTTGCTGTTCCGGAATGAAAAGATTTGTGTGCCTGATGTTCTGGACCTTAAATCCAAGATTCTCTGGGAGTGTCATGATGCTCCTAGTGCGGGACATCCAGGTATACATAGGACTCTGTCTCTTGTGAAGCATACCTTTTATTGGCCTAAGATGCGTGCATTCGTAGAGAACTATGTGGTAGGTTGCCGAGTTTGTCAGGTTACTAAGGCTGAACGCCTTAGGAGCGCGGGCTTATTACAGCCATTACAGATTCCAGGTAATAAGTGGGAAAGTATTTCCATGGATTTTATTACTGGTTTGCCTCGAACGCGCAAGGGTCATGACTCTATTTGGGTCATAGTCGACCGTTTGACAAAAATGGCTAGATTCTTACCTACAAGAACAACTATTTCAGCTGTTCAGCTGGCTCACGAGTTTGTGGACCACTTGTTCAAGCTGTATGGTTTGCCATCTGACATAGTCAGTGACAGGGACTCAAAGTTTACAAGTAACTTTTGGACACTTGTATTTGAGAAGTTGGAAACTACTCTAAGTATGAGTTCCTCGGATCATGCACAATCCGATGGCAGTACAGAGAAGGTCAACCAGTTGGTTGAAGACATGCTTCGGGCATATGTATCTAAGAGACAGTCTTCGTGGGAAGATTATCTACCCATGATTGAATTTGCTTACAACAGTGTAAAGCATTCTAGTACAGGTTATAGTCCTTTTATGCTTATGTACGGGTTTCAACCTAAGTCACCAGTTATGGTTGGATTAAAAGGGATTCAAAATGATGCTGCTAAGAATTTCTTGCAAGACATGCAGGAAATGTTGCAGTTTGCCAAGGAGTCTATTAGAAGTGCCCAAGATCGGGACAGATTTTATGCTAATAGACATCGTTCACCTAGAGAGTTCTCTGAAGGAACGATGGTATATTTGAGAATTCCTAAGGAATCCAAGAGCCTAAGTACTGGTTTAGTTCCGAAATTATCCCCCAGATATTGTGGCCCATTCAAGGTCATTAAAAGAATTGGACCAGTTGCATATCGACTAGAATTGCCTCCTGATGTTAAAGTACATCCAGTCTTTCATGTCAGTAGACTGAAAGAAGTATTGGGTGCAGATGATCAAATTGTTTCTCCTCATGAGATTATAGAAGTTACAGATTTAACTTTTATTCCTCACGAACCTGAATCAATTCTTGAATTTCGTGAAAGACAGATTCGAAATCGTACTATCACGGAATACAAGATTAAGTGGAAGGATCGTGTTGAGGAGGATGCAACATGGGAGACATTACAAAACCTCCAAAGAACATTTCCCGATTTCTTAGCGAACTCAGGAGTTAGTTCTTAGAGCAGGGGGAGTATGTCATGTGCACGGATCGGTATCTGACGTGTACTAGGTACACAGAACTAGCTCAGGTTAGCCTGGGGAGGCTTAGAGCTAGGCAGGCTTGATTCTCGGGTTGAGTGGCAAGGGTACGAACTATTTATAGGTCTTCGCTATTTTTGGCGCCGGGGCCCGAGTCTATAAAAGAGGCCCAGGGGGTTCAGTTCTCGGTGTGCAGTTGGGAGCAAGTCTCGTTCCCAGGTGCTAGGTCTGATCCTGGATTGTGTCGCGGACGCGCGCCTGCATCTTAGCATAGCCCAAGGCCCAGTGGCAGATCCAGGGCTTCACAGCGCCACCTGGTGGTATGGGACACCAGGCTGGTTTGGGATCTGATTGGGAGTTCGTGCCAGTAGCTCAGCTCGTGGCTCGGGGGGACATCTTCTGATTCGGGATCACATCCCGTAGATGTCACGGTTGGGTGGTGAGCAGCGTGCTCAGTTCTGATGTTGTGTGTGGTTATTTTGCAGATCAGGGGTTTCAGGAGTGCTGGGATGTGTCACTTTGCCACCTTTCCCCATTTTTCCTGGCTGGGTCCCGTGTTCGATGTAGGTCTTAGTGCAGGAGGAGGAGCATGAGCCCCCCCCCCCCCCCACATGACGGGAGACACACCCAGTCCGGGGGGCAGAAATGGCGGGGCTGTGAGGTGGAGAGTGGAAGAGGATGGATGGATGAGGGTGGAGAGCGGAGTGGCAAGGGAGGGCTGACAGGGGAGTTGCAAGGCGGGGGGAGGGGAGTTGTGAAGGCGGGCTACAAGAGAGGAGGCGGAGCAAGGGGGGGGAGGCGGAGCAGCAGGAGGGGAGGCAGTGCTGCAGGGTGGCAATGAGCGGGCGGGCTGGAGCGGAGAGCAGTACCGGAGGGGGGGCTGCGCGGGCAGAGAAGGGCGGAGGGCAAGGGCGGAGCAGCAAGGGCTGGCAGGTTGGGGTGGAGAGTAGCGCCGGAGGGGGAGTTGCGCGAGCAGAGAAGGGCGGGGCTGCGGAAGCGGGAGGGGAGGCTAGTGGGCGGAGTAGGAGAGGAGGGGGTGGGCAGCGAGTAGGAGCGGCGAGCAGGGCAGCTAGAGCGGGCACAGCAAGAGAGGAGCGGGCGGAGCAAGAGAGGAGCGGGCGAAGAGGCAGCGGAGTAGGAGAGGAGCGCGGAGGGCAGAGAGGAGAGGAGAGGAGAGGAGAGGAGAGGAGAGGAGAGGGGGCAAAGCAGGAGAGGTGAGGAGAGGAGAGGAGAGCAGTAGCAGGATCCCATACATGGAGACCCACCACCCCAGCAGCATGGGCCACTACTCAGCTAGGTGATCCTCGCGTGATGGAGGTCCAGCGTCCGCATTCACCCTTGTATCAGCAACGAGCCCCAAGTGCTCTTGATGCTACGATGGTGGAAGTTGCAGACGTTAGCCCGGCAGTGGTTAAGGAGGATCGGATTCAGAGGTAACGCTTGTGATCTTGCAGCCTCAGAAAGGGGGTTTGATTAGCGTAGTGGGCTCCCAGACACATCGTGTTTGGAAATTCCAGTTCGCCTCCACAGGGTTGGAGAAGTGGTCCCCCAGTGGTGTTTGATGCTATGCTCGGAGATCAGATTTTATGCATGATGGACGAGTGGATGGGGCCACAGGGATTGGACCTTTGTCACGCCAATGGTGCTTAGGTGAATTTTCAGCTGTGCTTCACGTGGGAGAAGCCGATGTGTGGTTTGGTGGAAGGAGTTATCTGATTGCAGCGTGAGGCAAAGTTTGATCAAGCATACTATTGGCCACTCTGTTGAGAGATATGGTGCCATGAGCACATAGATTAAAGGGCTAAGGTATGGTATAGGAAAGAATTAAAGTAGCCACCCTAGGATGTGGACTACATGATGTGGAGATGTGGATTGAGGATATCCACAAGGAGAGATGTGGATGAGAGGATCACACAAGTGTTGACTATTCAAAGGGCACTCTCTATATAAGAGGCCTATCATGTATGGTTGAGAATAGCACATTAGAATAGATTGAGTGTTTCATACTTCCTGTCTCTCTCCCCATGGCTTTCCGTATTTGGTTTGATCCTCCATGATCTTTATGCTCATTAAGTGATAGATTAGGCTAGTACGATCCACACTTTGTCATGGTATCAGAGCTTAGGTCTAGTCTCCTAGATCCATTGTAGGCACACCTTAGGAAACTTATGTTTTCTCCTAGGTTAGTTCTAGTTTTAGATTGAGATTTATTTTCCACGGTGGAAAGAATTTCAGTTTGTTTTGGGGAAGTTCCACTCATTGAGAGAGCTTGAGGGCATGGTTCTGCCTTCCACTGAGCACGCTCATTATTCTTCTTCCGAGAGATTTTTGAGAGAGAGAGAGAAAACAAAAATATCCATCTTTCCACTAGGACTCCTCTCCATCTACGCCTGCAACAAGCACGACAAGAGATCAACTTCAACGCAGCTTAGCAAGGCTCCCGCAGTGGCAATATCAAGAAGAGGCACACGGGCTCTAAGGCCCAACAACGTGACCGTGACTCAGCCTGCAACAGCTCAACTCAACAAGCAATAGGCAAGCATTCCCTTGCAGTAGCAGCCGATCGACAGAATTCTTTACAGCAACTAGCAACTAAGGCCTCGAGGAATAGCCTGGCTCCCACGACCCGCATGTCCTGCTTTAGTGACTCCTAACAGGCTCCATAGCTCCAACCTTGCCAATCGATGGCTGCTTCGGCCTATCTACTAGCAACCCACGATGCAAACGGCTTCCTCTCAACAACCTTGTCTACTAGCTCCCGAGAAGGCTCCAAAGATATCCTCCATGAACTACGAAGCAACTCCATCAATGAGCAGTGGCTCACGGCTTCCACCAGCGAAACTGCCTCACCGTTCAACTCAACCAGCTCTTAGTCCAACGAGTAGACTGCAACAACGAAGGCTCCTTCTACGCAAAGGCTACAACGATGCAAAGCCTTCGACGCTGAGACGGCTGGCCACTAGGCAGCAGGTGGTGCATCAACAACTCCATCTCCTACGATCTCCAGCGGCTGTCAAACAAGCCTCTCAACAGCTCGTCACACAAGGCGCACCTAAAAGTGGCTGCTCCTGCACGACCAACGCAGTCGCTGCCATAGCCAAAGCCGGTCCATGCATTGCGCCTCATCCGCTGCTCTTACGACGAGCTGCCTCCTCCGCTCCACCATCGTCAAACGAGTTTGACCTCTCCAACTTCCACAGAACTCCTCTGATAGAGAAACTGCCATGTGGCAGATAAGGCCACGTGGCACTCCACAAACCACTCTTGTAGCTAGGGTAAGGTTAATTGCAGATAGGGTTAGTCAAGTAAACCCTTGGAGGTGAGGTTAGGTAAGAATGACACATGGCTAAATCATAGTCTGGTTAACTTAACCCACCATGGTTAGAGTTAGGGTTAGTTATGCCACATCAGCATGCACAGTCAGCAGTGCCTTCTAAGCACAACACCTCTTGTTAAGCACAGTTTGAAATTCAGCATATGAATCCCTCTGCCGCATCATCAAGGCCCCCTCTCCTTCATAGAAACTTCGACAAGCCATAACTTGCAATCCAAGAAGAATTTGGACATGCTCCAAAAAGGAAAAGTGATCGTCTTTTCGAGCTCTACGCGCCTATCAGATCAGTATCATTGTATGCAATTAGACACTACCAATATTGAAAGAAATCAATTGGTAAGACCTTTGCAAACAATTGGAAAAGCAAAGCATGAATGCAAACATCGATGTAAAAAGCAAGCCGAAAGCACAAGTGTACGAGATGACCATAGCCCGAAACATGGCATCCACACATAAAGCATTAAGGCACATGGAAGAACAAAGCATCATGCATGAAGGAAGAAGATTGGAGATTGAAGAACCAGCAGGTCAATTACATAGCATCATCATCAAGCCATGAGCCAAAAGGTGACATTAATGGAATGTATTGAGAAACAAAAAACCTTGCCAACCTTGCCTATATTTTGTAAATCAAGCCTGACCACCTGAGAGTAGCTATGAAAGCACCCAGGGGAGGTATTGACATGTAAAAACCACACTTGACCACCTTAAGTAGCAATGCATGCACTAAGGGGAGGTGATGGAATGTAACTCACATCTGACCACCTTGCAGTAGCCAAAGGATTATGGCACCAAGGGGAGGTGTTGAGAGATATGGTGCCATGAGCACATAGATTAAAGGGCTAAGGTATGGTATAGGAAAGAATTAAAGTAGCCACCCTAGGATGTGGACTACATGATGTGGAGATGTGGATTGAGGATATCCACAAGGAGAGATGTGGATGAGAGGATCACACAAGTGTTGACTATTCAAAGGGCACTCTCTATATAAGAGGCCTATCATGTATGGTTGAGAATAGCACATTAGAATAGATTGAGTGTTTCATACTTCCTGTCTCTCTCCCCATGGCTTTCCGTATTTGGTTTGATCCTCCATGATCTTTATGCTCATTAAGTGATAGATTAGGCTAGTACGATCCACACTTTGTCACACTCGAGAAGTGTGTGGAGTTGTTCGGGGTGGAAGTCTCCTTCATGATGAAGTGGGCACGGAAGATTGGCATTGAGCCGGTGTCCACCCTAGTACGCCGATGTACAGACACGGACTACTCGCCCTCCAAACCCCCGGCAAAGTCACATAAGGCAATCTTTTTGGAACAGGCACCCACTCATAGGAGAGCCTTGTTTTCTACATCCCCGTCCTCATGAGTTGGAACGTGCACGGGCTCTATGACCGTGCTCGTAGTCAACCGTAGTACTTGATCCTTCGACAGGAGCTGCAAAGGACAGTGGACATCCTTTTGATTCAGGAGCATATGTTCTCAGCATCAGACATTAGACGACGACACCACCTCCTCCCGGGGAGAGGTGCGGAGATGTGGTCCCCTGCAATAGGATGGAGCGGAGGGGTTTTCATCTCGGTCTCACAAACAGTGGCTCCATAGTTTTATGATCAAGGCAAGCTTATCCTTGGACAGGGAGTTTGGATGGGAGTTAGGATGAGAGAGTCCAGGATTGGGATCTTGAACGTGTATGCCCCAGTGTGCAGATAACATCTTTCGGCTTTTGGAGGAGGCTGACAGAGTGTCTTCTAGATGTAGACTTCTGGATTATTAGAGGAGGCTTCAACAACCTGGAGTTTAGGGACGACGCGATCCAGAGGAGCAGTGAGGAGTTATAGGCTCATGCCCTTGGACGGAGAAGGGCTCTTCAGGAGCGGAAGCGGACATTGTGGAAAGACCTCGCCTCCATAGAGAGGCTCAAGGAGCAGGACCCAGGATCCTAGTGGCTTAGTGGCAGGTTTGAGAGCGCGTGCCTTGAGCTTCAGGACACGGAGATTCGGTGGGATGAGTTCTCCTATCACTCCTAGGCCTGGTGGGACAGGATGACGAAGCAATTCCTTCAGAACACTGGGCTCCGATCGCGGTAGGCATGCAGTTGCAGTGTCTACGGGATTTGCAGAGCATTATGCACATTGATCCGCAGGAGATTTTAGAGCTGACCACAGGTTTTTACAACCAGCTCTTTCAAACGGAGAGGATGACTCTAGCTTGTCTTGCCGTGAGTTAAGTTTGGGACCACGTTTCGACGGTAGTCTCGCAGGATTTGTGCAGGAGTCTGGAGGAACCTTTCACGGATGAGGAGCTTTGGGAAGCCCTCAAGGCTCCTAGAAGTGTCCTGGCGAGGATGGCTTGGGAGATCATCTCCACTCCTTTCCGCCTAGCCTGCCAGGAGATCTTCCACATGGGCTCCCTTCCTCAGTCCCTGAGCAGGGGGTGGAGTTATTTGATCCCGAAAGGGGGAGATTGGCAGTGGAGACTGATCACTTTGCTTGATACTGCATACAAGATCCTCGCCAAGGTCTTGAGTTTGCGGTTGCGGGGCCCCATCTTCCTAACATCATCCACAACACACAGACCGGGTTCGTTCAGGAGCGCAGCATCTTGGACAACATCTTCATGTTCTGGGAGGCAGTGGATTGGTCCAAGGAGGAGTCACAGCCGTTGGCTGTCCTTCTCTTGGATTTTGAGAAGACTTTCGACAAGGTGGAGTGGTCTTTCCTGGAGGGTACTATGCGGAGATTGGGTTTCTTAAACTGATGGATCAGAGGAGTTTGTGGGCTTTATGCGGGGAGCTCTAGTCCGATGCTTATCGGTGGACACACGGGCGAGGCCTTTCCTCTCTCTCTCTTGGTCCGCTAGGGTTGCCCCCTTGCTCCCTTCCTCTTCTTGTTTCTGGCAGAGGCTCTGGGCTACTACTTGAGATCACAGGTGGTGGGCCTCACAGGGTTGAGGCTCCCATTCAGATAGGATGAGGAGTTGCTAGACTCGGAGTTTGCATATGACACGGCCTTGTACGTAGAGGGCACCGCAACGAGCTTGGAGAGTCACGGGAGCCCTGGCTATCTACTATGAGGCCTCGAGTGTGCGGATCAACAACTGGACAAAATCCATAGGTTTCTTCACAGGCTCTAAGGAGACACATGAGATTCGAGAGTGGGGGAGGGCAGCGACTTTGGCTTCCGTTGGATACCGCGGGGCTAGACAGCGAGATACCTTGGATGCTAGGTGGGTATTGATATTACAGCAGAGCAGCAGATCGCTCGCCTTGGTCCTTGAGAATGTTCGGCGCAAGCTTCTCTACTGGAGCTCGGTCAAACTCTCCCTCGTAGGCTGTGCCTTAGTGGCAAACTAGGTCCTTCTTGCCACGGCCTGGTATATTGCCTCTTGCTGGTGTTTTCACAGATGGTGCATTGGGCAGCTCCGATGGTTGGTTCGGAACTTCCTTTGGGTAGGATCGGACGGCTCAAGGAATACTAGAGCTCGGGTCGCTTGGCAGATGGTGTTCGTGCCGCAGGCATTGGGAGGCTCGGGTATCATTGATTCGGAGATGCAGAGCAGAGCCCTCTTGGGCAAGTTGGTTGTGCACGGCCTTACCCTTGGTGCAGAGCCTTGGAAGCTCCTCTTGCAGCGAGGGCTTCTCAGGAACACCCCACGCACTTGGGGGTATTGGCAGCATACACAAAGGGATCTTCTCATATGAGGAGTCTCCGTAGGGTCTGACAGAGATTAGCAGGGGGGGTCATTCATGCTCAGCCCCGATGCAGAGAGTGGAATTCGAGCGTCAGCCCCTTGTTTGGCACTCGGAGATTAGGGATCAGGATGGGCGTATGCTCATGCAGCGGACTCACATTGGTTTGGCACAGTGGGACAGTGGACCGGCCGGTTCCTTTGGCAAATGGAGCAGATTACCCATGGAGGCGTGGCGCCTTAGCGCATTTGCGAGGGGCAGGGCAGCGATGAGAGAGATTGACCTAGCCATCCTTGAGTCCTGGTGGGAGGGACTTCGCATGTGGATGGACAGCAGATGGTTGGCTCAATTTTCTTGGACTGGGGTCCCCTTGAGGATGATGATGCAGCGAGGTAGCACGCAGCCTGGTTTTTTCAGTGTACTCTAGGCACTCACTAAGAGAGACCTAGAGATGGATGGGAGTTTAGATGGGATTCATTGGCAGATGATCAAAGTGGTTGGATGTTTGGGGAAGGAGTGGCACATTGATCCTCCCAGTATCCCAAAGCAGGATTCCCTCATATGGCACCTCTGGCTTTGGGAGGGGTAGGCCCTTGAGGGAGGTCCAGTGGGATCCGGAGAGTGGTTCTGGCCCTCTAGGGGCGGCCTTGCCGAGCAGGTGGACGAGGTGCCCTTCTTTTCCTACACCACACGGATTGGGAGGAGGCTTCAGATGGACTCTTCGATTTGGACCCCTTAGAGGGAGAGGCATTGGGGGGCCCAGAGAGTGCCCCAGAAGGTCCGATCCAGGTTTTGCACGCGGTTATGGTCCAGTTTGCGGTCGAGGAAGATCTCCTATTCTTCTGGTTGGTCTCCCACGGAGGCTTGCCCATTGGCGCGTGGTTGGAGCAGATGCGGATGGAGGGCAGTGTCATTGTTGCTTTGCTGGTTTTCTGAAGACGATCCCTCATTGCCTCTAGAGCTATCGTAGCGCAACAAGGATTTGGATGGGAGCCCTCAGGATTATGACCCGTATGCAGAGCCTTTAGAGGGACTACACATGGGGGATGGCGGCCTAGTTGACTGAGGGAGGACACGCGTTCCAGTTTGATGAGGTCTCGCTAGCTTACCAGATATAGGGTCAGAGCGATAGAGCTCCATGAGGCGGTCTCTCTTGATAGCCTCGTTCCTGATTCTCCTCTGGAGGACAGCGTATCGGAAGTAGTAGCTAGTATCACGGCATGGAACATTTGGGTTGCTCACTGCAGTCTGGTGATGGGGGAGCATCCGGTTCCACCCTCGGCTACCTTGTCGCCATCTGGTAGGATATCATCTACACCCTCCGCTCCACTTGGGAGCGTGGGACCTCAGGCTCTAGGGCAACTGTCACAAGACGCGATCGATTCTGCAAGGCTTGGCCTGCAGAAGTTTTTTACATATTCACTCCGCAAGGGATTCACTGGTTGTATAGTCCTCCTACCTGGCTATTAGCCCCTATACTAGAGATCCCCTAGGCAGTGAACTGGGTTTCTCTGGAACATGCTGGGATTTTTTTTCTCTTTCAGCCTTTTTCCAGTTTTTCCTGTTATCAAATGCATTGTTAAGGCATAAGAGTTCTTCATTGCAAGGAGTGGCAATCAATGCAACATCAAGCAATCGTTATGGCAGAAGGGTTCTTCATTGCAAGGAGTGGCAATCAATGCAACATCAAACAAATTGCCATGCATCTATTTCTGACCACCTCTGGTGCAGGTAGCTTGTTGTTCCTGAGAGTGTCCAAGAGCCACCTTTGTACCGTTTCGTTCTGTCTAATGGTCCCTCTCCTCTGCAACTACATGTTCAATAGCAAGATTATCAAGTGGCGGGAAATCAGGTTGAACATTGGCATCATGAGGAGGTTGTGAACAGCTAGAAGCATTGGGATTTGCACCCTGCAAAATCTGATCTGAATCTTTGTTTGACTGAAGAGGGGCAGCAAGGAATCAAACACATCAGAGGCTTCTATTGATGGCCGTTTTTTACAGTCCAGCCAACGTAAAGCTACATCCTCAACAAAAACCCCGTCTTTGCTAATAACCTTGCCTATACTAGGTTGTTTCAATATGTATGCTTTGCTTTGTGAGATGTAGCCAATGAAAATGCATTTGACGGTGCTATCTTCCAATTTATGCGTCAGAGGGAACATGTGCATATGCCAAGTACCCAACCACCCACATGTGTAAAATCACAGGCTTCCGGCCTGTCCATGCTTCATAAGGAGTGATAGCCTTTAATGCCGATGTGGGTGCTCTATCGGAGCACATAGTTGGCACACATAATTGAATCGAACCAAAACGTGATGGGCAAAGACTTCCTTTTAAACATTCATCTGGTCATTTCCGACTCCATTCTGTTGCAGAGTGTATGGCATTGTGCACTGATGTATTATGCCCCGGGCTACTAAAAAGTCATAAAATACAAAGGACATATATTCAAACCCCCCCCCCCCCCCGCTTTCCACGTCGAGGGCTTATTTCCATTCTCGTTTTCAGCCATGGCAAGAAAGTGCTTGAAGCAAGAGAAGACATCAGACTCAGACTTCAAAGGATAAAACCAAGTATGTTTGGTGAAGTCATCCTCAAAGGTGACAAAGTATAAATAGCCCCTAAGTGATGCTGTCCACATCGGCCTGCATACATCACTAGGCACCAAGTGCAACTTCCTGGATGCACCAATAGTCCCATCTGTTGGCAATGAGAACAGATGCATTTTGCCCAACAAGCAGCCCTCACATACATTTTTAGTGAGTGCATGCATGGGTGGAAGGTGCTACCACCATGTCTTTAGAATGCATTTTCACCAAACTTCCATAGTTGAGATGTCCCAATCTCTCATGCCACAAGTGCGTATCTGAAATTACAGATTCAGCAGCTCTTATAATCTATATGAGCCTGTTTTTTATATGCCTCAAGATGGTTTAGCCCTCAAGAAAGTGTGCCAGTAAGGACTATATAGTTGTCATGCCAGTTGTCATACATAGAACAACAATAACCATAAAAAATAACCTTGAAACCATGTCTGGAGTAGACAGCAGGTTCTTTTTTATACTCCTTGACACTGAAATGACCGATCCCTCTCATGGGATAGGATAGATTGTTGGCACAAGTGACAATACCTCCTTAGGTATATCACTCAAGGACTGAATAGGTTTTGCAAGATGTAATGTGCTCGGAAGCACCACTATCAAAGTATTCAAAATATCGATCAGACATAGAATTTTAAGCTAATAAAGCTGCATCATGGTTTGACGGATTGTAGTGGCAAGTCACAACAAATGCCCACTCATCATGTGCCATATGTGCTGTCTCATGGCTGTGCTCATGGGAATAGAGGCATTTCTAACTGCAAGACCTTGCTTTTGTTTTTTCTGCAATGTGTTTCTAACACTTAGAGATGTCATGTCCTAGCGCTTTGTATTCTTCTTCCCATCAGCTGGCGTAGAAGAGGATGAGGTACCAGATGAAGGCTTGGGCTTGCTGAAATTCTTGCTTCCCTTGCCTTTGCCTCTGTGATCCATGGCAAGGGCCTGATTTGTATGAATGCAAGCAGCCCGGGTTTGGCGACTTGCCCCTCCTGCATGACAAGCTGAATGAAAGTGTAGTAGTTGGGTTTACCCATGGCCACTAACCTCAACATCATAGCAAAGCCCATCAAGTAGGCCACCCAATGTGGTGGACACCACTTGGTAATCTGGCACAATCTCATCAACATGGATGAGCTGCTCTATGAAGTTTTGGACTTGTGTGAGGTATGCTTCCATGGTGTTCCCTTGTTCATCTTCACATTGTCCAGCTTCCTATGCAAAAATGCAACAGTGGCCTCTTTCCGAATCTGATATAGGTTTGCCAAAGTGTCCAATGCAGCCTTGGCTGTCTTGCAAGACTGAATGCGAGGTATAACACCCCTTTTGCAAGACATTGCGATCAAGGCAGGTGCCTGTGCATCCCTCTTAACCCAACGTATCTGTTCCGGTGTGGGAGGCGCTGTGGCAGGTGTGGTGGCAGCAGGTGCCTGTGTACCTGAGAGACAGGTCTAGTCTCTAATCTAGTAACAATACCCCATAAATTCTTGGTTACCAAAAGTGGACTCCATGTACTACTACATGGGATAGTTTGTGCCATCAAGCTTCTCCTCAGCATAGTCACAAGAAACGCTTTGTCTATTTCATCATTTCATGTCAGTGAGCATGTAAGAGGTGCCTACATAAGGACCTCACTCTTCTTCATTCTATATGCAAGTATTCTGAGTTTGTGTTCACTCTATTCTTTTCTTTCAGTTTACCAACATGGTATCAGAGCCCTTTGATCCCCCTTGATCCCATTTCTGCCACATCATCTTCTTCTTCACCATCTCTTCCCCTTCTTCCCAAATCTTGCTAAAGCTCGTTCTCCTCCGTTTCTCTGTCATTCTCCAAGCCCTTCCTGTTGGAGATACATCTCGAAGGGGCGAACCTCTGCCTGCAACAAATTGAAGTATCATCACCTCTGCTCGACGACATTGCATGAAAATCGGCGACTCTCTTTCCTGCGTTTTCTCTGAGACTGCTTCATATTTCTCTAATCCCTTTCAGGGGAAGATTCTCCATGTCTTGAGCTATCTTGTGCTGAAATCTGAGCAGCAATGGCTGCATAGTCAAGGTGAAAACAGAGAAAAACCAATCGAAATTGAAGAGGCAAGCTATGGCGCTCTGACGCGGATTTGCACCCCTTCTCCTCAGTAGACCTTCTGTGGTATATGAGCTTTCTTTTGCCTCAGAAACCCTCTTTTTCTTTGCTTTGGAGAGTGAGATACAAGCCCTCCAAGTTCAGTCCTTTGTTTTTGACAGTTTTGACAAGGTTTTGAAAGTGATGCTACATAAGATGCTACTTTAGCATTTCTGAATTTTTGAAGTTTTGAATAGCATTAGTACAACTGTGGCTTCAGCTTTGCTTTGAGTTGCTATACCTGGTTTTGATTGGAAAGCTTTCATTTAGCCACCTCTGTGAAGCATGTAAGAAAAAGCATCATTGATTGAAATTTGATCACAAGACTTTGCTACATTAAATGCTTATATTTTGAAGCATTTCAGTTGTTATTCTAGCCTTGTAAGAGAGAAGACACTACCCAATTCCTGGGTTGGACCCTCTCATGGCTTGCTTATGCAAAATATGTAAAAAGCTAAAACATAAAGCAATGTCTTGTTATGCTACAAAGGAAGAGAATGCCAACATGGCTTCCTTGTTGAAGATTGCCAAGATAATGGTTGCCAAAAAGGAAGCAACTTCAAAGACAGAAAATGCCAATCTACTTTCAGTCGATGTGCCTCCACAAGATGAGGCATCCTTTGAAGATTATGCTTTTTAAATCATCTCTATGTATGCTCCAGATCTCTCTTTTTATGTTGAGTCAAGGTACTCAGCCTGGATAGTCCTCCAAAATGAGTCAAATAAACTATTGTGTTTTGTGTGTTTTGTAAACACCTCTGGTCACCTTATGATGTAGGCCATGTGTATGTGTTTTACTCCATGGTACCTCCTGCAGACATTGTGTGCATGTACATGTAGGGGAGATAACCATTGGAAGGTCTTTTGTATTCCTTTTGTTTACCTTACACCCATGGGAACCCTTGCTAGCTTGAGATCCTAGCCATTGATAGATCCATGACCACCATGAGATGGCATGAGACACCTTGTGCTAGCTGTATCCTTGACATAGCCTGAGGCATTCCCTTCAGGTTTTGTTGGGATATCTCAAGGTGTATGCCTCAGGCACACCTTGGTTTCTATGTGTGAGTGCTAGAGGCACAGTTAGGTGGCCATAAGCATAGTTAGGTGGTGGTAAGCCACATAGGATGATTGAGAGAATCTAAGAGCAGATTGAGGAGATGATTGTGGAGCTCTGAAGTCATCAGTGATGTCAGTGAGCATGTAAGAGGTGCCTACATAAGGACCTCACTCTTCTTCATTCTATATGCAAGTATTCTGAGTTTGTGTTCACTCTATTCTTTCCTTTCAGTTTACCAACACTTATGACATATGCTAGTTAGTACACTAGGTACTACGAGGACACTCTGTCCTAGGGTTTTGTTTATTGGGTGTACTTGGTACTTTTCTCTCATTCTTGCAATACATTACAACATTATGGTTTGCTCCTTTGCTTCCACCTCCATTGCTTCATTGCTTGCCCTAGTCTACAAACATGTCTATGCTTCTTGTAGCCGATAACTGGAGTCCAGGGAACCTAGACCTAGCAGCTCTTGTAGAACAACATTCCTTGTAAGGAGCTTGGGCTATGTACTACGCAAGCATTACCTTGCAAGGATGGATTTGTGTGCCTTTGGGCCATTCGTCTAGGTTGCAACATGTACGCCCCCTTGCAAATGGGCTTGAATCGGTGGTGAAAAAAACGCTAGCAGCCTTTGAATAGGTGTGCCTAGCTCTAGGGAAACCGAAATGAAGACCATGTGGGTTCGTTGAGAAGTGTAGAGCCTCTCCTATGGATAATGTGCATTGCCTCTTCTTCCATGGGAATTGTTGCCATTGTCTTGCTTACATTTCAAGAAACAAGGACCTAAGGAAGGCTTGCTAGTGCCCTCCATACATAGGTAGCAATGGGCAAACAGAGATAACAATGACTTGCTGCAAAAAATTAGAATGCCAAAGATTGGCTCCGATAAATGAAAATGCAGCAAGCACTGTAAAACACACAATAGGCCCAATACATAGCACAAGCTAGCAAGCGAGGTGTGAGGTGAAAGCGGTGTTCACACAGAAGCTAGGCAGCCAATCCTCTTCCTATGTGGAATTGTTTGCCTAATCAGCATGAACTAACACATACGCATGGAATTTGGATGCAATGGTGATATTTGATTGGCTATCATACAGTGAGTGAGGTGACGTACATGCATGTGTGACACATGGCAAAGTCACCTAGGCTAGCGTTTTGTTATGGTGCCATGTGGCATCCATCTCCTCCATCTATGATGGATGTATGTGGGGGTATGTCACTTCATGTTGCCACTTGAAGAACTTATAAATGACATAACCTCATGGGTAGTCTAACTTAGGACCTAATGTCCAACTACCACGCTATTAAATCCTAACCGCCAATCACCCAAAGGGTGAATGAGATGAACTAAATTTACAGTCGATCACTCAAATTTTTAAATTTTTGCTTGAACAATGGAGTTGGCATAATGTCCATTATTTATGATATAAATGTTTCATCTTTCTCTTCAAATTGGAATTCCCAAACAATAATGCATATAATTAAGGTTTTTTGCATCAAAGACTTTGTTTTGGTTATCTTTAGCATGTTTCATTAGCTTCTCGTCATTTTTATTGATGAATGTCATCAGCATACAATACAACAAGATTTAGATTGTTGGTATTGCGATAATTCTTTCTATCTTAAATGGTGCGTTGCCCTATCAGCTAGATTTAGATTTAGATGCTCGTTTGGGAGAGACTAAAATGAAATCGTTTAGACTTCACAAGCAGTTATAGCTTGAATGAAAAGATTTGGACTACTTTTTGATTAGCCTTCTCCTTTAGTGCTAGCCTTCGTCATGGCTGAGTTTGCCCTTCACCTCCGAAGTGCCGACAAAAACTCAGTACGAAGACTTTGTATAAATGGATGCTTAAGTATGTGTGGGTGTGTGGATTTGTATGTGTGAGAGCATGCTTTTATACTATGGTCTACAACCACTGTTGGGCGCTGATGACATCAGTGGGGATGTCATAGTAGCTAGTCCCTGCTATGCATGATGGAGTTTATGGTTTTCAATCTTATGAGTGACTATCGTGAGATTGAAACTGCACTATGTTGTGTTTTTAGAGGGTGAGTCTGGGAATGTTCTTGGATTTATCTAGGTATATGCTTCTGCCGTATTAGCGGACATGCAAATTTCACCTTGTGAAGTTTTCGTCCAAGTTGCGGCCTGCTGGTATTGCGATAATTCTTTCTATCTTAAATGGTGCGTTGCCCTATCAGCTAGATTTAGATTTAGATGTAGATGCTCGTTTCGGAGAGACTTAAATGAAATCGTTTAGACTCCACAAGCGGTTGTAGCTTGAATGAAGAGATTTGGACTACGTTTTGATTAGCCTCTTCTCCTTTAGTGCTAGCCTTCGTCATGGCTGAGTTTGCCCTTCACCTTCGGAGTGTCGACAGAAACTCAGTACGAAGACTTTGTATAAATGGATGCTCAAGTATGTGTGGGTGTGTGGATTTGTATGTGTGAGAGCATGCTTTTATACTATGGTCTACACCCACTGTTGGGCGCTGATGATGTCAGTGTGGATGTCATAGTAGCTAGTCCTTGCTATGCATGATGGAGTTTATGGTTTTCAATCTTATGAGTGACTATCGTGAGATTGAAACTGCACTATGTTGTGTTTTTAGAGGATGAGTCTGGGAATGTTCTTGGATTTATCTAGGTATATACAATACAACAAGAATTAGATTGCCTTTTGTCATCCTGATTTGTATACAGTTTATAACCAGACGGACTTAGCTTTTGCTTGAAATGTTAATCTTTCTTGGAGTAAAAGTATGACGTGAATCTATACAAAGCTTTCTTGAACTTACACATGTTTTCCTCGCCTTTAATCTCAAATCCAAGAGGCTGATCCATATAGACTTTCCCTAAGAAATGAGAAGGCTAGCCATCATAAATGGCAAGGCCACAATCAATCTGATTGTGTTATGCTTAGTTATAGGGGAAAAGGTTTCATCATAATCTATGATTGCCTTTTGGGCATAACCTTGGCGACCAAGCTGGCTTTGTACTTTTCAATACTTCCATCGTTCTTTGCTGTAATGCATTGGACTCCTTTATTGCCAATGGAAGTTTTAGCTCGTGGTAAATTTTCTAGTTTCCAATGTTGATATATTGCAAACACCTTTGGTCTGATGAAGTGTTGAGTGTACTAGCTCAATGTTATAATTATCATTTCTCTTTTGAAGGTGCAAGGGCCACTCTTTATGGAGAATGAAACGTCTAGAAGCCCTTAATAATCCATAACTTATCAACTTATCCATAGTTAGCTTCAATATAGCCAAAGGCTTGTTCAATATTTGATGTCTTGTGTGTTGCTATATTGGCAGAGTGTTCAACATTCAGTTTAGACTCACTTATCCATGTCTACCTTTTTCATCATACACTTGAAAGCCAAATTGCTATTTTGACACTCGCATCCTAGTTGTGCTAAGCTGTATGTTTATAACCAAGGCCTTTTGCATGCTAGCATCTTAACAGTTAGATCAAAGTGATTTCCAAGCTTCAGTAGGATTTTCATATTTCCAACCAAAAGAATCATGTTATCTTTTTCTCTTATTGTGATGAAACTCAGCTCTTCTCATCATAGCTGCCAAAATTTTCCCTTGGTCTTGTCTCAGTTCCCTCGACTATATTTTACACCTTCCAAGCTTTTAGAATATTTTCAAGCTTAAATCTCGAATGCCATAATTAATAGCATTTAACTTGGCATTTTAGGAACATGATATTCACAATTCTTACTCTGTGGTCATTAGCCGTATCACACAGACTGAGCAAGTGGTGTGTGTTCTGCTAGGGCAAATCAATCAAGTAAAAGGTTGGCAAATGGTTACTGCCTCTAATTGGAAGCACATTGGAAATAGGAAGGAAAGCTTATGCTTCAACCTTTTTGTAAGACCAAAAGGTAATGATGATACTCCTTCATAAACCTGCAATTGCCTTCCAGAAGTTGTATGAGAGGATCCTTCTCTCAAGGCTGGGGATGTCAAGATGGGCGGTTACAATGAGGAAGAGCCTATCGATGACAAGGATGAAACACACCTTTGAAGGCACTATGTAGATTACAAAGTAGTACGAATCAAGTACTAAATAAGTGCTAACCTCCTATCTTTGTTCAGATTTACTGTCAATTTAGCACAAGTCAGTTTCTTTCCAGCGGCCAGCCTTTCTAGGAGCAGCCTCTAAACTGCTGTAGCTTCATCAGCAACTCCTCTTTGTTGTGCAGTGGTGATCCAGTTATCGCTACTCGCATTGTTGTTCAAGTGCCTTCATGCCTAGTCGTTTGGCTATACATGTGTGTCTGTGTACGTCCGTGTGTGTGTTTGTGTGTGTGTCACCCCAAAGAAAAATGTGTGTGTGTGTGTACATGTATGTTTCTTTCATTTATGATAGTCGTTGTTTTGCAAGCCTGGTCCTTTGTAAGTGTTTGTAAATTGTACTTGGACAGCCTATATGCCTCTGCCTCTGCCTCTTTTGAGCACAATGATATATAGTTGTAGGTATGGGCAGAACAAGGACTCTACCTGATCTAGGTACCTTCCATCAGTGCACGTCTTTATCCTGTGCACAGGCATCCATGTACCATGGGTAAACGTGTCTCTGGACCATGATGTGTCTATGTAGACCTAGTGCTGATTAGAGGTCTTCATTTGTGTTCCAGAGGGAAGAGGTCAAAGCATTGGTGGTCCCATAGTCCTTGTGGGCATATGCACTTCCAAGACTTCTATAGTAGCATCCCCAAAGGATTGGATGTCGAATGGTGATTTTACCCCTAAATGACTAGTGAGGTGATTGCGCATGCCAAATGACAACTTTTTCTTCATCTTCACATTTATAAACAAAATAGTTCATGTTCCCAACTGGTGGTATTTTTAATTTCCAAATTCACATATTGGGCTCTTGCATTCAATTTAAAGTATCATATTTGCTTCAGTTTTTTGTCCAATGCAGTCCCTTTGATATGTGGGTTGTGTACATTTAGAGAGAGAGAGAGAGAGAGAGAGAGAGAGAGACAGAGAGATCTTGATTTTGTGAATGCAGAACTTGTGGAGATAGAGGATGCCAAAAGACAGAAATGGCCCTGTAAAAGAGGACTCCTTGTTCACACATTGCGTTTTGATCCATTGACTTCAAAAACTAGTGGTCTCTTCATGGCAAAAATAATGAAAAGACATTCAAATTCTTAATCTTTTGACGATTCCTTATTAGCTCAAATCTAACTTGATTTGCAAATAGCAATTGTGAGTGGAAATCGAAGTAAAATAACTGAATGCTGGTGTGTGTATAAAGGTAAGAAGAAGGCTGAGATTATTAAAATTGTAGAACACATGAGAATACTATGTGTTTGTGTGTTTTCACTATGCATAATTGAAACCTTTCAATACTAAATAAAACATTTGTAATCTTGGTATCATGATATTTGACAAGTCCTTCCTCTTTGTTATCCTTTGTTGCAACGGTCTACATCATTTTGTACAAATTGAGATAGTTTGTAGTGTTTGCAACTTATTTTTCTAATGCTCTATGTTTTTTGCATTAATATGCTTGGTGTACATTATTTTTTGCCCACGCTCATGAGTGTTTTGAAATTAACAAAATGAGTTATTGGTTTTAGCTTGATATAAATTTGAAGATATAAGTAGTTGCTCACCACTGGGGATGAGGAATGTTTAGTTTGGAAACAATTATCATATCCAAGAATCCAAAAGTGTTGTGGAGATTTTGGAATGTAATGAAGTGGTTTTGTTTGCTTGTATGCACATGAGAATAAGACATATGAGAGATGTAAACATATTATTAACCTTTTTTCTATAAAACCAATAAGAATGTAAAGGAAAGGATACTAAAATAAATATGGAAGCTAAGATGGATCTACATTTGTAATAAAAACCATAGGTCAAGTTCTAAATTAAATAAACTAGAACATATCAGATCTTACAAGGGTACACATATGAAATAAGAGAGCCTAATGCCGAAAAGTAAGGTGACATTCTCATAGAATCGTATGTTTTAGGATCTTAGTCATAGGAAAGGGGAAGTAATCAAACATGAATGCTTGGAAAAACCCTTCTCCGTCATGCCCATGCTGATTCTATCTTTGACCTCCTTTTGCCTCAGTCCCCTGCTACCTTGTGCACCCTCATGGGCCCCTCCATGTTCAAGCCTCCCCCTTTCTTGCCTTCTTTCCAATGTCACAAAGCCTTCAGATGACCGATAGCATAATAATTGCTACTAAGAGTTGTATTAGGTCTCAGTTGTAGACATTACTAACAAAAGGTCCAGAAGTCCAAATGATAGCTTTGGACTCACCATAAGCATCTGGAATTTGAGCATTTGAATTATGTCCTCCACCAATGGTGGATCTTCAAGATGGAGTTTGGCATCTACTGATTGATCAACACTGCTTCACTACCAGAAGCACTCCAATCTGTGTCATGCTTGAAGTTTTGTATTATAGATTTGGCAACCTTGGGCATGTTTGTTTGACATGCAGCCTTATGCATTTGAATTTCCACTCCCCCCATCTTAGAAATATCATTGTCAATTAAATAAATCCAAAATGGTACCTAATTCTAGAATTGTTTGGAACTATGATAATCTGAAATCACTAGGTTGGGGCGATCGGAGCTCCAAACCGGAATTATTTTGAACCCATCTTTCCAGAGCAATACTCAAATCAGTCACCAAGACTTATAACTCAAACAAACCTCTCTTGAGGAAGCAAGCAAGGAGTAAGAAACTCCTTGCATTTTACAAACGCTAGCTAAAACAATTGAAAGATCAAGGAATCATTAAAATTTCATGATTTGGAATTACAATCAAAGGCCAAGGAGACACTCGAAACTATGTCGTGAGTTTTGAAAAATGCAAGAGAACAACAAACGTCACCTAGCCATTCTTTTATCCACCTAAGATAAAAATGAATTTTTGAACAAACACAACCTACCTTTTTGGACTAGCATCGGGTCCTTTAGCAATGGAGAACTTACAAAACGAAAAATTGCTTCCTCTAGCACTAACAGCTCTAGTTCAAAATAAACAAATTCTCAAACGAATATGTAAGAATTGACTCTCAAAAATCGAATGCCACAAACTAGAAGCAAAAAGAAAGAGATTAAAACAAGAAGATAATTTACAAAAACATTTCACCTTGATCCATGCTCATAATTTATTAAAATTTTATTCTCATATAACTTTGAAGGTAGACATGTCAAAATTCTCCTTCATAAATGAGGTTTTTTTTTTGTCAGGTATTCAAGCCCATAAAAACACATTTTTTGGATTTGTTGTCACATACTTTCCTCCACATTTTTTGTACATATTGTTCCATAAAGATATATATTAGAGGAATAATTATTTTTGTGATGTGTGTGTTTGTGTGTGTGAGTGTGTGCACGTGATTTCTTGTGGCCTTCCATAACTAATTTAGAACAATAAATACCAACATGAGATAGTGGCTTTGGGCAAAGTTGTAAAATTCCATGCTGCATCTTGCTTGCACCTATGTTTCCTTGCAAGGTAGCTTTTTATTCAATGGGATTGCTCATTTCAGAGAAATTGCATGCTTCTTTTGCGATGCACTCACAATTGCAATCTTTATTCCTTGAGTCAATGTAATGATGTATTAATATTATTAAGGACTCTTGCACATGTTAAAGGCTGGGTCTTGTTACATATTCTCTTTATATAACAAAATTTGCAATGGCAATCTTCATATGGTCCATGTAGTCCCACCTTTAGTTTGTATATCTGTCTTCTTTTGTTCTAATAGTTTAAGAGTCTTTTTTGCATCCTTGATAGATTTCACAATCATGGCAACAAGATTTTGATTTATGATTATTATTGAAGGCTCTCGTATGTGTCAAAGGCTAGAGCTTGTCAATCCTCGTACCTTCGATGCATTGCCACCTTTAGTTTGTATATCTACCTTGTTTTGTTTTAAATTCTTTTGTATCCTTGACAAATTTCACAATCTTGTCAACATTAGGGCAAGAGTTCAAAATATCAAAAGCCACTCTGTTAAATCAAATGTTGTGGTTTGGGTGAGCATGAGGTAAAGCAACATTGGATCTATTCGTTGTCAGTATATGGGATCAATTTCTCATTTGGAGAGAGAGAGAGAGAGAGAGTTTATTAAAGTCTTCGGAAGACTGATGGGTCTATGAGACTGTGAAAAACCTAGTACAAACATGCTGTGAGGGTGGAGCTACTAAATGAGCATCCACACCAATGTAGAATGCAGAATACAAAAATGCAAAGAGAGAAAGAGAGAGAGAGAGTTTATTAAAGTCTTCGGAAGACCGATGGGTCTATGAGACTGTGAAAAACCTAGTAGAAACATGCTGTGAGGGTGGAGCTACTAAATGAGCATCCACACCAATGTAGAATGTAGAATGCAAAAATGCAAAATGAGAGAGAGAGAGAGAGAGAGAGAGAGAGAGAGAGAGAGAGAGAGATGTATTAATGTCTATAGGAGGCCTCGCGGGCCAATGAGACAAAGTACAAAACCATAAACTAAGTCATACAAGCCGTTGTGGGTTAAGGGAAAGGGCTCACTAAGGCTCTTGTTGAAAGCTAAAGTAGTACAAGAAAATAGCATAATAGCATCAGATACTCAAAGTTAATGCTCTGAGTACATGCTCAGGCTCCATGTATCTAGGCACCATGGTGGCTCTCTAATGAGACACAAAGAGCTCTTGTATTTGTGTTGGTCGAGTTGTCTCTCAAGGTGGCAAAGATCGTGTTAACGGTGATGCCTCGTCTCTGGTGATCTCCTCTGAGGAGGGTTGAGATAGATTGGACCTCGATGGTGTGTGTTGTGGTCACTCTCCGTGTCGCATGTGGTTTGTGTGCCTCTCGTCTAGCAACATCATGGCGGTGGCTCTAACTGCTAATCCATGATGCCCTCATCTGGATCTAGCTCCTCCTCCTCAACCTCCCCCGAACCTAACTCAGATGCATAAAAGTGTGTTTGTGCTTGGTCAATCTCAATATCCTATGTCATCACCTCCTGCTGCTCTCTAGTCTGTCGCATCAATGTATCTGTGTGTTGTCGAATCTCAATCAGATAGAGCCCACCTGGTCGGGAAAATGGATCAGCCGTGTAAGTGGACCGAAGTCATGCCCCTCGTGAAAGAGGCAGTGATACTGCCGCCGGATCTCATAATAGACTAGGCAGACACATAGAAAATGCTCCTCTGTCTCAACCTCCCATCATGCATAGTTTGCAGATCTTCAGCTCTCTAGGCATGCTTGCAGCTCTCCCTGCCTCAATCCTTAGCTGATGTGATGAAACTCATAACTATCTGATGGAAATCCTCGGTGCATGTGAGACTCTCCTATCCTTGAGATATTGAGGTTTGATGACAAGACCATATTGCGAAACCCTCAAGAAGTGGTCATGGTAAAACTAGATCTTGGTGGAGAACTCTTGGTCTCCCCCCCAAGTCTGGGATGTCTGGAGCTGGAGGAGATCCAATTGTATGGTACAGTTGATCTCATCTTGTGGAATTAGCTCGGGCAGTGCATGCATGTAGTACTAAAGGGGGGGAAGTCTGTCCATCTAAAATGTCATGGCTATCAAACCATGTGGACACTCTTGCATATCATCCTGTATCGTGCACACGAGAGAGAGAGAGAGAGAGAGAGAGAGAGTAGTGCACACGAGAGAGAGACAGAGATAGAGAGTAGTGCACACTAGAGTGATTGACTATATGCTAGATCAAGAATGAAGACAAATGGGTATATATGCACACAAGTGGACATGGTTGTTCCTTTTAGTTCATGTAGTCCTTTTGGGGCACATTATGAAGTGCAATTTATCAAAATTTGTCCATTTCTTCATATGATCCTAGGACACGATGAAAAGATATTAGAATGAGGAAATTTCACACTTAATCCTTTTAAAACCTTACCCTATTAGCTATTGTAACCTTTGGACTTTAGATTGTAACTTTCTCAACAACGTAATAATTCAGAGTAGGTTTATGAGATCCAATTGGGACGGATTGATAGACATAGATTTGTCTCTTCATGATCACTCAAGGAAACAAAGAACCAAGTTCACTTTGTGTACAATCAGCAGTCAAGATACAAAAGGCAGTGAGGTAGCAACAATACAACCCAAACTCCTAGGACTTTGGGGTGTCATATACCTCTTTGACATTTGCAGTGGGTGTTACCTAAATTTACAATCATTTGCACCTACTCGTCATTAGAAGGGTAGGTGCCATTAAATCATATCTGGTTAGCCCTAATACTTTTCATTTCACAGATCATACGTGCATTGGCATCCTTTGGCATCTATCAAATCCTCAAATAGTTGCATCCCCCACTGTCTTGACTTGCAACCTTTTTTGCGAAGATGGGTGTGGTATCTTCAGTTGAACTTGCATTAACTCTTGACTTTCCAATCTTCCCCAATGCAAGGATCTTGGAGCCACTAAACTCCCCCTTAAGAGGAAGTCTCCTTGTAATGAAGGGGGAATCTCTTCTTCTTCTTTGGGTGGGTCATAAACACTAATTGGAGGCCCTTTTGAGACCCCATTTCTCCCCTAATCGCGGACTTTGCTACGATGCCTATGTTGCCTTCCACGTTTTGAACAAGTGGGGTGAGGCATGGCTGATATTGTGGGGAGTTACGAGCTCACCAAGATGCTTAAAAGCTCTTCTAACACTTAACCATGCCCAACCGTTCACTAAGAATAGTGGTATGAAAGGGCAGTTTTCCATAATATGACCCTTTAAACCACATAAAATGTGGCCATGTCCCAAGCTACATAAATAGGGTAGCTTGTGCTTGTCATGTTGGAGATAACAAATAGGGTAGCCCATGGCCACCTGAGGCAAGAAATAGGGCAACCTATGGCCAGCCTTTTGGACATAAGGCAAGAGATAGGGTAGCCTATGGCCACCCTTTCACTAAGGTAATAAATAGGGTAGTCCATTGCCACCCTTTTGGACATTAGGTAAGAAACAGGGCAGCTGATGGTTGTCCTCTTAAATAGGATAGCTCTTATGGCTGCCCTTCTAACAATAAGGCAATTCTTATGGCCGCCCTATCCTTTGGATAGCCTCCTTAATTTTAGAAATATCATGTATTAGCTTATAAATACGTACATTAGAGATACATACGTACACATACATACATGTTTATAACATATTTTATACCATGTAATATAATGTGTATTTTAAATAATATAAAATATAGTATGTAGAAACATATAAGTAACTAACCATATACATATAGATATAGACATTGACTACATGTATACAAATTAGTGGAGGTGGTGTTGACAGTGGAGAAGGTGGAGAAGGGGGTGGTGACAATGGAGAAAATGGAGGTAGAGAAGAAGGTGATAGTCGTGGTAGTCATCTTGGTGATAGTGGGAGTGGTAATGGTGGAGGCAAAGAAGGTGGTTGTGATGGTAGTGGTATTGATGGCATAGAAAGTGGATGTTTATACAGAGTTGGAGTTGGAGGTAAAGGTGGAAGGGTGGTGGAGGAGGAGGTGGAGGTGAAGGCGGAGGTGAAGGTATGGGTGGAGAAGGAGGGGTGGAGGTGGAGACGGATGTGGAGTAGGTGGAGGTCGAAGGAGGTCTAAACGATAATATGTAATGTATGATATGGCAAAACATGTCAACAAAATGAAGGTGGTGTAGTTGTATAGACATTGAAGCATGAGTGCAAGGTCTTAGATTCAAGTCCTTGAAGTGCAATAGAAATGGTGAGCGACCTTGCAAAAAAGGCAAGAATTTCAATTCTTAAAATACAAATAAATTTGGTCGCCCTTAGACAAGCTCCCTTTTATGGAGTAAGGATAGCCCTGAAAAGACACCCTTTACAGAGAAAGGGAAGCCTTAAAATGTTCGTAGTCTCTAAAGAGCGACCACCTAGGCCATCCTATAATGTCCTAAAGGGTGGTTTTAGGTTGTCCTATTAGACCATAATTCTTGTAGTGTGTAAGCCTCAGGGGAAGTGCAATAATTTCGTTAGAATAGTCCAGTTATAAGAATTATATTATATGGGGGGACATAATGGTCCAATTACAAGAACTACATGAAGAGGAAGCTATATCTCATAACTCCATGAGTGGTTGAACATGCTGAAAAGGGAAACTCACAAATTCAATGTTAAACAAGGAAACAATACAAGTTAACAGTTCACTGCTTCCACAACAAAAGATTATAGGACAAGGAAGTGGAGACTTCCAGGTGAAAGGGGTAAAAAGCAACTATGAGTACCCCAGGGAACAATGACAACAGGCATTAAGGAAACTTAAAAACAATAGATCTAGGTTCCCAAGGAGCTCCTTGAGGCCCAAGGGTGTAGAGCAGGTATGCAAGGCAACTACTGGAGCCACTCAGCCATGAGGGCCTTCAAAACAACTTCAAAGGCATTGAAAAAATGCCCTTTTGAAATTCTCTCACTTTTATACCCATTATGTGTGTTATTTACGTGCTACATGGCATATCTCTTTCATTTCTGGGGCAATGGAAGTTGGAAAAGTTTCAAACCTTTAGTAGTTTAATGCTTTGAAATGGATACACATACTGCAGCTTCGCATTCATAAGAATTGGATCTCAAGATCAAACCCAGATTTGGCACATGCCCTTCGCCTTTCATTCGTGAACTCAAAATTTCTAGCATTGCTGAAATTTCTTTACTTTGGTTGTCACCCACCACAAACTCATGCACCTTCTTGTTCACCTCTATTAAAGCACTTGCGGGCATTTTCTTCGCCCCTACACCTTTCCTCAGGTTCTCTATCCTATATGCATCATCCCACCTGTGAGCACTTGCATACATGTTTGCCATCAGCACATACGAGGCAGCAGCTTCTGGATTCATCTCAGAAAGTTGCAGAAAGCATCTCTGACCTAGTTCTACTTCCCCATAGGTTTTGCAGGCACTGAGCAAGGCTTTCCATGTTTCTTCTTCAGGAGTACACCGCATAGTTTCCAGAAATTTCTCTGCATCATACAAATGCCCTGATCGAGCAAAAAGATCAACCATGCAGCTATAGTGATCAATTGTTGGTACAATGCCATATTCCTCTCTCATCAGCTTGAAGTATTGCTGGCCCTTGAAGACCAAGTTGGTATGGCTACATGCAGTAAGAAGACATGTAAATGTAGTCGCATCTGGCTTAATATGATGTTCTTGCATGTCCTCAAAACATTTTAGTGCCAGGTTACCCTCATGGTTCAGGCCATATCCTTTTATCATTGAATTCCATAACACAGCATCCCGAACTGAAAGCTCGTCGAAGACTTCCCGTGCCTCTGACAGAGAGCCACATTTGGCATACATGTCAACCAAAGCACTGCTGACTAAAAGATCTTTCTCAACTCCCTTTTGTGTGATCTCCTTGTGTAACTCTCGCCCCTTGTCTATGGTTCCTATGCTGCCACAAGCTTTCAAGACACAAATATAGGTGACCTCACTTGGAGAGACATCCTCAAGCTGCATCTGTTCAAAACATTTTATTGCTTCCTGACCAGCGCCTTGTTCCGTATAACCTGCAATTAGTGCAGCCCATGACACAACATTTCGGACTGGCAACTTGTCAAAGACTTCCCAGGCCTCTGAAAGAGAGCCACATTTGGCATACATATCAACCAGAGTGCTACCAACAAAAAGATCTCTTTCAAATCCCTTTTGTGTGATCTCAGTGTGTATTACTCGCCCTTTGTCTATGGCTCTGACGCTGCCACAAGCTTTCAAAAGGCAGACAAATGTGACATCACTGGGAGAGAGTCCCTCCATCTGCATCTGTTCAAAACATCTCAGCACCTGCTGACCGAGTCCATGTTGAACATATCCTGCCATTAGTACTGCCCAGGACACAACATCTCGGACTGGCAGCTTGTCAAAGACCTGCTGTGCCTCTGAAAGTGTGCCACATTTGGCATACATGTCGACCAAAGTATTGCCAACAATAATACTTCTGTCGAATCTCTTTTGTGTGATCTCTGCATGTATTTCCCGTCCCTTGTCTATGGCTCCCATGTTGCCACAAGCTTTCAAAACAGAAACAAATGTGACAGCATTTGGTGAGACACCCTCCAGTTGCATCAGTTCAAAACATTCCAGTGCTTCCTGATCAGGCCCATGTTCAACATATCCTCCAATAATTGCGGTCCATGACACAACATCCCGAAGTGGCAACTTGTCAAAGACTTCCCGTGCCTCTGCAAGCGAGCCACATTTACTATACATGTCAATCAAAGTGTTGCCAACAAACAGATCTAGTTCACATCCCTTTAGTGTAATCTCACGATGTATTTCACGGCCCTTGCCTATGGCTCCGACGCTGCCACAAGCTCTCAAGACATGAACAAATGTGACAGGATCTGGAGAGATGCCCTCTAGCTGCATCTGCTCAAAACATTTCAGCACTTCATGTGCAGGTCCATGTTCAGCATATCCTGCAATTAGTGCACCCCAGGCCACAAGATCTCGGGCTGGAAGCCTCTCTGAGATTTCCTGCGCCTCTGAAAGAGATCCACATTTGGCATACATATCGACCAAAGAGTTGGCAACAAAAATATCTCGTTCAAATCCCCGTAGTGCAATCTCAGCATGTATCTCTCGTCCCTTGCCTAAGGCTCTGATGCTGCCACAAGCTTTCAACACACAAACAAATGTTACAGCATTCGGAGAGATACCCTCCAATTGCATTTGCTCAAAACATTTCAGTGCTTCGTTACCACATCCATGTTCAGCATATCCTGCAATTAATGCATCCCATGACACAACATTGTGTACTGCCAAAGCGTCAAAGACTTCCTGGGCCTCTGAAAGTGAGCCACATTTGGCATACATGTCAACCAAAGTGCTGCCAACATAACTATGTCTTTCAAATCCCTTTTGTGAGATGTCAGCATGGATTTCACGGCCCTGATCTATGGCTCCTATCCTACCACAAGCTTTCAACAAACAAACAAATATAACAGCGTTTGGAAAGATGCCCTCCAGTTGCATCTGGCTAGAAATAATCAGCGCTTCATGACCAGCTCCATGTTCAGCATATCCTGAAATCAATGTGGCCCAAGTCACGACATCTCGAGCTGGAAGCTTGTCAAAAACTTGCTGTGCCTCTGAAAGTAACCCACACTTTGCATACATGTCAACCAATGCGTTGCCGACAAAGAGCTCTCTTTCAAATCCCTTATGGGTGATGTCAGCATGTATTTCTTGGCCCTTTCCTATGGCCCGTATGCTGCCACAAGCTTTTAAGACACAAACAAAGGTGACTGCATCAGGAGAGATGCCCTCTAGTTGCATCTGTTCAAAACACTTCAAGGCTTCTAGACCAGGTCCATGTGCAGCATATCCAACAATTAATGCGGCCCATGAGACAACATCTCGAACTGGCAGTCTGTCAAAGACATCCTGTGCCTCTGCAAGTAAATCACATTTAACATACATGTCAACCAAAGTGCTGCCAACAAAAAGTTCTCTTTCAATTCCGTTTTTCACAATCTGGACATGAATCTCTCGGCCTCTTTCTGCATCTTTCAACCTAGCACAAGCTTTTACTAAGGCCATAACCGTGTATCTGCTAGGATGCACACAATCCTCTTGCATTTTCTGGTACATGTTGAGAGCATGCTGCGTTTGCCCACATTGAATATACCCCATTATAAGAGAAGTCCATGAATGCTCATTCCGATGAACCAACCTGTCGAACACCTCCTGAGCATCGGGGACACTTCCACATTCCACAAACATTGGCACAATGTAATTCCCAACAGCGCTCTGACTTTCCAGCCCATTATTGCAAATGTGTGCATGCACACGCCTGGCATATGATAAATTCTTTTTCCCCCTGCACTTCTGCAAGATCCAGATAAGGTTGTCAACAGAAGGCAGCACAGCCATACGGTCCAGATTCTAAGCGTCTGCACTAAGCTCAGCATCTCCCGACCTTCACCCTCGTGTTGTGATGATACTACAGACCCAAACCTGGCCATGCACAAGTGCTATCTCCTCCGCCAAATCATCGTCACCTGAGAACGACTGTGCTTGCTTTGCGTGCTGACCAAATTTGGTCCCGCTAATTCCCTAGTCTGGGCATCCCTCCGACCAGAATTCCAGTCGAATAAAATGATACATAGATATTTCTACGACCTTAGCTGTGCAGAGCATTTTGTCCATAGGATTCCGTGAAGTACCATACCGTAAGAGATCTGTACGTAATTTTGGATGCCTGTCTGCAAGCGAGCACACAATAAACTAAAATTTGACGACGAAAAAAGAGGAAGGGCCTGTCGAGCAATAATAAAGTAGCACACACCTGAAGTGGGCTTTCTTGAGGAACTTCGTATGTATTTTGAAAAGGGCAATCCGGCACAACTTGACGGTTGTTCTGCTGACAACAGTTTCGACTGTGGAGAATGAGAAAAGTCGCGTCCTGAAGCAAATTTACTCCAATTCCTACTTGCAACGAAAATCGAATGTGAAGGTGAGGCGATAACGAGAAGCCATAACGAGGGCCTCATTCTGTAAATTTGCCACAGAATGCTGGGTGACTCCATGACGGACATGACAGAAAGACGCATGCATACAAACGTCTTATATAAGTGATGATGACGCACCAGTGACCGAGGACACCGGTGGCCACGTGTCTTTAGGCCAGGGAGCCGATTTTTGTCCGGTTTCCTCCTGGCCATCACAACCGACGGTGGGACACTTGGCATCCATCTGCTCAAGGGTGCGTATCCCGCGAGTTTTACCCGCCGTGCGATGGAAATTTAGATCTAACCGCTCGCGAGAAGCACAGGTTTTCAGCCATCTGATCAAGCTTGAAATCGAATGTAGCAGTAGAGGCTTTCACATGCCTCCTGGTCTGGCAGACTCTGACTGGCTCATGGCGCACAACTGGCAATCGTATTTATTACCCGGTCTGTTTCAAGAAACTAGCCGGTTGGCCATTTCCCCATCAAGAATCTCCCTTGATCGAACGGTGGGGATTGGCTTTCTCGCCGTTGACAAAGTAGGGAATCAGAGCCTCGTGGACATTACCAAGAGGAAACTAGTGAACCATGGCCGGGAGCCAGTTTTTGACCAGCCACCTGGCACTAATGCATTGGTCCCATAAATGCGGATCCAATAACTAGCTTTGATGTTGGTTCCTTGAGTTTGTATGCATGCGTCCGTCCACCATGCACGTCTTATAAGTGAAGCACCATTGAATAATCAAGAATAGCAAATTCGTACTCCCATGCCAAGTTCCAATGATGGGTATGATTTTGATGAGATACCACTTCCCAGTAACCCCATCAAGGAATTTTGGAGCAAATATCCTGATATGAAAACTTGAGGTGGATGGACCCTAGACAACTTTCCTACCAACCTTTGTTAGCATCAAATTAGTGAAGATTGGATAAGCAAGTTGGATCCACAACCTGATTGGTGTCGTCCCAAGCTCTTTGATGTAATCTTCTTGAAAGAGCACCTACATGCACCTCAATGTCTCAAAACCCATCCCAAGTTCTATGCAGTTCCACGACGTAAAAAATGGAAAATTCCAGGACATAAAAACTGGGAAGCCAACATACACACTTTAGATGAAGGTCACACTATTAATTGGCCAATGATCGAACGATACTCTAGTGTAGAATGGAATATCCAAGGCACAATGATCCGAGCACTTCAGTAGCATGAGCAAATAATGTGTGGCAACATTGATCGCTTCCTTCACCTAAGTGCTATCTTTTGCAAAACATTGCAATACATTCTGGAGGTCCCATGCTACTTTGATAGCAATTTGCCTCAATCCCAATGAACGAGTCGATGCTCAGATTACAAGCCGACTCTATCAAAGAGTCATCTTCTTAGAAGCATGCCACATATCTCTGTTTGAACAAATGGTGGATACGGGCTACTTGGAAACTAAGCAAAAGTTGTATGGTGCCAAGGCTTTACAGTAGGATCGACTGGCACACACAAGTTCCACAGCCACTGGACTACACACATGGCAACCCAAATACGTGCTCACAATAAGCCATAACCCGAGGATGGGTAATAAAATGGATCCGGGAGTATGTTGTCTCTGTGCCAACATGGACTTAGGTAGTACAGAATGTGTGTGTAGAGTAGTGGCAAAGCTATGCTTATACTTGCATAAGGCTAGGAATAATCTCTCTTAGGAATCCTCAACATGCAAGTTCTATTTGCAATTCCTACATGCGAGTTCTACATGCAACTCCTACATGCATGTTCTACTTGCAACTCCTACATGCAAGTCCTACATGTGATTCCCACATGCATGTTCTACATGTGATTCCTACATGCATGCCCTACATGCGATTCCTACATGCATGGAGCATCCATCATGAAGCTTCAAAATATAGGACTGTTGTTTCTTTTAAACGAGCTTGGAGCCCTCCATTGTGAAACTAATGGTGAGGGCCTCTATAACGACGAGAGGAAGACAATCCGTCAACACAAATGCATGTTTAGCTTGCACATGCATGAAAATGAGTTGCAAAGATAGGATGCTATTAGATAAAGACTTCATAGAAGAGCTTGGTTGGTGATGAAGCTTTTGTGTCTTGCCTTTTTTAATCCTCTTTAGCATAGCTGTTGGCTTGCCCAATGTCATGCTGTAACAACAAATTAGCTTTACTGTTTCTTAACTTAGACTATGAATCGAGAGAATTGTATAGAAATCCCAGCGAGCTGCACTAACAAATCCCAGTATATAGATAATGAACTATAGTATTGATAGTCCTCTACTTGAACCTCCTGTCAGAGACCTCTTATCAAAGTATTTTTTCAATATATCTATATTTGTAATAAATGTTTCTATGTTTGTCTGTTTCTGTTAAGTGTGTTTTTGTCTATCTAATTTTGTAAGTGTTTCTGTCTGTCTATTTCTGTAAGTGTGTAACACAATCTATTTGTCTATCTCTTTCTATAAGTGTGTTTCTCTGTTTGTCTGTTTTTGTAAGTGTGTAACATAATCTATATCTATTTTAACTGTGTCTTTAATAGTATATCTCTTTCCTTTTTTGTAGTCCATATCAGATGTTTCTCTAACTGTGTCTATATTTTAAATTTGCAATATCAGTATTCAGTTCACTTTTTGGGGCAATGTCAATGTTTAAAGCACCCCTCATTGACACTCCATGCCAGAAGGTGTTTTGCAAGACTAAGGAGGAATTCCACGTAGAGTATGGCTTGAGCTTGGTGGGCCTGAACCCGAGCCAATTCACAAAACTTGATGTTCTGGATAGGTTCTAGTTGACTGTTTTTTCCCACCTTTAGTAGGGGAAAGAAAAAATAAAGTGCCGGTTTGTCAAGTCCGACGTATACTCCCAACTTTTGGAATTTCACCTGAATGTCAAACAAGAACCTCTGATCAACCCAGAGTTGTCCCTCTCATTTGCGAGATGATTTGCTTATGAGTATGGACAGGATGGTCGTACAAACACAGGGTTGATTGCTTGGGCAAATTTTGTTGAGAGCATAATCTCCTTGGTCCAACATCAAGACAAGCTCCAGCAAAAGTTTGACAAGTGGCTGAGCAAGAACGAGAAGGATGACATCGAGAGGAAATCTGGAACTCCTCTGGCTTCCCAAGCTTTGGTTGGCAGAAGCGTTTGTTTCAATGGGAGCAGCCAAGGGTGACCAATTATAGGCGCATAAGATGCTAGGTTGCAGAATTTCAAATCTGCAATGGTAATGTTGCAAGATAGAGAAAAGATGCTAGCTGCTGCGTGGCAAGGGAGGAATACAAAAAGGCAATAGAGTCTCTTGAGAAGGAAAAATGCCAGTTGCATGAAACTCGAGGCATTAGCTCAGCAACAACCTAGAAGGTGAATGATATGGCCAATGCCATGGAGGCATATGAGACTGTAGCGGAAAGAGAAAAATAGAATCTGCATGTCAGAATAAAAACTTTGAAATCCATGCTTGCCTACATGGAGGTCGATAGCTTCGACAATGTTTAGGCTGCTGCTATGGATTCTACAGAGGTATGGTTGTCTCGCCTACGCAAACTTTGGTGCTTGCAAGACTTTGATTTTCTCAAACACGTGGGAGATGGTTTTTAGTTATTCATGTGTTTGCAGGAAGAAGCATGTCAACAAGAAGTGGATATGAGGGTATGTGAGGTGCATGTAGAGTTTGCTCAGAAGATGGTCCAACATGTACAGAGTAGAGCCTCTACAACTCTGTGCAATGCTAGCAACACACCGCTAGGATTCCAATCCCTTTGATAGTTTCTGGTTCTTGTACTAAGTGCAGCCTTGGCCATGATGATTGTTGTCTTTGTGCCAACATGGACTTAGGTAGTACATAATGTGTGTGAAGAGTAGCGGCAACTCCTACATGCAACTTCTATATGCAAGTTCTACATGTAGAGAGAGAATGTCTTACAATTCCTACATGCAGAGAGAGAAGATCTCTAACTTGTATAAATACCCCATAATGGAATGAAGCCCACACTCTTTGGGGCATTTTGTTGAGTTCTACTTTGGTATTCCAAGCAATTGTCTCAAGTGTCCATGCTTCCTTGCACTCCACGTCTAAAAGCATGTCCTAACCTTGCAACTCCTCCTCCCCTCTCCTCCAACCTTGCAACCCATCCTCTCCTCCTCCTCCCTCCTCCTCCCTTCTCCTCCTCCTCTCTCCTCCTCCTCCTCCCTCCTCCTCCCTTCTCCTCCCTTCTCCTCCTCCTCCTCCTCCTCCCTCCTCCTTCTCCTCCTCCTCCTCCTCCTCCCTCCTTCTCTCCCTCCTTTCCCCCATGCTCTTACACCCTCCTCTCCCACTCCTATACTCCCCCTAAACCCTTAGTTCCTCAACCCTTAACCTCCATGATCTAGGAGGGAGGCGAGTTCTTCACCATGTACTCTACCCTAAACCTTAAATCCTCCTTCTAACCCTGGAACCTCTTCTAAACTCTAGAACCTCTTTCTAAACCCTGGAACCTCTCTCTAAACCTTGGAACCTCCTTCTAACCCTTGAACCTCTTCTAAACTTTGGAACCTCTTTCTAAACCCTGGAATCTCTCTCTAACCCCCCTTAAACTCCTCTTAAACCCTTCAACCCCCAATGAAGGTGAAAGCCTTCATTACCTCAACCATGATTATGCATGTTCCTTTCACACATGCATGCACTATGTTTGCTTACCACACTTAAGCCTATGTCTCTCGTTGAAATATGACTCGAGCCCTAAGCTACACGTATACTACAAACGATAACCCCAATATATCTGTAGGTGACCAAAAGCCTCAGAATCTTGCATACTGAGAATACCCTGCTCTTCCTGTGGAAGCCATGGGAAAGAGCCAACAATGATGAGGTACAAGGTATTTGCATGCTACCATGCAAACACCCATACCATCTATTTTGCTTCGCATAGTTATGCACTAGAGCAAGAGTGCGTGCATCCGAGTTGTGGACAATGAATAACTGATGTCGCACGACCATTGGTGGTAGGTACACATCGACCACCACATGAGGACACAAAACTACATGCATCAACCGGCTTTGGAGGTAAGTTTTCACCAACACTACCTTGGCCATTGTTTAGAGCTCTAGCATAGCACTTACAGTATTTATTACTATTGTAGCACATCTTTGACCTGCACCATTGGAGCACATAACAAGTACCAGCACACCATTGTACTGTACTGATAGGCACTATTGTAGCACTAGTAGACCATTATTAGAGAAATAACATGTACTGGAACTCTTAAGAGGTTCTAGCTTAGCTTTGACCAGCACTAATTGTGCACTAACAAGTACTATTAGAGCACTATTACAATAGTGCCAAGCACTAGGACTATATCAAGTTTTGGGATAGCCCTGGAGAACACTATTACAACACTATTATAACGCTATTAGAGGACTAACATGTACTTGAACTCTTGAGAAGTTCTAGTGTGGCTCTAGCATAGCCTTGGAGAATACTATTAGAACACTATTAGAGCACCATTAGAGGACTCACATGTACTTGAACCCTTGAGAAGTTCTAGTGTAGCTCTAACCAACACTAATAGTGCACTAACAAGCACTATTAGAGCACTAATAGAGTAATACTAGGCACTTGGACTATATCAAGTTATAGCATAGCCTTGGAGGACATTATTACAACACTATTAGAGCACTATCAGAGGACTAACATGTACTTGAACTCTTAAGACGTTCTAGCATAGCTCTGACCAACACTAATAGTGCACTAACAAGCATTATTATAGCACTATTAGAGCAATAATAGTATAGTACTAGGCACTTGGACTATATCAAGTTATAGCATAGCCTTGGAGGACACTATTACAACACCATTAGAGCACTATTAGGGACTAAGATGCACTTGAACTCTTAAGAGGTTATAGCATAGCTCTGACCAACACTAATAGTGCACTAACAAGCATTAATAGAGCACTATTAAGGCACTAAGAAGCACTACTATAGCACTATTAGAGTACTAACAAGTACTAGAACTCTAGTAAGTTATAGCATAGATCAGACCAACTATCAGTGCACTAAAAAGCAATATTAGAGCACTATTAGATCACTAACAAGCACTATTTCACCACTATTAGAGGATCACAGGTACTGGAACTCTAGTAAGTACTAATTGAGCACTGTTAGAGTACTAAAATGTAGAAAGCTCTATTAGAGCACAATTATAGCACTAATTGAATACTAACTTGCACTAAAAAGCATAAGCATACATGAAGTAGGACTAGTAGAGCACTATTACAGCTCAAACAGGAGTTGCAAATAACATAAGCATTATTAGAGACTATTTGCTGCATTTAAGTCTTGTTAACTTTTAGTCACTTGACTATTTTTGTTACTTGCAGGGCAATAAATGTCTCAAGCAAGTTTGTCACAGTAGCGGTCTGATTGTGACCGTTTGTCTCCACTTGACTCCTTCATAGGGAAGGAGGATGTAAGTGAAATGCACAGTAGTGGAAAGGGGAATTCCCCTCCAGCTAAAAAGAAAGAGAAAGAGAAATCCCCTATAGGGGAGGATGAATCTTCAGGGCAAGATGTTTCTATAGAGGAGGATGACCTACTACTGCAGAGTTTTGTTGGTAAAAGAGCAAAGAAACAAAAGACAGACGGATTGGAGAAAGGTGAGAAAGTTTTGGCTTTTCAGTAATTTTAGAGTCGAAAGATGAACATATGCCTAAAATTTACAGTCTGTGCCTTCACATGTCTCAGGGTGCAGAAGAACCTCGGAGACCAGGAGCAGAGCTACAAGCAAGGAGCAAAATGAAAAAAGTCATACAGTTGCTGCAGGCTCCAGTGCCAAGCCTACAAATGTCCTGGTAGAAAAGCAGAGCACACCGATGCCTCCACGAGGTAGTGTTGCTGGTCCAAAATAAAAAACAAATCCCTCACATGATCCGCACTGAAAGCCTAGAGCCTACAAGAAGTTGTAGCCCTAGATGGCCTTATGGGAAGCGAATACTTATAGCTTACATTGTATCTATTAATGGGCATGCTCAGTATCAAGAGCTTCGACAAAAACTCAGTATTATGAGACTTGTATGGATCTATGCAAAGTTTATCAATTTGAAGCATTTTGTGATTCCATCACTGGGAGTTGTATGATTTTGTGGTTACACAATTGAAATTACATCTCTACTTTACATGGCATCAAGTTATTTTGTGCTTTCAAATAAGAGTGTTAGCACACTGCAGTGGATTTATTTGTCATTGAGCTTGTCTTGTATGTAGTAAGATATGAACTAGTTCACCACAAATGTCAATGTGATGATTTGAGTTGTTCAAGTGTCCTTTAAACTAAAATGCCCAAATTTGAATGATTCCAGAATAGTTAAAATAGGTATTTCAACATGTGTTCTTAATAATATTTATTTATCATTTGTATTTCAAATCTATTTTAAACTTTGGACTTAAACCTGTATTTAATTTCTATCTAGATATACTGTTTCTAAAAACTATGTTTAAAATGTGATTGACTATTGGATTCATGTACTTAAACCTGTCATGTTTATCCATCCAAATGTATTTTAGCCAGACAATGTCGTCCAAGATTCGACAGTTGGCCATCCACATCAGCAGCTACCATGAAAAGAAAGCACGCCAAAAAGTATCGCTAGGAGGCAGAAGAGGCAATAGAGGAGGGAAGAAAAAAATGGGATCGGATTCACAAGAGGTGTCTAGACATATTGGAAAGACTGAAGCCAAAGCCTTTGAGACCTATAGACATCCCTTTGATGGATCACCCATAGCTCCTATCCTTGCCTCCACCTCCAGTGATTCCACCGATAGTGGTACCAATGCCTCTCCATCAAGAAAGAAGTGCTATAATCTTAGATTTGAATGGCCTACTAGTGAAGGTCATTGAGTTGTTTCATGGCAATGCACCCCCAACCTCCTATGCACACTTGATGGAAAGCAATGGTGGGTGTATGGGACGGACCATGTTTATTTGTAAAGATGTTGCTGCCTTCTTGGAATTCTAATTGTCATGGTTCAAAGTTTTTATTTGGAGCACAACTAGAAGAACAAAAGTAACCAACATTCTAAGCACATGCTTTGCCAAACTCTCTCGAAAGATAACAATCCTGGCATAGGAAAACTATCACAATGCTGGATTCATGATGGATTCTCAAGGAAGATTGTTGACTCTGAAGCCTGTTATATTCAAGGACTTGCCGACCATCTGGAACAACTTCACTCACTTGTCGACAGCCAATAGTATTATAAATGATGAAGAAATGTGCTCCTATTTGATGGACAACGTCGCGCCATGGTTGTTTATGTGGCTACAAATGGAAGATCGCCAATCCTACATGGCAAATTTTGAGCACGACCTCTTCCATGATGAGGAGTCCATTAACATTATGGAGTATATGATAAAAACCAACTACTAGAAAGAGTATTGAAGATGGAAGCAGATGCATGTAGTGGGATACCAACCTTTTTTGTACATCATTCATAACTTTTATAAAAATCATTCATTTTTACTTGAACATTGCCTTTTTGGAGATGGAAGACTAATTGGATTCCTTTTCCAGTTGAAACAAAGACTCATTCATAGTGTTCTTATTTCAACTCCTACTTTGTGGTTTTATAATGTAATGTGCTTAAAATTAATAGAATGTCCTTGGGAGGTACATAGTATTAAAATCCTTATTGCGATGTGATGGAAGACACTAACCATATTGAGCATTGAGTACCACTACTAGTAGCACTTACTGGCACTGCAACAACACCAACCATTTGCAGCAGCACTAACAACTAGCAGCTACAACACTATAGTAGCATCACTGGGTAGGACTAGCAGCACTATATACATGAATTTTAGTAGCATATGTAGTAGCAGCACCAACTAGTAGCACTAGTAGCACTAATCAACTCTACCCACTCATCTAAACCAAGCAATGAGTACCACTACTAGTAGGCTGCAGCACTTACTGGCACTACAACAGCACCAACCACTTGCAACATCACTAACAACTAGCAGCTACAGCACTAATTAGTGGTAGCAGAAGCACTACTTAGTAGCATTACCAATTTGCAATAGCACTAGTAGCACTAATTAGTAGCAGCAGCATTACTAATTAGTAGCATCACTGGGAAAGACTAGCAGCACTATATACACCACTTTTTAGAAGCACCAATTTGTAACAGCAGTTTGTAGCATCACTAATTAGTAGCAGTAGCATTACTAATTAGTAGCATCACTAGGCAACACTAGCAGCACTATATACACCACTTTTTAGTAGCACTATGTATGTAGTAGCAGCACTAGTCGCACCAACTGCCAACTCTAACCACTCATACAACCCAATCACTATATACATGGAATGAAAGGGTGGTAGCCACTCAAAGTATAGCAATGCACACTATTGTAGGGTGATGTACCCAATCATTCATGAAAGTATGAGAATATGTTAGAACTATGATGTTTACATCTCAAATGGCATGTTGTTGTATATGGCTTCATGCACCTCATTCGACATGAAGAATAGCTTGTCACCATCCATAAGTTCCAGCATGGGAAACTTTATAGCCTTGACAAGGTGAGAATACAAAAAAACCTCGGGCTCATTATCAAGAAGGTAGTAATAGTTATCTGCCTTATTTCCATAGTACAGCCCCTTCACTCTACAAAACCACCAGATGAAATGATGTTTCCCTATCCATCCTTTAAATTTTGATTCACAAGCTCCTTCTTGGCAATGCACCGTAGGACAGAAATCTCACCCTCATCATTTTCTTCCTCTGCATTGACTACAAAATTGTCTCCAACATAGAGAGCATCACTCAGTGTCTCATCATGTCCTTCATATGCAAGATCATCACAAGGATTTTCTTCAACTTCCATGTCCTCTCTAGGGGCAATAAGTTGATATTCCCAACCTGTCACATACGCTTTGTTGCAACATCTATTCCAAGAACCTGAAATGCAAGCACAACAATAGCATAACAACTTTCGCATTCTGAGCTCTGTGCATTTGTGCTCTGAGAATCTAGAGATTGAGTGGAGCGATCACACCAGGGGAATAGGAGCACAGTCCCATGCTACTGATCTATCCACTTCTCCTACCTTCACGTCCTAGAACAACCTTCTTATATTCCTTTCTTTTGATGGATAGGAGGCTTGATCTCCATTTGAGAGATCTTAACACAGAAAATTCACCACATCAGCTGCACAAGTAAGCTTCTCTGAATTTTCCTTCAATTGCTCAGCTCCTACTCCATCATGCTCCTTTCCATGCCCAGAGCCAAAGTAATTCCATGTCATCTTTAGGTTAGTAGTGCTAGTGCATAGATTGTATCTCACTTTGTTCCTTAAAGGTGTAATTTTCTGCAAAATCCACCATAGACACAGCAACGTCTTTAGGAAACCTTTGTAGACACTCTTTAAATTATTTAGCTTTCCACTTGTATATGAAGTTGTGCTTAATGAACTTCTTCATGCAATCCCGAGACATCCGTAACAAGGCAATGCAGGTCATTTTCTTGAATGTGAGCACATTTCTTCTTTTTTTCTCCCACTATTTTCCAATAGTTACATCAAAATCCTCAAAAACCTTAACAGAAACATAGTGGGTAGAGTCATCCTTCTCTTGTGGGTAGGCCAAATATTTTCTTGGCCCACAACTAGTACATTCTCCCATGAGGCATTCCAAGTGATGGTACATGCTTCTTGAAGGCTTCTGACACAATGCACTTTCCCAAAAGCATGAAATGTCAGTGTATGTATGGTTAGAAGCTTTACAAATAGCTCCAATATTGTCCCTTGCACATATTTCACAATTGTAGTAACAATGTGCTCCATGCAGGCCGGTGTTGGGATGATGCATGACATTGATGGACTCTTTCAAGAAGGCCATTTGGACATGCTAAATGCAGCAACATGTATATCTTTCCTTCAATTTATGGACAAAAAATGGTTTTAATTGTTCAAATGAGCATTGTTACATTGTGATGTCTAGACATGTACTAATTAGCAGGTTACTAAACTAACAGGCACTAACAAGCACTAAGTGGGGCAATAACAAGCAACACTAGTAGGCAATGCTAACAGGCACTAACATGCATTATTAGGCACTAACAGCAGGCAAAAACAAGCAACACTAGATATCATTAAACTAACAAGCATGAAATAGCATGTCATTAAGTAGTATTAATTAGTACTTTACTGAACTAACATGCACTAACAACCACTAACAGGTACTAATTAGCAGTTTACTGAACTAACAAGGCACTAACAAGTATTAAAAAGTACTAATTAGCACCAACAAATATTAATAGGTACTAATTAGCATGTTACTAACTAACAGGCACTAATTAGCACCAACAAGTATTAACACATACTAATTAGCAAGTTACCGAACTAACAGGCACTAACAAGCACTATGTGATAGTAAGTGGGAGTAACATGAAATATGTAGCACAAACAAGCACTACCAAGCACCAACAACTTATATGTGGCATTAGCAAGTACTAACAAGCACTAATAACCACTATTAAGCAATAATAGGAACTACAATGTTGCAATAAACAAGCAGTACTTGAAGCACTAATCAGCACTATCAAGCACACTGTCATAGTAACTAGACTAACCACAACTAGCAATTAGTAGCACTAACAAGCAATGTCTCCTACTAAGTAGCAGTAGCAAGTAGGAATATGCCATAAGTAGCATACTTAGCAACAAGTACTCTATCACAATAAATACCACTAACAAGTAAATGTGGCACTAACAAGTAGTATATCATATGAAGTAGAACGAACAAGTAATATGTAAGTTTAACAAGCAATATATGGCACTGCCAAGCACTATCAGCCGGGTGGATCAAGATGATAAGGATCTTGATACAACACTCACTTGGGAAATATCAAGAAGATGAATAGCGTATTTTATATAAGAATTTCTCCCTGTCCATTTGTGGCATACATCCTTCGTATTGGGTGACACGCGAGTTTGCATTGACCAAAAGGAGAACACCAAGTCCTTCACATCTTGGGTGATGATGCTACAACGTGCTTGCCATCGGCAAGTGGACAAGGGGAGATTTTCATCCTCCTTTAGAAGGAGTCTAGATTTGGCTGCATAAAAATTCCTCCTATGAATGTTTAAAACTCTTGAAGTTACTGAAATATTTAGATTGGGAGCCCCTTCTGTCCCATTGTTCACTAACATTATCAAACTAGACCTTAGTAGTGAGATTGGACTCTTGAAGCCTTGCTTTATTGCATTGTTCCTTTTTTCTTCTCACTTCATCTTCCCTTATAACTATGCACTAGTCTCGAGCATAATGGGTGCACGTTGAGGATGCAAGGATGGAGCATCTGCACAAATCATTGTGGCTTCTTGAAATCATCTGCATGCCCTCCATGTTAAAGAAAGTATGTCTGAACAATCCAACACAACAACAACTGAGCAAGAGAATCACTGAATAGATCATATAACAATGTGTTTACACAAAAATAAAACAACTGAAGAGTATGAGAGAGAGAGAGAGAGAGAGAGAGAGTGCAAGCTATGGTTGCTTGAGAGCATCAACCAAGAGACACCTGACAGGAACTAAACCCACAACCATGTTTCTTATCTTCAGATAACTGGCCAAATAGAGAGCATTACCAAAATTGTAGAATCAACACAAACAATAGTGCATTTTCCATGAATGTAAATAGACCAACATTGTGGAAGGAATTTATTGGAACTATTTGAATCGATATCAGAGATTTGATGGGCAAGTTGGACACAAGACTAGCAACAAACTCACCAAAATTGATACACACACACACACACAGAGCTCAAAGCACCTTCCTCTTGCACAACATTAAAGACGAACAAACAGAGCTTGGGATGTAAGGAGGGAGAATGAGAGAGACAGAGAGAGAGTGACAAAGATAGAGACAGAGGAGGTCGAGGGGGGCAGAGACACGACATGGATGTCGTTACAGATTTGCATTACAGGGTTGTTACAAGAAGACGTGCAGCTGAATTCAGTTATGGGCTAGATATTTTAATGTTTAGACATTGTACACTACAGAGGACTATTAAAAGCACCAACATAGCAATGTCCTAGACATCCTAGACACCACTTTTTGTACCACCTTATCATGCATAGACCCAGATATCTTGCCATCACCACCTTGTTCTACACCTAGTACCAAAAAGTTTATGAAGATGAGATTTAAGTAAGGAGGACCCAAGCCAAAACTAGCATAGCTGAGAAGGAATTGAATATGAATGAGCCACCTGATCATAACAGAGCACATGCTTTGACAAAAGAGGAATAGAAAAGGGAGACATAGGATGTTAAGGAAACCCCTGCAGAAAAGGTTGTGAGTGCTACTAACACAACTGTAGATATGAATTAGAGGAGCAGGCTGAGAACCAAAGGATATTATCAAGATATCCTCGCCAAATCCACCAACTAGCAAGTAGGCTATGTATCAAGTAGAAATGAATGTGGGAGTTCAATAGGTTGTTCCCTCAACATCAAGAGGAACCACTGAAGTCTCAAAAGAGCAAGCTGATAAAGCTATGTCCTAGTTAATATCTTCATCTAACATTTTGTCTGGCTACCACCAATAATAGAAAGGAAGATTATAGAGTATGTGAATTTTTATGGAGGAATAAGATACTAAAAGGCATCTTCACAAAGCCTTCAGAAAAGGACATTAAAGGTTTAAGAAAGACATGCATAATAAGTTAACTAGATTGCAGACATAGGTCAAGACAGTGAGACAAAAGAGAAAGCATCTTGGATGCAAGAGAGGGAACAGTTGACTTAGAGCCAGAAAGAGTCATAGAGGAAGGTAGAAGAAAGTCAATTAGCCTTGGTGGAGCTTCAACATCAAAATGTGATAATTTGTGAAAAGACCAAGAGGTTATAGAATTTGGTGATTTCTAAAACAACAATAGTCTAGGATGTTTAATAGTGGTTGACAGAGGTGAAGGGAACTTTAGCATGGAAGTTAAATTAGCTAGTGGAAGGGAATGCCAAACTGATGATAGAGAACACATTACTATAAAAATGCCAAATTAATGACAGAGAACACCTTAAGGGTGAATGGATTAGTTGATGTGGAGACCCAAGGTAAGTCCATGATGGATGAAGACACTTTGGAAGTGGAAGGTATTTGCGTGAGTGACATAAGTTTTGAGGAGTTACAAAAATAGTTGCATATGAAGGATATGTAGAATCAAGTTAAAGAGAAGGTGATGATAACATTAGCTCACCTGTTTTTTGATCACTTGAAAATTGAAGAGTCTATTAGTGCAAGAACAACTAAAAGCCTTGCATAAGGAGCTCTATGAAGAGAAAGTATCTAAACGAGTAATTTTTGCTATCTTTGTTTCTAAGTTGTGAGAATCATCCTTCACAAAGAAAGAGCCCATGTGAGAGTGCTCTCAATGGAAGCAAGAACGGAAGAGGGAGGGAGAGAAATAGAGAGCCACACAAGTTTTGGTGGGTGCAGAACCACCCTAATCTTCTTTTTCATTCATTTATATATGTGTTTGAGTATTGTACATAACCGGGGTAAACGCACAGTGACCTTTAACCCCCACAACCTCTCACTTTAAGGACAATGTACCTTTAAGGGAGAACAACCAGTGAGCATACTATCCAATGCCCATCAATACATGACAATACTCAAACCGCTGACTAGGTAGACTCTTCGTCAGCATATCTGCAGGGTTATCATCTGTATGAACCTTTACAAGCTCTATGCACTTGTCCTCAAGTACCTCCCTGATGAAATGGTACCTAACCTCAATGTGTTTGGTCTTTGCATGAAAGACCAGATTCCGTGCTAGCTGAATAGCACTCATGGAATCACTATGCAATGTCGGTACACCTATATGAATCCCCAAATCTCCCACTAGCCAATCAAGCCATATAGCCTCCTTGCAACCCTCTGTGGCTACAACATACTCAGCCTCTGTGGTGTACAAAGCAACACACTTCTGTGCACGAGACATCCACGACATTGCACCACCTACAAAGGTGAACACATAACCAGAAGTAGATCTCTTACTATCCACATGCCCTGCATAGTCTGAATCTGTATACCCAAGTACAAGCATGTCTCCTCTACCAAAGCAAATGCACATCTCCTTGGTACCCTTCATGTACCTCATGATGCACTTAACTGCCTCCCAATGCCTCTTTCCTAGATTAGCCATATACCGGCTAACAACTCCCACTACAAATGCAATGTTTGGTCTAGTAGCTATCATAGCATACATAAGACTTCCAACCGCTGATGCATAAGGAACCTTGGCCATCATAGCCCTTTCCTCATCTGATTTGGGACTATTTGTATGACTCAGTTTCACATATGGAGCCAATGGAGTACTCACTGCCTTCCCCCCCTCCATATTGAAACACTGCAATACTTTTGTAACATACTCTTTTTGCGAAAGCCAAAGGAGTTCCTACTCCGATCACGCGTGATGCGCATACCAAGAATATGACCTGCAAGTCCCAAATCCTTCATATCAAAGGCCTCATGCAACTTGGCCTTTAATGCATCTAGCTCATAAGTATTCTTGCTAGCCAATAGCATATCATCCACATATAGTGCCAGGATTATCAGGCTATTATCCTTAGCCCTTTTAGTGTAGAGGCAGTGATCAATTTCACTCCTTCTAAAACCCTGGGACCGAATGAAAGCATCAAACTTCTGATACCATTCTCTAGGCACTTGCTTAAGACCATAGAGACTCTTCTTCAGCTTGCAAACTAAATGCTCTTTGCCCTTTTCTTCAAAGCCTTACGGCTGCACCATGTAAATTTCCTCATGCAAATCCCCATGCAAGAAAGCTGTCTTGACATCCATTTGCATAAGCTCCATATCCTCTGATCCCACTAGTCCCCCAAGCATGCATCTAAGTGTGGTCATCTTTGCAACCGGAGAGAATATCTCATCAAAGTCCACACCCTTCTCTTGGTTGAACCCTTTAGTGACCAAACGAGCCTTGTACCTAGGCACATCATCACCTGTGACCTTCATTTTGTAGACCCATTTACATGGCAATGCTTTCTTTCCATGTGGCAAAGAAACCAAGTCCCAAGTCTTATTCTTCATAAGTGAACTCATCTCTGATTGTATAGCATACTCCCACTTGCATTGATCCTCGCACATCATAGCCTCTCTCTAGCAAGAAGGCTCCCCGCAATCAGTAAGCATCACATAGTCTACCCCTGGAACAAACCTATCAGGCAGTCTAGACACTCTAGATGATCTTCTCAAGGGCATTTCAGCTTGCTGTCCCACCTGCATATCAGCCACATTTGGCTCATCATTTCCACCAATAGATGATCCATCATCTACCCTTGATTGTATACCTGTGGGAGTACTTGGTGGTACCATTTCTTGCACATTTGGTGCATGGACAGCTTGTTGTCTATCAACATATGCAAGCGGATTCACATCCTGGAAAGTATTCTCCTCATTTCCACATCCCTCATGGGTGTCTTATGCATCTTCTTCTCATTGAAGACTATATCATGGCTGCGTATGATCTTCTTTGCTTTTGGATCCCAGAGATGATAGCCCATCTCTCCACTTTCACCATAACCCAGAAAGATGCATTTCCTAGACTTAGGATCTAGCTTCTTTCGAAGCTCTTTTGGCACATGTGCATATGCCTCACACCCAAATATACGCAAATGAGAGTAAGAGGGCTTCTTGCCACTCCATGCCTCTTCAGGAATACCACGATCCAAACTCTTACTAGGTGATCTATTGATCACATGCACTACAGTCTTCATTGCCTCAGCCCAAAAACCACAAAAAAGACTTGCATTGGAAAGCATGCATTGCAACCTTTCTTGAATGGTACGATTCATCTTTTCTGCAACTAGATTTTGCTCTGGAGTACGAGGGGATGTGAGCTCCCTCTTAATCCCATGTGTATCACAGAAATGCTGAAAGTCATGAGAGAGATACTCTCCACCATTGTCAGTCCGTAGGCATTTAAGCGTTCTACCTGACTAATTCTCAACCAAGGCCAGCCATTTCTGAAATACCTAGAACACATCACTCTTCCAAGCTATAGCATAAGCCCACACTTTCCTAGTTGCATCATCAATGAATGTCACGTAGTATTCAACCTCGCCTAATGACCGTGTAGGCATGGGACCACATACATCTGAATGCACCAAATCAATCTTTTCAAACTCTTTCTTTCCCCTTCTTTTATGGGATAGCGCTTCCCATAGAGACAGCGCTCACAAAATTCCAAATCAGAGAAACTCAAATGATTTAGTCTGCTTCCCATAGAGACAGCGCTCACAAAATTCAAAATCAGAGAAACTCAAATGCGGTACATAACCCAAATGGCATAAGAGTTTCATTCCATTCTAGCTCATGTGCCCCAACCTGCAATGCCACAAAGAAGTGCTTGGCTGCTTGGTTATTGCAACAACATGATCAAATACCCCTCTGAAAGGCAAAAGTGGTGTGAAAACCAGCATCATCTAGTTGACCCATTGAAATAAGACTCTTGGTCAACTTAGGCACATGTCTCACATGTTTCAAAATAAATGCAGACCCATTTGCAAAGAAAACTTTACGTCTCCTACTATGTCACATGCATAGTCATTTCCAAGATACACACAACCTGTCTTTCCACTGTCATAAGTGGAGAACCATTTCCTATGGGGGTCACATGGAATGAAGCACCAAAATCCAAAATCCAATCCTAGGAATATGCATCATCTGAAGTGGTAAGCAACTCTATAGATAAAGTAGACATGAAGAGAATGTCATTGTCACTATCATGTGTGACTACATTGATCTCCTCGATCTTCACTTTTCCTTTGTCCTCCCTTGGACTCTCTTCCTTTTGATTTGCACCCCAATTTGCATTCTTTTTCTTATCCCTTTGCTCTCTTTTCAGCTTGTAGCAATCCTTTTTCATATGGCCCTTCTTGCCACAGTGGTAACACTCAATGTTCTCTGCCCTGGATTTGCTACGAGACTTCCCTCTTTCTTGGGACTTCCCCCTGAATTGTGATCTGCCCCTTTGCACATTTAAGGTTGCATCCTACTTTTTGCCGTCCATAGACTTTCGTTTAATCTCCTCGGCCAACAAGATGCCCACAACATCATCAAATTTCAGTACTCCACCAGGTGCAGAGTTACTGACAGCTGTATGGAAGGTATCCCATGAGGATGGCAATGAACATAAGAGAAATATTGCCTTAGTCTCTGCAACAAAATTCATCTTCTGAGCCTGAAGCTAGCTGAAAATAATATTGAATTCATACAAGTGAAGCAATGGAGACCCCTTCCTTCATCTGCACCTCAAACAACCTCTTCATGAGGTAAACTTTATTAGAGGCAGTTTCCTTTTCATAAGTGGCACACAGTTTCTTCCATAAATCTTCTGGTCTTCTCATTTACTACTATAAAATAAACTGACTCTGCAAGATGAAGTCTAATAGTAGATTTTGCTAATGCATCCAACTCATTCCAATCATCCTCAAACATATTTGCAGGCTTAGCTTCAATCCCTGCTAAGGGTTTAATCTGCTTCCTTTGAATAAGCACATCCCTTATTTGTTCTTTCCACAAAGAAAAGTTTGTCCCATCAAACTTTTTAATGCTTAAAAACTCCTTTTCAGACATGGAAGAGGATGCCATGGTGCAAATGAAGCAAAAATCCCAAATGCTAGTGCCTACAAGAGAGAATCACACCAAATACCAGGTGCACCCAAATGTGTATGCCACAATAGAGTGAAACTCATGTCTCAAAGCATCTGGCTCATGTGCATATACTATGCATCGATATGAGCAAATCTGGCCCAAAAGAAAATGCCAACTACAATGGCAATCCAAAATGCCAATAAGTGCCAAATGACTCAAGCATAAACACCGTCCACTGGCATATGCATTAATAATCTCATCCAAGAGAGCATAGCACTATCAGTGCATCACCTGCAATGTGTCAAAGCTATCCCTCAGCATAAAATAGCATCCATGTGCAAAGCGTCCATAAAAATAGCATCCCACAAGGCAATCTGGGCCTATCAGCGGATCCAATAAGGATTGCAATGCATCCAAATGGCCTATAAATCATCCACTACAGCCCAATGCACACCACGAATGAGCACACATGGCTCAAACTACAACTAGAGTGATCTACATAAGGTATGCTCAAGAAATCATGGTCCCACGGAAAAGACCGCTACTAAAAATAGAACGTGAGATGCCTCAAAATATGGCGCCATTGCATAATCAGACTCAGCAAGAAAACCTGCAAATATCTCTCCTCTGTTGGAACTCCAAAATCCCAACTGATGAGTGAGAAATGGGAGTCAACACTTATCCACTGCCATGTGGCATAAATCTAAGGTTTCAAAACCTTAGAATGAAAAATGCATAAAAGAGAGACGAAATCGAATACACAGAGATCTATAACTCATAAAATCCTCCACCAAATCACATAAGAACTAACAGGTAGGGGTTTTTGGGCATCCAGAATGCAATGGGATAGACGGTTTTGAAAACCGTGGTCTCAATCACTGGGTCCAACACATGGACTGAAAAACGTTTTTGGAAATAGAGCTATTTGTAAACTCCACCGGAGTGCGAATGATGAGCAACATAGAAGTTTTAGGACTCTTGAGTCCACCAAAACTGACAGATCTACAAATGGTTGCTCCAAACTTGAGTTCCAACACCCGGGCAAAAAAACACAAAAACTGACACAATGAGTTAGAAATCCAATGAAATGATCCTAGATTCAAGAATGAAGGTGTTTCCAAGCTCATGAAGTGAAGTGGACACTAAAAGCAAGCAATAGTTGCCTCTACAAGTCAATACGGAGTCTCTGTCATCGAACAGAACAGGGAAAAGCTCAAAAAACGACTTTTTCTTTGAAAACACTTAACAGGCTCTCAAAACCACTTCGCAAAACCAAAGTTACTTTTCCAAAGGCTCCTCCAAGGTCTCTGCACACTTGGATGCAAGTAAAGTCACCCACAAAGCTTCCCACAGAGCTTCTCCTTCCTCCCACAGAGCTGCGGAGCTTCAAGCATTCACACACGCTTAGCTAGATCACTCGGGCTCTGATACCAGTTGAGAGTGCTCTCAACAGAAGCAAGAATGAAAGAGGGAGAGAGATAAATAGAGAGCCACACAAGTTTTGGTGGGTGCAGAACCACCCTAATCTTCTTTTTCATTCATTTATATATGTGTTTGAGTATTGTACATAACCGGGGTAAAGACACAGTGACCTTTAACCCCCACACCATGATGTCTAAGGAGCAAGAAGTGATTAGTACACTAGAAATTGGGACTCAAATAGAACCAAAAACTATTATTAGAAAGGAAGCAAAAGCTGTGCTTTGAAAGCCACTTGAAATTGCTACACAGAAGGAACCAGAAGCTACAACCCAAGAGATACTAAACACTATTAATCAAGAGGATTAGAGTGTTTCTGCTTGTGCCTTAGTTCAAGCAGCATGGGAGATATATGTTAAAGAAGAAGTGGGAAATTTTTTTGACTTGCAACAATTTGTTGATACGGATCTAAAAGAAATTGTTAGGGGAGTTTGTCAGGTATTGGAGGAAAAAGAATAGGTGATAGAGAAAGACATTGATCTAGTTGAGAATTGTGGTATGGAAATTCCCATTGACCAACCTACTTTAGTTACTTCAGTTGAACAACAAGTTGTTTGAAATTTAAAAAATGTTCTAATTACTTCTACCATTGATCCCAATGAAACCTTCAAGATGTTCTACATGTTATTGTTGAGTTTATTATTACTGAAGCCACTAATCCACAAGATTAGTAAGTTTACCTCCTTTTTATTCCAACACCCAAACTGTGTTTAAACACGGATGACTTGAACAATTAAAAAACTCCAATGTGGTATTCAACACAATCACTTCATAATTCTATTTTGCACCTAGGTTTTTCTCTTTAGCTAGTATAAAGAATAAACACTAATTTTAGCAGTTCTTTTGGGAAACTTGTAAGTAGCTATGTTTGGGGGTAGTTGAAATCTTGGTATTGCACCAAGCTCTTCTCTCTATTTTCTAGCATGATCTTGATTGAGGAGATGTTTCCTCATGAAGAGAGCTTACTCACATCCCCTTAGAACTTTTTGAGTTAAGCATTAGGGTGGGTTCAGGTCTAGGAATTTGTTCCAAATTCCTATCCACTAGGTGTGCCAGTGGGTGTGCTAGTGATATGCAAATATATGCATATACATATTCATACAATATTTTCTTATTTTTGTATAGGCATTTTGGTTTCTTTCAGATAGCAAGGGACATCAATTGTTGGGTGTGTCCCTTCATATCCATGTATGTGAGATGTGTGAGCATATGTGATGAGAGAGATGTAATTTTGCTTTGTAAGAGAGAGAGAATTCTATGGAATGAATGTGACTATTGTCTCTGAGATTTTTGCTCACGTATTTACCGTTCTTATGCTTATGATTTTGTAGTGGTCGGAATTGTATTTCAATGATGTTGTTTAATGCAATACTTATTATTTTCACAATATTGTTAGATCAATGTATTGCTGCAAGATGTTCATGATTTGTTCATTAGTGTTCCTCTATTTTTTGAGATAAGAGATCTTTAGAAATTCCTATCTGGAATACTTTTAAGGGTTTCAAATAATCCCCAAAACAAGACACAAAGGTGCAAGTATGATACTATGCTCTGCTAAAGAGGCCTTAAAAACTAACAATGCATGGAAGCCTTTCAAACTTGTTTGCTCAACTATCATGAGTTGAAGGTGATATGATGTATGCATGGCTAAACGTCCATCAACAAAGGATGTAGTATATGTCATAGCCTCATTAAGGAGGAGCTAACTTTATAAAAGCCTACGAGACCAAAACACAACTAAAAATACATAAGATGTCCCTAAGGCATATGAGCTTCCAAATGCTAATGGTGGTATAGATCTCAAATCTTACATCCAACCACCAATTCAAAAATTTGCATCAAGTATGGACTGTGTGCAACATCCATAAGTGCATGTTGGAATACTAAGGTTTCACATTGTTAGGTTAAGCATAATCCCTTTAGTGATAGATGTAGCATAAGCACCGCATTGATAGATCTCAAATAGTGTTCTCATGGGTATACACTATTGATGATACACTAGTAAGCCTCTAGCACAAAGCACCAAATAGTATGGAATATGGAGCTATCCAATAGTCACATCATATTGATAATGCATCGGTCGTGACTTGAGATAAGATCCATGAGTGGAAAGAGAACCTACTTCAACCGTGTATTGCCAAAGGCTATATACTAGTTTATAACTCCAATTCTCACCTCATTGCTCTTGAGAGGATGGAAGTAGATGCATCATATGCTAATGTGGATCAGCCTTCATGTTTTAATCATACACATTTATAGGTAAGCCCTCAGCAACATATATGCATGGATTTGGCCCCATCTACACCAACATCAAAGTATGTAGATACACACGAAAAGTACAATAGTGATATTGTAGATCTATAGTAGGTAAGTCCTCAATATGAGGCTCTCTAGCAACATGTAGAATGTATGCCACAGTGCATCCAGATCCTCAGGTGACTCCATTCTAGCATCCATCAATGATGCTTTCACCTCTGGTATGAAGCATATCACATCCTTGAAGATAGTTTCCATCAACAACTGATTAATCTTTAGGACATCATAGCATCAACTCAGTTATGCTGCGTTGCACCACACTAGTCAACAAATCATTCTTCAGCATGATATCATTTATGCATCAATGCATACCTACCGTAGTGTAGATGGCATTATCAGGTTTGATCATAGAGTAACCGCCTTCTTCTCCCTTTGGGATTGGACTCTTGTCAGGCGGTTGGAGGTGGATGGGGCTTCTGATCTACCCTCTTGTATAACTTTGTTGTCGTGGGGCGATGAGGGTGGACCTGAAGGAGTAGGACTTGGTCCACACAATGGGACTACTCTCGTTCTACCACCATTTGCGAGTGAAGTAGATCGGGCACGCCAGTCAATTTGACAATTCATGCCGTAGCACTAGGTTCTTCCCAATATGATTTGTTCGTTAGTTACTTTTGTGGGGAGAATATAAAAGCATATTTCTATTGCCTGGCAAACAACCGTTAGACTTAAATTCACAAAATCCAAGGTTTGTATGAGTTGGCTGTTGACAGCTCTTACTGAAGCAATGGTGAGAGTTAGGGGTACCTATAGCTTTTCCCATACCTCTCCGGAGATGAAGTTGTGGTTCACTTCTGGATCGACAAGTACTCTAATGCGCATGCACGGGACCTACAGTTGAACAAGCAACCTAGCTAGTTCTACGGTTAGCTCATCTATTAGCTCCACCTATTCAGTCATTGCCTTAAGTAGTGTCATTTTCTTACATTGTCTGAGCTTAGCGTTACGGGCTCTAGCTTCTTCGATGGCCTGGCATTTCATCCTAGCTATCTCAGCCTTGAGTTATTTTTCTCTGTGGATGGCTTGAAGGGTAGAGAGTGTGAGTGGCCCATAGCATCTTTTTAATTTACTCCCATTAAGGTAGTCATATATTTTTGTCCCATCAAGGGTGGCTATTTTGCACACCCCTTGTGGAGTGATCTTGACCACGTGGTAGGGACCCATACCTCAGTACTTGACCTTGCACTTGGTATTGTGGACATTGTAGATGAGTGCTAAATCCCCCTCTGCCAGGTCCTTGTTCTTGAGGTTGCAATCGAACCACTTTTTGCATCCGGCCTTTTCTACCCAGAGACAGTAGGTTGCACGCAACCTTATCTCTCTTTTAACCTTTCGAGGTCAACTAGCTGTTCTGCTAAAACATTCTTTGTAAGTCTTTCCTTAACGGTAAGGTGGATGCTATGCACTACATACTTCATTGGCATCACTGCCTCCACCCCGAAGGCTAGGCTGAAGGGGGTATAGTGCGTGGCCACTTTGTAGGATGTTCTGCAGGCCCATAACACTGCCATGAGCTTATGCTCCTAGTTGGTATGACTGGCCTCTACTGTACAGGTGATGATCTTATAGCAAGTTTTATTGGAGCTCTCAGCCAAGCCATTTGCCCTAGGGTATTATGGCGTTGAATTCCTATGTATGATCATAAACTCACTAGTCAAGATTGCTATTGTTTCATTGAGGAAATGAGTTCCTCGGTCTTGTTGACTAACTCCAAGGGACATCCAAAGTGCGTGATGACTTGTTCATACAAGAATTTGGTAGTGGATCTCGCATCGACCTTAACACTGGCTCTCCCTTCTACCCACTTGGTGAAGTAATCGGTTGCTAGGATGATGTACCGGGTCCGGTTCCCTTAGTTGCTAGGCTTATGGGTCCAATAAAATTGATGCCCCATATCTCAAAGAGTTGATCGGTCAAGATTCTGGACAAGGGCATCATGTCCACCTTGTGTGGGATTTTAATACGTTGGCAGGGGTCACATTGTTTAATGAATTCGACTGTGTCTTCGAAGAGAGTGAGCCACCAAAGGCCAGCTTGGAGCACCTTACATGCTGTAACATCAGTGGCAAAATGACCTCTTGTGATTCCCGAGTGGGCTTCCTCAAGCACATCGATGTATTGATGCTCACATACACATCTTCGTAGGATGCCATCCTTGCCCTTGTGGTATAGTTTGCCTGCTATCAAACTAATATGGCACTACATCCTTAATGAGTTTGTGGGCTCTATCCTTCTTAAGGGCCTAGCCAAGGGGTAGGCCGTTGGCCAGGTAGTGACCGATCTCGATGGCCCATTCATGGATGATGTCGAGGAAGAAGAGAGAAGCATCTAGGAGGTCATCTTCGACTCTCATTGGGGCTTCACCATTTGGGATTCTTGACAAGTGGTCAGCCAAGACATGGGTTTCCCCTTTACATACAATGACTGTGAAGTTGAACTCCAAAAGGATTAGCATCCACCTGGTGATGCATCCAGTCATGTAGGGCTTGTTGAGACCAAGTATAACAATGCTTAGTGGTCCACGAAGAAGACAAACTTGTTAGCCAACAAGTAGTGCCTGAACTTCTTGATTGCATAGGCCATGGCTAGACCTTCCCTCTCAGTTGTAGTGTAGTTAACCTCAGCCTCGTTTAGTTGGTGGCTCGCAAAGTATATCGGGTAGTCCAGGTTGTGCTCCCCTGTTTGGGCTAACACACACCCGATAGCAAAGTTGGAGGCATCAATATGGACGTGGAATATTAGATTCCAGTTGGGTGATCTCAACATCGGTGCGGTGGCTAGAGCTAATTTGAGGGTTTTGAAGGACTTCTAGCATTCCTTAATCCACTTAAAGGATACTAGCAATTTGTATAATGGGCAAGCTATGTTCGCATATAAACCTCCTATAATAGCTCATGTTGCCAGTAAATCATTAAACTCCTTGGCATTGGTGGGGGGTGGTGACTCCAAGATGAGTTTAATTTTATTGTGGTTCATAGAGATTCCATTCCGGACACTATGTGGCCAAGAATTACACCATGTTTGACCCATAATTGGCACTTAAGAGGGTTCAAGCATATGTAGTATAAGCGACACTTTTGGAGGATGAGCCTGAGGTACTTCAGGTGGTCATCCCACGTTGAGTTCACATAGATGTCATCCAAGAAGACTTCCACAAAGTCTCTCAGATATTCTTTGAATATTGTGATCATCATCCATTGGAAGGTGGTAGGGGCATTGGTTAATCCGAATATCATCACCCTAGCCGCATACACACCTATCAGTTGCAAAGGCCATTTATATTGGTCTAGGGGGGTGATAAACACTTGGTTGTAACCCAAAAACCCGTCTAGGAAGTTATAGGCTTCCTTTTCGACTACCCTTTCTAGACATGTTCCATGAATGGCAAGGGTAGTGGCAGCATTTACCTTTTCCAAATCCACACATACTCTAATTTTTCCATTTTTCTTTAGGACTATCACGATGGGTGATACCCAGTCCATATGTTCAATCTCATAGAAGAATCCCGCATCTAAGAGTTTTTGGATTTCCTCCCTCACTATGAGTGCGTATTTGGGATTCATGGGGTAGGGCATTGACGTACCAGCCTGGCATCATCTAGCATGAGGATTGTGTGCTGCACTACTTCGGCAGGCACCCCTTTCATGTCGATGTACTTCCAGGCCATGCAGTCTTTGTACTCTTGTAGGAGAGCTATTAAAGCATTCTCCTTGTTGGGGGTGAGATCATCGGTGATGAATACGGGTTGGGGGTCTTGCCCTTATGGGGCTAGGTTTACCTCCTTGAGCCCGTTGTACCCTTGGGAGCACCCGTCTTCCTGAGACCTTTTGGCCAGTTGGTATAAGATCTTGCGATCCTCAATTCTGTAGGCCTTGTAATGGGCTGGTACCTACCGTAGGTCCTCTTTTTCTTCAGCCTTCTCCTTTATTTCTGCCGAAGCAGTGGTCCTTTTGGCCTTAGCCGACTTTTGGATACAGGGAGCTTCGGACCTAAAGGGGTTTCTTCCATTGTGCTTATAGAGCCGACGGGGGAGGTTATCCTACTAACCTTGGCTCCCCAATTGGAGGAGAACTCATGGTGGTGAGCAGTCATGGCACCTACATATGATAACCAGTGGAGATTGGATTTTACCCTTATGATTCCCTTGCTTACCTTTCGAGCTTTGAGCATGTTAAACATTCTTAGGGGAACCATCGGGGTTAGACCCTCGGTGGTGATCTAGAACCCTATTCTCTCTGGGACATCTATATTGGCTAAGATGTGCTTCCAGTTTTGACAGAATTCCAGCTCGAGAAGAGGTGCATACTAGAATTCATCAGACTCCTTTTCATCCTCTTTCCTATCACAGGGTTGGAATAGCTTCACGGAGGTGGTTTAGGTAGTGGTGTCAGATTTTGCGGTGGCGAAAGGGTGTCCTGACAATGGATGAGCGTTGTATGTGTGCAAGTCCACTCACATGATTTGCTTCTCATGTTGCAAGTAGATGTTATCACAGTACGCCGGTCATGCACGAGCCTGTAAATTTGTAAGAAGGGTCTGCCTAGGATAGCTTCATATCCTAGTTGCCAAGTGAAGTCCATGACTATGAACCTAACGGGCTATGTGAATCTGAATACCTTTATGTTTATGCTAGTAAGCACTCCCAAGGGCTTGGCAGTTCTGCCATCGGCTAACTTTACTACTAAATGGGTTTGCTCGAGCGCAGGCTTTCCCTATTTCCAGCATTCCTTGATACAGACACTCACTCCCGCTCCCCCATCTAGGACAGCATCAACCTTTTGGTGTTGATAGATTACGGGGATAGATGCATTCGTGTCATCACCCTCAAAGTACTGGCCTAGCTTGTTGATGGGAACCTTGGGTAGGTTATGCCCCTTTTTTGATGATGATTAGTTGGGTTTAGGGCTGGCAAGGCGTGGCGGCAAGAGCAGTCTATTCTTCCAATTGGATAGATCGCACCACAGGATGGGATTTGCTCTCAATAAGGAGGCGATCAACATTTTTACCTCTATTGATAGGAAGGTAGCCAACCCAACACTATCGAAGGGTTCTGCCCCCAGCTAATCAGAAGACTGGGTGCAACAAGAGTTTAGGATGTATAGGAAGATCTCTACACAGTTCACCACTTACACACTCGCACCACGCACCATTCCCGAAACACTACAAATGCACTTCGGCACACTCTGCGCACGAAACCCCATCTTCCACCTAGACCTCATAGCTCCACTCCCCCCTGATGCCCTCTAAACAATTCTCCGTTCGTAACCTTGACCACTACCAGCCCATCCTAGCCATGTCATATTTTTCTTTAGATCTCCAACCCACTTGTCTCTCTCTCCTCTGCCCGTTAGACCTCCTTCTAAATTTCCAAGCCTGGTGCCACATTATCACAAAGTCTACTAATTACCAAATAGATGATGAAGTGATGCAAATTGCAAAGTCCGAGGAGCTCAGCCCCTAGGTCGCACCCCCGAAAGTCTGCAAGCAGACATTGATTGGATGTAGACCTACGGTCAAGCCTCCTCAATCCAATCTCAAGGGCATGTTGCGACATTCCAATCCACTACTTACAACCCCCTCGGCATAATAATCCTCTTTAACCGGGTGCTACAAGCTCTCCAAGACTCAGTCGAGTCCTTGGTGAGCAATTTGGAAACAATCTATGTAGCATATCCTGAAGAATTCACCGAGAAAGAAGGCTAAGAAGCCATCGCCATCTTCAATTCTACCGCCCCACCTACCAAAATTCCACCACCACCACCTCCTCTAGATCCCACCCAGCAAGCCACCCAACCTCTCGTCCCTCGGACAATACTGCCCGAGTATTCTTCCAATGCCCTAACACCAACGCTGCACAGCACGGAACCTCCCCATCCATCTCCTCTACCGCTCCAATCGACCTTCCTGATGATGCCTTCAACACACTACTCAAAGTAGCCAATTTTGTACAGGCGGCCTAAGAGACAATGTCGACAAGCACAACAGAGCTAGAGCCCATGCCCATTGCAGATGATGACGCTTCGTCTGCTCCTCCTTCCTCCCCACCAAAGAATGTCTAGTGGTGCCCCAACTTGCAATCATTTCAATAGCTGTCGAACAGTGCACTTATGCACCATTGGAAGTGCCAACTCGAGGGCTCCCACCTCCATCTCTACAAAATCTTAGAGGTGCGTCCCCTCACACAATTCATCACCCAGTCCTTCAACGACTGGCGACTCGTGCATCCAAAGTGCACAAGAGGAGGATACAATCTTGCCCCCGATGCTCCAATCCCAGCAATCGCTGTAGATGCCGGGGTCTATAGCCATGCTGGTGCCTTCCCTTCTTAAAGCTAGAGAAATTTTGGCTATACTACAGTAGTGCCCACGTCAATCACCAAATCCCCCCCTGTATATGCCAATGGAATGGCGATGGACTTGGGTAGAATTCAGAGAGCTCCAGCAAAAGGATCCCAATATGTTATACAACTTCCCAAAGTACAACTTCTCCAAAGAGATGACCCAGGAGGGATTTTGCTTCTACCTCTAGTCATTCAACGACACGTATGGCTCGGTACCTGATCCCACCATCGTAGCAGCGGTCCACTTCAATTGCCTCCTCCTCTTACTCCTCTATGATCTCCCTGCCCACAATCGCCCCATCGACAATCTCCTATAACACAACAAATTGTCTTTAATCCTGACATCGGTCCTACATAATTTCAGGACCTCTGCCTCTACCTCTGCATCCACGGACACCACATTTGCATGTACAAGGATATGCACACCACCCATTTTTGGAAGTATAGCTCGTACCTCGCTTGGCTCACCCCACGACAACTGGACCGCTATGCAGTCCTATAGATAGTCCTCACCACACACCTCCTCCAACGCGGTTGACCCACTGGCAGAATAGCAACAATAAGAAGGGGGAAATGTTAACATCCACAAAGTACAGTCATTGAATGCGGGGTAATCAGTGTGATTAGAGGTGATTAGGCTTCATGATTTACTTCAACGGTTATAGCTATGGAAGGAATACAGGACAAGCTCAAGGAGTTTAAGCCCCAAATACCCCAAGGCAAAAGATTGCAGGCAACGTGCATAGATTGTATGTTCCAGCTGCCAAGTTATAGGTTCTAGTTGCCAGGTTGTATGTTCCAGCTGCAAGCTGCGGTTAAGTGTCTTGTGGGAGTTAAGCCTTGCCACTCCAAGTTTTGAGCCTCGTACATGGGGTTCGAACCATAAATGGCTTAAGGCTTAAGGGCACTCAGGGAGTTTAAGCCCTAAATAGCCTAAGCCTTGGAGGCGCGAGGCTAACACAAGCGCTATTTGGGAGCCGATTAGGGAATACCTACTAATGCCGGGTTTGTCCCAAGCGCTCTTATATGGTTAACACAGGTGCTATTTTTGCTAGTAGGGAGAGATGGAAAGAATAGCAATATGCCTTGGCACCCTATGGGCCCAAGGGCCTTTTATTGTAAAGAGAGAGAGAGTGCTAAAAGGAAAAGGGTTGTCCCTCCCTTCAAAAGGTGACATGTATAAAAGGCCAAAGTGTTGACTTTAGTCTTCATTGTTGTTTGCACAAGTTTGAATACAAGCTCCCTCTTCTCTTCCGAGTGTTTTGGGTGTTCTCTTAGCAGCAACAACCACCTCAAACTCCTCCAAGTTCACTTAGAAGATATACAAGGTAGGTAGACTATTTGAGCAATTTTCTCTTTCTTTCAATTTTGTTCTGGTGTTGATTCTCATGAACCAAAAATGTATGAAGAAGCAATGCAAGTAGAATCCAAAAAGGAGTGCGAGTGAGGCATGGAAGAGGAAATAGACTCTTTGCTACAAAACCAAACTTGGGATTTGGTTCGCTTGCCTATGGGGAAAACAACATTGCGGAATAAATGGGTTTACAAGGTGAAGGAAGAAGATGGAGGAAAAAGGAAGTACAAGGCAAGTCGGGGTTTGCACAGTAGAAAGGTATAGACTTTGATGAAATATTCTCTCATGTTGTCAAAAGAACTTTAATGAGAACTATTATGAGTGTTGGCTGTAGAAGACTTGCATCTTGAATAATTAGATGTGAATGGATTTTCTTCATGGGGATCTAGAGGAAGAGATTTATATGCAGTAGCCACAGGGAGATGAGGTCAAAGAAAAGGAGGAATAGGTATGTAGGTTGAAGAAAAGCATGTATGGTTTAAAGCAAGCTCTAAGGAAGTGGTCTTTGAAGTTTGGCAAGTTTATGGGCAGAATAGGGTTTTAGAAGATGTCATTCAGACCACTGTTTTTATTCTCAAAAACTAGACAATGGCAGATATGTGATCTTGTCATTGTATGTTGATGACAACTAGACAATGGCAGATATGTGATCTTGTCATTGTATGGAACAATGACAATGTTCCATATGCATCACAATTGGTGATGTATGTAATGGTTTGCACAAGGCCAGATATTGCACATGTAGTGGGAGTTGTGAGTAGATTTATGAACAAATCCAAGTAAAGAACATTGGATGGCTGTAAAGCAAATTCTCATATATTTGAGAGGCATGACTGCTCATGCATTAGGTTCAAACATTTCTCTACAAGGATATGTTGATTCAAATATGGCAGGTGTTAAAGATGGAAGAAGGAGCACCAACGAGTATGTTTTCACTATAGGTGGAACAACAGTAAGCTAGGTTTCAAAGTTGCAAAAGGTTGTTGCACTTTCTACGATAGAAACATAATATACTGTACTTATAGAGGCTAGTAAAGAGATGATTTGGTTGCAAAGGTTTATGGAGAGGAGATGATTGTGGAGCTCTGAGGTCATCAGTGATGTCAGTGAGCTTGTATGAAGCAAGAAATTTACAACTTGTATAGTGATAGCCAAAGTGCTATTCATCTTTCATCCAATATGTTTTAGAGGATGAGCAGTTGAAGCTAGAAAAGATACACACTAGCCAGAATCCTGCAGACATGTTGACTAAGATGGTAACCAGGGAGAAGTTGAGCTCTTGCTCAATTTCAATTGGACTTTCAAGAATGAGAAACTATATGAGAGATAGCTAGATTCAAAGAATTCCACAGAGTGTAGTAATAGTGGAGTTACTATTATCAGTCTCTCCTAGTGGGAGATTGTTGTATGTGGAGCTTGATCTTTTTCCAAAGATTTTTTTTTTGTCATGTTTTGGACCCAAGCATGTTTATATCCATTCCATGAAGAGGGGGTAACCCCCCCCTAGTACTATCATTGGGGGGTTCCAAGGGGGGGTGACAACATGCATTAGTCCCCCCTTGGCGGGGGTTTAGGGGCAGCGTCCCCAAAGCCAAAAAATTGCTAGAGAATTGAAGGGTAAGGCACTAGCAATTGAGATCCCATCAGGGCAGATCTAGTTGCTTTCAACTGAACTAGGCGAGTCCTCCTAGTCCAACACAAAAAGTATGGACCAGGAATCGAGTACTCCATCATTATTGAATTGATGCAAATAGCTTCATATTGCCATGAATTTTTCACTCAGCAAATTAAGGAATCTACAGAGCCACCAAAGAAAGTGGATTCTTTAGTTACCATGCCTATCATCAACACCACTGTAGTGGATGAAGAAGTACCAATCATCATTGTCAAAGTCAAGAAACAGACAATACCAAGTGTGACCATGGATGGTGGTTTAGGAGTTAATACTATTTATCAAGATATCACAACTCGAGTAAAGTTTGAGACATTCAAGCCATCTCCTTTCTGAGTCTGAATGGCAGATCAACAACTATTGGATCCCAAAGGTATGCTATAGGATGTTATTTCTACAGGAGTTATTCATTACACAGTTAGTCGCATTGTGATTATCATGGACCAAAATGTCTATCCCATGTTGTTAGGATGGCATTGGCTTAAAAGCGCAAAAGTAATGCAAGATTGGGATCAGAGGAAATGATCATCAAATTTGATGTTAAAGATGTGTGCATTCCCACTAAGTCCGAAAGGTACCAAGCAGTTATATTCTAAGGATTTGGAAGTTGCATACCCATTCCCTCCAGATGTGGAGTCACGCTTGATGGAATTGTAGATCCTTCCTGTCCGCTAAAATTGATATCTTCCAAGTGGCTGCTAATATCAAGCATGAAATGAAGATCAAGCAAATTGCAAAATAGAAAGAGCTATTCCTAAGAAACTTCACTAAAGATACTGAAGGGGAAAGGGGACTGGCCGAGACACTAGTCACTGTTACATGGATCAGAATTGATCAATTAGTTCTAGAGCTGACACAAGAACTAAACCTTGGCACGAATGACAAGCCTACAACTGTTGTGGTCAGTGCCAATATTTCTTCAAAGCAACTTCAAATTGTCAAAGAACTTTTCAACCCATAGGTACAAATATGTTTTTTCCTAGGATTACACTAATATTTGGGGAGTTATGTCCAAATGTGTCAGCATAAAATTCCCTTGATACCAGATGCCAAGCCCATCCGGCAGTAAAAATACAAAATGAATCTGAATTATGCTGAGATTACGCTAAGTAGGTGAAAGCTGGATCAGATCAACTTCTTTGAGCAGGATTCATTTATGCTATTAACCGTAGTGATTGGTTATTTCCCATTGTGGTAGTGCCAAAGAAAAATGATAAACTCTAAGTATGTGTGGATTACTGCCAAAAATTGAATGCTCAAACCATTCTTGACCCATTTCCATTTACAGATGGGACCTTAGATCAGTTTGTAGGACATGAAATGTATTCATTTATGGATGGTCATAATGGCTATAATCAAAATCACTCTAGCTCCAAAAGATCAATCTAAGACTACATTCATTACAAAATGGGGTGCCTGCGCAACTCGGGAGATGCCTTTTGGTTTGAGAAATGCACACGTGCACACACAGCTCACCAAGGACTTCAAGAGTGAGATCTTCATCCGAGCACTACACAGGTTGGGTTAACGGTTCACAATCATCGAACACCAAGCACCTATAAGTTAACCAATGGGAAGTGAGCAAATTAGATTGTCAACAGACTCTCCTCTTTACCCCTCCCCTCCTCATTTTTTCACTCATTAATATAATTTTGAATTCTTTTCAATTAAGTGGCCCTATCTTAAACAATCTTGCTTAGATGAAAGTAAGTGAATGCAGTTTTGTCGAGCACACAATGAGCTGCCTTGTTGTTTTGAAGTTGTATGGTCATTGCATACAAGGATTGATCAACAATTGAGCTTTGCCTTGAGCTCACTCTAGTATTGCCAAGATCATCGATGCTACTGGTAAGGGTCTTCAGACAATGTTGCAGTGCCCACCCAAAACACTCCTATGAACCAATCAAAATGATTATGGCAAGTAGCAAGTGCTTTAAATACCACATGCCACGCTTTGAAGCTTGGAGCTGATGTGGATGTCAACTCAAGCCCTCCATCTACCCATTTATGGGCAGCCAATATTTGCTGCCCATGGATGCGCATCCATTATTGAGCCAATGGCTTGCTTTCCTGCTAGACTTAATCCTCTACAATGCCAGATGAATCCACCAAATGGGCACTTGGAAGTTTTTATGCATGTTGGGGTGGGCATTGTATCTTGTAATGGCTCTGCTACCTATGACAACCCACCCATTTGATTTTTTAAGTGTCCCAACAATGGGCACTCTTGGGGCAGCTTTAAGCGGCTCTAAGTGTCATGTGACATATTGAGGTGGTGTTGCGCATGCATGCAAGAAGGGGGTAGATATTACTAAAACTTCTTTGTGAACATTAGTAAAGACATGGGTGCCTTTAAAATGCTAGCAACCCCACCAATAATGAGGCATGTGCCACCCAGTACTCTTGTCAAGCTCTTCTTTCACCATTTTTTTTATGAACATAAAAATGCCTTAGTATTGGCCCTCACTTGACCTACGTGTTGGCTCTCATAGTTTTCTATGTTCCACAAAATTTTAAAAAGGTTTTTAAATAAAACTAGCTCCCTAAATATGTGGCCGTACTCAACTTTAAATCAAATTCAAATTAATTAGTCTCTCTCACCACCCGCTGGTTGACAAATTTAACCTAACTAAAAATGCTCCCCCCCCAAAACAAATTTGAAAAATTGTCGTAAGTGCCCTCTAAGTTAGATCCTTGATTAATCTCAGCCCCCCCGCCCCCCCATTGTCTTACCCTCATTTTACCTCGCTGCCTCACTGCATCGGCTTGCTGCCCTCCCACACTCCTGCCTTCCTCGCTTCTCTATGACTCTCAGTAGCTCCTCGCAGCTCTTAACCATTCTCTCAAAGCAACTCCTCAATCCACCTTTACCCGAGTTTGCCTTCTTTCTTGCCCTCTTTCCTTCATAGTGTTCCCCTGCTAATACAAACTCGATGGTAGGATTTTAAGCTTTATCTTGGGGTCTGTCCTCACTGCCCCCTGTGAACACTTAGCCATTCTCTCGTGGGGCGACCCCGCCTCAACTTGCTCCCTCTTCCATTCTCAACCCTTCTCGTGACTCTCATCACTCTCGCCTCCCCTCTTTCTCTCCCCCTCCCCCTTTCTCTCTCCCTAGTGGCGGAATGGAAGAGGGTGTAGGCTAAGGAAGGAGGCACTGAGAGTGAATTCATAGCAGAATATTGGTTCACCCCCGCCACACTGTACCTCCGTGCTGCTCATGCGACTGTCGCCCTCTCTAAGAGTTCAAGGAAGGAGAAGGTGGAGCAGCATTGAGGAGAAGCGTCCTGCAGTAAGATTACAATTAGGGTAAGTGTTAAGGTTAAGTTAGGCTTAAGGTTGTGTAATTTTGGGTGGTTAGGTGTAGGTTAGTTTAATCAACTTAGTACTGTAGGAAAGTATGACTTAATTTGAATTAAGGGGATTTTGAAGTTTTAGATTGATTTCGTTTTTAAGGACCATGATTTTTGTATGCAATTTTTAAAAAAAGTTTACATTGGAATCATGGTGATCAGAAGTATGTACTTAAAGTTACAGATTTTTAAAGCCAAATATGTACTAAAAGTTACACTATGATGGCTTCGAATTTGAATTTTGAATCATTTTTGCCATGGATTAGTGCTAAAATGTTAGAGGGCCTCCCCACGGGGCTATCCCACCCCACTAGCAACTTGCTTTCATGTCCCCATGAGGTTGGAATCCATTTATTGCTTGCTAGACTCAATAATTGCTTGCCAATCCAGCCTTGCCAAAATGGCCATCTCTAGCCCAGCCTTGGGCTGACTTGGACAAAGGGCTGACTTGGACAAAAGCCTTGGGGAAAAACTAGATATAAATCAATTTCTTGCATAGTGCAGATTGTGCATAGTTGGTGGTGTAGCCAGATGCTGCTTGTGGAGACTCTTGGAGTGAGAACTGTTATGTGAAACCTCCAAGGGTGTGCATGTAATGCTTGGCGCGAGAATTGTGATGTGACTCTGGGAGGTGTCACGTGACCTTATTTGGTTTAAAGAGTTCTCGCTCCTACTGAATGAGCTGGGCCAGCAATGGAAGTTGGGAACCTCCAAGGAAACACTCGGAAGCCCGGGGTCCCCATTCCCGCCGATATGTCACGTGACCAGTCCCCATTCCCGCCGATATGTCACGTGACCAGTCCCCATTCCCGCCGATATGTCACGTGACCAGTTTGTTTGGTCCGAAATCAGAAGTGGAGCTTCAGAGGGGTTGGCTATGGCTATGGCGATGGCGTCCAGCTTCTTCTTCTTCTTAGCTCTGCTTCTTCCTTTCCACTTGTTCTTCTTCTTCTGCTCCGCCTCCTCCATCCCTCCTTCCTTCGAACCTCCCCTCTTCCAATTCTCCGCCTCTCACCATCGCCCCCTCAAGCGTGTCATCGACATCTCCCATTCCTATCGCCCCGATCTCCCCGTCTGGGACGCCGAACACGGCCTTGACTCTTATATCACACTCGTCGCTAGCATCGCCAATGGCTCCATCGCTAACCAATCCGAGATGAAGATGGGCGTGCACACCGGGACGCACGTCGATGCTCCCAGCCATATCTTTCAAGAGTACTATGAGGCCGGAGATCATGTGGATACTCTCGACCTCGATGTTCTTAACGGTATGTGACACGTCGCTTTCTGAACTGCCATGTTTATGCTTTAGCCTGGGCTTTAGGATAGACTGAAAGTAAGGATTCAAGCTGAATTTGCTCCTCCGGTGCCCTTTGATAATTTTGAATGAAGGAAGAATCCCAGCGTAATATATGGTGTTACAGTACTCGGGGTCATTCTCGCAGAAATTTTTGACGATCAGAGACATCTTTTACGAGTTTCTCTCAGCTTAAATTGCAGTTCATTTGACTACGGTTGGGGAGAAAAACGATCTTCGCTGATGTTGTATTGTGCATATTGACGCAGGTGTAGCTTTGGTTGTAGACGTCCCTCGCGACACGAATTTGACGGGTAGGTTGCTGTTCACCTGCGTCAACTTAAATTCCTTCGTTCGCGGTTTTGTTCAACCTTAGTGAAATCAGGAAAAAATGAAAGCGGCGATTGAGATTATTCGGAATTTTGTCTGATATAAAGAGGACGCGATTTGAGCAAAGAGTGCATTCAAAGGGCACAAAATGCGTATCAAAATGGACTTTCACATTTTTAATCTCTTTTTGTTTCTATCTTAGTCGGCCAACCGGAGAATGTCGGAGACATGCGGCTAAGTAACGCATGGGAATAATGCTTGTTTGAAAAATACGTTGAATGTAAGTGTGCTCAAAGTGCTTGCATGATTGTGAACTGAGGAATGCGCTTGAGTTCGTTTACATGTGGCTGGGTTCCTAACTTGTCTTTATGGCTGTCCGTCGGAGTCATGAGAATCAGCCCAGACTAAGTAATGCATGGGAATAATGCTTGTAAGGAAAATTTGAAAAGTACGTTGAATCAAGTGCCTGCAATCAGATTATGGCTGTGAACTGAGGACCGCGATTGAGCGAGGAAGGTGGAGAGGAGCCTAGCAAGACCTAGGAAGTAAAGATTCATTACATTTAACTACATGCCTAAATTTTGCTTCTTATAACTTGTTAGAGAATGATCTGTACACAATTATTGACTCCATATGAATTGAAGTTGTTGATGTTGAATGATCTGTACGAAGGGAGCCACAACAAACACGTTTAAGTCATCAACCTTAAAGTTCAGGTTTCAGAGGGCCATGATAGTTAACGCACGTCTTTTCTTTCGTTGTTTCCAAGGATTCCTATTAGAAAACTTTGAGAACACAAATTCAGCAATCCCTGAAATGAAGGGTGCTGGCCATCTTGCAGCCTGCCTAGAGTACTCCGAAAGCGGACGCCAACACCCAAGGGGAGTATACAACAAACGAATACCTCGATCGATGAAAGTATAGAAGGTGCTTGCAGGCTAAGCCTTGCAGAACTGCTCACACCTTTTGGCTGTCTTCCTGGAATCCTCTGCACTTTGCTCACAGATGGTCTGCAAGGTGTAGATGAGATCATGCCAAATACCGAGAAGGGTGAAGAATGCAGTCAGCCTCCCAAATGTGTCAGGCATTGATGCTAGCAATGGTCTCCCAAGCGCTGTCCTCTCGGTAGGTCTTCTCCTTGGAGGAGAGGCATCAAGGATGTCCTTGCTAGTGATCTGCCTGGCATCAATGAAGTAGGCCGGTGAAGTCGTTTAGATGAAGAAGGCATGCCTCCCCTCTGTAAGCTAGGCCACCATTCCCTAAGTGAAAACTTGATGGATCCTCTATAGCTTTGCCAGGATCCTAGGGGAGCCCAACCAAATCCTTTGAGCTGTAGGGCAGCTCCACAAGTAGTGTGCGATCGTCTCATAGCGTCTTGTAATCACTTCCAGAAAACATTAGTGGAGCGAACGTCAGGAAATACTTGAAAAAAGAAAAAGCCTCTCTGTTTGGACTGCCAATTTGATTTCGAAGAGGAAATGTGTGGCATCCACGAAGTGCATGTCAAGGCCCCTCTGCCGACCTCAATGACACGTCCTATCCCTCCCGCATGCATATTAGCCAAGGACTCCAACTAAGAGTCGACCGTCAATCTGTGTGGTGTAGGAAAACAACTCTATCTCCTCCCCACTCGGGAATGCTAAAACCACACCCCAGGATCCCACTGGATCCCTTACAATGGCTAGTCCTCCCAAAGCCACAAATGCCACTAAAAATAACACCTCCCTACTAGTAGTATCAATAACCCAACATCTCCCTTCTCGCCTTAGGACTCGATCCCCTGCCGGGCCGAGGCATCTTTGTCTTGGGGTCGATGTCCACGGCTTTTGACTCCAACAATAGCTGTTCACCATGGCCAATGCTGTAAAAATTTGGGTAAGGATCACTATGTGTGGCTCTAATTAGTACTCTGAGCGGCAGTCTTGCCTTAGAGCACTATCCAAACCATTGAGGGAGATGCTCTGGATCTTGGGCTGCCCTAAGTATCTCTCGCCATGCCAGGGGTATTGTAATGAAGGGGAAAAAGAGGCCAAGTTACAGGCCCTTTAGGTGGAAAATGTGGAGGGACTATATAAGTCTCCATTCACCCTCTACTATGTACTTTTTGATGTGACATCTAATCCTATCTACTCTCCCTTCCTCCTTCTTGCCTACGCTCACTCACTCTCTCTCTCTCTCTTCCCTACTCACTCTCAATCTCTCCCTCTCTTTCTTACCTCATTCTCTCTCCTACCCTTCCTCTCCCTCTTCCCCTCTTTCTCTCTCTCTCTCCCTTCTGCTCCGCTATTCCCCTTTCTCCAAATCTGTCCCTACCCTCTTCTCTACATTGGTATCAGAGCACCTTCCTAGGACTCTAAGCCTTTCTTCTCATTCCAAGATGAATCTCTGGAGTTGCTAGCAGTACAATGACGACAACATCACTGAATAGCTACAGCAAGACCAAAGGAACACCATCGTACAACCGTTGAAGCTAGACGTCACCCAAATCAATGAAGCTAGACGTTGAAGAAGTTAGCGCATCATTTTTGCAGGTATGCATATGCAAGCATAAACCAACCAGTTGGAGGGGTTTCAAAGAATTGATGGTCACTACATTTGTATCTCCACTTGTGTTGGATCAATACTTGGCTGAATTTTATGCCTTGTCATAGACCGGTATGGTCCAAGAGTACTTGCAACATTTTTGGAGGCTTTCCCTGTTCGTGCAGGACGTATCTGAAAAGGGAAAGTTGCTGCGTTTCATCCATGGGTTAAGTTCTTCTCTCACTGCAGATGTGAAGGCACATAACCCTCAAACAATTGAGAGGGCAGCTCAGCTTGCAGAAGTATTCGAGCCTAATTATGATGGCAAGCACAGAAATGCCATGGGCAGCTCGCATGCTATGGGGTATGACAGTGAGTCGAAGCCTAAGTTTGCTGAGTGGGCTGACAAGAAATCTGCAGCAGCACCATTTCCTTGCTTTCCTACTGTCTCGGGTAGTAAGATGCCGTATGCCAGGCCTTATAGGTATCTTGATGCCAAGCTGGGAGGCAAGCCTACTGCTGGAAATGAGCAGGCTGAGATAAAACAGCAGACACGGGCAATAGTGGACAGCAGAAAGAAGGCCAACTTATGTTTTAAATGTGGCGAGAAATGGACTCCTGAGCACAAGAATGTGTGCAAGATGCGCAACAGTGGTATTGCCAAGCTCAGCATGATCATTGACCTCTCAGATGACGAGGATTTGTTTGATGCCCCAGGGTCTTTGGATACATCGGACGATGAGATGGCAAATACACATGATGCAGATGAGGCTCTTGACACTGGAGCCACGAAGGGCATTGACTTTCCTTTTGATCATGGTGGTGCTACTGCGCATGACACTCATGCTTCGCATTCGTATGAGATTCTGTCCACTGGTGGCATGAGAGGCCTATGCCAACACTCTTTTCTGTAGAGCATCACGATGAGATACCTTTTTATGTACATGAAGATGCAAGTGGTAATGCTCCTGTGAACGAGGATGAGGTTTAATGGGATGCCCAGCCAACACTTTATACTATTTCCATGCATGCCTTGATGGGTGCCAAAAGTGTTGATACTATCAGATTAATAGGGATGATTAATGGCAGGATTGTGCATGTGTTGGTGGACAGCGGTAGCACCCACAGTTTTGTTAACTACAAGACCTTACAGAGGGTGGGACTGATTGCTACTGAGATAGACCATGGGCTGAGAGTAGAAGTGGCCAATGGACAGCATATGATCAGTAGATCTTGTTGCCAAGATGCAAGGATTAAGTTCTCTGATGACTACATTTGCAGGTGATCTCTTGGCACTTGACATGGGCGCAATAGATGTTGTCGTGGGCTGTGATTGGTTGCAATCATTGGACAAAATCAGCATGGATTTCAATGCCTCAGCTTTGTCCGCAGGGATGGATCAGTTACATTGCATGGTATTGCAGCTCCTAAATTGCAGGTCATTTCAGCAAGGCAGTTGGCCAGAGAGCTCAAGAGGGGCAGCGCCATATATGCATTAAATGTGTTAGTAACTAAAGAGGGTGGCACTCCCCGTGTTGATGATTGTGATATGCATAGATTGCTCTCAGAGTTTGCAGATGTGTTTGCTGATTTGCCATCACAGTTGCCTCCGAGAAGAGATGTAGATCATGCCATCGTCCTGGAACCTGGCAGCAAGCCAATCAATAAGGCCCCATACCGACTCTCTAAGGTAGAACGGGAAGAAGTGGCAACTCAAGTGAGGGACTTACTTCAGAAGAGTTTCATCACTCATAGCACTTCTCCTTTTGCATCCCTTGTGCTCCTGGTGAAAAAGAAGGATGGTTCTTACTGTATGTGCATTGACTACAGAGACTTGAATAAGGTCACCATCAAAAACAGGTTTCCAATCCCCAGGGTAGATGACCTGTTGGATGAACTCAAGGGTGCTCAGTTCTTCACTAAGATTGATTTGAGGTCCGGCTATCATCAGATTAGAATGAAAGCTGGGGATGAGCACAAGATAGCCTTTCGCACAGAGAGGGGACTGTATGAGTTCAAGGTGATGCCTTTTGGATTGACCAATGCACTAGCTACCTTCCAGGCACTCATGAACAAGATTTGCAGCCTCTCTTTTTCAAATATGTGCTGGTATTTTTTGATGACATCCTCATTTACAGCAAGGATAAGCAGTAGCACATCAGACATGTCAAGCAAGTGCTGGAAATTTTGAGGTTGCATCAGCTTTATGCTAAAGCCAGCAAATGCACTTTTATGGCACAAGAGGTTGAGTATCTTGGTGATTTCTAGGTCTTGCTTCCTTCTACAGGCGCTTTATTCGCAAGTTTGCCAAGAGGGCAGCCCCTTTGACAGACCTTTTGAAGAAGGATGCTTTTATGTGGTCTACAGATGCACAGCGCAGCTTTGAAGACCTGAAATTCGCCCTCACTCATGCTCCTGTGTTGGTATGCCATGCCCTGATTTTTCATGTGTTGAGATTCAGCATCTCCAGGCGTGGCCAGCCGACCAGCCCCCATGCAGCAAGGGGGGCCAGAGGGGGTAGGCTGGCCGACCAGCTGGTCGGCCCAGTTGGCCTGACCGACCAGGCTGGTCGGTCCAGCCAAACTGGCCAACTCCCCCCCTTGGCCTGCCCTATAAAAGGGCCTCCTTCCCTTCATTTCATCTATCACTTCTTGCAGCTCCTCAAGGCTCCAGCATACAGCCTGCTCCTGACCATCCCCTCAGAGCCCCCTCTCAGCTGCTCAGTTGGCTGCCCACACTCCCGCAGCAGATCTTGCCTCTTCAGGGCTCTTGCCTCCCCGCTCCAGGCCTCTACAGTTCCCTTGTTCCAAGGTTCCTGCCTCTTCACCCAGGCTCCTTCAGCCTCCTCTTCTCTAGGCTCTTGCCTCCTCAGTTCAGGCTCCTCTAGCCTTTTCACTCCAGGCCCCCGCCTCTTCGTTTCAGGCTTCTCCTGCCTCCGTGCTCTCAGGCTTCAGCTTTCTTGTGTTCCCCCCTTTTTCTCTGCTTCAGTTCAGCCTCTCCTGCAGCTCCTGTTTTCTATCTTATTCAAGATATCTTGTATTTCAGTTGCTGCCCTGGTTTAAGGGCTGATTTACAGCAGATCAGTGGTGGTACTTTTTGTTATCTCTAGTGTTCTCTGTGTGGCTCTATAATTTCAGTTTGTTTACATCTTCCGCTGCCATTTTAATATGGTATCAGAGCACCAGGTTACTCTTTGATCTGGGAACTTTATATTTTTTTTCCTCCCGTACGCCGGACTATCAATAGCAGCCTACTGCTTCATCAAGAGCCTCTCCCCCCCTTCCTTCATCGCGCATCGGGTCGGCTCCCGTCTTCACCCGTACGACTTTATTCAGGGGTTTCTGGCAGAACTTATTGGCTCTTGATCTTTGGGTTCGATTGTTGAGATTGGCCCTGTTCTAGACCTTGATCTTTTCACCAGCCCCGTTCTCTTCAGCCCCTTGTTGCTGTCCATTCCCTGTTTTCAGTTATGGCTGATGAAACAAAGGATTCTACTCCGGATCTTCGCGTATCCCCTATGTCCAGTTTCTTTCAAGAGTCTGACAAGCCTGTACGTATTCCCACTCTTCCTACATTTCCAGATGCTCGGCAGTTAGATGGGACCAATTATTCTCTTTGGAAAATTCAGATGGCGTCTGTATTGGAATCTTATGATCTTGCTGAGTTTGTTGATCCCGGGATCCCTCGTCCGTCACCTGAGGAGGAGCCACATGCTTCTCTTATCTGGGATAAATTGAATGCTCGTGTACGCTCGTTCATCTTTCTCAATTGTCAACCAGGGGTTCTCAATCATATCAAGCATCTTACTTCTGCACGTGCTATTTGGGAATTTCTTGATGGCATGTATCTTCGCGTCACTCCCATGAAACGTATTTCCTTGGAAGTTCAGCTTCGTCGCCTCGATCCAACCACTTCTCCTTCCATACGGGACCACATCAACAAAATGCAGAGCATGCATCAGGACATCCTCCATGCAGGCAAGGCTATCTCCTCCGAAGATATGGCTATTACTCTCTTATCTCATGTTATTACTGACAGTCGATATGCAGCATTCTATTCTTCTCTTATTACCTCTGGCCGCCTCAGCACCATCACTTGGGAGGAACTTGTCCCCATGATGATGGATCAGGAGGAACAGTTCACTAAAACCTCTGATGGTTCTTCTGAGGCTCTTGTGGCCCATCGTCCCAAATCACGATCCAAGAATGCCCCGTCCTCTGCCAATAACTCATCTCCTTCAGATCCCTCCAGTGACCGTCCTGCTCCCAAAGGTAATTGCAATCACTGTGGCACTCCTGGCCATTATTGGCGCAATTGTCCATACCGCAAACACAAACGAGCTGACGCACCTCTGGCCGCTGCGGCTGATGCTTCCCTTACCCCTACTCCTGCATTTGTTCACCTTGAGCTCTTGAATTCGGTCCCCCTTCCTGCAGCAGAGTCATTGGCTCTCCATAGCTCCGATGCTCGTGAATGGATTGTTGATAGTGGGGCCTCTCGGCATATGACCCCCTCCTCCTCGCTGCTCCAGGATCTCACTCCTCATTCTGGTCGTGTCTGCATCGGCGATAAGCACTCTATTCCTGTTCATTCAGAGGGCTCTCTTGATATTATTCCTGATGGCAAAGGGGGTAAACACTCTTCTCGTGTTCTTTATGTTCCGTCTCTCGGCTTTCATCTCCTTTCGGTTCATCAGATTTGTCAAAACAATATGAAAGTTGAGTTTGAAGCAGCCTCTGTCACCATCCGCGATCGTGCCACCGGACAGCCGGTTTGGACCGGCCATTCTACTAATGGTATCTACAAGCTTGTTGCCCTTCCCTCCCTTACAGGAACCTCTCTTGGCGACCTTTGGCATTATCGGTTTGGTCATTTACACATTGATGCTCTTCATCGTGCTTTCCGTGATCAGCTTGTCCTCGGCCTCCCTAACGTCGGCACTCGCCAAGGTCTCTGTCCCTCTTGCATATTGGGCAAACAACATCGCGAGCCGTTCACTCATCATGCCTCTCGCCGTGCCACTGTTCCGCTTGGTCTTGTTCACCTCGACCTATGTGGCCCTATGCAGATTATGTCCCTTGGGGGAGCCTCGTACTACATGCTCCTTGTTGATGATTTCAGTCGCTACTCTTGGATCTATTTTCTTTCCCACAAGGATCTGGCTTTCAGTCGTTTCCAGACCTGGCTAGCCATGGTGGAAAAAGAATCCAATCACTCCCTCAAAATTCTTCGTGCTGATAAAGGTGGTGAATTCACCTCTCTCGAGTTTGATCGGTTCTTGAGTAGTCATGGTGTCAAACGGGAATTTGCCAACACAGGTACCCCTTCTGATAATGGTGTGGTTGAATGTAAACATCGTACCGGTGTTGAAATGGCTCGGACCATGCTCACTCACAGTCAACTCCCTCAGTCTCTTTGGGCCGAGGCCATGATGACCGCCATCCATACTCTTAACCGCTCTCCGACATTAGCAGTCCCAGGCATGACCCCTTATCAGGCTTACTATGGATCTAAGCCCAATGTTTCCCATTTTCGGGTATTTGGCTGTGATGCTTATGTTCATATTCCTAAATCTGATCGTGGAAAGCTTGATCCTAAGTCCCACAAGCTCTTGTTCGTAGGCTACAACTCTGTCTCCACTGGCTATCGCCTCTATGATCCTCACCGCCGCATTATCTCCGTGAGCAGGGATGTTCTTTTCGACGAGCAGGTCCTTCCGACATCCTCTGACTCTCCTCCTGTTCTTGGAGATCCGTCCGATGCCCCGGAGCCCTCTCTCCCTCCACCTGCCTCGTCCCCCGGTACATCACCTCCTATTCTCTCTCCTCCGCCTCCTTCTCCGGCTCCACCCTCGTCTGCTCCTCCTTTGGAACCCCGCTCGGTACGTGTTCCGCGATGGCTCATTGATACTCTCCGCTCCTCCGGTCTTGAGGATCCCTACTCCGAACCACCCCCTGATGATGGACCTCGTCGCTCTCATCGCCATCTCCCACCGTCCTCTTCTGATCCCCTTCATGTCAATTTGGCCCTTATGTCTCGCATCCTCGCCACTCGTGAGCCCACTACCGTTCCTCAGGCTTTGGCCCAGCCTCATTGGAAACAGGCTATGGAAGCGGAAATTCATGCTCTTCTTCGGAACCACACCTGGGACCTTGTTCCTCGTCCCTCACATCGTTCCGTCATTGGTGTCCGGTGGATTTTCAAAACAAAATACGCCTCTGATGGTTCTGTCGACAAGTATAAAGCTCGGCTGGTGGCTAAAGGCTATGCCCAACGACCCGGCATCGACTATGGAGAGACCTTTGCACCTACCGCCCGGATGAGCACCATCCGCACGATCCTCGCTCTTGCCGCCCATCATCAGTGGCCCATCTTTCAAATGGACGTCAAATCTGCATTTTTGAATGGTGATCTTCATGAAGAGGTATATGTGGATCAGCCGCCCGGCTTCATTAATTCTCGTTCTCCTTTCATGGTCTGTCGCCTTCGCAAGGCTGTCTACGGTCTCAAGCAAGCTCCTCGGGCCTGGAATCAGCGTATTGATACCTTCTTCTGCCGCCAAGGACTTCTTCGCTCTCTGGCTGATCCCAATCTTTATCTTTTTCATGAAGGACAGCTTCATACCTTCATCATTCTTTATGTGGATGATTTAATCCTCACCGGGAGTCATACCAATCATATCCTTGCCATTAAAGTTGCTCTTCAAACTGAATTTGAGATGACGGATATGGGCCTTCTCCATTTTTTCTTGGGTCTTGAGATTTGGCAGACTAAGAGGGGGTATTTTGTCTCTCAGCAACGCTATGTTCAAGAGCTACTCGAAACTTTCCACATGGCTGACTGTCGGCCCATCACCTCTCCCATGGATCCCAACGCTAAACTCTCTGCTTCTGGGTCCACTGCTTATCCTGATGCCTCCCTCTACCGCCAGCTTGTTGGATCTCTTCTTTGGCTACTTAACACTCGACTGGATCTCGGCTTCTCTGTCGGCACCCTCAGTATCTTCATGCAAACCCCTTTGCTTTCTCATTGGCAAGCTGCTCGACGTCTCCTCCGCTATCTTCAGGGGACCTCTACTTTCGGGCTCTTTTATGCTGCCGGTGGTTCCTCTCCTTCCCCGCTCACTCTCCGCGGTTGGAGTGACTCCGATTGGGCTGGCGACCCCGATTCTCGCCGCTCTACCACGGGCTATGTTTTCTCCTTTGGCTCTGCGGCTATCTCCTGGTCCAGTAAACGCCAACCCACGGTCGCCCTATCTTCCACCGAGGCTGAGTATCGGGCTATGTGTAGTGCCACTTGTGAGGCTGTGTGGCTTCGGCGCCTTCTTCTCGATTGTGGTTTTCAGCAATCCACTTCTACCACACTTTTTTGTGACAATCAAAGCTGTATTGCCCTTGCTCGCAATCCGGTCTTTCATGCTCGGACAAAACACATTGAAATTCAGTACCACTACACGCGAGAGAAGGTTCTTGACGGTACCATTGTGCTCCTCTTCAGCACCACTTCCGACAACGTCGCCGACATATTTACCAAATCTGTTTCTCCTCCCCTTCTCCAACGTCATACCAGCTCTCTGGGTCTTGTGCCACACCCTGGAGCTGAGAGGGGGTGTTGAGATTCAGCATCTCCAGGCGTGGCCAGTTGACCAGCCCCCATGCAGCAAGGGGGGCCAGAGGGGGTAGGCTGGCCGACCAGCTGGTCGGCCCAGTTGGCCTGACCGACCAGGCTGGTCGGTCCAGCCAAACTGGCCAACTCCCCCCCTTGGCCTGCCCTATAAAAGGGCCTCCTTCCCTTCATTTCATCTATCACTTCTTGCAGCTCCTCAAGGCTCCAGCATACAGCCTGCTCCTGACCATCCCCTCAGAGCCCCCTCTCAGCTGCTCAGTTGGCTGCCCACACTCCCGCAGCAGATCTTGCCTCTTCAGGGCTCTTGCCTCCCCGCTCCAGGCCTCTACAGTTCCCTTGTTCCAAGGTTCCTGCCTCTTCACCCAGGCTCCTTCAGCCTCCTCTTCTCTAGGCTCTTGCCTCCTCAGTTCAGGCTCCTCTAGCCTCTTCACTCCAGGCCCCTGCCTCTTCGTTTCAGGCTTCTCCTGCCTCCGTGCTCTCAGGCTTCAGCTTTCTTGTGTTCCTCCCTTTTTCTCTGCTTCAGTTCAGCCTCTCCTGCAGCTCCTGTTTTCTATCTTATTCAAGATATCTTGTATTTCAGTTGCTGCCCTGGTTTAAGGGCTGATTTACAGCAGATTAGTGGTGGTACTTTTTGTTATCTCTAGTGTTCTCTGTGTGGCTCTATAATTTCAGTTTGTTTACATCTTCCGCTGCCATTTTAATATCATGTACTTTCATTGTGGAGGCATGTGCCAGTGGAAAAGGATTAGGGGCTGTGCTAAGACAAGAACATGGGGTAATTGCTTTTAAAAGCAGGAAATTGGATGCCAAGGAACTAGATTATCATGTGTATGATCAAGAAATGTTGGCTATTCTCCATGCTTTTGAAAAATAACACCACTACCTGTGTGGTAGCAAAATCAAGGTTAAGACAGATCATAGGACACTCAGGTATTTCCTTACGCAGCCCAACTTGTCAATGAAGCAGAAGAGGTGGCTGGCTAAGGTTCAGTCTTATGATTTCGACATCGAATACAGGAAAGGGAAAGAAAACGTGGTTGCAGATGCCTTATCCCGTATGTGGGCTTGCAGTTTGTCTGCCATTTCTACCGTCTGCCATTTCTACCATCTACCAGGAGTGGATTCATGGTATTCAAGAGGAATACATGCAGGATTCTAAGGCAGCTCCCATATTTGTGGAGTTATAGAGGCCATCAAGCTAGGGGCATGCTGAATTTAAGCTGCATAATGGGCTGTTGTGGTGGAAGGACAGAATTTATTTGGTGTCAGATTCAAAGTACCGACTGCTGGTCTTACAGGAAATGCACTCATCTCCTATGGTAGGACATGCGGGTATTACTAAGACATATGAAAAGGTCAAACAGAGCTTTATCTTTGATGGCTTGTGGTGGGATGTAGTTAAATTTTTCAGTGAATGTTTGCCCTGCCAGCAAAATAAAGTGGACAGCCAGTTACCCGCGGGTCTCTTGCAGCCATTACTTATTCCAGAAGGCAAATGGACTCACATTGTTATGGATTTCATCACAGGGTTGCCTTCCACAGAGCGGGGATGGAATAGCATTTTTGTGGTGGTTGACAGAATGACAAAGCAGGCCCATTTCATACCCACTAAGACCCGTTATTCAGCATCACAAGTTGCTTGGCAGTTCATGAACGCAGGAGGTATCTGTCTTTTGAAGAAGGGGATTATGTGCACTTATGCCTCCATAAGAACCGTTATGCCTCGCTGAAGGGTAACACCAACACGAAGCTTGCTCACAGGTATTACGGTCCCTACAGGATTATCCGCAAAGTTGGTGAGGTGGCGTATGAGTTGGAGCTACCCAGGACCTCTAGGATTCATAATGTTTTCCATGTATCCTTGCTGAAGCCACATGTCGGACAGCATGTCCAAGTCCTTCCTGAGCTACCACCTATGGATGAGGAGGGCCACATAATCTATGTTCCGGAGCACATCATGGGTTTCAGGGATCACGTACTCTGAAACAAAGTCTACACCGAGTATCTTATCAAGTGGCAGGAACTCCTTGAGGATGAGAACTCATGGCAGCCAGAGAGCATTGTCAGGACAACCCCTATCTCCTACCAGGCTAATTATTATTTGCTGTTTGCTGCACCTATTTGATAGCCCGCATATGAAAGTTTGAGGGCAAAATTCTATGGGAAGGGATTGTTGTAATGAAGGGGAAAAAGAGGCCAAGTTAGAGGCCCTTTAGGTGGAAAATGTGGAGGGACTATATAAGTCTCCATCCACCCTCTACTATGTACTTTTTGATGTGACATCTAATCCTATCTACTCTCCCTTCCTCGCCTATGCTCACTCACACACTCTCTCTCTTCTCTACTCACTCTAAATCTCTCCCTCTCTTTCCTACCTCATTCGGTGGAAAATGTGGAGGGACTATATAAGTCTCCATCCACCCTCTACTATGTACTTTTTGATATGACATCTAAACCTATCTACTCTCCCTTCCTCCTTCCTACCTATGCTCACTCACACACTCTCTCTCTTCCCTACTCACTCTCAATCTCTCCCTCTCTTTCCTACCTCATTCTCTCTCTCCTACCCTTGCTCTCCCTCTTCCCCTCTCTCTCTCCCTTTTGCTCCGCTATTCCCCTTTCTCCAAATCTGTCCCTACCCCCTTCTCTACAGGGATGGCGACATCTATCTCCATGGGTGTACCCCTCAATTGAGCCATTACTTGGAGCCGCTCTGTCATGCTCAAGAAGGCCGAGCCAAGCTCCCAAGGAGCAAGCAGGCCCTGTACCGCAATGTCCAGCTAATGTGCATGCGGTGGCCTAACATGTGCCCTTGGACCTCTGGATGCCAAATCAAGTGTTGGCTCTCGATCTCTTCCTTGCACTGTGGGGTAGCCCAAATGAGGCCGGGTGAGAGGTGTTGCCACACCCTCATCATCCTTCGCATCAACGGCAACTCCTTTTCTATGAGGGGGAGCCTCCTAGAAAATCCACCTGAGAGACGGCTACCAAGGCTCTGTGTACAATGTGAGATCTCTAATGACGAGCTTGCCCAAGAGGGCCCTACTCTACATCTCTAGGTCTATAATGCTCAGCCCTCCCTCTACGTGGGGGAGGATCAATGTTTGCCAGGCGACTCATGCCTGGGGAATCCGTGTGCCATCCAAGCCTACCCATAGGAAGTTTCAAACCAACCTTCTTCTCTTGACTTGTGAGGGAAATCTTGGCAGAGCTAGCTTCTTGCGCACTCTCTAGGACCGGAGCTATATGCTGATCCGCTAAACCACTCCAAACCCACCTAGCATCCTAGATAGTGTGTTGCCTAGCTACGGGGTATCCCTCTGAAGCCAAGATCAACCCCCTAAGTGAGCGCTTCCTCGAATGATGTGAAGAAGCTGACTGATTTATTCTAGTCGACGATCTTTGCTCTAGTAGTCCTCCAACAGTTCTCTAGAAGGTGCTGCACCCTCTCTAGGCTATCAGCCGTGCCCTTGAGCTTTGAATCCAAGAGCTTCTCATCCTCTCTAGGCTATCAGCCGTGCCGTCGAGCTCTGAATCCAAGAGCTCCTCATCCTTGATGGATTAGCAAGCGCAGTCCCATAGCCTCTGCCAGAAACAAGCATAGGAAGGGGGTTAGAGGGCAGCCCTGCCTCATTGAGCGAGAGAGAGAGAAGACCTCCCAACAATCAACATTTGGTTGGAGTTGCCTGCATATAGGGCCAATACCCCCCGTATCCACTGCTTTGAGAGCCTAATCTCCTCATGGTCCCCTCCAAGAAGGCCCAGCACACCTTGTCGTAGGCCTTTTCAAAATCCAAGAACAATTGCTAGCGGCTGAGCCTCTTGACGCGCCCACTTTGTGGCTTACCAGAATGTGAAGATGTTGTCTAGAATGCTCCCTCTTGAACAAAATCTGCTCTACATGTTGTGAACGATATTTGGAAGGTATGGGCACAAATGTAAACTCAAGACCTTGGCCAGGATCTTGAATGCGATGTTGAGGAGAGTAATTGGGTACCCTTGTTGAATATTGGTCCTATTGCCTCCCTTTGGGATTGCACAAATCCATCTAGGGACGAGAGGCTGGTGGCCTCATGCTCCCAAAAAGTGCGGATGTAGATTGGGGAGAGACAATCATTCGTTGGGGCACTTTTGCACCAAGAGGGCCTTCTGGACCTCCACAAGGTCCTCATCCATGAAGGGGATCTCCATGCTCCCAAAAGGTGCCGTCTTTCCTTGGGCATTTCCGCACCGGGAGGGCCTTGTGGTCCTCTAAAAGCTCCACAACCATGAAGGGTGTTTCCCAATTGCCTCATCATATGCAGAAAGACCCACATAAGGGTTGTGGCCCACACCTCCTCCCTTACCACCCGCATCTTTGGGGTCTTCTCCTTTACTTGGAAAAGCTAGCTGTAGAAAGCTGTGGACAGCTCTAGAATCTTCTAGGTATTTGAGTGAAGCTGTCTCCCCCCCCCCTTTCGCAGCCTCTGAAGCTATGCCCTAGCTGAACATGGACACATTGTGTGATAAAAGTGGCCCGCCATCCTATCTTCTTGCTGTACCAAACGAGCCTGTGAGGAATGTTACAAATGTTACACCTGTTTGGCCTAAGTCTGCTAAAGGGACAATCGAGCACTCTCATATCTATCAATGAGCCAATGGGAGTATGCTTCCTGCTTCCTCAACCACTCTATGAAGCTAGGCCTCTCCTAATGGCCCCCCTCAAAGCCTGGGTTTGCATCTCTGAGCTACTTTTTCAAATGGCCTCAATGGGTCCATCCATCCTACGGACTGGCCTCATCTGTGGTCCAAATATGAGCTAAATCATACTGAACCTCCTCCTCCTAAAACAATGCGTCAGGTTTCCTCACTCCGCACTGGGGGGAGCTAGACCGATGCTGCTCCAAATGCATAACAATGGGAGAATGGTTGGACATGGTTGTGCCTAAGGGAGATGCTTGTGGATCACCGTCTATGCAAAGCCTAATATGTAACATGGAATCTGTCCAGCTGCTCTAGCAAACCACTGTGACCAAAGGAGAAGGAGAGGCTGCCTGGGAGCTTAGTAACTCGGTCTCCTGCCAAGCATTCCGACTGCGCGTAGAGAAAATAAACTGCTGCCACATGCCTCTCTCTGTTGTTGCCATGATAGAGAAGGACGCCCCTCCCTACTTGTCCTCCTCAAACTTCACATTGTTGAAGTCTCCTCTGCAAGACACTCTATTTGCTAGTGACATGCCTGTGCATAAACATTGAGGATTCCAATGCAGAGATCCTTGGCCCGTATACCCAATTACATAGCTCTTTCCCCTATCAGTTCTTCTTGGTCAAACTACTCCAAACCTAGGGCTTGTCCCACAGAGATGCATACTCCGCCACTGTGTCCTACTGTTGGGGCAAGACCACGTCTTGGGATTATGTGACTGTACCTCTTGATATTGCTACCGAGGATATATGCTCCTGGGTCCTTAAAACATTTGTTGTGTGCCCAACAAGGGCACATTACAACTCCTGTCTTAGGATTAGTTGCCACTAGGGCTTGTTACGCACTTGATTGTGAAAACTGTGCACGTTCCAGCTCACTACTATTCAACTCATAGAGAGGGATGACGGGAGGAGAACAAAGCCCTCCTAGAACTAGAGGCCTATGAAGGATGCTTTGAGCGTCCCACCCTTGAAATTTGGTTTTTAGGACGAGTAATCCCAATCCGCTTGTCACCTCGAGAGGGGCATCACTGCTACCACACCAAACCTGTGGGTCCAAGTCAAGAACTCGTGGTATGCTACTCCCAAACGGGTAGCTGTCTACAAGGGCCAATAAATACCTTTGTTGAGTGGCTTGGGGGAGGGCACTATGCACTTTGATGGTAATCAACAATCTGCCTGCGCTCGGAAAAGGTTAGCTCACACTTGACCTTATCACCATACATGATCCACATAGTCCGCCCTACCGCTCCTAAGCCACAGTGATTTCATTGTTCAGGTAGAGCACTTGGTTGCAGACATTGCCAGAGTGAAGATAGATTGAAACAGACCTTCAAAGCATGGTATTGGGCAGGATACAAGCTATCTTTAGATTGCTCGAGAACACTGGCAGGTTGGTGATCAAGATTGGTGGTGCCATAGACCTTTTTCGCTACCGGGATTGTTCCTATGTATCTAGATGATTTGCTTGCATGGGACCACAACTTGAGGTTCCAAAGACCAATGATTGAGGACGTCTCCAAGTTGTTCCTGAGTGCTTCTCAGTGGGACCTAATGGAGCACCTGCATTGATGTGTGGGTGTTGGCCAAAACTCCAGAATGGGTTGGTGAGAGGAGGTGTCGGTATTAGGGGTCATACTTAATAGAAGTCTGTTCCAGGGGGAAAAAAAATCTTTGCATTGGCAATCGGCTTTGCATTTTGCATTGAAGTTTGGACATCAACTTGAAGTACATTCGCTTTGAAGCACCTTATATAATATTCGAGAAGGACTGTTGCAGGAACTCGCTTACTTTGCGCTCATGCATGCTATGATTCATGCTTTCCCTTGCAAACATGTATTTTTACAGATATATGGATATTCCGACATATGCTAATGCTTTCTTCCATGTAAATAACGTGTTCTGGTTGATTGCTCGAAATAGTCTGAAAATGGTGCCTATGGAAATTAGCTAAATATAGGATTTCTAATATCAGTGTTGACTTTTTTCCTTGTCATTGTAGCTGAAGCAATGCAAGCCCTACGTATTCCTTATGGAGTGGAGCGTGTAATTTTCAGAACTCTGAATACAGACAGGTGATCTCTTTTCTATAAAACTTTGTTTTGGGGCCTCAAATTAGTTCAACCCCTTGAAGGGACTTTTGAGCTTTGCCTATCGGTATAATATGCATAAATAAAAATGAGATAGCATAAGGTAATGTATCTGATGGTCTATCTCAATAGTCTCAAGAGTCTCTAGGAATCACCTTCTCCCCCACTAGAAAGAGGAAATTTCCCTCCAATTTGAATGCAAAAATACTATGCAAACATTTACCAGGTCTGTAAGAATCCACACCCATTCTCTTGTGCGGCCCAGGAAATCTTACTGCTGGCTTAAGTGCCTTTGAAGGTTTGGCATGAGGTCTATGCTGAAGTAAAATACAATCTCATCCTTCAGATATAACCTAGGCATAATCCTAGAGCTTTCAACACAGTATATATGCTGCAATAAAAGACTGCTGTTAAGCTCGCACATGCAGCCTGTGATGAGAGACCGTGTGTTAATGACCTGAGCCACAAAAAGCGATGTACACTTCCCTGCTCCACAACAAAAGTCATTGGCAAAGGTCTTGTAAAATTAGAGAATGGTCGCTCCAGCAGAGAGATAGGACAAGCGGCGTGCCAACGATAGTTTCGTGCAATGCGAGTGTTATAGGCGAAAATTTGGAGCATAGGCCGGTCTAGACGTGCGTCCTAGAATGAGAAACCTCCAGCTAAGAGGGCTCAGGCAAGGGGGAAGCGTAGGAGATGAATTCGACCCTCCATCATTCGGGCAGAGAGGGGGCAAATGGAGAAGAAGTTAGAGGGTGTGGAGGAAGTTGATGAGGACGTGGCAAAGCAGAGTGGAGGCTCAAGGAGGACGAGATTGGGTGGAAGGGAGCTCAACCTTAGAGGAGAGGATGGCTTCCATTTGCAGGCTTTCCCTCATCCTCTAGATTGAGCATGGAGAAGGGGAAGGTATTACGATCACTCTCTTTAACTCGCTTCACATCATCAGTTTAGCAATCAATCATGGGGCAGGCACTCGAATTTTTCCTCCCAGCCAACCTCGGTGGTAGCAAAACTACAGAATGGTCAACAACGTGAAGGCTCAGCTTGCCAATTCCACCAAGCCCCAAAATGCCCTAGATGGATCTAGTATGCCACATGTCTACATTTGAGAGCATCATCATTTACCCCTCTCTTGGGATATCATTGAATCATTTGCTCCTTGGCTCATTTTATGCATTTAGACCCCTTAGCCTTAGATTCACCTAGTCTTGTGCCATGTCACCCTCACCAAGGACCTTGACCTTGATTCCTTTTTAATCATTTACGTGAAGCCCAAACAAATATAATACAAACATTGATCCTTTAAAGGAAAATGTCGACTGACCCTTCCGAGGTCATGTTGCCTCAACTTGAGCGTAACATTCCTTTCCTCTTCAAGCATCAGCGTCCTCGATGATAAAGTCTGGGAACAATTTCCGTAGCTGGTATACGGATTCCCAGGTAGCTTCCGATAGAGGCAAACCATGCCATGCAACCAACACCGTGGGTATCTTCCGATTGCGTACTTGCATTGTTCCTCGGTCCAGGATTCTCGTTAGTTTGCTTCTTGCATTATCCTCTATCTCCTGAAACAAAACAACACCCTCGATTAGTGAGTCACCTGTATGCAAAAATTTCTTTAAACGAGAAACATGAAACACTGGGTGCACCTTACAACCCTGTGGTAATTCTAATTTATAGGCCACCTTGCCTATTCTTTTTAGAATTAACCACGGCCCACAATATCGGGGTGATAACTTAGCCTACTCTCCTGCAGTCAAAGACTTAGAGTACGAAGGAACTCTGAGAAAAACTTTTTCTCCTTCCTCAAATTCTCTAACGGATCTGTTTTCATCCGCATACGCCTTAGCTCTATCCATAGCTTGGCGGATGTTAGCTCTCGCAAGTGCTAGCATCTCCCGCATGTGAATTACAAAGTTCGCGGCACTAGGTACTTTCTGAGGTACTCCAACTGTAGTTGGATTCGCGGGTCTATACCCATAGTTTAGCTCAAACGGACTGAATCCTGTAGAGGAATGTTTTCTATCATTGTAGGCAAATTCTAACAGTGGCAACCACTTATCCCATGTATGTTGCCTCAATGACACATATGCTCTAAGCATATCCTCTAAAATCTGGTTGATTCTTTCTGTCTGACCATCCATTTTTGGATGATCCCCACTACTCATTCCCAACTTAGTCCTTAGTGCCTCAAACATTGCAGTCGAAAAATGACTGGTAAATTTGACATCCTTGTCTGACACTATGGATTTGGGTAATCCATGCAAACAAAATATATGTTTAATAAATAAATCCGCCACTTGCAGGGCACTAAGAGACTCTCTAGTTGGAATGAAGTGAGCCATCTTGGTAAGACGATCAACTATCACAAGGATAGAATCATATCCACCTTGTGTCGTAGGCAGACCTACAATAAAGTCCATGGAAATGCTCTCCCACCTACTTAGTGGTATTTCCAAAGGTTGTAAAAGTCCGGGTGGCTTCACCCGCTCTGCCTTACTTACCTGACACGAAAAACAACGTGTCACATATTCATGAATATGTTTTTTCATTTTCGGCCAAAAGAAATCTTGCTTCATGAGATCATATGTTTTCTCGACTCCTGGATGTCCCGCACATGGGCTATCATGGCATTGTTGAATGACTCTCTGCCTGAGATCATTCTGATTAGGTACTACTACCTTGCCATTTCTTTTTAGCATACCATCTCTTATGGTATATCTTGCATAAGTCTTGCCTTTTCTGGATGCTAGGTCACCCTTTTCCCCAAGTTTAAATACATGAGCCTTAGGCCAAAGGCTTTGGACGAACTCGTCCTTCTTTTGAGTTTCTCCTATCTTGGTCATTAGAGCACTCTCTAATACTGTGAAACTCATATTATGCATAATGCGTGACAATGCATCAGCAACTTTATTATTCTTTCCTCTTCGGTACCAAATCGTCAAGTTAAACTCTTGCATGAGTTCTGCCCACCTAGCTTGGCGGCCTCTCAAGTCAGGTTGTTTACAAAAATGTTTCAGAGTATCATGATCAACATCAACATAAAACTTTGATCCATATAAATAATGTCTCCATGTTTTCAGAGCATGGATAATAGCATACAACTCTAATTCATGAGTTGGCCAATTTCGTTAAGAGGGAGAAAGCTTCTTGCTTTCAAAGACTACTGGCCTTCCCTCTTGGAGGAGAACTGCTCCTATTGCAATGCCACTTGCATCGGTTTCAAGGAAAAATGGTTTTTGGGGATCAACTATTTTTAACACTGGTCCTGAGACCACAGCTTGTTTTATGGTGTTAAAACTCTCATGTTGATTTTGTCCCCATATAAAAGGTACTTTATTTGAGGTCAGATCAGTCAATGGCGATACTATTTCGGAATATCCTTTGATATGCCTTCGATAAAATTGGACAAATCCCAAGAATGATCGCAAAGCGGTCAAACTCTGAGGGATAGGCCAAGTCAGTATCGCAGCCACTTTCTTTGAATCCATTTCTACCCCCTCAGGAGTAATAATGAATCCTAAATATAAGGTAACTCATCCCTAAAACAATCAGAGAACTCCTCTGCTATTTGACCAACCAACTTGGCCATCTTTCCATTTTGGGTAACATCAGTGCTAGCTGAAGGACCATTAATCGGCTCTACCGATGCTGTACAAAGAAACAAAAACTCTTCTTGAGCTTTTCGAACTTCCATTAGGGAAACCAACGGTCCTTAAGGTATATCTTTTTCACCTCGTAAGACATACAGCACATCATTCATCTTGAATTGATAAATGTGCTTTTTTCAATCTATGGCTGGATTCTTCCTAGAATGCCAAGCCTTACCCAGGGCTATGTCTGCGTGAGCAAGCTTTGTCATTTCAAAATCAAGCTTCTCAGCATAGTCTTGAATTCGAAGTTCCAACTGGGTAACGCTTTGGTCCCATACTTCAGTTGAACTTCCGTCCGCCATTCTGACTGTATATGTGTAGTCAAATGGGCTAGTCTTTAATTTCAGCCTCTTTACAAGCTTGGAGTTAATTACATTGTGTGTTGACGCTCGCTGAGTTAAACAACACAATGACATCATGATTGGCTACTTGCCCTTTCATCTTAATTAACTCTGTATCGTTAAAGGCTGTATACCCCGTTGCTGCGGGCTTTGACAGGACATTATCAAGTGCACTAGCTACTAGCTTAGCAATAGCCACACATAACAAAACATGTACTGACCTTTGAGAAGATCTCGCTAGCTGAATCTGCATCTGTTCTGCGCTGCTGCATCTGTTCTGCTCTGGGACTTCCCTCCATTTCCACGTCGCATTCTGAGATCACCATCTCAGCCATCCGATGATCCTTGTTTCGTGGATAATCTTTTCACTGATAAGGCTGAAGGCATCCAAAACACAAGCCTTCTCTCCTCGCTTTTTCTCTTTGCTCACCGTCCTCTATGAGTGGTATGTGATCGATGTAGGTTAGGAGTCTGTTTAGGCGTCCAGAAGAAGAAGAAGAAGAAGAATATATTATCGTCCTCTGAAGACCAAAACCGGCCTATGGGACCTGAGCAATACAATATCACAAGTACATGAAAGCTCCTCCCGAAGATGGGAGGGTGGAAAGAGAAACCACCTTCTAGGATTCAGGTGGATTCCTATGCTTGAAGAGCTTATACACAAATGTTCCTAAAGCTGAAGGTGACCCTTTATGCAGCAAATCAGCCAGTTTGTTATGTCCCTCAAGGAGGTGATTGAACTCTTCCCTAATGTGTGCATAGTGAGGGCATATCATTACCATGTGTTCTTCTGTTTCAACCATACCTTGATCACATAGTTGGCATATTCTACTCTCCCTTGGCATCTTTTTCCATCCCCCTGTTTCTATTTGCAGCTGGTGTGATCCAGAGTAGGCCGGTGAGAGGCTGTGATCAAAGTGTATGTCATGGTAGGTGTCGTGCTTCCTATGTGGTGCGTGTGGTGTGGCTAAGCATGGGGTGGCGATAGTGAAGAATAGGTATGTGTGATCAGCTCCTAGAGGGAGTGGTGCTACGGTGAAGTCGGTGATACATGAAGTGAAGGTAGGGGATCCCATGATGTAATCTACTACACTAGTGCCCCCCCGTGTGGGAAGCAAGTAAAACCACCTGAGGAGGGCCATAGGTCGAGCCCGTTGTAGATGATGAGATCATGCATCCTGTCCAAATCAACGAGCGCGTGTCCATATGGTGTAACAGGCCTGTGTCGGTCCGATGAGGTCCTAGTGTTATAGCCGACTGTATCATGGCTCTCTGTGCCTCCATCTCTGTGACTGGGGTCTCTCTAGGCGCTGCTCTGAGGAACCCGAACTCCTCTCGAAGCTGTGTGATGTCGTGTCTGAGTCCCTGGATAAGGGTGCCCTGCTCGTGTATAATGCGCTCTTGGGTGTATCGGGCCGCCTTCTGGGTGTAATGTGTCAGCTTTGCCTGACGGGCCCGGATGTTGTGTATCTCAGCCAATAGGGAGTCCCAAGCATCTGGCGGGGGCCTAAGATGTCTTGGTCCAGGCGGGAACTGGAGCTCGAGAGGGGTTGGAATGAAGGTGGGCTGCTGAGGTTGTACTGAGGGTGGGGACAGTATGATCTGGGCGGGGGAGTGATATGTAGGAGTAGCGAGGTCGGACGAGGTGATGAAGGGTGGCTGACTGAGAGGTAGAGGTGATACGAGGGGAAAGTACTGTGGAGCCGTGGCTGGTCCAGTGGTGAGGCTACTGGAGAGGAGACCTGTGATGATGATGTAGGAGAGGGGGAGGAGAGAGGTGGCGTAGATGATGAGGCGGATGATGGTGGTGAAATAGTGGTGGTAACCATAGAGGTCGAGGATGTGGTGAGCGGCATGGGCTTTGATAGGGCCCCTTTCTTCTGGGCCGCGGTGCTGTCCATTGTCAAACTGCTCCGGTTGCTGCATTTGTTGAAGTCCTCCAGATGGAGTTGCTTTTGTGTTTTCGCCTTGTCACCGTTCCCCTTCCCCATCTCCACGCGTATGCAGATTTGGATTGAGGGGTCTCCCGCCTAGTCTCTTGTCCTCGTCCCCCTGTTCCCTTCATTATGGGGGCAAAGAAGGGACTGCAAGAGGTCGAAGATGCTGTTTTTTATTTTTTCCCCCTTGGGGAAAAAAAAATTGGGGGGGGGGGGGAAGGGGGGGGTAGCGAGGGGGTAGTGTGGGGGCTAGCGGAGGGGGTAGCGGGGGGTAGAGAGGGGTAGCGGAGGGGGTAGCGAGAGGGGTAGCGGGGGAGGTAGCGAGGTAGCGGGGGGGTTAGCGAGAGGATAGCGAGGTAGCGGGGGGGTAGCGAGGTAGCGGGGGGGTTAGCGAGAAGGGTAGCGGGGGGGTTAGCGGAGGGGGTAGCGGGGGGTAGGTAGCGGAGGGGGTAGCGGGGGGTAGTGGAGGGGGTTAGCGGGGGGTAGCAGGGGTAGTGGAGGGGGGTTAGCAGAGGTAGCGGGGGGGGTAGCAGAGGTAGCGGGGGGGTATAGAGGGGCTAGCGGAGGGGGTAGTGTAGGGAGAGAGCAGGGGGTAGCATAGGGGTAGCGCAAGGAGAGAGCAGGGGTAGCGCAGGGAGAGAGCAGGGGTAGAGCAGGGGGGAGAGCAGGGGGTAGCGGGAGAGAGAGAGAGAGCAGGGGGTAGCGCAGGGAGAGCAGAGGGGGTAGCACAGTGGTACCACAGGGAGAGCGCAAGGGGTAGCACAGAGAGAGAGAGGGGGGGGCGGAGGGAGGGAGGGGGCAGCAAGGAGGGGAGCAGGAAGGAGGAGCATTGGCGGCCCACCATTGGCGGCCCCATCAACGCCAGGGATAGAGACTCCAAGGGAAAAAGGAGAGAGGAGTGGGGAGAGATATTGTGGAGAGAGTATAGTGGAGACACCATTGTGGGAGCAAAGGAGTGTGGAGAAGGACAAAAGTGGCATGAACTACGAGTTCAGCCACCTTGTAAGAGCTAGGCTACCTTGTAATTAGCAGAGACACATACCCATGCAAGGGAAGTCCCTATTGGGTTGTTGGGGCTTGTCTAAACCTTTGTTCTGGTTGTTCCTTTCATCAAGCTCCAACAAGTGTTCGTTGGTGGTGGTGGTGGTGGTGGTGGAGGTGGTGGGGACAGAATGTTGCCTCCTACTCCTGCTGTTGATGTGTTTATGCAGCCATGGGAGTAGATACAAAGGATGTGGTTTCCTTTGTTGCTCCTTCCTACTCAGTTGCCTCTTCCACTTGTACTTCTCTCTCCCTACTCTACACTTCTTCCTCTTATTTCGACCAGCACTCTAAGTCGAGGTGGTAGTCTCACTATCTGATGAGTAGGTTCACTATAGGCAGAGGTTGGTGATGTGGACACACTGTGTATACCCATTAAAGTCAAATAATCCCAAATCTTTTAGGTCACTTTCCTCCCAATCTTCTTCAGTCTTCTTTTTCTGCTCTCTTGATTAAGGATGCCAATATATTTCACACGCTAACATAAGATAGTAGACTCAACAACCATGCAATGATTCACAAGACATGTAACGTTGTTGCAAGTGACCTCTTCACACAAGAAGTGTCCCATCTTGAACGCCAAAATTTGTTGAAAGGTTGGTCGAGCCACTTATGGAAGTATTACCGCCGACTTAGGGTCACTTGTAAAAGAGGGGGACCTCCAAGAAATCCACACAAATACAGAAATACTTGACAGCTCGAATACATGTTTACAAGATGATGTGCACTAGACTAACTAAGGGAGGAGGACATGAGGCAGATGCAAGGCGGACATGAGGTAGACACAAGGTGGACATGAGGTAGATAGAAGTGAAATACAAGTTGCTAGAGAGAGCACACTTACTTCAATATATTTCCTTCTTCTTTGGAGGATGCAGTAGATATTTACTGATTTTCAGTAGATCACTTCAGACCTAGGCCGAACTTAAGGAGTTCTTGCACACTATTAAGTCACAGAATTTCGAGCATATGATTGTGCAAGCACTGTCTCCAATCAAGATGAAGTTGGGAGAAACCATCTTGGAGTTGTATACAAGGATGATCTCTCCAATCAAGATGAAGTTGGGAGAAACCATCTCAGAGTTGTATATTTCTGTAAGCTACCTGAGAATGCAATTCTCTCCATCAACTACGTGAGAATGCAATGCTGTAGGACTTTTTGAGAGAAGTAGGGGTAGGTTTTGAAGCTCTAGTGGTATGGGACGCTAGTTTTGAACATTGAATATTCCCCCAGGGAGGATGCAGTAGATATTTACTGATTTTCAGTAGATCACTTCAGACCTAGGCTGAACTTAAGGACTTGTGCAAGGAGTTCTTGCACACTATTAAGTCAAAGAATTTTGAGCATATGATTGTGCAAGCACCGTCTCCAATCAAGATGAAGTTGGGAGAAACCATCTCGGAGTTGTATACAAGGATGATCTCTCCAATCAAGATGAAGTTGGGAGAAACCATCTCGGAGTTGTATATTTCCGTAAGCTACCTGAGAATGCAATTCTCTCCATCAACTACGTGAGAATGCAATGCTGTAGGACTTTTTGAGAGAAGTAGGGGTAGGTTTTGAAGCTCTAGTGGTATGGGACGCTAGTTTTGAACATTGAATATTTCCCCAGGTCTTTTTTAAAAAAGTGTAGCTTTTAAAAATATTTGATCAAAATAGGCCCCATAAATTTTTAGCTTGAAGAGTGTTGGGAAACTAATGGTCTAGAACCATTCTCTAGAGATGCTTTTATCTTAAGTTACCTTTGTGAGTTGTCGAATAGGATTCTATGCGGCCTAGTTTGGGATCAAATCAAACATCATCATTGGTCATAATAGTGACCAAACCTTATGCTATTTGGGGAACTCACTTCATATTTTTCTCTAAAAGGTGTATAATTGGGGCCTACATGGGGCTAGGCCCTTTTGACATGAAAAGATGGCCAAATTGATCTCTCATGGACCCATTTCTTTTATTGTAGTATGGTACATTGTGCTTAATGTATGCACAATGTCTCATGCAATTGGGCCCTTGCCACTCCCATCCATCGTCCTATGAAGGACACATATGATCCCTAAAGATCTGGTCAAAGGTCTATGGGGACCACAACTTGTCCTTGGTCTTTCAAACACCCACACCCTAAGGGGAGTGGACCTTGCTACCCAAGGCACCCAAAATGCCATGTATGATCGAGATATCCTGTCTATGAGGGTAGTTGGTGGGAACTTACATGTACTTCCATGGCTTCAAACATCCTCATGCAAGGTCTAGGACTGTGCATTGACATCGAAGTCTAGGAGTGTGCACTGACATCGAAGAAGAGGAAGAAGATGAGGAGGTGAGGTCTTGGATTGCGGCTCTAACCTGCCCACCTCTAGCATTGGAGAGAGGGAGACAATGGGAGTGTCACGGGGATGGAGGGGGCAAGAGGTGTTAGTAAATGCAAGGGGCAAGTGGGGAAGAAGTGGAAGGAGAGGGCTAGCTCCGATTTTGGACAAGCACCCAAGTCATACCTAAGGGAATTTGTGAAGGTGCATCTTACACGGTGAGGACTGAGGAGGAGCATGTTGGGTGGGCTTTTGTTGATTGTGACACTGGCTCACCTACCTGTCCCATCCCAGGTAACCTATAAACCACAAGAAAGCCTTGATTAGATGGCCATTCTCTCTACCAACTATGACACTGTCCTAAGAGTCGTGTGACCTCCACCCACTAAATGTTCACACTAATGCTAAGGTGCAAATTGCTCGACTAATGTGGGGAAAAAAGGGGGGGAATGGGCAAGGGAAGGGAAGAGGAAAGAAAAGGACATGAAAAAGAGGGAGAGAAAAAGAGAAGGGGAAGGGAAAGGGAGAGAGGAAAAGGCAAGGAGGAGAGTGGAAACGGGATGGAGATAGAAAGAAAGAAAGAAAGAAAGTTTATTAGAGTCTTCGGAAGAGCAATGGGTCTATGAGACCTGATACAACAAGCTGAAAGGGTGAAGATACTGAAACGAGCATCATCACCCATGGTAGATGCTAAATTTTACATAGTCGTAAAAAGTGTCAATACTACATAGTCCTAACATCAACATCATCTACAGCAGCATCATGTCAAATCGAATTCAATATCAAGACTGGTGCGGTATATCGCAGATATTAGAGGTCCCTAGAAGAGAGGTCACGAAGGGCCCAATGGCTGGTGGGGCTGTAGTGTTATAAGAGTAGAGATAGAGCGTTGTTGTGGCTATCTATGCATGTGGTCCATCGTGGCCGCCTAGCTGCGGTTGTGCGTTTGACAAGGGCCATGGTAACTCCTGAGGTCACGTAGGTCACATCCCAGCATACTTACGGAAGGGATGTCTCCAAGTATGATCTGTGTGTTCTCCCTCTGTCGGGTGTGTCGTGTCATTGGCTTTGCATCTTTGCGTCACCAACTACTCGTGGAACAGTGATCTGTGCGATTTGTTGGCTAGAAGAACTTTGTGATTATGCTATGAGATGGGCTTGCCTGTGTTCCCTGTCCTTTCTCTGTAGTCTGAGTAGGCGCTCTTGATGCCTAACTGCCTCATGGATGAAGGTGGCTAAGCATCTCTGATCTGGATAGGAGAGGAAGTGGGAGAGCAGTCCGAAGCTATCTCTAAAGAGACAATAGTAGCGTCCTCGGATCTCATAGTACAGTGAGCACCTGAAGATGAAATGCTCCTCTAACTCGATCTCCTATAGATCACACAAGGTACAAATCCGCCTTTCCCTAGGCAAGGGGAAAGAGGAAATGGAGAGAATGGATACAGGAAAAGAGGGGAAGGGGGGAGTGGAAATGCAAGATGGAGAGTGGAAACAGGAATGGGGAGTGAAATAAAGAGCAAGGGGGCTAGAGGGAATATGGAGAAGGGAAAACAGGGGAAGGGGGAGTGGAATGGCAAAAGGCAAGGGGGGAGTGAAAAGGCAAGGGAGAGTGTAAAAGCAAGGGAAATTGGGGGGTGGGGGGAACAGCAGAAAGGTAGAAAAGGGTGGGAAGGAATGGATGCAGGATGGAGTCGAGGGAAAGAATGGGGAAAGGAAGGCTAGAAGGGGGGAAAGGAAGACCCCCAGGCTGTCAAAAAGACCAAGGGGAGGGGAACACGGAAACTGGCCATCTTTTGGCAGCTAGGGACACCCTGCAACCAGTGCATGCTCCTTCCAGCCCTTCTCTGGCTGAATGGCCAATGGAACAGCCTGTTGGGGCTGAGCAGCAAACCAAGACCCGAGTGGCCTTGTGACTTGCAACAAGGGGGGAAGCACACTATACGATGCCTTCTACAGCTCCAAGGGGGAGCAAAGAACTAGCTAGGCAGAGGCAGAAGGGAGCAAAGGGTGGAAAAAAAGTCAGGGAGGGTGACAGGCACAGGGAAATGTGCCAAAGCTCACCTCCAACGAGCAGATTGCTCATAGGCTGAGCACAGCAAGTGGAGGGGAAAGACAAGGAAGAAAGAAAGTTTTGAAGTCTACAAAAGAACTAAGGGTATATGAGACTAAAAGACCCAGATCTAATGACCTGAATGGGTGGAACATCTAAGCAGGCATGTGCATCCCAAGACAAATACAAACCTAAACACTAGTACAAAGTGTCTAAGCCGATGGAGAGGATGGGTCCTGCAGTGTGGCATCACTGTGGTGGTCCTTTGTATGTTGTCTGAGCAACTAGATCCAATGACCTGAATGGGTGGAACATCTAAGCAGGCATGTGCACCCAAGACAAATACAAACCTAAACACTAGTACAAAGTGTCTGAGCCCATGGAGAGGATGGGAACTGCATTAAACACGGAATTGCCTAGTCATAGGAGGATGGAGGGGGAGCGGGAGGGGAGAAGTCTGACAAGGCAGGAGTTTACCCCTGTTGCACTTCTCAAAGGCCTATCTATATAGTGACTTGTAGCCCTTGTATTACTTTTGATGGTATGTGCACTACCCAATCCACATGCGGGTTAGAAAGGTAATAACCTTATTCATTACCTTAGTTCACTTGTTGACCATGGGTTTGTCATTTGCACCAGATGCATCAACTTTTTTAGGCCTCCAGTGCACCTACCAAGGTATCCAAACTCACCAAACTTTGTGTGAGTCAGTCTTAACATTGAATGAACACAGCTATGTGCTTTGATTACCTTAAGGATGAGTAGGTGCTTTTAACAAGCGACTTTGGGTTTGAATCCAGGGTAGTGGTCTATCCTTGTGCGCACCAACTAAATCTGACCAAACTATACAGTCAGTCTTAATGTTAAATGAAGACAGCTATGTTCTTTGATTATCTTAACCATTTCCAGCAAGTCACTTTTAGTCTCAACTCAGCATGGTGGCTAAGCCTTATTTTTCCTTGTTTAAGCATTCTAGTTACATGGATGTTTCCAAATCATAACTACTTTCCAATGCCCAGCTCCATTCACCAGGGTCCTAGGTTATTGGGACACCCTTCCCCATGAGCCATCTGTGGACTGGCATCAACATACCAGCCCGAGACAAACTTAACCAAGCCCACTACTCACTGGAAGAAGCCATCAGTCCCAAGGAATAGTGTATTGTGACCTCACCATTCTACCACCAGACTTACACGCACAAAATAATAGTGCCCTCAATCATCTGAACGGGAATACCAATGTTGAAAGAAGGCCCCCATCCATCTCAAAGGGTTAGGCTGTCCACCGTTCCCTGTAGTCCACTCCAAAGGGATAGCTGAATCATATAGCAATTCTTCTTTTACTTCCCCTAAGATGGAGTACTTTTTGAACTCCCTGATCTCATTGGAAAGGTTCTTGAAAGCCTTTCAAGATCCCATTGTGGAAGAAGAACCTCTGTCCACTTAGACCATTGCATATACCTTGGAGCTCCCAGAGCCATGGCATGATCATCCCAAATAAAAGCATTCCACATAATAGGCTGCCTAAAAATCTCGTCTTGTGTGGATGTAGGACTCCATATCAATGAACCTCTAAAACTGTGCCAGGCCCTGACAGTAGCTGCCATTAGTGGCGAGGAAGGAATCCTGATCTATGCCAAAGGTAACCACTCCAACAACTTCTGCTTTTTTCAGTTCACAGTCAGCAATGCATGGAAATTTCAAGAGACCATCCAGAGCAGCCCATTGAGAGAGTTTCTAGACTAGCCTAAATTTATGGGTCTTGAGAGCGTATATCCAAACAACAAAGTCCACTTCTCCAAAGGCGTTTTTTGCCCTATTATGTGTGAGTCTTAGGGGCACAGCCACCTACTTGTGGGATATCCACTAAAAGAGTGGTCTAGATCACCACATTAGGTCACTACATTCAACCACATAACATTTTCTTCTAGTGAAGGTTAATGCTCTGTTTCATATATCATACGTAACTTCTGAGAAGGGTTCTTCTATCAAATGGAAATTGGGAGAAGGTCCCTCATGATAGGATGCCCTATCATGTGTGTCTTACAGTGTTGCAGCTGTGTGCTGACGAAGGAATCATTTGGCATGAAAGTGAGAAAATACTTGTTAAAGTGCAAAAATATTCAACTGCAAAACTTGGGCTCAAATGATAAACATCATGCATCTTAACTCACAGATACTAGGAGTATGATTTTTATATAGGAGTGGAGAGACAGCCCTTTCCTTTTGAGTCACCCTCTAGCTTCGTGTGCCCTTTTCAGCCACAATCTTGGCTTTTTTGTGTTTTGCATGGTGCATGGATTCCTTGAGTTTTATTCATGCTCTGCATGTATCAGCACCTTGAGTCTGTCACTCTTGTCATACTTACTAGATATTTCTGATGGTATGAAGTTATTTTTTCATGCCTTAACTCCATTACATTATGTTCTGGATAGTCCTTTTACAATGCAATCAGATAGCATATTGTATATATTGCATCTTAAAGTTCCTTCCCTTTCAACGTAAAATGCCCAAATCGTGCAGACATAAGTTTCTAAAAGTCTCATAACAGCATAGACAAAGACTAACAAACAGATATATAAATGGCCCACAACATTGTTTTATTTCCAGTCTGCTTGGCCATGTTGTAAATGATTGCTACTGGCTGTCAAATGTCACCCTCATGCCACATAAAACGTTCAGATCAATACCCCTTTAATGGTATCCTTAGCAAATCTTATGGGGATCTCTTAACTGAGTGGTCTTGTGGGGCAACTAATTTGCATGCTCTCTATTAACAAGGTCAAGTTTGCACAACATATCACACTGGTCCCCTTGGATTTAGGCAGCATAAAAAATCTCTTTAAAAAGTAACCTTACTTTTATGCCATCAATATACTTTGGTCTATTTGTTACAATGTACAAAGCGGGAAACAGGAGTAATAATCAGTGGTGAATAAAAGGACACTAGGACAGGGCAATGGTTCGAAGGCTAGCAGAGGAAATGTGATGTATCTCTTGTCTATACGGGACAATAAGTCGTGTGGCATTTAATTTCATTTGAAGGGTTCCCATGCATTTTGTATGCTTGCCACTTTAAGCTATGTAATAGAATTTACTTTCATGTAAAGGTTGGTTTGTATGAAACACTGAGGATTTTAACGATTGCTACTATTGTCTCCCCAAGCTAAAGATTGTTTAATGCAGGCGATTGATGTGGAAAAGACAATTTGATACAAGCTATGTTGGTTTTACTGAAGAAGGAGCACAATGGCTTGCAGAAAACACTAGGATCAAGCTTATTGGTGATGTAGACGAATACTTTATCAAAAAAATTCCCAATCCCAAATTTTTTTGCATACAAGCAAAGATGCTGTGTGTGACTTGCCTTCTGTGTGTGTGTGTGTGATGTTTTGGGGGGGGGGGGTGTGTGTGTTCCGAAGCACTGTGTGTGTGTGTGAAAGAGAGAGGTGTGTTTGGTATGTGAGAGAGAACTCCAAGAGAGATCCTGTGCTAGCCCTCGTGCTCCCACGCTGCAGCTGCTTGTTTCTCCCTCAGTTTGACACCCTCGAGGTTTCGTTTGACGCCCGTTTTGTCTCCGTACGCTCTGTCAGAAAATTCGGAAAAAAATGTAAAAATTTTCATACTATCAAAAATCTGTACGATTTTGTCCATACAGCCAGGAAAAATCCATACAGTTTTGTCCGTATAGTCCATACAGTTTTGTCCGTACAGTCGGGGAAAATCCGTACAGTTTTGCTGTCAGAAAATTTGGGAATTTTTTATTTCGTATTGTCAAAAATCCGTAAGATTTTGTCCATACAGCTAGGAAAAATCCGTACAGTTTTGTCCATATACTCCGTATAGTTTTGCTGTCAGAAAATTCGATTTTTTTTTTCTTCGTGCTGTCAAAAATCTATAGGATTTTGTCCGTACAGCCAGGAAAAATCAGTATAGTTTTGTCCGTACAGTTTTGTACTTGCTGTGCTTTCCTTCTTGTAAAGCGTTGCTGCTTCCAAGCCTTTTCCTTAACTCGAATGGCGGATTGTTCCTATGAGAAAACCTTTCACAAAGACAAGTTGGTTTCCAACAAGAAACAAAAACAAGTGATGGATTTAGATGATTCCCTTCACGACTCTCCTGAGGCTCAGCTTGTTTATGAGGTTATGCATGAAGGGTTTGAAGACACCTGCAAGGGTTGGAAAGATCCACTCCCAGCATTGGCATTATGGTGGAAGTGGATGATATATTTGATCCAGTTAAGGAGTATGCAAAGCATGCCATTATAATTTTCTTCCCAGGACGGATGCCTGCTGCAGCAAATGTTGGGAATTGGTTGACTTGAACCCTGGGTGGTTCTTATGTCCAAAAAGTTCATTATAAAGCGAGGGGCTTTTTGGAGATCATCATGGTTGATGAGGAGCACCATCAGGTTTTGCCGGAGTACTCTCCTCTCTTCTATGGCCAACAGATGGTCCATGTCCTGCCTTGGTCTCCCACCCGGGATTATCAAGCATTGATTCGGCGTCGTTGCTCTGTTTGGGTAGAAGTTGTGGATTTTCCTCAATGCTTGTCTTCTCTTCTACCTAAAATTGCAGCTTCCCTCGATAAGGTGGTATGTCCACCGTGACCCAATGGAAATTCGAATCGCTTCTGCATTTTATGGGATACGGATCATCCCACTTCAGCTTCATATTCGGTTACTGTGAATAGTGTTTCCATCGGAGTGCCTTTTACAAGCTTAAGTGGGGACTGTTTGCAGGTGCTTGCTTTGAATGCAAGCAATTTGGGCACATGGCTTCACAATGCCCTTCCCGAGCTCCACGGATGCCAGTGTAAGCTGAAATGGTTCAGCCTTTGAATAAGAATGCAAATGCCTCTTTTGTGGTAGAAAACAAAGGGATCAAATAGTTTTTCTCTGTTCAAGACAAAGGCAAAGCCCCCGCTGTCTCAAATAGTAATGCTTCTTTTCCTGTGCCTTTGTCCTCTCCACCTCAGGGGAAGGGGGAAAAAAATTTGACTGATGGATGGCAAACTCCTCGCAAAGTGATCTCCCCTAGGCGACCTTTGCCTTCTCAGACTTGGAGTGGTGCATCCTCTCATGGGAAAACACCTGCTGAAAACTCTGGTGTTGGCTTGACCTGGGCTGCTGTGACTGCAAATCGGACCTTGTTTCTTGAAGAAGAAGTTGCTGCACTTTTGTCCTCTCCTCAGGCTGATGCTTCATCCCAGGGCAGAGGCCCGGACATTGAGGTGGAAATGCAGGCTGTTAGAAAAAATGACCCAACAGAGGGTACGCACAACGGTAGACTTATAGTAATGCCCAAGAGCTCACACAGTGTGGTCATGAGCTCACGGATGATGTCAGCAACAGTACGGAGCTGAGGCACACACGTGTGCGCAGCATAGTGGGGGTCTGTGGGCAGGTATACAGCCTGCAGCAGGGTCTCCAGCAGCAGCAAAGGGGAGTCTAGCAGCAGCCCAAAAGGGCCTAGCTAGGGCCCTTATATAGGGCTGGTTGGGTTGAGCCAACCAGGTCGGTTGGGCCAGCCAACCAGGTCTGTCCAGTCGGCCCATTTAGGGCTGGCCGGTCGGTCCATTTGAAAGGGCCTTGAGCCCTATAAAAGGAGAGGCCTTGGGCCTCATTTTACATCCAACTATCCAACAATCTAGGAGGCAGAAAGGAGCAGCAGGAAGCCGTCCTTTGCGCCTATATCCAGGAGGTGAGAGGGTGCTTGAAGGGCTGCAGACTTAGCCAGGAAGGGCTGGACCTTGGCTGTCTTCTAGGGCAGCAAGGTGTTGAGATCATCATCTTCTGGAGCAGCCAGTCACAAGCAGGTTGGAGCAGTGGAACAGCTATCTTGGGGCCTACATTCAGGAGGACCAAGGGGACGTGTGTGCTGCAGACAAAGTTGAGCAGGGGCTGCCCACCTAGGCTGATTCACAGGCAATAAGGTAGAGAAGAACACACTAAGACAGAAAGTCTACAGACGCTCGAGGTGGAGCGCGCGGGCTCAAGTCTAGAGATAACTTCCAGATAGGAGAAGGACCTTGTGGTTAGATTAGAGGACCACACCATTGGTGGGACTCTGGATCTATCTCTTTGGTATTGTGTCCATAGTTTTAGATGGAAATATATTATTTTGGTGGTTTCTCTATTTGGCTGGTTCATTGTCTATTGATGAGTCTGCACATCTATTTTATGCACATAAGTTAAGAAGTTTGTGATTCCACACCCCACACCACACTGTGTGAGCTCCTGGGCATTACTATAAGTTTTCCGCTATGTGTATCCTCTGTTGGGTCATTTTTCTAACATGGTATCAGAGCCCAAGTAGGAGGCTCACAGGTGTGGGAGCCTGAAGGCAGGGACCTTGCTGAAGGACGACCTTGATTCAGAAGCTCTTGGGAATCGACTTCCACGACTGGAGGATTGTGCCCTTGCGAGAAGGAGGGCGACTTAGGTTCAGTCAGGTGCGTTTAAAGTTCGCGGTCCAGGTTATCTTGAGATGTACTTTTGTTGCAGACCTTGCCAAAGGAAGGACGGGTTGAAGCAGATCCTCAAAGCATGGTGCTTGGAAGACTCCAGGTTGTTCTCTCATTATGAGGGGGATAACTGGAAGATCGTGATGGTTGGATTGCTCGAGTTTGAAGGCAGGAATGTGACGAAAGATGGTGGTGCCAGGAGGTGCTACCAAAGATGGACGTGTGTACCAGGATGGTGTGCGGAAGCGGAACCAGACCTGGTGGAGCAAGAGCCACTGGATGAAAAGCCAGGAAAAGATTTCGACATCAAAAAGTTCCAGAGGACTACGACCAGGGAGTTACTAAAGCATCTTCATCGACGTGTTGGCATTGGGCCTGGATGTGTTGGTGAGAGGGGGTGTTGGAATGGTCACCTCCCCATCTGCAAGCCCCCAAATGAGGAGAGCGTGGGGGGGGGAGACCTTGGGCAGGATGTGTCCCAAAAGAAGAGAAGAGGCCATGAGCTCACGGATGACGTCAGCAACAGGACGGAACAGTACGGAGCTGAGGCGTACACGTGTGGGTAGATCAGGGAGCCAAGAAATAGCGCAGCATAGTGGAGGTGTCATGTACACGGATTGGTATTTGACATGTATTGGGTACACAAGACTAGCTCAGGTAGCTTGGGGAGGCTTAGAGTTAGGCAGGCTTGATTCTCGGGTTGAGTGGCAAGGGTACGAACCAGTTAGAGGTCTTCGCTATTTTTGGCGCTCGGGGCCCGAGTCTATATAAGGGGCCCAGAGGTTCAGTTCTCAGAGAGCCGAGGTGAGCAAGTCTCGTTTCCAGGTGCTAGGTCTGATCCTGGATTGAGTCGCGGATGCGTGCCTGCATCATAGCGTAGCCCAAGGCCTAGCCGCAGATCCCAGGCTTCACAACGCCACCTGGTGGTATGGGACACTAGGCTGGTTAGGATCTGGTTGGGAGTACGTGTCAGTAGCTCAGCTCGTGGTTTGGAGGGGACATCTCCTGATTCGGGATCACATCCCGTAGATGTCATGGTTGGGTGGTGAGCAGCCTGCTTAGTTTCCTCACGTTGGTGTGTTCTTGTGTTTGCTTGCAGATCAGAGGTTTCAGGAGTACTGGGGTCGTGTCAGTTGGTATCAGAGCCAACTCTTGAGGTAGGAACTTCTGTTCCAAGAATTTTGGATGATTTTTTTTCTCCAAGTATGCCTTAATTTCGAAGTTCATGTTTATTACCCTGCATGTGCCTTATGGTTCATGGTTAAGGGTGGCGGTTAGATGGGGAAAGAAGGAAGGAGAGAGAGAGAGAAAGGGTGAATTCGCAAGAAGCAAGGTGGAGTGGAAGAGAGGCCATGAGAAAGGTCGTCTGTAAGGGGAAGAGCTTGGGAGTAGTTCGTTAGTAGTTGGAGTTGGCGAAGGAAAGAAGTAGGAGCAAGTTCTAGAATAAAAGCAGAGAGCAAGGACGGGATGGAAGGCCGCGGGCAACCTTCAGGATGAGAATTAGGGAGCGGGTATTGATGGCTGGAGTGTGGATGGTGGTGCGCAGTAGATGACAGGCTCGAGGGACTGGCTTGGACGCGAAGCGGGCTGGGAAAGCTACGCCAAATTGGGCTTTGAAAGCTTAAAAAAGCAAAAGCCTTACCAAAAGTAGGGGTCTGTTTTTTTTGGCGTGCAGGCTACTATAAGCCTGGAACATGGTGCTCTTTGTTTAGGTGGCCATCTCGCATGCTCTAGCTCGCAGTCCATGAGTGCACATAGCTAACCATCCACCCGCCATCACCGAGTATCACCCGTTAGTTGGGGCTGCTATATCGCAATTCTGAGTTCGGAACAGCCCTTCTCTCGTAGCCTTCCAGTTCGCCATCTTGCTGCTCCTCTGCTTCAACGCTCTCCCCCCTAACGAAATCTCCAGGTAGATCGTTGTTTGCAGCCTGCTTTGGGATTCCATTTTCTCTGCTGCCCACTCCTTTCCTCACGATTCTCTCCCTTCCCTTTGGCCTTCAGAGCTCCTTCACTCCACATCCTTTATGGCAGATTCAGTAGACCCCGAGCTCGCTATGGGTGATCAAAATATGAACTACCATGGAGAAGATGACCAGGGTCTCTACGATGATCTGATTACGAAGAAAGCCTTCAGTGAATTCACCACTGCTCTTGATGGAAAGTTTGAGCAGGTTAACACGAATCAAACGGGGTTGACACAGCAACTCCAAGGGATTCAGACTACACTCACACTTTTGACTAGCGCTGTTCAAGAGCTCACACATGTGGATGCCATGGCTTCAGTGTTAGGTCTGAACATCACTCCAGATCCTTTTTTCGGAGACCAGAAGTCTCGTACCAAGGAGGTTGTTAACACTTGGTTGCACAAGTGGCAAGTACACTTCCAGTTTCACCCTTACCCAGATGACAAGAAAATACAGCTTGCAGCTGGGTTTATGTCAGGAAAGGCTTTATTGTGGTGGAAGGAACTCCAACCCAAGCCTGCAACGTGGATAGAATTCAAAGGGGTCTTCAGGAAAGAGTTTTTGGAGGAGGAGGAAGATTACGATATCGTAGGCAAGCTCAAAGCCCTCGATATGTCCAAGCTGAATTTGACTTTTGAGGTTTATCTTCAGAGGTTTCGGGATTTGCAGACCAGAGCTACAAAGATGGATCTAGTGACCTTGTTAGGTTTCTTTGTGGATGGTTTGCCTGACTCGTATAAGTTACAGATCAAGAACAACAAGTGTACCACGTTGCAAGAGGCCATGAATTATGCACGTATTTATGATGATACCATGGCCATCACAAAGGGAACCATAGTTGCCGACACGGGTGGGAAGAACAAGAGGAAGTTCTTCCAATCTACCACTGGTACCGGGGAGTCGAAGTCTATAGACAATGCCTCCAAGAAACATTTGACTTAGGCGAAGAATGGTCGTGCCCGTTTCCTTCGTACCTTGAAGCTAAAGATGGAAGGACGTTGCTTCTTCTGTGAGGAGCAGGGCCACACTAAGAATGATTGTCCTAAGCGTAAGAACTAGAAGCAAGCTCCGGGACCAAAGCTCCATATGGGTCCGGGTACCGAAGTTAAAGGAGCTAATCAAGTTTCGATGACAGGTATTTCTGTAAATGTCATTACCTGGCGACTTTCTTGTAATTGCACTTTTAATACTTTGTTATTTGGTTCCCATGATCTTTTTCGAGTTTATGGAGAAGTTAGGGACCAAAGAGTTCACATTCTCTTTGATCCGGGCAGCTCTCACAACTTTGTCAATTACAAACTTGTGCAGAAGATGGGGCTGTCCACGATACCTAGCGATCACACCTATGAGGTGCAGCTTCCAACTGGGAAGCAGTTTTGGGATCGCAAGATTGAAGCGCTTTCTATCCGGATTCAAGACTACACAGCGGCTCTTATGTGCTATGTCATGCACTTGGAGCATGTGGACTTGTTAATCGGAATAGAGTGGTTTAAAACCCACGATATTCGGATTGGATGGAGGGAACATACTCTTTCTTTTTGGATAAGGACACCCAATTTTGTATTCAGTGTGATAATATTCCCTCTTCTCAGGGACCTATTGTATCTGCGATGCAACTTCGGAATATATTAAACACTTCTCATTATGATGTGTATCAGTGTGTTTTGATTCCGCTTTCTTCATTTGTTGTCTTTGTTAATAATAAGAATGATTTAAGTGTGTTTGAACAGCGTGAATTGAGAACGTTGTTAGATGATTTCATGGATATATTCCCTGCTCAACTACCGGAAGGTTTACCTCCAGAACGGGCAGTATGCATAGATTTAGTACCTGGGGCTCAACCTATTAGTGTTTCACTATATAGGATGAGCCAGCTTGAGGAGGATGAGTTAGCTTCACAACTACATGATTATTTGAATATGAGTTATATTCGCCCAAGTAAATCACCTTGGGGAGCACCTGTCCTCTTAAGAAAGAAGAAAGATACTTCATGGAGAATGTGTATAGACTATAAACGATTGAATAAAGTGACAATTAAGAATCGATACCCTCTACCTCGTTCCGATGATCTAATAGACCGTTTGGCTGGAGCAAAGTATTTCAGTAAGATTGATTTGTGTACGGGTTATCACCAAATCCGTATCTATGCTAAACATGTAGATAGAACCGCATTTCGAACTAGGTATCGCCACTACGAGTTTCTTGTATACCCTTTTGGTTTGACCAATGCTCCTGCCACCTTCTAGCAAATGATGAACGATTTGTTCCGAGATTTTTTGGGCAAATTCGTTGTAGTGTTCTTAGATGACATCTTGGTATATAGCCGAACGCTAGAGGATCATGTAGGACACCTCCGGATTGTCTTAGTTATTCTAAGACAGCATAAGCTCTATGCCAAGATGAGTAAATGTGACTTCTTTATGAAGGAGATCATTTACTTAGGTCACAAGATTTCTTCTGAAGGTATTAGCATTGATCTGGATCGTATCCAGAAGGTTTTAGAATAGCCTATCCCTCAGACTGTGAAACAACTTCGTTCTTTCCTAGGATTTACGGTATTTCTACGGAAGTCCGTGTGATTATTCACACATGACGGCACCCCTGACAAACATATTGAAAGGTTGTGGACATAGGTCTACCCAACCGATCTCTTGGAATGATGCATTGAACAAGGCTTTTGAAACCTTGAAGTTAACTATCAAGGAAGCACCCATCTTGCATTACCTGATCCTACTCGGCCTTATGTTTTAGAGGTCGATGCGAGTGATTTTGCGATTGGGGCAGCTTTATTCCAAGAGGACAGACCTGTAGCTTTTGAGAGTAAGAAGCTAGACGACACCCAATATCGTTGGCCCACACTAGAAAAAGAACTCTATGCAGTCGTGTATGCTCTGAAGGTTTGGAGACACTACTTGTATGGTTCAAAGTTTCTTGTATTGACCGATCATCAGTGAATTAAGTATGTGTGTGATGGCCCTGAATTGAGGGGACGCAAGGCTAGATGGGCAGAATTAATGCAAGATTTTGATTTTGAAATACGTTATCGAAAGGGTTCGTTGAATAGTGTGGCGGATGCCTTAAGTCGAGTCAATTTTGTAAATGCTTTGTCATTTACGGAAATATCCTCAGACCTGTTTCAATCCTTGAGAGGGCTTTGCGCAACTGATAGTCATTTCAGTTCTTATTGGCAGAAAGTCTAGGATGGTAGCTCCATGGTTGACCAGGACTCAGGGATTATGCCACCTACGGTACAGGCGGCGGGAGGTCAATGGATGATTAGGAACGGCTTGCTATTCTAGAATGGAAAGATTTGTGTACTAGATGTTCTGGAACTTCGATCCAAGATTCTCTGGGAGTGTCATGATGCTCCTAGTGCTGGACATCCGGGTATACATCGGGCTCTATCTCTTGTGAAGCGTACCTTTTATTGGTCTAAGATGCGTGCATTTATTGAAAACTATGTGGTAGGTTGCCGGGTTTGTCAGGTTACTAAGGCAAAACGCCTTAGAAGTGCGGGTTTATTACAGCCATTACAAAATTTAGGTAATAAATGGGAAAGTATTTCCATGGGTTTTATTACTGGTTTGCCTCGAACGCGCAAGGGTCATGACTCCATTTGGGTCATAGTCGACCGTCTGACAAAAATGGTTCGATTCTTACCTACTAGAACAACTATTTCAGCTGTTCAGCTGGCTCATGAGTTTGTGGACCACTTGTTTAAGCTGTATGGTTTGCCCTCTGACATAGTCAGTGACAGGGACTCGAAGTTTACAAGTAACTTTTGGACACTTGTTTTTGAGAAGTTAGAAACTACTCTAAGTATGAGTTCCTCAGATCATGCACAATCCGATGGTAGTACAGAGAAGGTCAACCAATTGGTTGAAGATATGCTTCGGGCATATGTTTCTAAGAGACAGTCTTCATGGAAAGATTATCTACCTATGATAGAATTTGCTTATAACAGTACAAAGCATTCGAGTACCAGTTACAGTCCTTTTATGCTTATGTACGGGTTTCAACCTAAGTCACCAGTTATGGTTGGGTTAAAGGGAATCCAAAATGATGCTGCAAAGACCTTGTTGCTAGACATGCAGGAAATGTTGCAGTTTCCCAAGGAGTCTATTAGAAGTGTCCAAGATCGGGACAGATTTTATGCTAATAGACATCGTTCACCTAGAGAGTTCTCTGAAGGAACGATGGTATATTTGCGAATTCCCAAGGAATCCAAGAGCCTAAGTACTGGTTTGGTTCCAAAGTTATTCCCCAGATACTGTGGTCCGTTCAAGGTTATTAAAAGAATTGGACCAGTTGCATATAGACTAGAATTGCCTCCTGATGTGTTAAAGTACATCCAGTATTTCATGTCAGTAGACTGAAAGAGTTACTGGGTGCGGATGATCAACTTGTGTCTCCTCAAGAGATAATAGAAGTTACAAATTTAACTTTTATTCCACACGAACCCGAGACTAATCTTAAATTTCGTGAAAGACAGATTCGTAATAGAACTATCACGGAATACAAGATTAAGTGGAGGGATCGTGTTGAGGAAGATTCCACATGGGACATTACCGAACCTCCGGAGGACATTTTTGGGTTTTTTAGCGAACTCAGGAGTGAGTTCTTAGAGGAGGGGAAGTATGTCATGTACACGGATTGGTATTTGACGTGTACTGGGTACACAAGACTAGCTCAGGTAGCTTGGGGAGGCTTAGAGTTAGGCAGGCTTGATTCTCGGGTTGAGTGGCAAGGGTACGAACCAGTTAGAGGTCTTCGCTATTTATGGCGCTTGGGGCCCGAGTCTATATAAGGGACCCAGAGGTTCAGTTCTCAGAGAGCAGAGGGGAGCAAGTCTCGTTCCCAGGTGCTAGGTCTAATCTTGGATTGAGTCGCGGACGCGCGCCTGCATCATAGCCTAGCCCAAGGCCCAGCCGCAGATCCCAGGCTTCACAGTGCCACCTGGTGGTATGGGACACCAGGCTGGTTAGGATCTGGTTGGGAGTTCGTGCCAGTAGCTTAGCTCGTGGCTCGTAGGGGACATCTCCTGATTCGGGATCACATCCCGTAGATGTCATGGTTGGGTGGTGAGCAGCTTGCTCAGTTTCCTCACGTTGGTGTGTTCTTGTGTTTGCTTGCAGATCAGAGGTTTCGGGAGTACTGGGGTCGTGTCAGGGGGTCTATGAGCAGGTATATAGCCTGCAGCAGTGTCTCCAGAAGCAGCAAAGGGGAGTCTAGCAGCAGCCCAAAAGGGCCTGGCTAGGGCCCTTACATAGGGCTGGTTGGGCTGAGCCAACCAGGTCTGTCCAGTCGGCCCATTTAGGGCTGGCTGGTCGGTCCATTTGAAAGGGCCTTGAGCCCTATAAAAGGAGAGGCCTTGGGCCTTATTTTACATCCAACTATCCAGCAATCCAGGAGGCAGAAAGGAGCAGCAGGAAGCCATCCTCTGGGCCTATATCCAGGAGGTGAGAGGGTGCTTGAAGGGCTGCAGACTTAGCCAGGAAGGGCTGGACCTTGGCTGTCTTCTAGGGCAGCAAGGTGTTGAGATCATCATCTTCTGGAGCAGCCAGTCACAAGCAGGTTGGAGCAGTGGAACAGCTATCTTGGGGCCTACATTCAGGAGGACCAAGGGGACCTGTGCGTTGCTTGGTAGGGGCTGCCCACCTAGGCTGATTCACAGGCAGTAAGGTGGAGAAGAACACACTAAGACGGAAAGTCTACAGATGCTCGAGGTGGAGCATGCGGGCTCGAGTCTAGAGATAACTTGTAGATAGGAGAAGGACCTTGTGGTAAGATCAGAGGACCACACCTTTGGTGGGACTCTGGATCTATCTCTTTTGTATTGTGTCCATAGTTTTGGACGGAAATATATTATTTTGGTGGTTTCTCTATCTGGCTGGTTCATTGTCTATTGATGAGTCTGCACATCTATTTTATGCACATAACTTAAGAAGTTTGTGATTCCACACCCCACACCACACTGTGTGAGCTCCTAGGCATTACTATAAGTCTTCCGCTGTGCGTACCATTTGTTGGGTCATTTTTTCTAACACAGACGTAGACAGCCCGTTAGTTGCTGTACATACTTGTCCCATAACTGTAAATATGCTTGATCATCTGAAGTGTGTTACTCTCAATGTACAGGGAATGTGTGATGGTCGCAAATGGAAACTGGTTTGGATGTATATCAGGCAATAGCAGCCTGATATAGTTGCTTTGCAAGAGCATAATCAGCATACGTATGTTGGTCAGATAGGCCATTTTGCTGGTTATGATATCTTCTATGTTGGAGAGCACTCCTTTTCTGGTGTGCCTTTTTTGGTAAAGCACGACCTTCAACCTGTTGTGGCTCTCAATGATCGCCATGGTAGATGGATTATTGTTCAATGTCTTGTTCAAGGGGAAATTTTTGAATTTGCATCGGTTTATGCCTCCCAATCCTCTCGTGATGGAGCTTTGATCTGGGCTGCCATGCATACTTATCCATGGCGACAACATGCCTTTATTTGTGGTGACTTTAATAATGCCCCTCAATCGGGTGACAACACCTCAGGCCACACTCTTCTGAAACATAGGCATGGTCTGATTTTTCGCTTCAGTTGCGCCTGGTTGATCTGTGGAAGGAATTACAACCCATGCTTCTGGGCTATACCTTTCAGCATAATGCTCAATCTTCTTATCGGGCATGCTTGGGCGGCAGATGGTATCAGGTTGATCCACAGCATTGTGATGCCTTTACTTGTCAAATTTGGGTTGATCATGCTTTCACACATTTGGATCATGCTCCTCTTTGGTTGAGGCTTTCCTTAATGAATTTCCCACTGACAGATTGCCTTGCCGAAGGATTTTGCTGATTAATAATAGTTATCTGGAGCATGCTGACTTTAAAGCCTTGGTCTCGGATGCTATTCAGCCTCTCTCTTGTCAGATACACATTGGTTTGGATTATGCCTGGCAGGCTTTTGTTGCTCGGATGCAAGCAATTATTCGAGATTATGGCAAATCCTATATGCAAGCCACAAGGGAGATTGTAGCACATGCCAGATTTACTTGTCAGAGTTTGACCGAGCTTGCTCATCTTCGCCCTTTGTCTTCAAAGGAAAGCATGCTCTTATGTCAGGCTCAATTCTCTCTTCAATCCAATGATCGCAGAAAGCTTACTAAATGGGAAACCCGATCGAGACAACGGGCTTTTTTGGATAAAGGCTGCTCTTCCAAGCAAATTTTTAAGAGTTTACATTACAAAAGACAGGCTGCCAATATGTGTCGGATCTGGATGCCTGATGATTCTCGGTCAACATCTCGTTCAGAGCTTGTTGATTTATGTGTGCAGCACTTCTCCACTCATTTTGGGCATGTGGATACTCTTTCTCCTCGGGTCGTGTCCGCACGTCAACTTCTTTTGCAACATATTCATCCAATTTTGTCTAATGCTCAGGCTTTGAAACTTAAACATCCCTTCACTAAAAGGGAATTGTCTGATGCACTGAGATCTTGTGGTAGATGGCAATCTACAGGATGGGATGGTCTCACTGTTGAATTCTCTCTTGCATTCTGGGATCTTCTTAAATTCACATTGCTGCAAATGGTAAATACAGCATGGCAAAATCAGCAGATGCCTGTGTCATGGAAAAAGGGTCTTCTAAAGCTGATTTCAAAGAAGCAGCTATGTGATTCACTTGGTGATTGGAGGCCAATCACGCTCATGCCAGTCATTTACAAGATCATTGCCAAAATGGTAGTTGATCGGATTAAAGGTTATTTGCATGATGGGTTGCATCCCTCCCAATATGGCTTTGTTCCACGTCCCCATATCACAGATAACATTGCCAATGCTTATATTGGGGTTGAATATGCCAAATACACGCAGCAGGATGTTCTACTCTTGCAGGTAGATATTGCAAAAGCCTTTGACACAGTTCATCTCGCAAACTATGCGAGCTTTGGGGTTTGGACAAAAAATGCAGCAGGTTATTTACTGGCTTTATAGAGATAGCAATGCAGCTTGCATTCTTTCTGGGGATATCTCTGATGAGTGGACTCTTCGTTGTTCGGTCCACCAGGGATGCCCTCTCAGTGCTTTACTGTATGCCATTGCTACTCATCCTATGCTGCAATATATTGATCATCTTGTGGCTACAGGATCACTTCATGGCTTGGAATTGGATGCTAATCGCAGCATGGTTGCTCAAGCTTATGTTGATGATTCTTTCTTTACCCCGAAGAATACGCCCCATGATCTTGGTGCCTTGATGCAAGCCCTCTCTGTTTATGGTTTGGCAGCTGGTCTTCATGTTAATTTTCAGAAGTCTAAGCTGCTTCCTTTGCATTCCAAAGACTGGCATAGTCTATTATGGCCCGGGGATATCATTCCACCCACTCAGTTTGTTCGTCATCTTGGTTACCCTTTGGGATGGGAACTCACTCGCCGACAACAAATTGATTGGGTTTTGGCTAAGCTTCGAAAAAAGCTTGAGTATTGGAAACTGGCAACCTGGCCTTTGCACGTTCGTCTTCGAATAGTGCAGCGCTGGAAACTATCATCCCGTGAGCTCAAGAACAAAATCCGCGTGCATGAATAATTTTCATCACTTTTTGCAGGAGCTATATCTTTTCATAGAAAACTCGGATTGCAATGATGTAAAAACGAAAATTGTAGTACCCAAGGTCCTCTACAACTTTCCCAACACCACTCCAGGACGTCTTTGTAGAGCTGAAGGAAGGGAAGTAGCTTTGATACCATATGAAGTGACATGGAGCTAACTAGGAACGGAATGGAAATATGGAAAGCATAATGGAAAGGCAAAAGGGAAAGCAAATGAAAGAACAAGTGCTAGGCAATCATAACCAAAATACTCACATGATATAAAGCTTGATGTTGATTGATATGATAGACAATAGACAAGTACAACACTATATAGTGTGACACTAGACTCTAGAAAGCCATAGTGTATATGGGATAACTCCCAATATGACACGTGGCATGTCTAGGACTCACTAGACTATAAAACACACCTAGAACACTCATTTTAGACTCACTTTGGCTTCATATTCCAACAGTAAGGCCACATCCGTAATACCCCTTCATGAAGAAGACATGGTCACCTGCCTCTGACTCTAGAGCAAAGGCACCAAACTCTCTGCTCAAAAGAGCTACTTCCCACATCAGAGTGCAGGGCGCAGAGTTAATATATGATAATAATCTAAAAACTTATGTCCAAACCACCTTGGCAATATAGAAATTCCACAAAAAGTCCTTGTTAGACTCCTCTTCAAGATGGCACCTTATACATAAGGGTGGCATGCCCATTTTTTGAAGACGAGCCAGCTGGAAATTGGAATAGCTGTATGAATAAATAGTTAGCCAAAGAAAGTATGATACTTTCTTGGTCCTACTGATCCCCCTAAATGAGACAAAAGACATGACAGATGATGCTCTGAAATCCCCTATGCTTGCCAATATTGAATAATTGTGGGGTAGATGATGGGTGGCTCTTTGCTGAATCTTGTATCCAATCCTCTTGGAATACTGAAAGAATGGAATGAGAGAATCTGTAGCATTGGCAGCTGGTCAAGACCTAGTCCAACTCAGCAAGAGGTCTGCCTTGAAAAGTCTAAATCCCTCGATTGGGCTTAGCTGCAATTGCAGTATGGGACATATCTAATGACCAAACACACCCTATACTAGTCCCTCCAATTGTCATAGTAGCGAGTCTTTGCTATGTGTGATGGAGTTTTTGGTTTTCAACCTTATGAGTGATTGTCATGACATTGAAAATGCACTATGTTTTATCTTTAGAGGATGAGTTTGGGCATGTTCTTGGATTCATCTAGATATACACCCTATAACTCTGATTCTCTGCGTGTATAAAATCTCCTCATCCAATGGTTGGGTAAGTGTGAGTCTGTGAGAGGTGTCTGAGGTTAAGTATGAGAAAGGTGCTGGTCCTCCTCTCACTCCTAGGCAGCCGATGAGGGCTGAACAAAAATGATCCCAAAATTTAGACAAGTCTCGTACCATCAGAGAAGTGGGATGACAATGATGGTCCACCAAGAAAAACCAGCCGACTTTTCTTGACCACTACCAACTATGTATGGTGTGCATTAAAGAATACCATGAAGCATGAATTTCTTCCATGGTGTAAGTCCTCTAGAGTCAAGCCGCTAACAAGAAGCTTGACTAGGATTGCCCTGCTCTGAAGCTCTGGATCAAGAATCGCTAGTCAAGATTCCACATACCACATGGTAGCCAGAAGCAGCTGGGTGAGCATAAGTGTACTATTGGCCAAGGAAAGTCTAGCGGTGCTCAAGTATACTAATGTCCTATGTATACTCTCCAACATAGGTGCAAGCTGTTGAGCCAAAGACACATCAACCCCGACCTAAAAGCAAGGATATGTAGTGGAAGTTCCTCTCTCTCTCTCTCTCTCTCTCTCTCTCTCTCCATTTCTGTTCAGTTCTGTTGCACTTCTCTCATGGTATCAGAGCCACGGTTGGCTAGAGACCTGAGACGTTGAGGGAGTGTGGAGCCAGCGAATTGACAGGAGGTTTGGGGCTGCTGTTCGGAGGTGTTCTTGAGGAGGAATGTGCAGAGGTGTGGACCGTGTGGGTGTCAACAACGGCATGATTTCTTTGAAGGGTGTTTTCAGATTCGAAAGGAGGAGTTTTTGAGGGTCGGAAAGGGAGGGTGTGAATGTACTAGGCCGCAAGCCTCTTCATCTTCTTCTTCGGCCCTTTCTCTCCATTTTTTCCCGTTATCCGCCTTCTCTGACTTCTTTCCCATCCACTCTCTCTTCCAGTTTGACTCTCTTGTCACTCTGACATGTCTACCTTGGCTGAGATGGTGGAGAGCAAGGAAAAAATTCTAGTTTTGCCCACCTTCCCGATTGACCGTCAATTGAAGGCCTCAATTACGGTGTTTGGCGGGTCATGATGGAGTTTGTGCCACAGTCGTATGATTTGGCAAATTTCATACTGGTGGCATTTGACAAGCGTGATCCCCTTGTGTCCAACCTAGGTAAAGCATATGACGGTGGCCAAAAGTATCTGGGAGCATTTGGCATCCTTGTGCAGTCAAACCTCTCCCATGAAGAGGGTCTCTTTGGAAGTCTAGATGAGATTCTTGGATCCCACGAAGTCTTCATCAATGTAGGACTAGGAGGAGAGATTTTTGGATCATACTTACGACATTCACTCTAAGGCTTTGTCAGTTGAGCAGAAGGTAAGGAAGAAGTTGATAGCTGAGACCTAAGAGGAGGCTTTAGAGGGGGTTGATAGCTTTGTGATATAGGTGCCCATGCAGGGAAGCAGAGCTTGCACCGATGGCAATATCAGTGGATTGTTGTACCAATTGGCTTATTGTACGAGTATTGGACTAGAGAAGTATGCCTAGCACCTATGGCTTGGGACTCGGGAGCAACAGTACCAGGTTCCAATGATCGTGCTGAGACGATTTGTGCCAAGAGGGGGCTTCTTCGACAGTACCTGTGGTGGTCTTCAGTAATGGAGCATGACACAATGGATGCCTCCAGTTGTTCCAACGGCACATTCAACTCCTTGGAGATCTTATTCCATCTAGGAGCTGATAGGGGATGTTGGAGGTCAGCATCTCCTGATCATGAGTGAGGGCATTTATTGTGGGTGTGCCCGCTCCCTGTGAGGGTAGAGTAGAGTAGGGATGAGGGCAGATCTGCCCATTGTGGTGGCCCCACCTGGGAGTCCATCTGGACCTGCTGGTTGCCACGGGGCAGCCCCTCTTGAGGCACATCTTGTTCGCCAGGTATGGGGCCCTGCATGGCCACCCATGGAGCTAGAGACCTGCTCCTTGGAGGCCTCTTATAGGTTGAGCAGGTCACCCACCTAGGCCTGCTGGTCGGCCTCTAGGCAAGGGGGGTCAGCCCCTATTCTGCTGTGCAGCAGCCCTTGTATAGGGCAGGAGGGGGTAGGCCCCTTGCAGCAGAGCAGTCGGCCCTAGAGGTAGGGCAATAGCCCTTTATAGGGCTGCGTGGCAGTCCCTATATGTGGTAGGAGTCGGCCTACCTAGGGCTGTGGGCTGGCTCACATGTACCAGCCGATTGGGGGGGTGGATGCCTATATATTGGGCCCCTCCCACACTTGTGGATGATCTTAGTGTGGAGCATTTTGTGCATCTTTGAGCGGAGGTTTCCCCCAGCAGCCCTTGTATAGGGCAGGAGGGGGTTGGCCCCTTGCAGCAGAGCAGTCGGCCCTATAGGCAGAGTGATAGCCCTTTATAGGGTTGCGTGGCAGTCCCTATATGTGGCAGGAGGAGTCGGCCCACCTAGGGCTGTGGGCCAGCCCACATGTACCAGCCGATTGGGGGGGGGGGGGCTATAGATAGTCCCCCCTCCCACAATTGTGGATGATCTGAGCGTGGAGCATTTTGTGCATCTTTGAGCAGAGGTTTTCCCCAACTGTTTTGGGGGTTTTTCCTGAGATCCCTTGCAGTTTTTCTTGGTCTCTTTCTCTCCTTTCCAGTTCACTTTGTGTGTGGTTTGCTCTCTCTCTCTCTCTCTCTCTCTCTCTCTCTCTCTCTCTCTCTCTGTATATATAGTTAGTGTGTATATAGTCTCATCATCCCGGCCGACATTTCTGCCACTCTTGGTGAGTAGACTTGCTGGTTATGGGAGTGACTCTTGTTGTTGGGTGTGTTGAGTTCGATTCCCCAAATCGACGTCTGATGACCCCATCAGGACTCTGCCTTGTGGCTCGACGTTTAAAAAAATTATTATTCTTCTTCTTCTCCATTTTTGCTGCACTTATCACACAAAGAAGAAATCCCACAAGGTCCTGAAGAAAAGAGGAGACAAGCCATCCTCTCTTGGGCATCTATTTGTGGGAAACTCTCGTAGTGGATCTGTAACCTCCCGAAGAGACAGTGGTGGGCAGTTCAGCAGCTGCCACATCCTATCTAAAATGACCTGTGGAACATGATTTTGAACCTCCTAGCTCACACTAGCTATCTTATCTATCACTAGATCTGTCATATAGAGACTAGAATAGAAGTCATACGTAATGTCCATGAGACAATGTTGAGTTTTGCTGCACTTCTCACACAAAAAAGATGTGGTCCGATGAAATTCCACAAGGTCCTGCAGAAAAGAGGAGACAAGCCATCCTCTCTTGGGCATCTATCCGTGGGAAACTCTTGTAGTGCATCTGTAACCTCCCGAAGAGACAGTAGTGGGCAGTTCAGCAGCTGCCACATCCTATCTAAAACGACCTGCGGAACATGATTTCAAACCTCCTAGCTCACACTAGCTATCTTATCTATCACTAGATCTGTCATATAGAGACTAGAATAGAAGTCATAGGTAATCTCCATGAGACAATGGGGGTCACTAGGACTCCCGTATAGAAAAGGATGCTTCTAGTTGACGAGCTGGCATGCTACGTGAAGGTGACTGCTGGAAGGATTGATGGAGAGGAGGGAGCTTCTGATAGAGAAGGAGATCGTGCTGGTGAGTGGGGGGGACTCTTCTCGATGGAGAGTAGGGAGGCTCGTAGTGGAGGGGAGGAGAATCGTGAAGGCCAGAGATCCGCGGATGCTCCATGAGCACGAGAGAGGCAGGTGCTTGGAGCTTCCGAGAGTGCGTCGCTAATATACGAGTTGGAGAACACGAAGCTGTGATGCTATTGTGCAACCGGGAGTGCCTTGGAGACTTCACTCTACTAGAATATGCAAGAATGCATTCAACAACATGAAGATCCCAAGCAAAATACATTAGGTGTTTTGTGCACGTTGTGCAGATTTGAAGGCCTTCCATGCGACAAGTTTGAAGGCATAGAGAAAAGTAAGTGTGTTTAATAGAAGGTAATCCACGAAGTACCAATGAACTTACATGGAAGAATACTTGTACAAATTTTTTGGTGCATCTTGTGTTTTGATCTCACCAATTGCCCTTTCTGACTCTAAACCAGCAGGTAGTACTCACTAGCATGCATGCTCTATTTTTTAACAATCCTCAAATGGTAAGATTGAGTATAGCTTAGTTTGCTGAAGAAAAATGTTCTGAATTGTTTCAGGTATTGATTACCTTTCTGTTGCAGCCCATGATTCTCTGATTTCGGCACATGTAGTTCTTTTGAAAAACAAGGTAAGATCCTTTAATCTTTATTTTCTTGCAAAATATAATTTTTCTCAAGTGAGAATATTCCTGTTTTTCTTGCATGAAAGCATGACAGAAATAGCCGAGGAAGAAACTCAGGCAGAAAATATAGCACTCATAGAGTTTGAACCGATAGATAAGCAAAGAATGAAAATATAGCACTCATAGAGTTTGAACCGATAGATAAGCACCAAAACGACAGTTGGAAACGCCACATCATGCCTATGATGGTCTTACAAAAGAAAGGACAACCTCTCCACTTTTTGAAAAAACCGTCCTCGTGGGTTGAGGTAAACCTAGAAGAACCTTGCATCCTAGACCAAATAGACATCAACGTGTGTACAATATCTGTCCAAATGCTGGCCAAGGTATGAGCTGGGTGGACCTGGTGCCATCTTTCTGCATTTAGATCTCCAAATGTTCTAGGTAGTAATGCTCGCTACAATCTCCCAGAAAGTGTCCACTGATGCATGTGCAAGTCTATGCTGCAAATGAGAATATTTTGAAACAGAATAACCCTTTTTTTGCTGCACACTCCCGACTTCGCTTCAGCTCAATCTAGGAATAGGTGGCAGCCAGAGGACACGGTATATAGCAACAGGTCTAGAGCAATAATGTAACGCCAATGTGTACCCCCACTCAAAGAAAAATTGATTTTTTTAAAAAGCATTTAGTTGGATAAAGGGTGAGAGGGGGTGAAAAGGAAGGGAGAGGAGCCTTATTCAGCCAATGAGTTTTGAATAAATACCATGATTTTTTTCTCATGGTATTTATGTATCATGGTATTTATTTATTTAAATAAATAAATACCATGAATTGAGGAACGTACAATAGTCCATCTCTTTCTCCCTCCACCTTTCTTGTATCCTCACCATTCCCCTTCACCACTTGTTCGTCTCCCGGCCATTTCCCTTTTTCCCTATGTTTGATGGTCCCTCTTCACCTCTTGGTTTTGCATCATCCCCCTCCCCCCCTTTCTCCCGTTTGGTACCCCTGAGCTCCATGTGAAGCTCCATCTTTCCAAAGACGGTTGCTTGCGGATTTCAGCAGAGGACTTCTTTGATCCACCCGGATACACATGGATCCACTCCTTGAGGGTCTCATCACACTGACTTAGCATTGAGAGCGGACGGGGCAGAGGGCATTCCTAAATTACTTGCATTTGCACCATATGCGATCATCAGTGATAGAGTCGAGACTCGAAGGAGCATTTCACCTTCAGATGCCGTGTGTACTATGAGATCAGAGGTTTCTATCACTACCTCTTCAGGGATGGCTTTTGTCACCACAATGTAAATATCCTAAGTCAAAGTACATTTGACCATTTATTTGATCATAATTAAAGAGTTTTTCCATCTCGGTTAATTATGGTCAAAATAGTTTTTCTATCGGTCAAAGAATTGACTATGGTCAGAGGTACTTGACTTCGGTCAAGTAAGCCTGATCTCGGTTAGGAAGACTTGGTTTATACCAAGAAAGTTAACTGCGGTTAACCAAGATGTGCCAACTTCGGCTGGAGAGACTTGACTATAATTAAGACGGCTCGACCCTTGGTCAAAGCCTCTTAATTATGATCAAGAGCGTTGACTTCGGTCTACCAGAGAATAAATATATATTTTTATATTTGTTATGTGTGCACATGTGTTCAGTGGGGACGCCCACCATGACTAGAATTAGTCCACAGTGTGTTATTTGCATGCAAAGCGCTAACAATTAATGGGTGCCATGGTGGTGCGCTTTAATTAATTGTTGCAGGTACTAGGAAGAGTTATTTTTCCTAAGCGCAATGGAGCCTAATAAGAGTCTAAGAGGCGGTTCGCGTGACCAAGTGCTTCAAAGACTCCAGAGTTGCCCTTGGCAGACCCACAAGCAGGGATGATGTGGCATACATGTGTGAGATGACCTGGCATTCTGACAGGTGACATGGATGCTGACATGGCTGATCAGGGGTTAGTTTAACTTAACCTTGGTTACTGGGCTGGCTAGAGGTCCAGTTAGTTGACCCAACCAGACTAGTCTGGTCGACTAGTCACTGTAACCAGATTGACCAGTCTAGTTAGTCTAGTTGCAGACTAACCAAACCAGAATCAGTTAGTCTGGTTCGAGTAACCACTAGTTACCCATCTGGTTACTGTCCCTAAAAAAAAAAGGGACAGTTGCAGAGACTTTCTGCTAGCAGTTTTTACAGTAAAATCAGAGATTTGCAGAAAAGAGAAAATGCATGCCTTTGTGCATTGGAAAGATGAATCAAATGCATTCTGAGTGCTTTTTGCAGCAACCAGGAAAGGGGCAACACAATCATTGATGCTTTGGCCACTTTGTGGGTATATGCCTTGAGTTGACAGCCCGGTACTGGTATAGATTGTGAATGCAAGACACCTCTTGTTGAGGTAATTTTTTTTCTCTTTGAAAAGCAAATGTTGCATGCATCAGTTGCATACACAATGTGTGTGAGAAACTTGCAGATCTCAGATAAGTTGAAGGAGAATGGCTCAAGCACCTATCCAGTGGGATTCACAAGATAGGGATGCACATCCAAGACATAGAAGTGTGCAGCAAAATCAGCAAGAATTTGAGCAGATGGTATGCATTCGTATGCAAGAGATGGAAAATCTCAAAAGGGATCCAAGAGCTCAGCATTTGTTTCAAGTAGAAACTATGCCTAATGCAGCTTATGATGTGCCAATGCCAGAGGCACACTCTCGTGTACAGCCAAAGAGAGAGAGAGATCTCATAGGGGACGGTCTCATAGCAGGAAGAGATCGAGGCATCATCACCGATCTCCCAGTCCGTCACCGTCTACCTCAAGCTCGACTTCTGTATCTTCTTCTTTATCAGATAAACCATCCAGGAAAAGAAGGAAACACAAGAAGTCGAGGAAGAGTAAGTCTTCCAGAGAGACCAAGGAATTCAAAGAGGGAGGTAAATCTGTCAAGTTTATGACCTAAAATGGACAATATGGTCATACAGACAAAGCATTGGAGTTCATCAGGCAGTTTGATGCTGCATTCGGTATAGAAAAGTGTAAACTACTCGGTGCTTTCTATCAATTCAAACAACGGATTTTGCAGAGGCAATTGAATGAGATGATTGTGAGTTGCCAAACACATATACTTGAACTTAAGAGTTTGCAATTAAGCTGGAATTAAGACTTATACAGCTTAAACACAAAGTGACATCATTGGAGAATGCAATATGATTGAGGGGCCAAGACGGGGCCCCCCCCTTATCCAGGCTCACTTTATTCTTGAAAATGGAGATACAAGACCAAGGTGCAATGCACCTTCCAAACTGATGAACTCAGTGAAAACCTAGGACCTAGATACAAGACTCAAGAGCATATGTACAAGGTAGACAACAAAAAGGAGGACTCCAAGCTCAGGTTTCAGCTCTTGGCTTGCCCAATCCACAAGGAAGAAGCCTGCAACAATCACCACTTACATCCAACATTAGAGACAAACACTAGTTTCTAGAAAGATAGTAGAAACAACATGAAATAGTGCTGTAAATGAGATAAACTTGACAATACAGGCTCCCTTCGTGACTTGACCCTTTTGTAGATGAAGTCCTTGATGCCTCTGAAGCTACCTTGGGTGAGGGGAGTGTGGAAATGGGGCTGGAATGAGAACAGCTTAGAAAAAACAGCTTGTAGGCTAGAGAGAGAAAGCTTTTATGGAGTGATAGCTGTAGAGAGAGAGTGCCAATGCTGATCCCAAGGGAGGAGATGTAAGAGAGGAGCTGCTGCTGTTCCAGAGGTGCACAGAAAGGCAGATTTCTGCAAGGGAAATGGGCTGGAACAGTAGAGAGAGAAATTCTGCAGAAGAGAGAGAAAGACTGCAGCAGGAGAGAGAAAGGGGCTGTGGCTGCTCCAGGCTAGGTGAAGGAGAGAGGATGCTGCTGCTGTTCCAGAAGAGCTGAGAGGGGGCAGATTTCTGGAGAGGAGGGGCTGGAACTGTAGAGAGAGAATGTGCTGTTGTAGAGAGAGAAAGTGCTGCTGAGGTGAGAGAATGGCCTGGGGAGAAGCTGGCTGCACCCAAGGAGCTGGAGAGGTTCTGCTGCATCATCCAAAAGGAGGGAGAAGAAAAGTGACGAAATTTTCATGTGTGGAATGAAGGGGAGAGGCCTTCTTTTATAGGCTCAGCCCCCCTCCTAGGCCTAGAGTGGAAGGTGGACACTTGTCCCAGATTTTTGGTGGGCTGCAGTCCCAAAGAGGACAGCCCACCACTTGCCCTAAATCTACCAGATTTGGGGCCAAACACTTGGCCTGCATGCCCTGCCACTTGCCATGCATGCTGCCACATGTGTGGGACAGGTGGACTGACCTGCCAGCTCAGATTCCAAGTGGCAGTCTGCCACGTGTCAGCTGCCACGTCACTCCCAAAAACCCTAAAATTTCAAAGTTGTCAGAATTTAATTCTGATCGCGCACACGGGTTCCTAACAGCTTAGACTATCTATTGACGTACTCTAAGGTCATAATTGAGCCATACTGAGCTCATTTGTTTGTCGTCTTATCTTGTATCTCCATTACTCTTGGCATGCTGCCAGGCCCACACCCAAAGCTCAGGGAACATTCTCTTGAATGGTTCCTAGGTCGGTATGCAATCTGTGCATTTGATTGGTCCCATGTTTGGGTACTCAGGTGGGGTGTGGTTTCTAGATGTCCCTCTCAAAGAGAGGCCATCACTCTTGTGGGTCACTAATGCCCATAACCCCAAGCAAGGGGGTCCACCCTCAAATGCTAGACCTAGTCCCCATTGTCCGTAACTGAACAGAAGGAAAACATTTCATTTCTTAATAAGCATACTATTGAAAAACAAAAAGAAATAGTACCAAGCAAGTGGATACATGTTGAAGCAGGATGACATTCCCTCCGTCTTTCATTCAGTTGTCCGCAACTGAAATGCTTCCTCATAAGCATCCAGGATTTCAGGACACTCCTGAAATGTAGCTCTGTCCAGCCATTGGGCATCGGTGGATGGGAGCCCTCTGAACTTCAAAAGGTACATTTTGCGAGTCGTGCCTCGACGTCCCGTAGTGAAGTTATGCAAAATAATTTGTTCTGGGATCAACAAGATCTCAGTGTCCTCTACTTCAGGTGCATCGTCCAGTGTGGGCTCTTGAGGTGGTTCCCCAATGAAGGGTTTCACCAAGCTTACATGGAAGACATTGTGGATCTTCCAATGCTCTGGAAGTCTCAATCGGACTGAGACATCATTTATTACCTGCAACACCTGAAAAGGACCATAATATCGAAAGGATAGCTTGAAGAAGATGCGCTTTTTGCCCACTTTGGTTTTTAACCGGGCTTTCTCAAATTTCAATAAGACCCATTGGCCTTCTTTCACTGCAAACGCCCTCCGTCTTTTATTTGCAGCTGCTCTTTGTTTCTCCTGTGCCTTTTGAATGGCTGCTCGAACCGTGGCATAAGCAGAGTCATAATCCTCCACGAATTGATCAGCGGCAAAGATTTTCTCTTTTGTTTGCATGAGTGGAGTTGGTAAAGATCTACCATATACAATTTCGAAAGGAGCTTTTCCAGTGGAGGAATGAATTGTGTTGTTATAAGCAAACTCCACAAGAGGAAGGAATTTCTCCCAAAAGGTTTGCTGGTCATGCACATAAAATTTCAGCAAATCCAAGAGTGTACTATTCGTAACTTCAGTTTGGCCATCCGTTTGAGGATGAAAAGCTGAGGAGAAACTTAGAAGAGTTCCAAGGTTCTCAAACAAAGCCTGCCAGAAGTTACTAGTGAACTTTGAGTCTCTATCTGATACTATAGACTTGGGCATGCCGTGGTGTCTAAAGATGTGTCTAATAAATAAATGGGCAGCTTCAGATGCCTTGAGATTCTTTCTGCAAGGAATGAAGTGGGCTTGCTTGCTGAATCGATCTACTATCACCCAAATCATGTCAATTTTTTGATTGGTCCTGGGAATTCCTGTAATGAAGTCCATGGTGATGTGTTCCCATGGTCTCTCAGGAATGGGTAGGGGCTGAAGTAAACCCTTGGGTTTTCCTCTCTCATACTTAGCTTTTTGACATGCGAGACAAGCTAAAATGTAGGCAGCAGTGTCCTTTTTCATGTTAGGCCAGTAGAAAAATTTATCCATGGCTGAAAAGTGGCCACAATACCCCTATGACCAGCATAGGGTGGGTTATGGCTTTCCTCCATCACTTTAGATCTAAGCTGCTTTGTGATACATAGTTTGTTCTCCATGAATAAATAGCCATCCCTGATGTGGTAGGCATGATGGGTGCCTCCAACTTTCAAATGTGCCCATGGCTGAGCAAAATCAGCATCTCCCTCATAGAATTCTTTGAGGGCTGTTAGCTCATCATGATAGGGAACTGAAATATGGTGAAGCCGTGGTCTACGAGAAAGGGCATCAGCCACTACATTCTCTTTTCCAGGAGTATATTGTATCTGAAAATGAAATGATTGTAGAAAGGTAGACCATTTCATATGTCTCTCTCTGATCAGAGGTTGAGTTAGAAAATATTTAAGACTTTCATGATCAGTTTTTACAAGAAAATCTATCCCTAAAAGATAATGTTTCCAAAGTTTGAGAGCATGAATTACAGCTAAGAGTTCTTTTTCATAGATATCATAATGAAGTTCAGCATCTCTTAGTCGTCGGCTTTCAAAGGCCAGAGCATGACCATCCTGGGTAAGAGAAGCCCCAAGGCAATCGCCACTGGCATCAGCTGCTACTAGGAATGGTTTCCTTAAGTCAGGAATGATAAGTACAGGAGCTGTAGTCAGGGCATGCTTTAGAGCATTAAAAGAGTCCTTTTCTTTTTGGGTCCATCTGAACTTCAGATTTTTCTTAGTGAGATCATGTAGAGGGGCTGCAAGTTCAGCAAAATGCCAAATAAACCTTAGGTAATATGAGCATAGGCCTAGAAAAGACCTTACCTCATGGGCATTCTTCAAGTCAGGCCACTCTACAATTGTCTGTATCTTGGCTGGGTCCATACGGACACCTTCTCGTGAGATAATGTGACCAAGATAGTGAATCTCAGGAAGAAAGAACTCACTTTTCTTCTCATTGATGTAAAGAGCATTTTCAGCTAAGATTTGAAATACAATCTTTAGATGTTCCTTATGCTCTTCCTCATTCTTGCTGAAAATGAGGATGTCATCAAAGAAGACGGCAGTGAACTGTCTATAGTTCCTGAACAACCGTTCCATCAGTCGATTGAACGTGGCTGGGGCATTAGTAAGGCCAAATGGCATTACCATATATTCATACAGCCCAAATGTGGTTCGGAAGGCTGTTTTATGAATGTCCTCAGGTACAACTCGTACCTGATGGTAGCCACTCTTAAGATCTATGCGGCTGAAAATTTCAAATCCTCCTAAACGATCAAAGATATCGTCTATACGAGGAATTGGGAAACGATTCTTAACCGTCTGTTTGTTTAAGGCTCTATAGTCTATGCCAGTCTATGCACATCCTGAAGGTTTTATCCTTCTTTTGGACTAGTAAGACAGGAGAGCAAAAAGAAGAACTACTGGGTTGGATCAATCCCTTATCCAAGAGTTCTTGGACTTGCTTGAAGATTTCATCTTGTTGAGTTTGACTAACTCTATATGGGGGTCTATTTGGAGGTGAAGACCCTGGAACTAAGTCAATTTTGTGATCCTCTGGTCTCTCAGGAGGGAGGTGACTAGGAAGTTCCTGAGAGAAGCAACTAGAGAATTCCTGAAGGAAATCTAATCTTTCTTTTGTGAGAGGATCTGACTTTTCTTCACTTGGTTGCTTATCGCGTACAAACACTAGAAAAGAACATACTCCTTTCTTAAGCAAATTGGGAGATCGTGCATGACTTACCATAGGAATGGTGTTTCCTGAAACTCCCGCTGTAATGCTCACATCTCTACCCTTATGTTGGAGGGTTAGAATATTCTTCACATAATCGATTCGGGGGTTGACTTGCTTATGCCAGGGCATGCCGAGAATTACATCTGATCCTTGAAGTGGTGCCACCATGAAGGGTAGATGATCCAAGTACCCCTGGATGTGTACCCGAAGCTTGCCGATGATGGGGTACACCTTCTCTTCTTGGTTCTTGAAGGCTGCAGTTGCCTCCAAGGCTTCTCCTTTATCCTCTGGGGCTATCCCCAAGTTCTGTGCCATCTCATGAGAAATAAAGTTGTGAGTAGCTCCACTATCAAACAAAAACAAAGCGGATTGATCCTTTACCTGACCCCATGTTTTCAACAAACTATGGGTGTCGTTTACAGCTCCCTTTTCTGGAGGTGCTTCCACCTTGTTGACTACCAAAACTGGCTTTTTGAGGGCTGCTTCTTTGTTGCTGTTGTTTTTGGCAGCTTGAGGGCATTCGTAGAAGTTGTGGCCTCGATCGCCACACTTGAAACACCGCCCTTCGGAGTAATACTTTTGCTTCTGTTGTGGAGACAATGAGCTGAAAGTGCGGGCTGCTTTCTTCGAAGGAGGCTGGCTGGCTGACTTTTGCTCTTTTGGTGCGTCCTTTGCTGTCTCCTTACCCTTTTGTTCCTTGGAAGAGGTTCCCTGGGACTTCCGCTTGTTGTTGCTGCCATTCCGCTTATTGGAGAAAGATTGTTTCTTCTCCACCTTCAAGGCGATGTTGATGGTGTCTTCGAGAGAAGTAGGAGTGGCAATGTCCACCTCATGCTGAACGATATACCGTAGGCCAGCAAAGAACTTCCTTTGCTGTTCTTTTTTATCCTTCCTACTGAATGCTTGAACTTTTAACAAAGTATCCCAAAAACGATCAACATACTCACTGACTTTCTCTTCTTGGCGTTGGCGGAGGATGTCCCATTGCACCATTGTATCTCTCTTAAACTCCTTAGGCAGGAAGTGCCTCATCAAGTTCTTCTTGAAGTGCTTCCAGGTGTGGGCTTGCTGTCCAGTGTTGACCATAGCTGCCCACCAGAGTGAAGCACGGTCTTGCATGTGCAGGACGGCAAACCGGATCTTCGCCTTGTCTTCGTACTCGTCCCCCTCAAAGAAATACTCGAGGTCTCGGATCCAGGCCAGCAAGACCTCGGGCTTGTCCTCTCCCTTGTACTTGGTAAACTTGAAGAGCTTATCTCCAAGAGGTACCTTATGCTTTGCATACCTTCGTCTCCGTGGACGTCTCGAAGGAGATGGACTCCGATGACGCCGTCTACCTCGAGGAGGGGAAGAAGAGGATGATCTTCCCTCCTTGTTGGAGTTGGTGTTGTCCGCACGGCCTCTTCCTTGGGATTGGGGCCCTATGTCATGAGTTCCTGCTTGGCTGCTTTCCAGCACTTGAACCTGTTGAGCAATGTTTGCCAAGAGAGCACTCAACTCATGTAGGTTAGGAGGAGAGTCAGGTCCATTGGCTGCCATGATGACAAGATAACACAATGAAGGAGAGACTCAACAAGAGAAAGCACAGAGTACAGGACCACTGCCTAAGCTCTGATACCAATGTAAACTACTCGGTGCTTTCTATCAATTCAAACAACGGATTTTGCAGAGGCAATTGAATGAGATGATTGTGAGTTGCCAAACACATATACTTGAACTTAAGAGTTTGCAATTAAGCTGGAATTAAGACTTATACATCTTAAACACAAAGTGACATCATTGGAGAATGCAATATGATTGAGGGGCCAAGACGGGGCCCCCCCCTTATCCAGGCTCACTTTATTCTTGAAAATGGAGATACAAGACCAAGGTGCAATGCACCTTCCAAACTGATGAACTCAGTGAAAACCTAGGACCTAGATACAAGACTCAAGAGCATATGTACAAGGTAGACAACAAAAAGGAGGACTCCAAGCTCAGGTTTCAGCTCTTGGCTTGCCCAATCCACAAGGAAGAAGCCTGCAACAATCACCACTTACATCCAACATTAGAGACAAACACTAGTTTCTAGAAAGATAGTAGAAACAACATGAAATAGTGCTGTAAATGAGATAAACTTGACAATACAGGCTCCCTTCGTGACTTGACCCTTTTGTAGATGAAGTCCTTGATGCCTCTGAAGCTACCTTGGGTGAGGGGAGTGTGGAAATGGGGCTGGAATGAGAACAGCTTAGAAAAAACAGCTTGTAGGCTAGAGAGAGAAAGCTTTTATGGAGTGATAGCTGTAGAGAGAGAGTGCCAATGCTGATCCCAAGGGAGGAGATGTAAGAGAGGAGCTGCTGCTGTTCCAGAGGTGCACAGAAAGGCAGATTTCTGCAAGGGAAATGGGCTGGAACAGTAGAGAGAGAAATTCTGCAGAAGAGAGAGAAAGACTGCAGCAGGAGAGAGAAAGGGGCTGTGGCTGCTCCAGGCTAGGTGAAGGAGAGAGGATGCTGCTGCTGTTCCAGAAGAGCTGAGAGGGGGCAGATTTCTGGAGAGGAGGGGCTGGAACTGTAGAGAGAGAATGTGCTGTTGTAGAGAGAGAAAGTGCTGCTGAGGTGAGAGAATGGCCTGGGGAGAAGCTGGCTGCACCCAAGGAGCTGGAGAGGTTCTGCTGCATCATCCAAAAGGAGGGAGAAGAAAAGTGACGAAATTTTCATGTGTGGAATGAAGGGGAGAGGCCTTCTTTTATAGGCTCAGCCCCCCTCCTAGGCCTAGAGTGGAAGGTGGACACTTGTCCCAGATTTTTGGTGGGCTGCAGTCCCAAAGAGGACAGCCCACCACTTGCCCTAAATCTACCAGATTTGGGGCCAAACACTTGGCCTGCATGCCCTGCCACTTGCCATGCATGCTGCCACATGTGTGGGACAGGTGGACTGACCTGCCAGCTCAGATTCCAAGTGGCAGTCTGCCACGTGTCAGCTGCCACGTCACTCCCAAAAACCCTAAAATTTCAAAGTTGTCAGAATTTAATTCTGATCGCACACACGGGTTCCTAACAGCTTAGACTATCTATTGACGTACTCTAAGGTCATAATTGAGCCATACTGAGCTCATTTGTTTGTCGTCTTATCTTGTATCTCCATTACTCTTGGCATGCTGCCAGGCCCACACCCAAAGCTCAGGGAACATTCTCTTGAATGGTTCCTAGGTCAGTATGCAATCTGTGCATTTGATTGGTCCCATGTTTGGGTACTCAGGTGGGGTGTGGTTTCTAGATGTCCCTCTCAAAGAGAGGCCATCACTCTTGTGGGTCACTAATGCCCATAACCCCAAGCAAGGGGGTCCACCCTCAAATGCTAGACCTAGTCCCCATTGTCCGTAACTGAACAGAAGGAAAACATTTCATTTCTTAATAAGCATACTATTGAAAAACAAAAAGAAATAGTACCAAGCAAGTGGATACATGTTGAAGCAGGATGACAAAAAGTTTTCAGAGAATAAATATGTATTTTTTATATTTGTTGTGTGTGCACATGTGTTCAGTGGGGACGCCCACCGTGACTAGAATTAGTCCACAGTGTGTTATTTGCATGCAAAGCGCTAACAATTAATGGGTACCATGGTGGTGCGCTTTAATCAATTGTTGCAAGTACTAGGAAGCGTGATTTTCCTAAGCGCAATGGAGCCTAACAAGAGTCTAGGAGGCGGTTAGCGTGACCAAGTGCTTCGAAACCTCCAGAGTTGCCCTTAGTGGCATGTAATTAGGAAAGTAATGTAGAAATTGACAAGTGGCTTGTTGCCAAGAAGGGGAGCCTGAGAGCTCATGTAATTGGAATTCACGTTTGGATTTTGTATGAATAGCTCCTACGCTGAACTCTTGTACTCAGTTTTCTCTCAAGTAATAAAAACCTTCAGTGGGGTGCAACCCGACGATTGTCCTGGGCCCTAGTGTGTCGGTTGAGAGAGGGAGAGGGAGAGAGAAAATGAGAGCGTCTTTGCTGTCTTTTACGAAGGAGGTTTCATTGGTATCAGAGCCAAGGCTCATAGCCTTCCTAGGCTGTGACGATCCAAGAGCTAGGGAGGGAAAGAAAGTAGAGACCCACCGTGACATCATAAAGCGTCGAGGTGAGCGTGACGTGCATGTGCTAGTGTACCCGAGTAAAGGAAGGTAGAAGAAAAACAGCAGGGGGATTGCACTGTGATGCTTGTTTTATCAAGCGTCAGGGGAAATCTATTCCTTCATGGGAGTTTACTCTGCCCTCTACTATCTTCTACGCACGGGGCCTTGCAACTCAATAGCAAAGGGAATGTGCTCACAAGAATGCAACACTTTGGGAAATTTCTCCGTTGAACGGCGAAGGAGTATCAGGGAGGTGATGAAGTCTGACGTGATTCAATCTTTGGTAAACCAGCGCCTCACCCGTGAGCCATGGAGTTATGCATTGTAGCGCAAAACTTTGTGCAGGTCACTCAATGTATGCCCAAAGGAATTCACGGAGATCTTCGATGACCTTGTGAAGGCACAGAACAATGATTGGCCGCGGGCGTGGCACTTTGCACAGGCACGCTGACATGGCGCTTATACGTGGCCTTGATGTGGCGCATGCTCGACGTTGTGAAGGTTTATGGAGGTGATTATGTGGCAGGTCAGTGGACACGTGGCACACAGATGACGTGGCACACATGTGTGGTGTTGACGTGGCACTACACGTGGTAGCCAGGTCAGATGCTGACATGGCACTGACACGTGGGAGATAGGTGGCTGGCGTGGCGATCAGACTGCACATGCTGACATGGCAGGCAGTTGAGGTGGACACATTTGCTGATGTGGCAGACCATGGGTTCATCTAACCTAACCTTGGTTAGTGAACTGGTTAGAGGTTCAGTTAGTTGGCCCAACCAGACTGTCTGACTGGCTCAGTCAACCAGTTTGGTTAAGTTAGTGGCCAAGTTACAGACTAACTAGTCTGTCAATGTAACCAGACCAGAACAGGACTGATCTGGTTAGTGTAACTAGCAGTTACCCATATAGTTACTATCCAAAAAAAAAAAGAAAAAAAAAAAGACAGTTGCAGAGACTGTTTCTGCTAGCAGTTTTCACCTACCTGAGAGAGTATTTACTGTCAGAAAAAGCAGAAACACAGTAATATCAGAGATTTGCAGAAAAGAGAAAATGCATGCCTTTGTGCACAGGAAAGAAGAACCGAACGCATTCTAAGTGCTTTTTGCAGCAACCAGGAAAGGGGCAACATAGTCATTGATGCTTTGGCAACTTTGCGGGTATATGCCTTGAGTTGACAGCCCGGTACTGGCATAGATTGTGAATGCAAGACACCTCTTGTTGAGGTAGTTTCTCTTTGAAAAGCAAAGGCAATGTGCATCAGTTGCATACAGAGGGTGTGTGAGAAACTTGCAGATCTCAGACAAGTTGTAAGAAAATGGCTCAATCACCTATCCAGTGGGATTCACAAGATAGGGATGCACATCCAAGACGGAAGTGTGCAGCAAAATCAGCAAGAATTTGAGCAGATGGTACGCACTCGTATGCAAGAAATGGAAAATCTCAGAAGGGATCCAAGAGCTCAGCATTTGTTTCAAGTAGAAACTATGCCTAATGCAGCTTATGATGTGCCAATGCCAGAGGCACACTCTCGTGTACAGCCAGAGAGAGAGAGAGAGATCTCATAGGGGATGGTCTCATAGCAGGAAGAGATCGAGGCATCATCACCGATCTCCCAGTCCTTCACCGTCTACCTCGAGCTCGACTTCTGTATCTTCTTCTTTATCAGATAAACCATCTAGGAAAAGAAGGAAACACAAGAAGTCTAGGAAGAGTAAGTCTTCCAGAGAGACCAAGGAATTCAAAGAGGGAGGTAAATCTGTCAAGTTTATGACCTAAAATGGACAATATGGTCATACAGACAAAGCATTGCAGTTCATCAGGCAGTTTGATGCTGCATTCGGTATAGAAAAGTTTTCAGAATCCTTCAAGTTAAGAATGGTCAGTTTGCACTTGACAGCGACAGTTAGTGCATGGTGGAGTGCACAGACCACAGATGGGTCAGCCCCAAAGAGGTGGAGGGACTTCAAAAAACCCTTCTACCAGCAGTTTATGCTTAAACAGTTTAGAGATCATGTTCTTCAAGATTGGGACAGTTTGCATATGGATGCAGGAGATACAAGGGATGTGTACAACCAAAAGTTTTGGGATGCTTATTTGCAAGTTGCACCTTTCAAAAAGATCTCCAAAGGAACCCAAATGAGAAAGTATAGAGCAGGTCTCAGTGCAAGAATTCAGGCTGTAGTAAATGCATTGGGGGCAAAGAACATTCAAGGCCTTATGCATTCAACTTCAGTAGCTAGTCTTGTGCCGTTACAAGATCCATCTACGGTACTATCCTTGCATGCATGACGTGTTGAAAGAAAGAAAACCGATTTTTCAAAATCAGAAAAGAAAGAGTATCGCAAGGTTGAAAAGAAAGGGTTTCAGTCTCATAAGCCGAGGGGTACTCAGTTTTTAAAGTCATATAAAGGCAAATCCCCATTCACTCCTGAACAAATAGCTGAATTCCGTAGAGATGGGAAATGCTTTAAGTGTGGGAAAGAGGGGCATATGGCTGCCCAGTGCCCTGAGAAGCCTTCGGGTTCTAAGGAGCAGAAAAAGCCACAAGTACCACCGAGGCCAATGGTGGGAGCAGTCCCAGATGTTTTGGCGAGTACTTCAGACCCAAAGGAAAAAGGGCTTTTGCTATCATGGGGAAAGATAAGAGATCAGCAAGCATTAATCCTATTTGATCCAGGGTCTACAGACAATTTCATATCTGAAGATTCAGCCCTAAGATTAGGGATAAAAACTGAAGAGCTAGGCAGAGCTCTTGATGCTGATCAAATGTTCCAAGGGAATTCTGTGCAAGTTACTCCTTTTTTTGGAAAGCTTTGTGTCCATGTGCAGAGCTATGTAGATCAGGAGGACTTCTTAATCTCTCCTCTTAAGCAGCATGATGTTGTACTTGGTACACCGTGGTTCCATCGAAAGGAAGTAACAATAGAATACCATGAGAGGGTGCTGAGTTTTATCCATAGGTGGAAAAACCAGCGTTTAGTTGCCAGGAATAAAGGGGAGACTATCCCCATTGTATCTGATGTTACATGTGGTAAAGCAATAAAGTCTGCAATTTTCGTGTACATGGTTTTTGTAAAAGAAAAAGAGAATGATAAGACAAAGATAAATTTCAGTTTCTTGCAAACTTTAAAGATTGCTTTTCCGATGCTTTGCCAGGGGAGTTAACCCCAGAGAGACCAGAGGATCATCAGATAGAGTTAATGCCTAGTAGTGAGCCACCAAATAGACCACCTTATAGAGTCATTGTGACTTAGAGAGAGGAGATTATGGCTCAGGTGCAGGATTTGCTATCCAAAGGGTTGATTCAGCCTAGCTTGTCTCCCTTTTGCTCACCAGTACTTCTAGTACAGAAGAAAGATGGTTTTTTTCGAATGTGCATTGATTATCGTGCATTGAATAAGATGACCATCAAAAATAGATTTCCAATACCCCGCATAGATGATGTGCTTAACCAGCTCAAAGTATGAATACTTAGTGATGCCTTTTGGGTTGACAAATGCTCCAGCCACATTCAATAGAATGATGGATCGCATCTTCCGAAAGTACATGCATTTCACGTGTACTTTCTTTGATGATATCCTAGTCTTTTCAAAGACAGAAGAAGAGCACAGAGAACATCTTGCTCTGGTATTTCAAGAACTTTAAAATCATCAGCTTTTTGCCAATAGCAAGAAATGTGAATTCTTTTTGGAAGAGATCCATTATCTGGGGCATATAATATTTAAGAATGGGATACAGATGGATCCTGCAAAGATCCGAGCCATCCAAGAATGGCCTGAGTTGAAAACTGTGCATGAAGTCTGTAGTTTTTTGGGACTTTGCTCCTATTACAGAAGATTTATCAGGCATTTTGCTGATATAGTAGCTCCACTACATGACCTTACGAAGAAAAATGCAGCCTTCACATGGGGAATATCACAGAAGAAAGCATTCAATACATTCAAGGAGAAGTTGACTACAGAGCCTATTCTTGTAGTCCCGGATCTTTATCAACCTTTTGATGTTGATTGCGATGCCTGTGGAGAGTGAGTTGGGACTGCATTACATCAAAATGAACATGTACTAGCATACTGTAGGCCATCTCCTGGTGGTTCTAGTGATGCCCTATAGGCCATGGTATGTGCCTTGTAGGCATAAATATAGGCACTTGTAGTGTTAGTGCCTTTTAGGCCACATAGGACACTTAGTCCTATGTGACACCTAGGACACTGTCCTAGGTCTAGGTACAAGTACTTTGTACTCTTTCTTTTCTACTATCCTAGTTTGACGTGACGGCTAATCCAGTGACTCTTTTGCAACCTGCACTCTCTCTTTTCAAACGATCCTACAGTGGTGTCAGAGCTAGACTTGACTCGTCTTCTTGCCCCTGGACTCCCTGTTGTACCTGTCCATACTGAGTTTTATACCTGCATCGTACAGATCTGTACATGTGTTGTACAGATCCGCACCTGCCATCGTACTTACGTAGTACAACTTTCGTATCTACGCCACTGTACGTTGGACTCCGTACACAGTACTTGTTACGTACATGCATCGTACTTGTCTGTCCCATACTAGAGCCACCATACAGATCAGTACTTGCATTGTCGTACTGTCCGTACTGACCGTCGTACTTACTCCGTATAGTTCCATACTTCAACCACCGTACAGATTCGAATCTGCATTTCGTATAGCCGTATAGATTTGAATCTACATCGCCGTACAGCCGTACAATGCACAACATAGTACCTGCATCCGTACAACGTATTTGTATCCGTACAGTCAGGTACTTGCATCCGTACATTGCACGTACTTGTTCCGTACACTGCAGTCCGTACTTGCTCAGCACGTTGTACATGCAGTCGGTACAGCTTGTACTTTACAGTACATTATCAAAATTTGGGGCTTTTGAGGATTTTTGTTATCCTTATCTTCCTTCTACTGTTTGAATTCATTTCAAGACATTTCAACAAATTGGAAAGCCTACATTTTTTAGGTCGATACCTTGGGACAGGTGCACTTTTGCAGTCATTTTGTGGACAGCAAGTCCTAATTCTGCAGTTGCAAGCCTTGAGGCTACATTTTTTTTTGGGATTTTGTCTGCAATGTCTCTTTTGATTGCAATACATTGGGACATATTGGAGAACATTGAGTCACATCTGCAGGACATTGAGTTAGATTTTCAGACATTGAGTCTTTTCTGCAAGACATTGAGTCAGATTCGCATACATTGGGTCACATTTGCAAAATTTCAGCAAAATTTGGGGCTTTTCTGCATTTGCCCTCTTTTTGACCTATTTGCCCTCATTAAATTTGGGGCTTTTGCCAAATTTGCTGTTTTTGCAGTGAACATTGCCTGCCACAGTCACATTTGGGTCAGATCTGCATTTGCCCTTTGATTTGGGTTGGAAATTTGCAGATATTTGCTGTCATTTTTTGGACAGCCAGCTTTTGCAGTGATAACCATGAGGCTTTTGGGTTTTTAGGTCTCTTTCAGGGTATCACATTTGCTATGGTTGGGAACAACAGTCAAGATCTATTTGGCGTTCTTCGTGAAGATGATAAGTTGGATGGCACCAACTATCCGATGTGGTCTTATCTCATGAAACATATTCTCGTTGCAAAGCATTTGTGGAATATTGTTTCTTCTTTTCATCCCCAGACAGATGGTCAAAGTGAAGTAGCAAATTCTACAGCATTGGATATGCTGAAATGCTACGTGGGTGACCAAGGTTCAGACTGGGAAAAGTGCCTACCATTGGTAAAGTTTACTTACAGTAATACAGTACACAGCTCTACAGGGAAAGCCCCCTTTGAGGTCATCTATGGAAAGGTGATTCTGCCACCTATCCTGAGGACCAAGGACGAAATATTTGCAGCTGATCAGTTTGTGAGAGATCTCCAGACAGCTTACAGCCATGTCCGGACAGCAATTGAAAGGTCTCAAGAGAAGCATAAAAGAGCTGCAGATAAGCATAGGAGACAGTTAAATCTCAAGGAAGGGGATTGGGTACTTTTAAAGTTCGAGAAAGCTAGGCTCCGCAAGTTCAAAGGCAAACAGAAAGTGTATGCAAAGTTATCTTCCAGATATTATGGCCCTTTCAGGGTTACAGAAAGAATAAATGAGGTTGCATACAGGTCGGCATTGCCAGAGCATTGGAGGATTCACAATGCATTCCATGTGAGTCTTCTCAAGAAATTTCAGGGGCCAGAGCCTACAGAGCCAGTATTAGAGGATCCGCTAGAAGTGGATGAGTTGGAGGAGGTCCTTCAGCCAAAGCAGATTGTGTACCATACTGTACGCAAAGGCCCTTAGGGCAAGGAGTTTTACTGATACCTTGTAAAATTCAAGAATTATACGGCATTAGATGCCAAGTGGATGGATGAAGACATGTTGTCCGATCATCCACAGCTTTTGGATGTTTACAAGGAAGCTTTTCAGTTGAGGTCAATTGAGTAGAAGCCGAGTGGATGTCACCACAATGTAAATATCCTAAGTCAAAGTACAGTTGACCATTTATTTGATCATAATTAAAGAGTTTTCCATCCGGGTTAATTATGGTCAAAATAGTTTTTCTATTGGTCAAAGAATTGACTACGGTCAAAGATACTTGACTCTGGTGAAGTAAACTTGACTTCGGTTAAGGAGACTTGGTTCATTACCAAGAGGGTTAACTGCGGTTAACCAGAGAACCACAGAGCTGACTATGGTCAGAGAGTGTTGACTTCGGTCAACGAGACTTGGTATGCACCAAGAGGGTTAACTACAGTTAATCAAAATGTGCCAACTTCGGCTGAAGAGTTGTGCCAACTTCGATTGGAGAGACTTGACTATAATTAAGGCGCCTCGACCCTTGGTCAAAGACTCTTAATTATAATCAAGAGCGTTGACTCCGGTCAACGAGAGAATAAATATATATTTTTTATATTTGTTATGTGTGCACATGTGTTCAGTGGGGACGCCCACCATGACTAGAATTAGTCCACAGTGTGTTATTTGCATGCAAAGCGTTAACAATTAATGGGTACCATGGTGGTGCGCTTTAATTAATTGTTGCATGTACTAGGAAGAGTGATTTTCCTAAGCGCAATGGAGCCTAACAAGAGTCTAGGAGGCGGTTCACGTGACCAAGTGCTTCGAAGACTCCAGAGTTGCCCTTAGTGGCATGTAATTAGGAAAGTAATGTAGAAATTGACAAGTGGCTTGTTGCCAAGAAGGGGAGCTTGAGAGCTCATGTAATTGGAATTCACGTTTGGATTTTGTATGAACAGCTTCCACGCTGAACTCTTGTACTCAGTTTTCTCTCAAGTAATGAAAACCGGGGGGGGGGTCTAGCCCGACGATTGTCCTGGGCCCTAGTATGTCTGTTGAGAGAGGGAGAGAGGGAGAAAAAATGAGAGCATCTTTGCTGTCTTTTACGAAGGAGGTTAAAGTTCCATCGAAAGGAAGTAACGATAGAATACCCTGAGAGGGTGCTGAGTTCTATCCATAGGGGGAAAAACCAGCATTTAGCTGCCAGGAATAAAGGGGAGACTATCCCCATTGTATTTGATGTTACATGTGGTAAAACAATAAAGTCTGCAATTTTCGCGTGCATGGTTTTTGTAAAAGAAAAAGAGAATGATATGCATGCTGAAATGAATGATGCAGACAAAGATAAATTTCAGTTTCTTGTAAACTTTAAAGATTGCTTTTCCGATGCTTGCCAGGGGAGTTACCCCCAGAGAGACTAGAAGATCATTAGATAGAGTTAATGCTTGGTAGTGAGCCACCAAATAGACCACCTTATAGAGTCAGTGCGACTTAGAGAGAGGAGATTATGGCCCAGGTGCAAGACTTGCTGTCCAAAGGGTTGATTCAGCCCAGCTCGTCTCCTTTTTGCTCACCAGTACTTCTAGTACAGAAGAAAGATGGTTCTTTTTGAATGTGCATTGATTATCATGTATGGAATAAGCTGACCATCAAAAATAGATTTTTGATACCCCGCATGATGTGCTTGACCAGCTCAGAGGAGCAACAGTTTTCAGCAGGATAGACTTGAAGAGTGGCTATCATCAAGTTAGAATACAACCACAAGATGTGCATAAGACAGCTTTTCGCACTACATTCGGGTTGTATGAATACTTAGTGATGCCTTTTGGGTTGACAAATGCTCCAGCCACATTCAATAGAATGATGAATCGCATCTTCCGAAAGTACATGCATTTCACGGATACTTTCTTTGATGATATCCTAGTCTTTTCAAAGATAGAAGAAGAGCACAGAGAACATCTTGCTTTGGTATTTCAAGAACTTCGAAATCGTCAGCTTTCTGTCAATAGCAAGAAAAGTGAATTCTTTTTAGAAGAGATCCATTATCTGGGGCATATAATATCCGAGAATGGATACAGATGGATTTTGCAAAGATCCGAGCCATCCAAGAATGGCCTGAGCTGAAAACTGTGCATGAAGTCCGTAGTTTTTTGGGACTTTGCTCCTATTAGAGGAGATTCATTAGGCATTTTGCTGATATAGCAGCTCCACTACATGACCTTACTAAGAAAAATGCAGCCTTCACATGGGGAATATCATAGAAGAAAGACTACAGAGCCTATTCTTGTAGTCCCGGATCTTTATCAACCTTTTGATGTTGATTGTGATGCTTGTGGAGAGTGTGTTGGGGCTGCATTACATCAGAATGGACATGTAGTAGCATACGAGAGCCGAAGATTGCGTGATGCTGAAAGATATGTGGGAATCTATGAAAAAGAATTGTTGGCTGTAGTTCATGCTGTGAACACATGGAAGCATTATCTTTTGGGTGCAGATTTTACTGTTAAAACAGACCACCAAAGTCTGAGATATTTTCTTACTCAGACAAAACTTTCCGAGAAGCATATGAAATGGGCAAATATGCTGTCAATGTATCATTTTCAGATTGTCCATACTTCAGGAATTCGGAACAGAGTGGCAGATGCCTTGTCCCAAAGACCCCAGGTCAACAATGTGACTATTGCTTATCATCAGGACCTGGAAGGCATGAGGGAGCAATATGCTAATGAGGCAGATTTTGGTGAGATTTTACAGCAAATGCAAGAGGGGCAGTCCACCAGTCACTATTCCCTGAAAGATGGGTATCTAATGAAAGATGACTACCTATGCATCACCCAAGTTCGAGAAAGCTAGGCTCTGCGAATTCAAAGGCAAACAAAAAGTGTATGCAAAGTTATCTCCCAGGTACTATGGCCCTTTCAAGGTTACAGAAAGAATAAATGAGGTTGCATACAGGTTAGCATTGCCAAAGCATTGGAGGATTCACAATGCATTCCATGTGAGTCTTCTAAAAAAATTTCAGGGGCCAGATTCTATAGAAGCAATATCAGAGGATCCACCAGAAGTGGATGAGCTAGAGGAGGTTCTTCAGCCAGAGCAGATCGTGTACCATACCGTATGCAAAGGCCCTCAGGGTAAAGAATTTTACAGGTACCTTGTAAAATTCAAGAATTATACGGCATTGGATGCCAAGTGGATGGATGAAGACACGTTGTCCGATCATCCACAGCTTTTGGATGTTTACAAGGAAGCTTTTTAGTTGAGGTCAACTGAATAGAAGCCAAGGGGATGTCACCACAATATAAATGATGTCACCACAATATAAATATCGTAAGTCAAAGTACAGTTGACCATTTATTTGATCATAATTAAAGAGTTTTTCCATCTGGGTTAATTATGGTCAAAATAGTTTTTCTATTGGTCAAAGAATTGACTACGGTCATAGATACTTGACTTTGGTCAAGTAAGCCCGATCTCGGTTAGGAAGACTTGGTTTATACCAAGAAAGTTAACTTCGGTTAACCAAGATGTGCCAACTTCTGTTGGAGAGTTGTGCCAACTTCGGTTGGAGAGACTTGACTATAATTAAGACGCCTCGACCCTTGGTCAAAGCCTCTTAATTATGATCAAGAGCGTTGACTTCGGTCAACCAGAGAATAAATATATATTTTTATATTTTTATTGTGTGTGTACATGTGTTCAGTGGGGACGCCCACTGTGACTAGAATTAGTCCACAGTGTGTTATTTGCATGCAAAGCGCTAACAATTAATGGGTGCCATGGTGGTGCGCTTTAATTAATTGTTGCAGGAAGAGTTATTTTTCCTAAGCCCAATGGAGCCTAACAAGAGTCTAGGAGGCGGTTCGCGTGACCAAGTGCTTCGAAGACTCCAGGGTTGCCCTTAGTGGCATGTAATTAGGAAAGTAATGTAGAAATTGACAAGTGGCTTGTTGCCAAGAAAGAGAGCTTAAGAGCTCATGTAATATGGGATTCACGTTTTGGAATTAGGAGGAGCAGCTCTACGCTGAACTGTGTATTCACTTTTTCTCAAGGAATAAAATACCTTCGGGGGGGTCCAGCCTGACATGTTGTCTTGGGCCCTAGCTGTGTATAGAGAGAGGGAGAGAGAGGGAGAAAGAGAGCGCTTATGAGAGTGTTTTTGCAGTAAATTATGAGCGTAACATCCGACACAGGGGGCATTTGCTCAAGACGCATAGGCGAGATAAGAAGGCACAGCCAAATCCCACACTTTGTTTTTCCAGCGAGATACCACCAACCAACAATGCTCAAGGAGGTGGCGGCCCATGAGATTACAATTGGCAATTAAAAATTGTTCTTCTATGTAAAAACATAGCGTAAACCAAGCAATGGACCAGAGTATACAAGGACAAGAGGCTGGTTCTCAATGATGAGACAAATATACACTACCATGTGTGTCTTAACAAGCCCTCAAAATGTTGAGGCTAGGGGAAAATACCCGATTAGTAGGGACTTTTGACTCCTCAAAATAGACGGTACACCATGTATAGGGTTAGTGGAGATCGTGCATGCTGAAATATGATAAAAATTCAGATCCTGGAGGCACTTCAGATTTTCATCAAGGTCCGTTGACAAGAAAAACGTAATTTTGTCGATGGAATCCTTTACAGCAGCATCTTCTGCCTTTCTTTGAGTTTTGATTGCTCTACGGATGCATGCCTATCTTTAGCTACAGGTACCTTTGATTTACTTGATCTCTTTGTTTCGCTCAAGGCACGTCTGTTTGTTGTGCAGACTTGTATCAGTTATTAGGTTTGTCGATAGATTGCTGAAGCTGTTACCAAATGGTGTAGTGATTTTTCATAGATGCCCTGTTTCACTGCTTTAGCAGGTCCTTCAGAGACCTTGTTGAGCTTGCTTTTAGGCACGTCTTTTTTCACACAACGGACCTGCGTAGGATCTTAGAATCGGGAATTAGGGTTGCTCAGGTCCTTCTCTGCGGTTCTTTCTGCAGGATCCTCCTCTCTATAATGCCTCTCCTCAACTGTGTGTGTGCACATATGGCTAGAAGACTGCCACTAGGGTCTTCACAGGTCCAGCCCACAACCTTGCTCTGATACTCTGAAAGAAAACTGGGTGGAACCTCACTAGACTACAATGCCCTCCACACAAACACACATGAATTGCTGCAATAGATCGAACATAGCTTGTCCACAGTGCAATTTTCCAATGTATGGCTGATCTGAAAGAAAGCCATTGGAAGACAGCCAAGAGAGTTCTTAGGTATGTCAAGGGAACACTAACTCGTGGGATTGAATACAAAAGAAGCAATGATCTAAAATGATTAGGATTTTACTGATAATGATCGGGCAAGATGCTCGGATGACAAAAGATCTACTTCTGGATATTGCTTCAACATTTTATTTTACCTCATATGGGAGCAGCAAGAAACAAAAGCACTATTGCTTTATCCTCCACGAAAGACGAATATACAGCATCGACTATGTAGCCTGCGACGCTATGTAATTGAGAAGGATCTCAAATGGTATTGGTCTTATTGAAAAAGATCCGACCCTGTTATTTATTGATAACCAAAGATCTGTTAATTGGCCAAGGACATTTCACGCTTGGACAAAGCACCTTGAGGCGCAACATCTATTTTGAGCAATGCCTCGTTAATGGAGAACTCATCCTCAAACCAGCTGTCTCTTCCTCTGATCTTGAGAATGAAATCCTCCCATGCTGCTCTCTTAGTGGGGAGGATGTGCCTCTTAACAACAGGCTGCCATTCCATGTTGGAAGTCCCCCTACAATCCAAGAGTCAGCGTATGGCAGCCAAGTAGAGAACTTCCAAAAGGCAACTCGATCTCTTCTTAGATTGGGTGCATAGAGTATCAGATCCAGACTCGTGAGCTTTGGCTGGAATCAAGACTCCATGTGTGATAACAACGGGAAGTGAGGAGGATGAAACTGAGATGCATAGCCTGCCTCGTGATCCAAGGGCACAGCACCAAAAAGTATGCCCTGTTAAGAGTTCATCTATTTTGGTACACTATCTGTTGATGAGCTTGTGCTCTTGGAGGAGGATGTAGATTAGTGCACGAGTGACCGAGGTGTGAAGCTGGCCCCTTGATGACCTATTTGGAGTGAATTTGCTGCTTGATTTCATTTCTTCCCACCATTATTTGACTGTGTGGCAAAGAAGGTTCAACAGGAAGCTACACCATTTGTCTAGAATTTCTCCACTCTAGGCTCTAAGAGAGCCTCAACTGTGATCTCTTGCCTCTTCAAGGACTTCATCTGAGTGATTATCCGAGTTTGTTATTTCTCAGTATCTCAATGGATGGAACCGTTTCTCCAGCAGCTGACAAAGGAGGATCTGGTATGCACGCTGCAGGCAAGATATTGGAGCTGATCTGGTGGTTCACATACAGACTTTATCAGAGATTTAGTCAAAGATTAGTCACACTTTCAGAGCTAATGGGACAGATGTTTTGTGGATTCGTAGGCTCCTAGACTCTTTTTGGAATTGTGCATATTGAGTGTCAGGGTTTTTGCTGCTCTTCATATCACAATGATAGGGGTTTGGGACTACCTTTTTGCTCTCCTACCCCTTTTTTCCATTGTTGAGGCATATACATTTCTCTTCATTTTTAGAACTAATTGAGGGTTGATAGATATTGAGGGGAAGCACTCATGCAATTTCACTCGAACCCACCCTTCTACTCACACTCCAAGTGGGGATACTTCTGGAAAGGACCTTGCAGGCTCACTTTTCAGCGGCTGTCTTTGGCAGGCTATATTGGCTGCTTGGATTGAACCCTGACCGGCAGGGATATGATCTTTTCTTTTCCTTGGTTCGCTATTGGGCCCTATGGACTCTTTTGGAGGGGCAAAAACCATTGTTTTTTGGTGATCCTTCTCTAAACAGGCTCTCTTTTTTCCGGGCGTCCCAGTCCTTTATGATTGTCTGCATGTGGGCCAATTGGGTTACTCTCAGTACCTAGCATATATGCAAGTTTTCTAAAGATGTAATTGCTCTCCTTCTTGGAGACAACCTCTGTTAATATAATCATCTGGATTTCACCCCAAAAAAGTGTTTATCTACACATATGTATGTATGTATGTAATTGTAGACACGCTCGTGCGTGCACACACACACACACACACACACACACACACACACACACACTCAGGCAGTCCTTTTGCCTGCAAGCGGGCCAATTGGATCACTCTCAGTACTTGGCATATATGCAAGTTTTCTAAAGATGTAATTGCTCTCCTTCTTGGAAGAGCAATTACAACTGATGTTAATATAATTATCTGGATTTCACAAAAAAAAGTGTTTATCTACACATATGTACATACATATGTATGTATGTATGTGATTGTAGGCGCACACACGCGCGCGCACACACACACACACAAAGTAGAGCATTGTTCTCCTTATCTTTACCGTTTCCCGCATTCAAGAATGTATATTTTGCTTGGTTGGATGGCTGCTCTAGCAAGAACGATCTTATTATACCTCATTGAAATCATTTCTAGTTCTTTATTTGTGTGTACTTACAGATATGGTCTTCCCTGTGTATGGGGCACATGTGCACCTTTGCCTGTGCTTGCATTTGCATATATATATATATATATATATAGAGAGAGAGAGAGAGAGAGAGAGAGAGAGAGAGAGAGAGAGAGAGAGAGCAGCTCATTGATTATATGTTGATTTTGTACACAGAAGCCTGTGCAAATGACCATATGTATTTCTATTTTGCTGAATGTCTCTTATTACTTCAAGTTATCAGAAGTGCACCGATACATGTTTTGTACTAATATTTTATGTTTCTTTTTCTCTCAGGATATTATTTTGGTGGAGGGGTTGAATTTGGATGACATTGATGTAGGCATTTATGAGCTTCATTGCCTTCCCTTGAAATTATTGGGCTCAGATGGATCTCCTATCCGTTGTATATTAGAGAAATAGGAACACAAATTGAACTTAGTTGGACCAAGTTATATTGATTTCTTGTTAGAAATTATCTTTTTAGTTTTAGATACAAGTTTAAGCTACCTTTGAGACACAAAAACGGTTCCCATGTTCTGAATCTACGTTGGAATTCTAGGAGGTAGCAATGTTTACACAGGTTAGATGAAGTATCAAAATTATACTTACACTGAAACAGCATACCTTTTGATAATAAAATTTCTATAAAATTGGTAATGGTTGGTAAGTCTTGCATGTTTATGTTGCCCTACAAGAAAAGTTGCCCTTGCAAAGACTACAACAAAGGATTCCATTGTAGTCCCCGTTCATGTAGGTATTAAAACAAATTTGCAGCTTCTCATCCCTTGATTAAATTTATGATGTCTTACGTATTGTTAATTAAACATTCCGTAAGATTATTAATTTGATTAGGTGGCTATAGCAAGGTAAGTTAACATTTGAAATTGTTAGCTTGTTAGAAATTATATTTAGATACAAGTTTAAGTTACCTTTGCGACACAAAAACAGTGCCTATGTTCTAAATCTACGTATGAATTCTAGGAGGTATCAATGTGCACAGCTTAGATGAAGTATCAAAATTATACTTCTTACCGAAATAGCATGCCTTTTGATAATAAAATTTGTAATGGATTGTAACTCTTGGATGTTTGTGTGCCCCTTACAAGAAAAGTTGCCCCTGCAATTCCATAACAAAGGATTCCATTGTAGTCCTGGTTCATGCACATATTAAAAGAAAATTTGCAGCTTACTCATCCCTTGACTGAATTCATGATGTCATACGTATTGCTAATTAAGATTATTATTTTGATTAGGTGGCTATAGCAAGGACATGAGGAGGATATTGACTTAGGTTAACATACAATCCAGTTTTTGTTTCAAAATTGGAATTCAATAGCATGATTATCATGTGGTTGCGAATTAGGCTAAAAATTGGCAACATGAGTAGGTTGTGAGCTCCTAGAGCATTTGGATTTGGACTTTGCATAGTGTCATCTGAATCTGCAAAGGATAGTATGGCATCAAATACATGAGAGGCTTTTGTGGTGGTTTCTTACAGTCTAGCCACGGTAAAGGGCCATGACAATTACCTTGCCTATGCTAGGCTGAAAACAACCTGTATCTTTTGCTCTGTGAGCTGTAGCCAATGAAAATGCATTTGATGGCCTTACATCATCAAGCTTATGCCTCCGTTGAGAGAGTACATGTGCATATCCACAAGTCTAATAGATTTTGTATGGAAGGCAGACCTGATGGGTCTAGTACAAGGCTGGCGCAGGTTCTAGTAATCGTATGACTGAGTGCTGTACAATGTTGACAAGTATTCAAAGTCTATATGACAGTTTGTTCGGCGCAGGCACTAAGGCGATTGATGCAGGCTAGACTAATGCGGCAGCTTGACAGCTGGTTATACAGTGATTGATGTAGGCTCTAACAAGAAGTTGTACGGCATTTGACACAGGTTGTACGACGAGTTCACACCACTTTGCACTTATTGTACGGACAATATGCAGCCGTTGAATGGACAATGGGTCTTGGTACTAAATAGTAGGCACTTGCTAAACAGCAAACAAATGATCCTTTAGTTTGTAAAAAGGCCAATATCCCAGACTAATGGTTGATGCATAGAAACAAAAGCCACTCCCACCCAAACTTCATCATGCATTGGGGTCGGCTCCCATCTTTACCCGTCACTTTCTATTCCTTGAGAGGAAGGTGGGCTGAGCAAAGAGCATGGGGGAGGCAAGTAGGAGCAAGAGAACCCACTGTTGGATGTAGAGCAATGGAAATGCAACTGGAATGCTAGGGCGCAAACAACAACTGAGAGAATAAGAGTACTTGCAAATGGATAATGAACTAGATCTCGACAAGTAGTTGTTATGTAGAGGAAGTAAATGATGAGTGGATGTTTGAGGGAGGTGTATAGTGAGTATGATGTTTGCGAACTTGAGAACCATTAATGTTGAAATTTCAAAGTGCACAACATGAGTGGAGTTTCAATAGTATTAATACTGGAGCAATATTATAACGGCACCAAAACTTCTAAGAGTTTCATGAATACAAAGAAGAAGCATTCGTGCTTTGATATTCCAAAAAAGGTCATAAAGCTTTTCATCCGTGCCAAAAAGAGCTAATGATTTGAGCATGCAAAAAGGAGTTAATTGTGTCAAAATTCAATAGTCCTGCAATGCTATGACTTAACATTAGTTCAAAACTTGAAGTCATATCCATGTATAAAGAATGGACTTCTATGCAAGTACTCTAGACTATGTTCCTGTTTCTGAGGAAGTAGTATTTTTTTGTAGATGATGGATTTCCCGGAGGTTGTGGTAGCCATGTGTCGAGTCAGTTGTGTTGATATATTTTATGAATTTTTCTTCAAGTGTATCTACCTTGCCCTTTTTGTCTGTTGTTGCTAGGACTTCTGCTTTGAAATTCTTGTGGAACGGCTTGTACGTGTCGACATCATGTTTCATTTTCAAAGGAGGACTAGTTTTGTGTTGCGCAAGCCATTTTTGAAGGTCACTAGTTTGTCCAATATATCGTTTTGTTGTAGGAATGCATTGAATACAGTATACGTAATAAGGGCCCTCTGTGTCTTCTTCTTTGTCTTCGTCGCCATTTCCTATGTGTAATAGGACATTGAAGAACTATGAGTTATTTCATGAGTACGTGAAATTGAAGGTAGTATGTTTCGTAAGATTTGTAATGAAGAATGTACATGCATTACATCGGTCTTTGGTGGAGTTGGGAAGAAATCAAAATGTTTGCCATATGCTTGTTTTGCAAAATTGAAATCAACAACGGCAGTCACACGTTCTATTGTAATTGGTAGCTCCTTTGCTTTTTTTGCTTGATTACTTTGAAACATGTTGAACTCTGCTACTAGTATCATATTTCTAGTCTTTCGATCTGTTTTGAGGAGCTTGTCTAAGCTGACATTGTAGCCAAAATGGAGAGCTTCAAGGCATAAAGTTGAAATTCCTTCTGAATGTTGATCTATTATAGCTTGTGCTTTTGTTCTCAACATCATTGGAGAAATGAGATCGTCCTTATTTGTGATCTTTCGAATCAGGTAATTTGTTAGCCCTGCATCATTCTTGTATTGAGTTCTGGAACAGGAAAATATGTTAGAATTTGTAAAAGCAAAGAGATGATATTTACCATCAGCCATCATGTCTTCAACTGTAAGTATATTCCTGTGGTTCTTTTCCAGCAATGTTTGCGAGTCGCATTTGAGGTGTATATGAATAAGAAATTTAGGCAAGGAAGATACACTTCGAATAGATGTGCGGGCTTTACTCCTAGGTGATTCCATAATATTTATTGGTGTGAGAGAATTGGACCCCGACATCACTCTACCTCGTCATTGTCCTGAACACTCACAAAACATTTATCATCGCTATATTCATCATCCTCGACATATATGGTGTGTGGATCACTTCTAGCCATTGCCGGTGAGGATGTCCTCTCTCTGGTGGACACTATATACTTGTCAGACAAGCTTGAATCCACGATGAAATGTATACCTCCTTCCATGTCAGTGTGCTCTACCATAGGGACTAGAGTTTGGCCACAAACAGTATCAGCAATCACAGCATTGACTCCATCAAATATGAGGCCTGTAGGAAGCTTATTAACCAAGAAACTTTTGTTTACAACACACTTTCCTTCCTTCAATGGGATTTCTACATCTTGCAGCAGGCATTGAGCATCAAATGCAATGGTTGCTATGGCCATTGTATAAGTTTTCTACACAGAAGTATGCAGAGGGCGTAGTCAAGAGTTGCCAATTGAATGGACACTTTATAAAAAATTCCCAAACCCTAAACGTACTCGCTCACGATTCCTTTTCAACAAACTTATCCCCACACTCTCACTTTTTCAAACTTATCCCTAAACTCTCTCACTCTTCCTCCTAATCTCTCACTTTTCCAAACTTATCACTCCTCCATTTCTCCAGCGCTCTGCCCTTAGCCCAATTCGTCTCACACAGAATCATCCCGCCTCGCCTTTGATTTTTTGCGTTGTGAGAGCGCTTTTGCTTTGCCGAGACCTTGAGAGAGGAGAGAGTTGCAGGCCGTGTGGAGAGAAAGAGAGACAGATTCGGTGACAAGCTTCTTTCGTCCCCTTTTGAGGAGGAGGATTAGGAACTTTCAGAGGATTTGGAGTCCATTTGATGTGTGTGAGGAAGGGAGGAAGCGATCCACATCGACGTCGAAGATGAGCGATGGCGGGACTTTGATTTGGAGAGGGAGAGAGTGCCAACAGAACCGAATGGCCTCTTCTCCCTTGCGGAGGCTCGACAAGGCCTTTGCGCTGGGCGCAAACGAGTGTTGGAAGGACCAAATGCACAGTTTGGTAGGGGAAGACGGGTCTGCGCTGGGCGCAAACCATATGTGGAGGGCCAAAAAGTCCAATCCGCTGGGCTTGGCCATTGCTCAGCCCAGAGCCAAACGGAGCCCAGACTTGGAACAGGCTAGCCAGCATCATGCGAACATATGCATCTCTGGCCTTCCGAATAAGCTTCGCGGGAGAAAGGGCAGCAATACGGAATTTGGGAATCAGTCTGAATTTCCATGCTTTCTTCTGTTCAGCAGAATTTCTCCTGCGCCTTCCCCATCCTTGACCTGCTGGCCGATGCTGCCGAGGGATGAATCATTTATACCACCTCCCAGCTCGGTTACATGGCGCGACAGAGGCTTCACGCCAAGCTGATCATAGCAAGAAATCAAGGCTTCTAGCCGCAGTGCAGCTGAGGAGGTTGTTGGGTACCATACGTAGGTGGGAGGTGGATGAGCCTTCTCAAAGAGGTCTGCTAGAATCAAATTGTCTGGGTAGAAAATTTCCCCCGGTGTTCCGGTGTTACCAATGGCAACATATTCGACTCTCCATCACCAGCAGCACAAGGCACTCGACAGCGTCTTTTGAACTCGCTAAAGAATTCAGCAGAACAATCTTCCACTTCGGTGCTATCACGCTCCACGCTTTTCTGCACTCTTCTTCACTCACTGATATCCTGCTTCCACTCCATTCCATCCACAATCGGAAGTACTTTTTGAAGCCTGGGCTCTTTGAAACTCTCAAGTTCTGCTCGAAGAAGAAAAGCACGTTTCTGTTGTAGTGCTTGTCCAAGATGGTCAGCTTATCTTGAAACAATTTGACGATCTTCACTTTCTTCCCGGAAGAGACTCCACTCTTCAACCGCTCATATCTCCTCCTTGCTATAAGGTTCCGCAAGTTGAGTCGGAATCGACTGAAATTAAACGTTGCTCCAAATACGGGCGGCATTGGAAGGCACGGCATCAACAAGGAGAGCGAAATTGCCACTGTATGTCCCCTAAGATTAAACATCACGAACACCTTCTTGCAGGTGCCAGTCGGGACTATTCGTTGGCTTCTCCCTCCTTGTCTTGTTCATCACTGGCGGATAGTGTGCAAGAGAATAAACAGGACGTAGGTTAAATGCAGAAAGTTGAAGCTAGACTTCATAGGATTGATCGCTTCAAACTCTGACACACGGCCGCATTATAAAATAGAAACAGAGATTCAAAATCCGTCAGAAAGCAACGTCCTCACGAAGTTTGTGATGCCAGGTACGATACAGTTTGGTACAGCAGATGCGAAGTTAAAGGGAGATGAAGGGAGAAGTCTTGTATGCAAACGAAGGTCTTTGAGAAACTGGAAGAGATCCCAAGTTGGAGGTACTTTGCATGTAAGATGACGTAAGTTGGAGGCAATTTGCCTCTAAGATGGTATAAGCTGGAGTTTAAGCACTAGAGGGGAGTATTGACTCTTGAGATTTAGTCCTCGGAGTTGCAGCCATGGATCCATGTCGCAAGGATGCAATGGGAGTGCTGAGATTAGGCCTAGGAGTTGCTGCCGTCGCCGATAAATCATGCCAAGTGACTGTATGCACTTTGCATAGATTGAGGACCTTGAGTATAGTCCACAGGGTTGCACTGTTTGCAATCAGGAGAATGCTCTGCAACCAAGCCCATGTGTGTTTGGTTATCCACAGTATATTGCATTGATCATATGGTCTACAGTTTTGACCTTTACAGTGAATATTTTCCATCTTTTTGAGATGAATTCATATTTCTTCAAAATGTGATGAATATAAAATACAAGCAACAAAAGGGAAACCGGCAGATTATATTGTGTGGTGAAGCCTCTCCATAGATCTGCAAGTGGTGCATGACAATACGACGTTGATGCTGACAAACCCCTCGCCTACAATGCGTGCAAGGACAAGGCAATCTCTCACAAAGCCACTCCAAACTCCTGGGAGGTGGCCCCCTATTCGATGAGCTGTCACTACTCATCCTCTCCACTTGCACACATCCACAACCATCCCCCCAAGTCAAGTCAAACACCCAAACACCCAAATCCACCAAATTCCCTCAAACCCCCTAATCCCCTCTCTTTCACCAAATAACTTGGGGCCTAAATCCCCCTAAATCCCTTCAAACACCCACTCATCCCCCAAAATCTCCCAAGCCCCCCAAGCCCCCTCGAAAACCCTAAACCCCCAATCCCTAGAAACCCCTATTTTGTTAGCATGGGCGTCCGTATATATTGAAGACCATACCAACATCCATACCGATGCTTTGCTTTTATATACCCATAGTCATACTGACGCCCATATCAACAAATTCTAGGAACCAAAAACCCATGCTGTTTGTCTCGCGACGCCATTCTTTTTTTCGTGCGTTCATCTCCCTCGCTTCACTTTCAACTTGCGATCGCCCGCAACCCTTCCCTCCTCACTCCTCCCCTCCCCCTCCCACCTCTCCTCTCCTACATTTTCCCTCTACACCTACTATAAGACTTGTTGCAGCTCCCTCTCCATCTCAAGGTAAGAATTTCTCTCTTCCCCTTCTATTTCAAGCTTGTTTGGTTTCTTTGTCTTTCTTTCTACAAGACTTGTTGCAGCTCCCTCTCCATCTCAAGGTCAGAATTCCTCTCTTCCCCTTCTATTTCAAGTTTGTTTGGTTTCTTTGTCTTTCTTTCTACCTCTTCTCTTGTTTCCCTTCCTCTACTTTCACTTTCCCTTCCTTTCTCTAAAGTTTCTGTCCTCCTTTCATTTCCTTTTCTTTCTCTAAAGGAAGAAATAATACATGAAAAACAATCATGAAAAGAAGAGTATGAAATCTCTACCTATTGTTTTCGTGATTTATCCTTGTTTGTAGGCTTTTCTTTGTCTCCTCAATCTGTACCTTTGGAATGTTGCTTCTCCAAACTCCTCCTTTCACTAATTAGTTTTCTTAAAATGGTACGTTTCCTCTCTTTTATAGGGCAATAAACACGAAACACCTCCTCTTCCGAGTGGGATCATCCGCCGCTGCCAGGACATGTCATTTCCAGGTAGGAATGTGCTTCCTCTCTTTCCTATTTTTCTTTTCATGAATGCATTGGTCTACAGCTAGCACCTTCAGCACTAGCTGCAGTGATGGGTGTAAGAACTCTTCTCCCCTCTCTTTTCCTCTTCCATCCTCTCTTTTCCTTCACTCCTCTCTTTCCCCTTTCTCTTATTTTCACATCCTCTTTCTCCCCCCTCTCTTTCTCTCTTATTTCCTCTCTTTTCTCTCTTTCCCCCCCTCTTTTCCCCCTCTCTTTTCCTCTTTCATCCTCTCTTTTCCCCTCTCTTTTCTTCTCTTCTCCCCTCTCTTATTTCCTCTCTTCTCCTCTCTCTTCTCCTCTCTTCTCTTTCCTCTCTTCTCCCCTCTCTTCTCTTTTTTTCCCTCTTTCTCCCCTCTCTTTTCCTCTTCCATCCTCTCTTTTCCTTCACTCCTCTCTTCTCTTTTTCCCCTCTTTCTCCCCTCTCCTCTTCCATCCTCTCTTCTCCTTCACTCCTCTCTTCTCTTTTCCCCCCTCTTTCTCCCCTCTCTTCTCCCCTCTTCTCTTTTTCCCCCTCTTTTTCCCCCTCTCTTTTCCTCTTCCATCCTCTCTTTCCCCTTCTCCCCTCTCTTTTCCTTCATTTTGATCGTTCCCTTTTCTCTTATTTTCACATCCTCTTTCTCCCCTCTCTCTTTCCCTCTCTTTTCCCTCCCTCTTTTCCGCTCTCTTTTCCTCTTCCATCCTCTCCTTGCCCCTCTCTTTTCCTCTTCCATCCTCTCCTTGCCCCTCTCTTTTCCCCTCTCTCTCTTTCCCCTCTCTTTTCCTCTTGTTTCTCCCCTCTTTCCAAATAACAAATAATAAATAACAAAGAGAGGGATACAACATAATCTCATCATGCATAGAGTATAACAAATATCCAAGAGGGGTTACACACTCGAGGAACTCCTTTCCTACCAGCCCATGGCTTCATTGGGTGTCCTAGCGAGTTTGTTGCATCCATGAGCGACGCGGAGGTAGTGAGATTCTTCTCTCTCCTGTCCCAAAGGACCTCAACTGTTCCCTCTCCTACACCCTTCGGGGGTAGATCAGGGAATTGATAGCTTTACCTACTCAACAACCATCCCCTGTAGCCCCTTTCGAAGGGTCATTACCTAGGCGTACCCATCATGGGTCCAGAAAGAGCGGTAAGGGTTGAGACTACAGTGGTGGCACGAGGGATGTAGATGAGTCTGCACACTCAAGTCTCCTCTTCCTCATGAGATGCAGTACCAATCAGGTCCCTTGCCCTCTCATTCATAGGCCGCAGCACCCCACAGGCCACTTGCTCCCTTACTCCTCACTCCTTAAGTGCTCGCTCCACCCCTCGCTCTAGCTCTGCTACTCCATCCACCGCGAATCCTTCGGACTTTGTTTAAGTCGAGGACCTTTCCTATAGAGTGAAAGTGTTGTGGAGGTTATACCTTCCCGTCCTCATCTGGTTATACCAGATGAGGACGGGAAGGTGGTCACAAGTTACATGAGGAGGTTGGTGAGCACCCACTTCCCTAATGATATATTTAGACCTTGGAACTAACAAGACAAAAAAGCCAAGGATTCCTGCATAGAAGCCCTAAAGAGAATTTCCAAATCCTAAAGGGTTTCAGTTTGAAACAAATGCCATGCTTACTCGCATGGGGGAGCTCCTTAGGTCTCATAGATACGAACTAAGGGAGGTTGTTAAGGGGGGTAAGCACAAGCCAAGGTGGGTGGACCCAAAGGATTGCAAGAGAGAAAAGAAGTTTTACCGGAAGAATCCAAATGCGTTTGAGCCTCAGCGGAGGGCATCAAGAGGATATGCCTGGAGACCATAGGTCCTTCGCACCTCGTCGGGAGTGGTGGTAGACTCGGCAATGAGGCATGGATGGTAAGTATATATTTATCTTCTACTGAATTTCTAATATGTTCAATTGTTCAAATGTCTTGTCATTCATATCTAACTAATTAAATTTGGATCCACCTGTGATTGGAAGGCCTCCATACAATGAGGAGTACATAAGGGCCTTCAAGATTGGAGCCAGGGCATGGTTTAACGAGAAGGAGAGAGAAGAAGTCCACATTGATTGGGAAAGCGTGTGTGGGGCTTAAAGGTTATTGTGCCTTTACCCCGGTTATGTACAATACTCAAACACATATATAAATGAATGAAAAAGAAGATTAGGGTGGTTCTGCACCCACCAAAACTTGTGTGGCTCTCTGTCTCTCTCTCTCTCCTTCTTCCGTTCTTACTTCCGTTGAGAGCACTCTCAACTGGTATCAGAGCCCGAGTGATCTAGCTGAGCGTGTGTGAATGCTTGGAAGATTAGTAGCTCTGTGGGAGGAAGGAGAAGCTTTGTGGGAAGCTTTGTGGGTGACTTTACTTGCATCCGAGTGTGCAGAGACCTTGGAGGAACCTTTGGAAAAGTCACTTTGGCTTTGCGAAGTGGTTTTGAGAGCCTGTTAAGTGGTTTCAAAGAAAAAGTCATTTTTTGAGCTTTTCCCTGTTCCGTTCGACGACAGAGACTCTGTATTGACTTGTAGAGGCAACTATTGCTTGCTTTTGTTTGGAGCAACCATTTGCAGATCTGTCAGTTCTGGCGGACTCAGGAGGTCCTAAAACTGCTATGTTCTCATCATTCGCACTCCAGCGGAGTTTACAAATAGCTCTGTTTCCAAAAACGTTTTTCAGTCCGTGTGTTGGACCCAATGATTGAGACCACGGTTTCCAAAACCGTCTGTCCCATTGCATTCCGGACACCCAAAAACCCCTATCTGTCAGTTCTTACGCGATTCGGTGGAGGATTTTCAGAGTTATAGATCTCTGTGTATTCGATTTCGTCTCTCTGTTATGCATTTTTCATTCTAAGGTTTTGAAACCTTAGATTTATGCCACATGGCAGTGGATAAGTGTTGACTCCCATTTCTCACTCATCGGTTGGGATTTTGGAGTTCTGGCAAAAGAGAGATATTTGCAGATTTTCTTGCCGAGTCCGATTATGCAATGGCGCCCATTTTTTGAGGCATCTCAGGTTCTATTTTCAGTAGTGGTCATTACCGTGGGACTATGATTTCTTGAGCATACCTTATGCAGATCACTTTGGTTGCAATTTGAGCAGTGTGCGCTCGTTTGTGGTATGCATTGGGTTGCAGTGGATGATTTATAGGCCATTTGGATGCATTGCGGTCCTTATTGGATGCGCTGATAGGCCCAAATTGCCTTGTGGGATGCTATTTTTTATGGACGCTTTGCACATGGATCCTATTTTATGCTGAGGGACAGCTTTGACACATTGTAGGTGATGCACTGATAGTGCTATGCTCTCTTGGATGAGATATTATTGATGCATATGCCAGTGGACAGTGTTTATGCTTGAGTCATTTGGCACTTATTGGCATTTTCTTTTGGGCCAGATTTGCTCATATGGATGCATAGTATATGCACATGAGTCAGATGCATCTTTTGATGCTTTGAGCTTTGAATTTTGGTGATATTTCACTCTATTGTGGCATACACATTTGGGTGCACCTGGTATTTGGTGTGATTCTCTCTTGAGGCACTAGCATTTGGGATTTTGCTTTATTTGCATCATGGCATCCTCTTCCATGTCTGAAAAGGAGTTTTTCAACATTAAAAAGTTTGATGGGACAAACTTTTCTTTGTGGAAAGAACAAATAAGGGATGTGCTTATTCAAAAGAAGCAGATTAAACCCTTGGCAGGGATTGAGAAGCTAAGCCTGCAAATATGTCTGAGGATGATTGGAATGAGTTGGATGCATTAGCAAAGTCTACTATTAGACTTCATCTTGCAGAGTCAGTTTATTTCACAGTAGTAAATGAGCAGACTACGGAAGATTTGTGGAAGAAACTGTGTGCCACTTATGAGAAGGAAACTGCCTCTAATAAAGTTTACCTCATGAAGAGGTTGTTTGAGCTGCAGATGAAGGAAGGGGTCTCCATTGCTTCTCACTTGAATGAAGTCAATATTATTTTCAGCCAGCTTCAGGCTCAGGAAATGAATTTTGATGCAGAGACTAAGGCAATATATCTCTTATTTCATTGCCATCCTCATGGGATACCTTCCGTACAGCTGTCAGTAACTCTGCACCTGGTGGAGTACTGAAATTTGATGATGTTGTGGGTAGCTTGTTGGCTGAGGAGATTAGACGAAAGTCTATGGATGGCAACAAGCAGGATGCAGCCTTAAATGTGCAAAGGGGTAGATCACAGTTCAAGGGGAAGTCGCAAGAAAGAGGGAAGTCTTGTAGCAAATCCAGGGCACGAAACATTGAGTGTTACCACTGTGGCAAGAAGGGCCATATGAAAAAGGATTGCTACAAGCTAAAAAGAGAGCAAAAGGATAAGAAAAAGAATACAAATTGGGGTGCAAATCAAAAGGAAGAGAGTCCAAGGGAGGACAAAGGAAAAGTGAAGATCGAGGAGATCAATGCAGTCACACATGATAGTGACAATGATGTTCTCTTCATGTCTACTTTATCTGCAGAGTTGCTTACCACTTCAGATGATGCATATTCCTAGGATTGGATTTTGGATTCTGGTGCTTCAATCCATGTTACTCCCCATAGGGAATGGTTCTTCACTTATGATAGTGGAAAGACAGGTTGTGTGCATCTTGGAAATGACTATGCATGTGACATAGTGGGAGCAGGTGACATAAAGTTTTCTTTTGCAAATGGGTCTGCATTTGTTTTGAAACATGTGAGACATGTGCCTAAGCTGACCAAGAGTCTTATTTCAGTGGGTCAGCTAGATGATGCTGGTTTTCACACCACTTTTGGCTTTCAAAGTTGGAAAATTCAGAAGGGCTCTATGCTTTTGGCCAGGGGTGCCAAGTGTGGGACTTTGTATCCCTTACATGTATCAGGGGTATTTGATCATGTTGTTGCAATAACCGAGCAGCCAAGCACTTCTTTGTGGCATTGCAGGTTGGGGCACATGAGCCAGAATGGAATGAAACTCTTATGCCGTTTGGGTTATGTACCGCATTTGAGTTTCTCTGATTTTGAATTTTGTGAGCATTGTCTCTATGGGAAGTAGACTAAATCAGCCCATAAAAGAAGGGGAAAGAAAGAGTTTGAAAAGCTTGATTTGGTGCATTCAGATATATGCGGTCCCATGCCTACACGGTCATTAGGCAGGGCTGAATACTATGTGACATTCATTGATGATGCAACTAGGAAAGTGTGGGCTTATGCTATAGCTCGGAAGAGTGATGTGTTCCAGGTATTTCATAAATGGCTGGCCTTGGTTGAGAATCAGTCAGGTAGAATGCTTAAATGGCTATGGACTGACAATGGTGGAGAGTATCTCTCTCATGACTTTCAGCATTTCTGTGATACACATGGGATTAAGAGGGAGCTCACATCCCCTCGTACTCCAAAGCAAAATCCAGTTGCACAAAAGATGAACCGTACCATTCAAGAAAGGTTGCAATGCATGCTTTCCAATGCAAGTCTTTCTGGTGGTTTTTGGGCTGAGGCAATGAAGACTGTAGTGCATGTGATCAATAGATCACCTAGTAAGAGTTTGGATGGTGGTTATCTTGAAGAGGCATGGAGTGGCAAGAAGCCCTCTTACTCTCATTTGCATATATTTGGGTGTGAGGCATATGCACATGTGCCAAAAGAGCTTCGAAAGAAGCTAGATCCTAAGTCTAGGAAATGCATCTTTCTGGGTTATGGTGAAAGTGGAGAGATGGGCTATCGTCTCTGGGATCCAGAAGCAAAGAAGATCATACGCAGCCATGATGTGGTCTTCAATGAGAAGAAGATGCATAAGGCACCCATGAGGGATGTGGAAATGAGGAGAATCACTTTCCAGGATGTGAATCTACCTGCATATGTTGATAGACAGCAAGCTCTCCATGCACCAAATGTACAGGAAATGGAACCACCAAGTACTCCCACAGGTATACAATCAAGGGTAGATGATGGATCATCTATTGGTGGAAATGATGAGCCAAATGTGGCTGATATGCAGGTGGGATAGCAAGCTGAAATGCCATTGAGAAGATCATCTAAAGTGTCTAGGCTGCCTGATAGGTTTGTTCTAGGGGTAGACTATGTGATGCTTACTGATTGCAGGGAGCCTTCTTGCTACATAGAGGCTATGATGCATGAGGATCAATGCAAGTGGGAGTATGCTATGCAATCAGAGATGAGTTCACTTATGAAGAATAAGACTTGGGACTTGGTTTCTTTGCCACATGGAAAGAAAACATTGCCATGTAAATGGGTCTACAAAATGAAGGTCACAGGTGATGATGTGCCTAGGTACAAGGCCCGTTTGGTTGCTAAAGGGTTCAAGCAAGAGAAGGGTGTGGACTTTGATGAGATATTCTCTCCGGTTGTGAAGATGACCACACTTAGATGCATGCTTGGACTAGTGGCAATAGAGGATATGGAGCTTATGCAAATGGATGTCAAGACAGCTTTCTTACATGGGGATTTGCATGAGGAAATTTACATGGTGCAGCCGGAAGGCTTTGAAGAAAAGGACAAAGAGCATTTAGTTTGCAAGCTAAAGAAGAGTCTATATGGTCTTAAGCAAGTGCCTAGAGAATGGTATCAAAAGTTTGATGCTTTCATTCGGTCCCAGGATTTTAGAAGGAGTGAAATTGATCACTACCTCTACACTAAAAGGGCTAAGGATAATAGCCTGATAATCCTAGCACTATATGTGGATGATATGCTATTGGCTAGCAAGAATACTTATGAGCTAGATGCATTAAAGGCCAAGTTGCATGAGGCCTCTGATATGAAGGATTTGGGATTTGCAGGTCATATTCTTGGTATGCGCATCATGCGTGATCGGAGTAGGAAACTTCTTTGGCTTTCACAAAAAGAGTATGTTACAAAAGTATTGCAGCGTTTCAATATGGAGGGGGGGAAGGCGTGAGTACTCCATTGCCTCCATATGTGAAACTGAGTCATACAGATAGTCCCAAATCAGATGAGGAGAGGGCCATGATGGCCAAGGTTCCTTATGCATCAGCAGTTGGGAGTCTTATGTATGCTATGATAGCTACTAGACCAGACATTGCATTCGCAGTGGGAGTTGTTAGCCGGTATATGGCTAATCCAGGAAAGAGGCATTGGGAGGCAGTTAAGTGCATCATGAGGTACATGAAGGGTACCAAGGAGATGTGCATCTGCTTTGGTAAAGGAGACATGCGTGTACTTGGGTACACAGATTCAGACTATGTAGGGCATGTGGATAGTAGGAGATCCACTTCTGGTTATGTGTTCACCTTTGCACGTGGTGCAGTGTCGTGGATGTCTCGCGCACAGAAGTGTGTTGCTTTGTCTACCACAGAGGCTGAGTATGTTGTTGCAGCCACAGAGGGTTGCAAGGAGGCTATATGGCTTGATCGGCTAGTGGGAGATTTGGGGATTCATACAAGTGTACCGACATTGCATAGTGATTCCATGAGTGCTATACAGAATCCGGTCTTTCATGCAAAGACCAAACACATTGAGGTCAGGTACCATTTCATTAGGGAGGTACTTGAGGACAAGTGCATAGAGCTTGTCAAGGTTCATATAGATGATAACCCTGCAGATATGCTGACGAAGAGTCTACCTAGTCAGCGGTTTGAGTATTGTCGTGTATTGATGGACATTGGATAGTATGCTCACTTGTTGTTCTCCCTTAAAGGCACATTGTCCTTTAAGGGGGAGGTTGTGGGGGTTAAAGTTCATTGTGCCTTTACCCCGGTTATGTACAATACTCAAACACATATATAAATGAATGAAAAAGAAGATAGGCTCTAGAGTTGGGATCACTCAATCTCAATGAAGGTTTGTGTGTCAGCTCATTAGATTTGACATTGCTTTCAAGATATGACAATGAGCTACATCTGCTTACAGACACACAAGAAAAATCAGATGGCATAAGAAACTGGGATTTTCACCACTGCTCAGGGAAAGGCTTGCCCAAGGGCAACAAGGTGCCGACAGGGTACTTTGATCTAGTGGAAAGTGCCATAGACTCGGAATCTGTACATTCTTTCCTAGATGCCAAGGAAGTAATATCAAGAAAGGGGAGCTTGGAATGATATAGCTGATAAAGATGAAACAGTGCGCACAAAGTCCAGCTTGAATTTTCCCACTAACATTAAAAAAAGTGTGTCACTTTTAGATCTTGACATAATTTCAGGCCCTGCAACCAACTTGTTCAATGTGGAGGAAGCCATGGAATCTGATAGAACGTTGGATTTTGGTTTCTAGATTCCAAACTCGTTGCCTCTTGTAAGGCAATTCGCAGAATGTACAGAACAGCAAGGCTTTGAAGAGGTTGGCTCGATCTGCAGCATGGAATCAAATCTTGTCTCTAAAGTAGCAGAAGAAATTATATCAAGCACAAGTCATGGATTTCAGGAAGAGCAGGCAAGACTCTTGCAGGATGGGAAAACCAGGGGTTTTGGGAACACACGTCACCAAGATGAAAGAGAAATAATATCTAAAAATGGAGTCGCAAAGCCAAAAGCATCAGTTGGCTAGAGAGTGAAGAGTTTTTTTGCTTAGGAGCGCTGTCACGCGAGGCCACCCCTAGCAGGGAGTCCCAGGCACGAACCGTAAAAACGGCGGCCACACGCGGCATGAAGAGCAGATCTCCAGTTCGATTTTGGTGAGGCAGTTTGCAGGGGAATGGAATTATAGCCCCTCCAGTTTCCTTTGCAAGGGAATGGTAAGATCATGCTTGAATGTTTATAACTCCACAACTCCTTTATTAAGTGTTAAAACATAATATTTATTCCTTTATGGATGAATATAGTGGGTATTATTCAATGGGAACTGGAAACATCTCCCGGTTGGGTCTGCCCTGTACGAAAAAGAAAACTGCTCAACTAAGGGCTCAGACCCGTGGAAAGGTATGTGGATAGCTTGGGAGTCTTTGAGGTCCTACGTGATTTGGAAAGGATTCTCAAGAAAAATGGGCACCTTCGTGGCCAATGACTCAATCTGGTTCTCAGTCATCTAACACGCCACCCCACTCAGGGAAGACGAAATCAAAAGCACCTTGAGACTCAACAAGAAAGGAATATGGGTCTGGGGTGACATGTGGGATAGAGAGCAAAGGAAATGGATAGGTAATGATCGGCTAAAGCTTATATTTAATCTGAATAGATTCGACCTGGAAATGATAACAGCGAGACAAAACTTATGGAACAGAGACCTGATTTCTTGGATGGGGGGAAGATCTCCGATGAACAAAGAATTTCGGTGGGCAGGTCACCAGACTGAGCTTTTCCCGGTCCCCATCTTTGTTGAAGGGCAGGAAGAGCTTCTTGCCCAGTTTGTGCGTGCGTGTGTGCTACAATATACACCATTGCTTTGCAGTACATTGTGAAATACTACATAAAAATGAGATGTTTTACATCTTGGTGGTGTAACATATTAGTGACTTTAATTGGCATTTTTAGACAATAACATTCAATTGACTTTAATTCCAAGCACTACCAATCCAATAGCAAATAAGCAGAGTGAACTAAAAGACATATTTTACACTCCACACAAGTAACAACATTTCAAGCTCATTGCTTTATTTTTGCGCAACACATCCAACATTGGATGTGATTTCCCATGTGCTACACCTCTAACACTAGTGGTCATCCTTTTCAAAATGGGGGAAAGGCATGTTCCCTTGCGATTGCAAATTTATGGAGAGAGTTGTGCAGACTCTCCGCCATACGTTATGTATGAATTTTCTTTTTTTCTTCCCTTTCCCCTCTCTTCCCCGTCCTTGTGCACACATCCTTATGAGCACCTTCTTCTCATGCACATTTATATTACCATACCAAACCTACTAATCTCTTTTCTTTTCCTTTGTTTTGCTCGAGTTTACAAATTCGAAAACAACCATCATACTTTACACAAACATATTCTTCAAAAGGTACACAACATAACCTTTTACGTGTGTTATAATTTGAAATCAAGCTTCATTAGAAGATAGGCATCGAGATGTATCTTTACTCTAGAATACAATCTTGTCACACTTTCTATTCTGTAATGCGTAATGTCGGCAGATATTGAACTCTCATATTAAAAACTTGATCTAATCCATGTGCTTACTATCTAACCTCACTCTATTAGTCATGTGTAACGTCAATACAACTTATACTAATAATCCATGTGATCAATATCTAATCAATATCTAACCTAACTACGAATCATATGATGAATATCAACCTCACTATGACTCATGAGATTAATAAATAACCACAAGAAACATGATCCATACCACTCATGTGTAACGTTGCATGTTTACATCCAACCTCACCAAGCATTCTAGTTCTTAGAGTTTGAAAGTGAGCTTGCTGTAAGGTCGAGAGTAGGGAAAGGTGCCATGCAATTGTCCACATTGCAAGGGATAGGCCAAGCATTCATTGATCATATTCAAAAGTAAATTTTATTTTAAAACTATTTCAAATCCTAAACAAAAACTACCAATTCCATTTATGTTCCCTCATGTCCATAGATCATTGCATTATGAACTAGGGTCTTGTAATAATATGCATGGCTTGAGAGCATCATTGCTAGGGAAATTTCTTCTAAATACTGATTGATGAAACCCTATCCAATTTTCAAAACATCGAGCCTTCTCCAATGAAGTACATGAGATATCTATGCAAAGAAGAACATAATAGAAGAGATCTACAAAACACTAGCTATCACGTGCTTGATGTGAGGATTCATGAAATCCAAAACACTAGCTACCACGTGCTTGATGTAAGGATTCACTAAATCTAAATTATGTAGAGCTATAGAACACCAAACTCAAACAACATCGCTACTAGTAGCAAACCCAACAAGAAGAGAGATGCAAAAAAGCAGGTTGTCCCCAATCCATTAGAACAAGCACTCAACACACTACAATACAAGGAGGCATGAGTAGAGAACTCAGCTGACCACCAAGTAGCCACACAAGCAACAAAGAGGAGTGGTAGCATAACAAAGAGGAGTGCTGTAGCCTACCTTTCTATCACACAAAGAGTCTTTTCTAATTAATCTTATCCTCTTGGCCAAAGTAGCGTACCTTTCTCTCACACAAAGAGTCTTTTCTAATTAAGTTTATCCTCTTGGTCAAGTCAAGAGTGCTGCCCCATCAATAATGCTTTCAAGAGTTGTAAATTTGACATCTAGTAAAATTTGAAATTATTAACTCAGAAGGGACTACTTTACACACGAACAATGTGGGTATTAGCTACAGTTTAAATACTAAAAGATACATGTTGAAACATTATTTCTTTGGCAGAAAAGAACTCTTGGAGCAACACATTTGTTCAAGAAGAAAATTTTAAAAACTTGCTACAAATGTTTTTGAGTATATTTAACACTAATAGGTGCTTTAAAAACATGATGTATTTCATAGAAATTTATATTGATTCAAGGTTATAATTATGCATTATCCAAGATCAACAATTATACCACTTTATTTTTAAAACTCTTTCAAAGAGCATATTTTAGTCAGCAAAAATGTAGACCGTGCATAATAGCAGTGGCATCATACAACTCTTTGATGGTAAATCCATCTATTTATCTACCTATCTTCACATGCATCCATCCATCTCTCCCTCTCTCTCTCTCTCTCTCTCTCTCTCTCTCTCTCACACACACACACACACACACACACACACACACACACACACACACACACACACACACACACACACACACACACACACACACACACACACACACACACACACACACACACACACACACACATGCATGCATGCACGCAACCCTACCTTTCCCCATACAATCTATGTGTAAAGTACACATGATATAGTATGAATGCCATAAATTTATGCGAGTAACTTTACTTTCACTTATAAGCTAAAGGAGTATTATGATTCATGCAATTCACTAGCAGATATTCGATACAGCATCATATCTACTTATATAAATCAATGAATTATCCATACATGCCCTTTCACAAATGTTGCATGTACTTGCTATAAATATTAAATCTCCAACATGTTAATGTCCCATGAACAAGTTTGAAATAGAGCACATAACTAAAATATTTAATATGTATACATTTTCAAGCATTATGAATATCATTATGGTAGAAATTTAATATGCTCTTTAGAAATTTAACTTTGATATAAATTTGCTCCGTAATGTGTAAGCTGGAGTGTAAGCTACAATTGTATGAGTTCAAGAAATTAAGCCATTTTGCCTTCACAGTTTATAAGAGTATCCTTTACTTAATTTGAATCCATGTTGATTTTGCATCTGCATCATCAGTACTCACATTTTTACTTAAAGTATACATGTAAGAGTAGGAAGTTAGTAGCAATAGCAGTAGCAGGTGAGGTTGGGAGGGTAGGAGGTGAAGCTACAATCGAGAGGACCCTCCATTGAGGAGGAGATGACAAAGGGGAGGAGTGAAATGTGCTTGGTGAACGTTCGTTTGTAGTAGTGAGACGTGAAACTCCATAGCACGCAGCCATGCATGCATGCATGGGATGAAATGACACCACGTGGCGGTTGAACAGCCAATGATAGTCTCACTGGCACCGGTGGGAGATGGCGGGTCCACCTAAGAAACGCAGGTTTGAGGCGGCGCTCCTCCTCCAGAGAAGAAGCTCAGGGGTTTGGGGTGCTACATCTTTATTTAGGTATAACTTGATGCTTTGGAGGGTACTAATAGGCAAGTTGCCTATGAAGACTAAAAGGATCACCATTTTGTGTGCTCTGCAAATCTACAGAGTAGCATCTATTTCATATCTTGTGAGAATGTCCTATAGTAATACTTGTTTGGAGGACTATTTGGTGGTTTAACATCATGCATATTTTCTTTCCTCTAAGGTGGAAGTTGGCCCTATTAGGAGGTAAGGGTTGTATCAATGATGTTCTTTGGAAAGTATGGTATATTATTAGGGCGGTAGTAATAAGTTGCATCTGGCGGTCCCAAAATAGGGTGATTTTTTAAAAGCATTTTCGAGTAGGTGGGTGGTTCAAGGAATTAGAGGCTCTACATAGGATGTCCCTAAGAGTTTAAGTGGGGATTCTATACGACCTGTGAGGGATCTTTGCCGCCTATGAACCTCAAAGTGGAGAATGCATGATTTCAATAGATCTGCCTTTTTTCCCCCCATCTATAATATATTGAGTGTTTTATTTAGGGAAAAAAAAAAAGAGTGACACTTGATAAATTATTGTTAAATATACTATCGTATATGAGATCTATCCTAGTGTGCCACATGGCAAACCCACCAAAGCTTAACTTGAAAGACTCTACCAAAGCATACCAGATTTTAACAAATGAGTCGTCACCCTTGCCATATCCAAAGGACACTAGCTATATCAAGCTAAGTAACCAGCCTTTGCTATACTAAGGAAGGGGACAAATCAAAGGAAAAGAAGGAAAACGTTATAGTCATTTGAAAATTATATATCTTTTGCAATTTGAGGGTAGCATGAAGCGTAAAGTTTTGTACTAAAATTGATTGGTATTCAAAAATGTGTAGCTCCAAGAGTTCTTGTCTCTTGAACAAATGTGTAGCTCCAAGAGTTTTTTTCTGCCAAAGAAATAATGGTTTCAACATGTATCTTTTAGTACTTAAATTCTTACATATTCAAAAATAATAAAATGCAGCTTAAAGGCCTCTTAATCAAAACCACTGTGGTTTTTTTAGAAGGCGTCTTGAACTTGGTGAAATTTCTGACCTTGGGATCTATTATACAAGAACTTAAGATCCTTGTGGAGTCACAAATCTATCTTTACGGTAAATCTCTTTATTGTTCCACGATGGTTTTCTCTTTCTCCTTGGGATATCAACCAATTCTCATTCAAGAGATTTGTCTTTGTAAATCTCTCGATCATTTCGAGATGGTCTCCTCTTTGTCCTCGGATATCAACCAAATTGCACTCCAGAGAGTGTAGAGCTCACCCTTGTTTTGGTTAAGTTGTTTAGCTCTATCCTTGAAGTTTTTAACGTCATCTTGTCGTATTGCTTTTGAGCATCAAATTTGTCATTCTCATATTGTGTTGCCATCCGTGTTTGTGCTTCTCCACACCAATTCAGAGAAGATACCTTGCTTTGCTTGAGATATTAATGCAAAGATTTGATGTTGAAACAAGAGGCGATGAGTGCTTGAGTTTCGGAAACAAAGTTTTGCTAAGAATTCCATCCCCACTTAAGATTCAAATCTCGATGGAATCTGTTGGACACACTCATTGGTAGAGTATTTGACTTTTATCCTATTTGAAGCGAGCTTACAACAATTGAGTGCTCTTTCAAACGAGATGTCTCACATGAAATGCAATCGGTTACTTTTCTAGCTGGATTTTGATACCGTGAATTGCCACTTCTATTCTTGAACTTAGTCCCCTCCCATTGGGAGACGTAGCACTACCTCACTAGGGCCAGAGTTTAGCAACTAGGAGCTTGATTACATAACGTCTTTATTAGCACTGCCCTGTTAGGGGTAGAGTATAGCAACTAGGAACTTGCTTTTTCTAGGTGCCCACCATCTAAAGCGCAGTTGCCTTTCTCTCAACTTTAGCCATTGATTCCATGACTTTTGCATTTGGATAATTCTAATATGTTGGATGCCTTTCCTCGTGAGGGACTACCTTCGAGTTTGAGATCTGGATCTTCCTTCTCAAGCATGTGTGTGTCTTGGTTTGCTTATTTGCATATATAACAATGTTGCGATTTAGATCTCAGGTCTTAGAGTTTCACCAAAGGAAAATTGGGGTATACAAATGAGCTACACAGGCCACCTGCATGAAATATGACAAGCCAAGCTTACTACGCTCCAAAAACCTTCAGCTTATTTCAATTTTTAACATGAGGAGAGAGAGAGAGAGAGAGAGAGAGAGAGAGAGAGAGAGAGAGAGAGAGAGAGAGAGAGAGAGCTCGACACCATGAGCCTCTTGTTTTTTGGAGGACTACAAATAATTCCACTCTCACCATTTACAAGAAAATGAAGTAGATGCCATCAAGGGACAGATTCATCCTTAGTAACCATTATCTAAAAAATTAGGAAAAACTAGACGGAGATAGCAGTGATCCTCCCTTGCATTTGCTCAATGAGAACTTAGAATTGTTCAGGAGCCACCTTGTCAAAAACCATCATAGTTTTAGTGTTTACCATAACCTATCAAAAATCCAAGTGAAAATGGTGAATCGCATCATGTGTAAATATATAGGAGGAATGTAGGAATACATCATCGCCAATGGATCAAAAGGTATCCAAGGCTATTGGGCCATACATCACTACCCACCATCAGCTCGAATATACCTATTTTTTTTGGGTTCATGGAATCCAAGGCCAATAAGCTTAGTGAACCTAATAGAATTGAGTAATTATAGACTAGAGGCAAAACAAAATGACATCATAAGGGTTGTATCACAACTAAATGGTATCTTTAGAATCTCATCAAGAGACTTGGTTTCATGTTTTGGTGGTGGCATTTCACTAGTTGGAATTCCTTTTCATGTGGATTGGAACTTAAGGGACATGTGAGATTTATGAAAATAATGAATTATCTCAAATACGTCCTTTAAGGGTAGGAGGGGAGGGGTGGTAAAGGCAATGGGAAAGGGGGGTGGTTAAGGCAATGAGAAAGGGAGGTGGGGGAATTCCTTATGTTGTGAGGAGATGTTTTTGTAGATATGTAGCAGTAACATCTCAAGCGTTTTAATTCAATGTAGTACTCTCGAAGCTTGATTGTTTCCTTAAGATGCTCAGTAATGCTCGAGCATCTTCTTGCTACATATCTACATATTCATCCTTAGTAAAATTGATCATTGGGTCACAAAGTTTTTTATTGATCTTGCATGAAACCACCAGTGTGTGTGCCTTCTATTGTAGCTTAGCCATTGCTAGAAACTCCTCTCTTAATTGCTACCTCAATTATTTTGGTTCCCTCATCTAGAGAGAGAATGGGTTCGTAGGTCTCATGGTGCTTGCCACAACCCAATAGGCCTACATTGCACAACATCCAGGTCCTGTTGATTCCTGTGCAACCCCTCTATATAAGGGATTGTTGCGGATCTCCAAATGCATGACATATAAGGGAGTGTTACACTTTTGTTGGATCCCATGCTCTAGACCTCCTAGTGCTATTTCCCCTACCCTTTCCCTATAGCACTCTTTTATTTCCCCTTGATCATTATGTCATGCACCAAGGGAAAAACATCCAAGATAGTCATCCTTATTTCCCCCTTTTTCTACTTCATGATATAACCCTTGAAGTCCCATAGCATAACTATGACACCATCATAAAAATTCCTCAAACACAATAGCAAGTCTAGCCTTGTTGCATCTACTACAATTTCATGACTGATTACAAAAGTACAAGGCCACGAGTGGAAGCTTGAAATCATGCATTTAGAGATCCAATGAAGATCGAACGAGGAGCATAATATCTGTTAGTTTCCACCACCACCAAGGAGTCGACCTCCCAAGGTAGGAAAGGCAACCTGATCTCATTTCTTTGGTTTCCATTTTCATTGTCTACAATAGCTCACCTGTAATGTAGCTTGGTTTCCCATTTTCATCTCACATTTTCTACAAGTCACAGTAATGTAGCCTGGTTTTCCATTTTCATCATTAGATTTTTTCTATAACACGGCCTAAAACCATTTTCATCGTCACATTTTCTGTAATGTAGCTTGGTTTCCTATTTTCATCATCACATCTTCTACACCCACTTGTTGTGGAAACCATTTTCATCGTGTATAACAATTCACATGTAATGCAGCCTAGTTTCCCATTTTCATCATCAAATTTTCTATGATGTAGCCTGAAACCATTTTCATCTTCACATTTTCTGTAATGCATCCTGGTTTACCATTTTCATCGTCACATTTTCTACAAGCACTTGTTGTGTGGGAGAGTCAAAACGTGTATCACCAAGAGAACAAAGTGGATCTCCTGACTTTTCTTCGACAATTTTCTCCCAAATCCTGAACAAGGACATTAGGGGAGAATTGGGGTCTCCAAACGGCCCCCAATTAGTGTTTCCTAATTTCAAGGGATTAGTGAGGTATTTGAGGTGTACCAATGGGAGTGCTCCTTTTTGTGGGGAAATGCCATGTTGAGGTGGAGGGTGGGCAGACTTGCAAACAGCCCCTATTGGCTGCTCCTCTTACACCAAGGACCACTCAAACCATCCCCCCCCTCAACCCATGCTTGACCCTTCTCCCATATGCACCTACCCCAAACAAACCTACAAGTCATTCAAGAGGTGGTGGGCCCTTCTGGGCGAATTTTTCCCCCCTCTCAGCTTGTTACAGGCCTGCCCCCTCCTCTTCTCTGGTCCAACTCCATTCTCCCTCCATTTTTTAAACGTGGGAACTCATTTGGCATCTTCTCTACCCCCTCCTGCTTTGGTCCACTGTGTTTCTCCCTCTCCAGCACCTCCTGCAGCAGCTGCTCATTCTCTCTCCATTCCTAGATACAGCACCTCCTATAGCAGCAGCTGCTCCTCCCCCTTTGCTCTTTCTCCCTCCATTCCTAGCTACAATACCTCCTAAAGCAGCTGCTCATCCCCCTCTACTCTTTCTCCCTCCATTCCTAACTACAGCACCTCTTGGAGCTTCTCTCAACCTTTAGTTGTACCCTCTATAACTTCTCCCTCTCTCTCCCTCTATCGGAGCTGCTCTCTCCCTCCAAGCTGCACTTTCTAGTCCACTGTTGTTGTTGTGACCTCTGTACAAGCATGATGAGGAGACCATACATGTACTCTATGTCCCACAGGAGCAAAAATGCACTGGGTGAATGGGTGCCTTGCACCTACAGCTTGAATGATTGGATAGTCATGAGAGGATCTGCCAAGGGTCCACATAAGCTTCCAAAGAGCAAAAGAGGTGATCTTTTGCATGAATGGAAGGGCCGCATCATGAAGTTCAAGCTTGGGAAGAAAGGATTGCTTGCAAAGGTGCAACACATCTACATGGGGAAGGACATGTGCCTTCCTCCGTCAAGCAATCAATCAACAATACCATCGCATTGTAAGTCTGCATTTTGTGTAAGATTTTGAAGTGTAATGAGTCAAAGTTTTCTAATCTGGATTATTTATCAAAAGTTATCCGCCCTGCAAAACGGCAAAAAGTTATAATCTACAGCCTATGAAGCCTATTTCTGACCTAAATATCTTTCCAACTGTGAAGAATTCAGTCTAGGTCTGAACTGGACAGCTTGAAACCATTGGACAAGCTACAATCTTGATTTTAAAAGCATTTCAATCTGCAATTTATAGGAAAAGTTATTATGCCTTGTATGCCCATGATTTACAGTTTTGACAGTTTATGACAACAGTTGGAAAAAGTGAGCAAGAGGCTATTTTTGGCAGTTAATATTAGAGAATCCATAAGGAATTTGAATCTGTAGTAAATTGGAAGTTTTTAGAGCTATTAGTTGGTTACAATTTTTTTTATATAGTTTTGGCGTCCAAGTTATTATTTAAAATATATTGGCTATTCAAAATAGGGAAAAGTTATTGCAGACTGCTGTAATTTTAGCAATTTGACTGGCATTTGGATTGCCATTGCAATTGGCATTTTCTTTTGAGCCAAATTTTCTCATATGGATGCATAGTATATTCACATGATTTAGATGCATTTTGATGCTTTGAGCTTTGAGTTTTTGGTGATATTACCGTCCATTGTGGCATACATACTTGGGTGCACCTGGTATTTGGTGTGATTCTTTCTTGTAGGCACTAGCATTTGGGATTTTGCTTTATTTGCATCATGGCATTCTCTTCCATGTCTAAAAGGGAGTTTTTCAGCATTAAAAAGTTTGATGGCACAAACCTTTCTTTGTGGAAAGAACTAATAACGGATGTGCTTATTCAAAAGAAGCAGATTAAACCCTTGGAAGGGATTGCAGCTAAGCCTGCAACTATGTTTGAGGATGATTGGAATGAGTTGGATGCATTAGCAAAGTCTACTGGTAGACTTCATCTTGTAGGGTCAGTTTATTTTACAATAGTAAATGAGTAGACTACGAAAGATTTGTGGAAGAAATTATGTCACTTATGAGAAGGAAACTGCCTCTAATAAAGTTTATCTCATGAAGAGGTTATTTGAGCTGCAGATGAAGGAAGGGGTCTCCATTACTTCTCATTTGAATGAATTCAATATTATTTTCAGCCATCTTTAGGCTCAAAAGATGAATTTTGATGAGGAGACTAAGGCAATATTCCTCTTTTTGTTCATTGCCATCCTTATGGGATACCTTCCGTACACTAGTCAGTAACTTTTCACCTGGTGGAGTATGAAGTTGATGATGTTGTGAGTAGCTTGTTGGCCGAGGAGATTAGACAGAAGTTTATGGATGGCAACAAGCAAGATGTAGCCTTAAATGTGCAAAGGGATAGATCACAGTTCAGGGGGAAGTCCCAAGAAAGAGGGAAGTCTCATAACAAATCCAGGGTACAGAATATTGAGAGTTACCATTGTGGCAAGAAGGGCCATGAAAAAGGATTGCTACAAGATTAAAAAAAAGCAAAAGGATAAGAAAAAGAATGCAAATTGGGGTGCAAATAAGAAGAAAGAAAGTCCCAGGGAGGACAAAGGAAAATTGAAGATCGAGGAGATTAATGTAGTCATCACTGATAATAGTGACAATGACATTCTCTTCATGTCTAGACTATCTGCAGACTTGCTTACCCCTTCAGATGATGCATATTCCCAAGATTGGATTTTGGATTCTAGTGCTTCATTCCATGTTACTCCCCATAGGGAATGGTTCTCCACTTATGATAGTGGAAAGACAGGTTGTGTGCATCTTGGAAATAACTATGCATGTGACATGGTGGGAGTAGGTGACATAAAGTTTTCTTTTGCAAATGGTCTACATTTTTTTTGAAAAATGTGAGACATGTGCCTAAGCTGACCAAGAGTCTCATTTCAGCGGGTCAGCTAGATGATGTTGGTTTTCATACCACATTTGGTTTTTAGAGTTGGAAAACTCAGAAGGGCTCTATGGTCTTGGCAAGAGGTGCCAAGTGTGGGACATTGTATCCCTTATATGTATCAGGGGTGTCTGATCATGTTGTTACAATAACCAAGCAGCCAAGTACTTCTTTGTGGCATTGCCGATTGGGGCACATGAGCCAGAATGGAATGAAACTCTTATTTTCATTTGGGTTATAACTGCATTTGAGTTTTTTGAATTTGAATTTTGTGAGCATTGTCTCTATGGGAAGCATACTAAATCAGCCCATAAAAGGAGGGAAAAGAAAGAGATTGCAAAAATTTGGTGCATTCAGATGTATGTGGTCCCCTGCCTACATGATCATTAGGCGGGGCTAAATACTATGTGACATTCATTGATGATGCAACTAGGAAGTCTGAGCTTATGCCATAGCTCGGAAGAGTGATGCGTTTCAGGTATTTCAGAAATGGTTGGCTTTGGTTGAAAATCAGTCAGGTAGAATGCTTAAATGCCTACGGACTGACAATGGTAGAGAGTATCTTTCTCATGTCTTTCAACATTTCTATGATACACGTGGGATCAAGAGGGAGCTCACATCCTGTCATAGTCCAGAGCAACATCTAGTTGCTGAACAAATGAACCACACCATTTAGGAAAGGTTGCAATGTATGCTTTCCAATGCAGGTCTTTCTGGTAGTTTTTGGGCTAAGGAAATGAAGAGTAAAGTGCATGTGATCAATAGATCACCTAGTAAGAGTTTGGATCGTGGTATTCTTAAAGAGGCATGGAGTGGAAAAAAGCCCTCTTACTCTCATTTGTGTATATTTGGGTGTGAGGCATATGCACATGTGCCAAAAGAGCTTCAGAAGAAGTTAGATCCTAAGTCTAAGTAATGCATCTTTCTAGATTATGGTGAAAGTCGAGAGATGGGCTATCATCTTTGGGATCCATAAGCAAAGAAGATCATACGAAGCCATGATATGGTCTTCAATGAGAAGAAGGTGCATAAGACACCCATGAGGAATGTGGAAATAAGGAAAACCACTTTCCAGGATGTGAATCCATCCAAATATGTTGATAGACAACAAGCTGTCCATGCACCAAATGTGCAGGAAATGGTGCCACTAGGTACTTCCATAGGTACACAATCAAGAGCAGATGATGGATCATCTATTGGCGGAAATGATGAGCCAAATGTGGCTAATATGCAGGTGGGACAGCAAGCTAAAATGCCCTTGAGAAGATCATCTAGAGTGTCTAGACCGCTTGAGAGATTTGTTCTAGGGGCAGACTATGTGATGCTTACTAATTGCGGGAAGCCTTCTTGCTACAAAGAGGCTATGATGCATGAGGATCACCGCAAGTGGGAGTGTGCTATGCAACTAGAGATGAATTCAGTCATGAAAAATAAGACTTGGGACTTGGTTTCTTTACCACATGGGAAGAAAGCTTCGCCATGTGAATGGGTCTACCAGATGCAAGTCACAGGTGATGATGTGCCTAAGTACAAGGCCCACTTTGCTAAAGGATTCAAGCAAGAGAAGGGTGTGGACTTTGATGAGATTTTCTCTCTGATTATGAAGATGACCAAACTTAGATGTGTACTTGGACTTATGGCAGCACAGGATGTGGAGCTTACACAGATGGATGTCAAGACAACTTGCATGGGGATTTGCATGAGGAGATTTACATGGTACAGCCATAAGGCTTTGAAGAAAAGGGCAAAGAGCATTTGGTTTGCAAGCTGAAAAAGAGTCTCTATGGCCTTAAGCAACTTCCTAGAGAATGCTATAAGGAATTTGTTTCTTTCATTCGGTCCCAAGGTTTCAAAAGAAGTGAGATTGATCACTGCCTCTACACTAAAAGGGCTAAGGATAATAGCCTAATACTGCTGGCACTTTATGTGGATGATATGCTATTGGCTAGCAAGAACACTTATGAGCTACATGCATTGAAGGCCAAGTTGAATGAGGCCTTTGACATGAATGATTTGAGACGTATAGGTTATATTATTGGTACACGCATCACGCGTGATTGGAGTAGGAAAATCCTTTGGCTTTCACAAAAGGAGTATGTTATAAAAGTGTTGCAGTGTTTCAATAAGGATAGGGGGAAGGTAGTAAGTACTCCATTGCCTCTATATGTGAAACTTAGTTAGGTATATAGTCCCAAATCAGATGTGGAGAGGGCCATGATGGCCAAGATCCTTATGCATTAGTGGTTGGGAGTCTTATATATGCTATGATAGCTACTACGTCCAACAGTAACAATTATTTTATTCACTTGTGATTTTCTTTGAGGTGCTCGCTAACAACGACATTATTTGAAGGCACCAAAATCCTTGTCCTTGTCATGGGGGGTTGACGGAATCCAAATCTATATTTTTAATTTCTTTTTTTGTAGGTCTTTTTGTGGTTGTGTGTTTGTATGTTGATTTGAGGAAGAGGAAAGCTTGAGATGTCTGTTCAAATTTACCTATCTACAAATGCCTCTACTTTCTCATTTGTCAATATTTTATATACTTGTTCCTCCCTTACCCCAACAACAAGCCATGGTTGTGTTGGCTCCCTCTGTTTTGAAATTCAGTGAGACAAAGAAGAAATCTTCCATGTGTCCAAGCTCTTTAGCAAGTGCTTGAGAGTCTGGACTCTGTGGATGTAGTATTGTGCTGTTGTGATTGGGTTTGAAATTCAGTGACAAAGAAGAAATATTCCATGAGTCCAAGCTCTTCAACAAGTGCTTGAGAGCCTGGACTTTGTGGACGTAGTATCGTGCTGTTGTGATTGGGTCTAAACATATGAGGTGTTGGATGCTTGAAGCATTTTACAAAGAAGAGATGGAGTTTAATGTCAGTTTAAGTTTACGAAGGAAATCAACCAAGGGCTCCCAAATCTTCTCTGCAGGCAGAGAGTGTAATAAAAAAAGAGGGTGGCCCAAGTTGCCTAACCATAGCAAAGAGGTTATTCTTGAGAAGGTGCTTGTACTCCGCAGATGTTTGGAGGTGTGTGAAGTCTTAATATCCAATTTGGGATTGTAGAAGCTTCTCAATGTTGGTGTTAAGCAATGCCTCTTTTGTTTGTAGTGTTCTTCCTTGTGTTAAAGCTTTGCAAAGGTGCACCCAAGTGGAAGAGAGTATCTAGCAAACCATTATCTTTATTGTTTGGAAGAACAAGTTCTCGACTAGCATAACAAATCTACATTCGACATTAGTCAACTCCCATGTTGCTACCTCTTGGTATGATGTGTGCTTAGGAATCTTATAATTCGATGTGGCTGGCCAAAGAAGAGGGTGGAAAATGCTAGTTTCTTGCAAAATCCATCCTTGTAAAAGCTCAAAGAAGAGAAGCATGAGAGATCTCAACAACGGAAGCAAAATGGAAAATGGTGAGAGAGAGAGAGAGAGAGAGAGAGAGAGAGAGAGATAGACAGACAGACAGAAGGGAGCCAGACAAGTTTTGGTGGGTGCAAAACACCCTAATCTTCTATGTAATCCATAATATATATATGTGTTTGAGCATTGTACATAATCAAGGTTAAGGCACAATGGTTTTTAACCCCCACAACCTCCCACTTAAAGGCCAATGTGCCTTTAAGAGAGAACAACAAGTGGACATACTATCCAATGCCCATCAATACACGACAATACTCAAACCACTGACTAGGTAGACTCTTCATCAACATATCTATAGGGTTATCGTCTATATGAACCTTGACAAGCTATATGCACTTGTCCTTAAGTACCTCCATGGTATCTGACCTCAATGTGTTTGGTATTTGCATGAAAGACCGGATTCTGTGCTAGCTAGATAGCACTCATGGAATCACTCTGCAATGTCGGTACACCTATATGGATCCCCAAATCTCCCACTAGTCGATCAAGCCATATAGCCTCCTTGGAACCCTTTGTGGCTGCAACATAGCCTCTATGGTAGACAAAGCAATGCACTTCTATGCATGAGGCATCCATGACATTGTACCACCTACAAAGGTGATCACATAACTAGAAGTTGATCTCCTGCTATCCACATGCCCTACATAGTCTGAATCTATGTACCCAAGTACACGCATCTCTCCTCTGCCAAAGTAGATGCACATCTCCTTGGTACCCTCTCATGATGCACTTAGCTGCCTCCTAATGCCTCTTTCTTGGAGTAGACATATACTGGCTAACAACTCCAACTGCAAATGCAATGTCTAGTCTAGTAGCTATCATAGCATACATAAGACTCCCAACCGTTGATGGATAAGGAACCTTGGCCATCATGGCCCTCTCCTCATCTAATTTGGGACTCTCTGTCTACTGCTGACTCAGCTCACATATGGAGGCAATGGAGTACTTACTACCTTCCACCCCTCCATATTGATATGTTGCAATACTTTTGTCACCTACTCCTTCTGCAAAAGCCAAAGGAGTTTCCTACCTCAGTCACGCGTGATGCGCATACCCAGAATATTACCTACAGGTCCCAAATCCTTCATGTCAAAGGCCTCATGCAACTTGGCGATTAATGCATCCAGCTCATAAGTATTATTGCTAGCCAATAGCATATCATCCACATAAAGTGTTAGGAGTATTAGGCTATTATCCTTAGCCCTTTTAGTGTGTAAAGGCAGTGATCAATCTCACTTCTTCTGAAACCTTGGGACCGAATGAAAGCATTAAACTTCTTATACCATTCTCTAGGAACTTGCTTAAGGCCATAGAGACTCTTTTTCAGCTTGCAAACCAAATACTCTTTGCCCATTTCTTCAAAGCCTTCCAGATGTACCCTCTCCTCATGCAAATCCCCATGCAAGAAAGTTGTCTTGACATCCATCTGCATAAGCTCCACACCCTTTGCTACCACAAGTCCAAGTACACATCTAAGTTTGGTCATCTTCCCAATCGGAGAGAAAATCTCATCAAATTCCACACCCTTCTCTTGCTTGAACCCTTTAGCAACCAAATGGGCCTTGTACTTAGGCACATCATCACCTTTGACCTTCATCTGGTAGACCCATTTACATGGCACTGCTTTCTTCCCATGTGGCAGAGAAACCAAGTCCCAAGTCTTATTTTTCATGAATGAATTCATCTCTGATTGCATAGCACACTCCCACTTGCACTGATCCTCACACATCATCACGAGAAGGCCACTTAGGCACATCATCACCTATGACCTTCTCTTTGTAGACTCATTTACATGGCAATGCTTTCTTTCCATGTGGCAAAGAAACCAAGTCCCAAGTCATATTTTTCATGAGTGAATTCATCTCTGATTGCATATCCCACTTGCACTGGTCCTCATGCATCATAGCCTCCCTATAGCAAGAAGGCTCCCCACAATCAGTAAGCATCACATAGTCTGCCCCTGGAACAAATCTCTCAGCTAGTCTAGACACTCTAGTTGATCTTCACAAGGGCATTTCAGCTTGTCCCACATGCATACTAGCCACATTTGGCTCATCATTTCCACCAATAGACTATCCATCATATGCCCTTGATTGTGTACCTGTGGGAGTACTTGGTGGCACCATTTCTTGCACATTCAGTGCCACATCCCTAATGGGTGTCGTATGCATCTTCTTCTTATTGAAGACCATATCATGGCTTGGTAGCATTAATGGACAGTCGGATTATTGCTATCAATGTTTTACCTTCATTTTCAAAATCCTTTGACTCATTGGAGCTTCAAAAAAGGGTACAAATGGAAAAGTATTGTTGTAAGGGGAAGTAATTCATTTTCAAAGACCTTTGATCATTGGAGCTTCAAAAAAGGGTACAAATGGATAAGTATTGTTGTGAGGGGAAGTAACTCATTTAGTTCCACAAGACTACCCCTCCCATTCTTGAAGTTCATACCTAGTAAGGGGTTTTTTTACTCCAAAAAAGTAACAGTGAAATCTTTTGTAGAGAGATCCCTGAGTCTATCACTAGTGTTGCAAAGTACTTACAAAGGCATAGTGTGGACAAGAAGTAGTAGAACCATTCATGTATAACAAGTAATTTCTATACTACCTTCCACAAGTAATAAAAGCATTCATTAAGAGAAAAGGGAAATGTACCTTAGGAAAAGAACGTTGATGCAAAGACTTATGGAGATGTGGAGTGGCAAGGAGGCTGATTTGTAGTAGGAGACATTTTGGCTATAATCATATTAAAATTCATATTGTATTGGCTTGTTCAAATTATTGTTTTTCAGTGTCTCTTGAAAATTACTAATGTTAAAAATGTGAGGTTTTAATGGGATTATCAAATTGTTATACATAAAAAAACTACGTGTCCCTCAAATTGAATTCTTTTAGGGAGTCCTTGTATGTAAAAAATTCCACATTTTAGAAAACTACTTGTTTTTCAAACATTTTTGGGAATCTTTTGAGAAGATTCCTCTTAGTTGCTGTTTTGATGTAATGTTGTCATTTCAAACGTGATATTTTTTGCCATAATTTACACCCAAATAGAGGTTCCAACAAGAAGGGGGATGAGAGCCCGATGCAACCATTTTTAATGAGCACCTACAATTCCTAAAAATATGAGGGGATAGCGTGGCGAGATGCAAGCAATAAAAGTACAAGTTAATGGAATGATTGTTATTGTACGTCCCCACCAATTGAAGGGATCAATCCAGATGATGGTCTCAATTGGATATTGTCAAGGATAGAGAAAGGTGATTTCTTGTAAAATAAATGAATATGAATTGTTTGCCAAATGACAAATCTCTTCCCAAAAGACATAAATGTGAAGTTGATCTTGATGCCTTGCTAATTTGTTAGTAAGTTTGATCTAGTTGATTTTCTTGCCTTGAACACAAGGCAAGGCTCTTAGATATGTCACTTAGAGCAATGAGCAAAAGGAGAGCACTTCAAGGTTGCATGTATACCTAGGTTCTATGCATTTTTATTTTTATATAGGGAGGGGGGGGTAAAGGATGATTTTCTTGCCTTGAACTTGATGTAAAAAGGTTTAAATATGCTCACTCATAGCAATAAGCAAAAAGGAGAGCATTTGAAGATTGCACATATAGCTAGGTCCTATGCATCTGGGGGGACAGTATCGATGAAAGGAGAGCACTTCAACACTACACATATAGAAATGTTCTATGCATCTGTGAGTATGGATGAATGCTCCAATCAAGGGGGCGGTGCTTTTCAAAACATTATTTTTTAATCATATGCTAGAAGAGTGGCAGTTTGCACTGCCTACAATGCTTGATAGGTTGAGAGACACACTGTTTAAGTTTAATCGCACTTCCTATCTTGTTAAAATGAAATAAAACTATAGATGGTCTTATTGATGGTCATATGTAGCTAGTTTGCAAGTGAATTCACTACCTAAGAATGATTATATGAAGAAGAGAGCATGAACTTTTGTGAGTAGCTCATCATGATTATCAAATTTATCTAATAGTGAGGTCAAGGGGGGGGGGGAGAGAGAGAGAGAGAGAGAGAGAGAGAGAGAGAGGAACAACTAACCCGACCACAATCACCTTTAATTGAACCATCTTACAATGGCCAAGGTTCAAAATTTCCCTAAGGGTTGATTGTTTAACCCCTCAATGTGGGAAAAATGGTTATTTTCAGGTCGAAAAGTGCCCTAAATATGGATTGCACCTCTATTTGCTCACCAAATTCCAAGCACATTTCTTCTAACACCAAATCAACTCTTTCTATCCTACACTCTTTCCTTGGAAGCTCATCTTCTTTCAATCATACATTGAGCTAGGTAAGTTTGTGGTGAAGCTTCTATTTTTATTGTGACCCCAACAACAAGGGAGGGACACTTGTCCCAACTAAGGTTTCAGCAGGTTCTCACCACGTTTTTCTTGTTGGATGGTGGCAGGTATGCAGACTTCCCTTTTCAATAAACAGTGATGCTTGCTATGACTTATCAAAGCTAAACTCTTTGTACAATTATGCATTCTACAAAGTTTTTGCAAATTACCCACCTCTTGTTAATTTTTTATTAGTGTTTCACCTACATGTTGAACTTTTTCATTAAATAATGTAGTTTTCTCTTTCATGTCCATTATCAAAATTGTTTTGATTTCACTATGGAACGGGGTTTTATCGAGTCTTCCATACACACACACACACATATACACGACCCAAAGCATATGTTCTACCTATTAACTTATGTTTACCAAGGATAATTATCACCTTTCTTCAATTTAGCTATACGGAATTCAGTTATCTTCTAATGTTCATTTGTTCATAGTTCAAATAATCACTTTTTACTATAGTGAGTAACAAGCCTTTTCTTCAATTGAGATAGATTGATGTTGAAAAATAGCTTGTATTCACCTTCCTAGTAACTCATATTCTCTTCATATTGCCTTAATAATTCATTTTCTACCTACCTATTGATTCCTATAGCCTCAATAATTGCATGTCTTTGGTGAGACCATCAATTGAAAGAATGAATTTTTCTCACTGAATGTATAACTAGTTTCATAATCCTTTTCCTTTTCATGTTTTCTATGAATTGTTATCTTGATAATTGTTTGCCTTTTTATGTTTCCAATGGGACCATGACTTGAGAAATTACAAATTTCAACTTGTCTTTGTTGGGGTTTAGTTAAACAAAATATTAAGACAATTACATGTTTTAACTTAGTAATACAATTATTTGTCTTGATTAGAGGCAATTAATACTCTTAATGTATCTTTAGTAAAGGCAAGATGTTTCTAAATTTAAATTTAATTAAGGTAATCACTTGTCTCCCTTTTACTTTACTTATCTCCATTTGGGACATTCACATATTTTGAGATAATCCCTTATTGCCATTTGAAATAATCAATCATTTCTTAATAGAGAACATTATTTGTTTTTCCTTCGGACGATAATCACTATTTATCTTTAGGTATTCATGTAAGATAATAACTTTAAAAATCTATGGAAACAACCAATCATTCTCACTTGAGAAGATCAATAGTTTTGATATGGGATAATAGCTAGGACCTACTTGCTTTCATTTCTTTCTATTTTTAAAGATATCTTAAGATAATCTAAGCTTTCATTGAGATACTCACTTGTCTTAAATTGAGTGCTTATTGGGATGATCAATTGTCTTTACTTCACACTTAACATTTTAGGCTTTAAAAATAAAAAATAAAAATTTGGTTGTATATTAAAAAGGTGGTCAACCCTGAAAAAGGGACCTCAATGCAAAACCATAGCTAACAACAATGGGGCACCCCAACCATAGCCTACACAATATGATTATTTCAAGATAGAGGTCAGTAGACATTAGTGAGGTAAGAGCTTGTTAGTGATTCCTTTCCCCGAGTGATAATATTGAAATCTTGGATCAACTCCTTACTCAAAAAACAATAATATATTTCATTCAAAATGGCCAAAATGTGATTATGGCAGAGGTGTGGATAAACTCTTTCAACAATTGCATTGTCTTCCTTGACTAATTGTGGTTTTAAATACCAAACTATTTTGCACCCCCCAAAATAGCCAAAATACCAAAAGCCACAAAATGACTAGCATGTCACCAATGCCAATGTTAGCCCTTATGTATCTCCCATAAACACTCCTCTCCACTTTCATTTAAGCGATAACCCCCGCATCATCCATACCAAGCAAAAAGAGAGCACTTCAAGGCTACAATTCTAGCTAGGTTCTATGCATTTTAATTTTAATTTTATTTTATTATTTTATTATTTTATTTATTTTATTTTATTTTGGGGTGGCGGGGGGGGGGGGGGTAAATGGATGATTGTCTTGCCTTGAACTTGGTGTAAAAGGTTTAGATATGCTCACTAATAGCAATAAGCAAAAAGGAGAGCATTTCAAGATTGCACATATAGCTAGGTTCTATGCATTGGGGGGGCAGTAAGGATGAAAGGAGAGCACTTCAACACTACATATATAGAAATGTTCTGTGAATCTCTGAGTATGGATGAAAGCTCTACTCAAGGGGGAGGTGCTTTTCAACACATTATTTTTTTATCATATTCTAGAAGAGTGGGAGTTTCCACTTCCTACAATGCTTGATAGGTTGAGAGACACATCGTTTAAGTTTAATTGCACTTCCTACCATGATAGATTGGTTGAGAGACATAGTGTTTGCATTCATCTAAGAATAAACAACTTAACCCTTTGTGCCTATAATTGGGATCATGAGCATAAGAAAGGTTGCAAATAATTGGTCTTAGTCAAGCCACCAATCATTGGCATTAGCTATAAAGGAATCTATGCGTGATCTAATTCTCTCCAAGTTGTCTGCAAAAGTTGAAGATGCCATGCAAAGGAAAGGGAATAAAAATGGAGGGTCCAAAATAGACATAGGTGTCTAAAACATGGTGATTGTCCTTCCCAAGTCTTTCTTCCAAGTAATCAAGAATGAGTATGCAATAGAAACCATTGATGGGTTCAAGATGCTAAGGGTCAGCTAATCACTGAATTTTGGAATATCGCAAATGTATTTGAGCAGGAGCGAATCTTTGGCACAGCCCCATAGGTAAACACAATGCAATTTGTTAAGTGTCTATTGAGTAAACCCCCTCAACCCCATAGCTTACAAATGAAGAGAACACTAGATTAGGTGAGTGCTTGGAATCGCTCCAGAGTAAATTGGCTGAATTTTGCTGGATTCAAGCTAAGTTCAAGTTGCAAACAAAGAATTGAATTGATTAAAGGATATCAACACCTCACTAGGAGAAAGTTGGCCTTAAAATTGGATGGTCACTTACAATTGGGACAAGTAACTTTTACCAGTCCATTACAAGGCCTACACGATTGAGAATCTCAAGATCTTATACCAATAGGCCAAAAGGTCTGAGGAAGATGGGTGCTCCCAAGGGTACGACGGGCCAGCCCTAGTCAAGGAGGTAAACCTAGCCCCAAAAGGGCAGGACCCCCAACCTGTGTTCATCACGCTGATGATCTCACCCCCAATGAGGAGAATGCTATAATAGCTCTCCTACAAGAGTACAAAGACTACATAGCCTAGAAGTACACCGACATGAAAGGGGTACCTGCCGAAGTAGTGCAGCACACAATCCCCATGCTAGATGATGCCAGGCCTGGAAGTACACCAACATGAAAGGGGTACCTGCCAAAGTAGTGCAGCACACAATCCCCATGCTCTCCTATAAGAGTACAAAGACTACATAGCCTGGAAGTACACTGACATGAAAGGGGTACTTGCCGAAGTAGTGCAGCACACAATCCCCATGCTAGATGATGCCAGGCCTGTACATCAACACCCCTACCCTATGAATCCCAAATACGCACTCTTATTAAGGGAGGAAATCCAGAAACTCATAGATGCCGGATTCATTACGAGATTGAGAATACAAACTAGGTATCACCCATCATGATAGTCCTAAAGAAACATGGAACAACTAGAGTATGCGTGGATTTGAAAAAAGTTAGTGCTACCACCACTAGACGTGACCACTACCCCTTGCCATTCATGGAACATGTTCTAGAAAGGGTAGCCGAAAAGGAAGCTTATAGCTTTCGGGTTACAACCAAGTGTCTATCACCCCACAAGATGGCTTTCGCCAGTGAGTGGGGTATGTATGCGGCTAGGGTGATGATATTCGGGTTTGGGCGGTGGTGTCGGAATCTGCAGTGGTGAAAAGGTGAACGAAACAAGCGCAACGGACACCGAGATCCATATACCACACCGTCGGATCAGCACAAAACCGATCCACGTGATACTTTGGAAGGAAATTAAAATTTTTTTTAAAAAGACCCTTGAAAATTTTGGATCTGATCCGATGGTGGGATATACGGATGCAGATGTCCATTGTGCTTTTGTCCTTCACATACATAGCATCCACCTGAAAATATGGGCATTCTTGTTCCCTAGTGTCACATCCGGCATCCAATGTACCTTACACTTTGCAAGGACATTCATCATCTTTTTGCTACTTTTTTGCCTCTCCGTTTCCTTGTAGATGATACATCGTAGCCATCTTATACACCACCATATGCACATTTGTTAATTGCTTCACCATATCATTTAGAAAATGAGTCCCCTGATTCAAGACCAAATCAATCGAGCATCCAAACCATGTGATGATATTCTAGTATAAAAAAGTTGTTGTACTAGTAGTTGGTGTACTATCCCTTAGCTCCTGTGCTTCAACCCATTTGGTTGAATAATATGTGGCCATCACCACATACTTGATGCCCATGTACTGTGCTACCGGCTTACATGGACCCATGAAATCAAGGCCCCATTTCTAGAATGGATCTAATAGAATAATGGGGTTCATATATGCATTCACTGGTGACCACGTCTTTGATAGTACCAAAAACACTTTGCAAATTCATGCACATCTTTGATCACGGTCGCAACCCGTCTTCAAAGGTGACACAAAACAACTTCAAACAATTGATAGAAGAACCAACAAATACTCATGGCTCAACTATTAACCACATTTGGACAAACCATTTCAATGACCATACACATTTCGGTACAAAGTACATTTTTATTCTAACCACTCCCTAATGTACACCAACATCATATAATAGGGTAGGCCTTATTAATGTAAAATTCATCTTGTTTCTTAATCTATTTGCCACTTGATCCCCAGATCCTTACATAAATCACGTATGTTATCACGCATAGAACGAGCCTCTATTACACGAACTAACTTGTGCTAGAACTAGGGTTACATTAAGCCCCAAGGGGTCACTAAGAAATATTAAAGATAGCACGTGCGATCAATAGAAGGGGTTTAATATTTTTATGGAGTTACAAAAAATATGCATACATAAGGGTTTTTTTAATTCAAAAAGTAAAAAATTTCATACATTACTCATGCTCTAGTACACATCATCTAACACCTGATCAACCCCTTTGTGATATAACATTTTGGCAATCACCACCATAAAAGGTTTACTCTTCAATGCCATGTGTTTTCTTTGATCCATTGACATCTCTTTCAAGAAAAAACCATCCATCAGGAGCTAAATCATGAGATTGTACTAATACATGCCCCAAATGGGTTCTACTTCATATAGATATGCATCCGGTGAATCATCCAGAATGCCTTTCGAGGGTTCTTCCCCTGAATCCAACTGGCTCAAACAATCTACTACCAAATGCTGGTTTCTCGGCATGTGTAGCACTATATAATCAAACTCGTGCAAGGAGAATCCATCTAGCCAATCTTCCTGTCATGGCGGTTGCACCAAATATAGCAATGGTTGGTGATCCACATGAAATACAATTTTGTTTCCCAATAAGTAATGCCGAAATTTACCCAAGGAATGGATCATGCCTGAATGTTCCATTTCCATCACCGAGTAATTCCATTCTATGATGGTGAGCATACAGCTTGTGTAATAGACTAGTTGTGATACTAGCCCTTCCACCTTTTTTGCATCAACACTGCACCAATGGCAATATCCAATGCATCAATAAAAACATGAAAATCTAGGCTCCAATCTGACAGCTATAATAGTGGCACAACCACCAAAATATTTTTGAGTAGCCAGAATGCTTTTTCCTCTTCCTCCTCCCAAATGAATGGAACATCTTTCTTCATCTATGTTGTAAGGGATTGGCGGACATATGAATAGACCATGCCTAAACCTTGCATTTCCACCACCGAGTAAATTCGTTCTGTAATGGTGAGCATACGGCTTGTGTAATAGACTAGTTGATACCAACCCTTCCACCTCTTTTGCATCAATGTTGCACCAATGGCAATATCCAATGCATCAACAAAAACATGAAAATCTAGGCTCCAATTTGGCGGCTATAATACTGGCACAACCACCAAAATATTTTTGAGTAGCCAGAATGCTTTTTCCTATTCCTCTGGCAAATGATTGGAACATCCTTCTTCATCAATGTTGTAAGGTATGGGGGTTAAAGGTCACTGTGCCTTTACCCCGGTTATGTACAATACTCAAACACATATATAAATGAATGAAAAAGAAGATTAGGGTGGTTCTGCACCCACCAAAACTTGTGTGGCTCTCTGTTTCTCTCTCTCTCCCTCTTCCGTTCTTGCTTCCGTTGAGAGCACTCTCAACTGGTATCAGAGCCCGGGTGATCTAGCTGAGCGTGCGTGAATGCTTGAAGCTCAGCAGCTCTGTGGGAGGAAGGAGAAGCTTGTGGGAAGCTTTGTGGGTGACTTTACTTGCATCCGAGTGTGCAGAGACCTTGGAGGAACCTTTGGAAAAGCCACTTTAGCTTTGCGAAGTGGTTTTGAGAGCCTGTTAAATGTTTTTAAAGAAAAAGTCGTTTTTTGAGCTTTTCCCTCTTCTGTTCAATGATAGAGACTCCATATTGACTTGTAGAGGCAACTATTGCTTGCCTTTGGTGTCCACTTCACTTTAGGAGCTTGGAAACATCTTCATTCTTGAATCTGGGATCATTTCATTGGATTTCTGACTCACTGTGTCAGTTTCTGCGTTTTTTGCCCAGGAGTTGGAACTCAAGTTTGGAGCAACCATTTGCAGATCTGTCAGTTCCGGTGGACTCAGGAGGTCCTAAAACTTCTATGTTGCTCATCATTCGCACTCCGGTGGAGTTTACAAACAGCTCTGTTTCCAAAAACTTTTTTCCGTCCGTGTGTTGGACCCAGTTCCGTGTGTTGGACCCAGTGATTGAGACCACGGTTTCCAAAACCGTCTGTCCCATTGCGTTCTAAACGCCCAAAAACCCCTACCTATTAGTTCTTGCACAATTCAGTGGAGGATTTTCAGAGTTATAGATCTCTATGTATTCGATTTCGTCTCTTTGTTATGCATTTTTCATTCTAAGGTTTTGAAACCTTAGATATATGCCACATGGCAGTGGATAAATGTTGACTCCCATTTCTCACTCATCGGTTGGGATTTTGGAGTTCTGGCAGAAGAGAGATATTTGCAAATTTTCTTGCTGAGTCCGATTATGCAATGGCGCCCATGTTTTGAGGCATCTCAGGTTCTATTTTCAGTAGCGGTCATTACTGTAGGACCATGATTTCTTGAGCATACCTTATGCAGATCACTCTGGTTGCAGTTTGAGCAGTGTGCTCTCATTCGTGGTGTGCATTTGGTTGCAATGGATGATTTATAGGCCATTTGGATGCATTGCGGTCCTTATTGGATGCGCTAATAGGCCCAAATTGCCTTGTGGGATGCTATTTTTATGGATGCTTTGCACATGGATGCTATTTTATGCTGAGGGACAGCTTTGACACATTGCAGGTGAAGCACTGATAGTGCTATGCTCTCTTGGATGAGATATTATTGATGCATATGCCAGTGGACGGTGTTTATGCTTGAGTCATTTGGCACTTATTGGCATTTTGGATTGCCATTGCAGTTGGCATTTTCTTTTGGGCCAGATTTGCTCATATGGATGCATAGTGTATGCACATGAGTCAGATGCATCTTTTGATGCTTTGAGCTTTGAGTTTTGGTGATATTTCACTCTATTGTGGCATACACATTTGGGTACACCTGGTATTTGGTGTGATTCAGTTTGATGGGACAAACTTTTCTTTGTGGAAAGAACAAATAAGGGATGTGCTTATTCAAAAGAAGCAGATTAAACCCTTGGCAGGGATTGAAGCTAAGCCTGCAAATATGTCTGAGGATGATTGGAATGAGTTGGATGCATTAGCAAAGTCTACTATTAGACTTCATCTTGCAGAGTCAGTTTATTTCACAGTAGTAAATGAGCAGACTACGGAAGATTTGTGAAAGAAACTGTGTGCCACTTATGAGAAGGAAACTGCCTCTAATAAAGTTTACCTCATGAAGAGGTTGTTTGAGCTGCAGATGAAGGAAGGGGTCTCCGTTGCTTCTCACTTGAATGAATTCAATATTATTTTCAGCCAGCTTCAGGCTCAGAAGATGAATTTTGATGTGGAGACTAAGGCAATATTTCTCTTATGTTCATTGCCATCCTCATGGGATACCTTCCGTACAGCTGTCAGTAACTCTGCACCTGGTGGAGTACTGAAAGTTGATGATGTTGTGGGTAGCTTGTTGGCTGAGGAGATTAGACGGAAGTCTATGGATGGCAACACACAGGATGCAGCCTTAAATGTGCAAAGGGGCAGATCATAGTTGAGGGGGAAGTCCCAAGAAAGAGGGAAGTCTCGTAGCAAATCCAGGGCACGGAACATTGAGTGTTACCATTGTGGTAAGAAGGGCCATATGAAAAAGGATTGCTACAAGCTAAAAAGAGAGCAAAAGGATAAGAAAAAGAATGCAAATTGGGGTGCAAATCAAAAGGAAGAGAGTCCAAGGGAGGACAAAGAAAAAGTGAAGATCGAGGAGATAAATGCAGTCACACATGATAGTGACAATGGCGTTCTCTTCATGTCTAGTTTATCTGCAAAGTTGCTTATCACTTCAGATGATGCATATTCCCAGGATTGGATTTTGGATTCTGGTGCTTCATTCCATGTTACTCCCCATAGGGAATGGTTCTCCACTTATGACAGTGGAAAGACAGGTTGTGTGCATCTTGGAAATGACTATGCATGTGACATAGTGGGAGCAGGTGACATAAAGTTTTCTTTTGCAAATGGGTCTGCATTTGTTTTGATACATGTGAGACATGTGCCTCAGCTGACCAAGAGTCTTATTTCGGTGGGTCAGCTAGATGATGCTGGTTTTCACACCACTTTTGGCTTTCAGAGTTGGAAAATTCAAAAGGGCTCTATGCTTTTGGCCAGGGGTGCCAAGTGTGGGACTTTGTATCCCTTACATGTATCAGGGGTATTTGATCATGTTGTTGCAATAACCGAGCAGCCAAGCACTTCTTTGTGGCATTGCAGGTTGGGGCACATGAGCCAGAATGGAATGAAACTCTTATGCCGTTTGGGTTATGTACCGCATTTGAGTTTCTCTGATTTTGAATTTTGTGAGCATTGTCTCTTTGGGAAGCAGACTAAATCAGCCCATAAAAGAAGGGGAAAGAAAGAGTTAGAAAAGCTTGATTTGGTGCATTCAGACGTATGTGGTCCCATGCCTACACGGTCATTAGGCGGGGCTGAATACTATGTGGCATTCATTGATGATGCAACTAGGAAAGTGTGGGCTTATGCTATAGCTCGGAAGAGTGATGTGTTCCAGGTATTTCAGAAATGGCTGGCCTTGGTTGAGAATCAGCCAGGTAGAACGCTTAAATGCCTACGGACTGACAATGCTGGAGAGTATCTCTCTCATGACTTTCAGCATTTCTGTGATACACGTGGGATTAAGAGGGAGCTCACATCCCCTCATACTCCAGAGCAAAATCCAGTTGCAGAAAAGATGAATCGTACCATTCAAGAAAGGTTGCAATGCATGCTTTCCAATGCAAGTCTTTCTGGTGGTTTTTGGGCTGAGACAATGAAGACTGTAGTGCATGTGATCAATAGATCACCTAGTAAGAGTTTGGATGGTGGTATTCCTAAAGAGGCATGGAGTGGCAAGAAGCCCTCTTACTCTCATTTGTGTATATTTGGGTGTGAGGCATATGCACATGTGCCAAAAGAGCTTCGAAAGAAGCTAGATCCTAAGCCTAGGAAATGCATCTTTCTGGGTTATGGTGAAAGTGGAGAGATGGGCTATCGTCTCTGGGATCCAGAAGCAAAGAAGATCATACGCAGCCATAATGTAGTCTTCAATGAGAAGAAGATGCATAAGGCACCCATGAGGGATGTGGAAATGAGGAGAATCACTTTCCAGGATGTGATTCCATCTGCATATGTTGATAGACAACAAGCTGTCCATGCACCAAATGTGCAAGAAATGGTACCACCACTCCCACAGGTATACAATCAAGGGTAGATGATGGATCATCTATTGGTGGAAATGATGAGCCAAATGGGGCTGATATGCAGGTGGGACAGCAAGTTGAAATGCCCTTGAGAAGATCTTCTAGAGTGTTTAGACCGCCTAATAACTTTGTTCCAGGGGTAGACTATGTGATGCTTACTAATTGCGAGGAGCCTTCTAGCTACCAAGAGGCTATGATGCGCGAGGATCAATGCAAGTGGGAGTATGCTATGCAATCAAAGATGAGTTCACTTATGAAGAATAAGACTTGGGACTTGGTTTCTTTGCCACATGGAAAGAAAGCCTTGCCATGTAAATGGGTCTACAAAATGAAGGTCACAGGTGATGATGTGCCTAGATACAAGGCCCGTTTGGTTGCTAAAGGGTTCAAGCAAGAGAAGGGTATGGACTTTGATGAGATATTCTCTCCGGTTGTGAAGATGACCACACTTAGATGCATGCTTGGACTAGTGGCATCAGAGGATATGGAGCTTATGCAAATGGATGTCAAGACAGCTTTCTTGCATGGGGATTTGCATGAGGAAATTTACATGGTGCAGCCGGAAGGCTTTGAAGAAAAGGGCAAAGAGCATTTAGTTTGCAAGCTAAAGAAGAGTCTTTATGGTCTTAAGCAGGCGCCTAGAGAATGGTATCAGAAGTTTGATGCTTTCATTCGGTCCCAAGGTTTTAGAAGGAGTGAAATTGATCACTGCCTCTACACTAAAAGGGCTAAGGATAATAGCCTGATAATCTTGGAACTATATGTGGATGATATGCTATTGGCTAGCAAGAATACTTATGAGCTAGATGCATTAAAGGCCAAGTTGCATGAGGCCTTTGATATTAAGGATTTGGGACTTGCAGGTCATATTCTTGGTATGCGCATCACGCATGATCGGAGTAGGAAACTCCTTTGGCTTTCACAAAAAGAGTATGTTACAAAAGTATTGCAACGTTTCAATATGGAGGGGGGGAAGGCAGTGAGTACTCCATTGCCTCCATATGTGAAACTGAGTCATACAAATAGTCCCAAATCAGATAAGGAAAGGGCCATGATGGCCAAGGTTCCTTATGCATCAGCAGTTGGGAGTCTTATGTATGCTATGATAGCTACTAGACCAGACATTGCATTTGTAGTGGGAGTTGTTAGCCGGTATATGGCTAATCCAGGAAAGAGGCATTGGGAGGCAGTTAAGTGCATCATGAGGTACATGAAGGGTACCAAGGAGATGTGCATCTGCTTTGGTAGAGGAGACATGCGTGTACTTGGGTACACAGATTCAGACTATGCAGGGCATGTGGATATAGTAGGAGATCCACTTCTGGTTATGTGTTCACCTTTGTAGGTGGTGCAGTGTCGTGGATGTCTCACGCACAGAAGTGCGTTGCTTTGTCTACCACAGAGGCTGAGTATGTTGCAGCCACAGAGGGTTGCAAGGAGGCTATATGGCTTGATCGGCTAGTGGGAGATTTGGGGATTCATATAGGTGTACCGACATTGCATAGTGATTCCATGAGTGCTATTCAGCTAGCACGGAATCCGGTCTTTCATGCAAAGACCAAACACATTGAAGTCAGGTACCATTTCATCAGGGAGGTACTTGAGGACAAGCACATAGAGCTTGTCAAGGTTCATACAGATGATAACCCTGCAGATATGCTGACGAAGAGTCTACCTAGTCAGCAGTTTGAGTATTGTCGTGTATTGATGGGCATTGGATAGTATGCTCACTAGTTGTTCTCCCTTAAAGGCACATTGTCCTTTAAGTGGGAGGTTGTGGGGGTTAAAGATCACTGTGCCTTTACCTCAGTTATGTACAATACTCAAACACATATATAAATGAATGAAAAAGAAGATTAGGGTGGTTCTGCACCCACCAAAACTTGTGTGGCTCTCTGTTTCTCTCTCTCTCCCTCTTCCGTTCTTGCTTCCGTTAAGAGCACTCTCAGTAAGGGATTGGCAGACATATGATAAGTAGCACAGAAACTGATCATGCCATATTACTTGGCCCACAAACCTCTGTAGCTCCTTAACATTCCTGGGAACTTTAGCCTTCTAGATGGCCTCAACCTTATGAGGATCAATCAGCATTCCTTCTTCAGAGATGATGTTTCCCTCTTCACTGCAAAAGCACACTTAAATGAGTTGTTTGGCATTTGTCAAAGCACAGATGCAATTGATGCAAATGATCAGCCTTTTTAAGCTGGTAAGATAAGGTTCAAACACCTTTTGTATCCAAGACTAGAATGTCGGCAGTGCATTTTTCAATCCAAACGTCATCACACTGCAAGCATAAATCCCTCATCCTGTAACAAATGTTATTTTATCCTTATCTTCCTTAGCCCCATTTGGATCTAATTGTATCCACTAAAACCACCTAGAAAACTACACATCTTGCGCCTCGCCAACAACAACATCCAACAAAGTGTCATAGAATGGAAAAGGAAGTGGGTTTGTGATTGTTACCGCATTTAGCTTTCGGTAGTCCACATAGATTCTTAAATCACCATTCTACTTCGAAATGATGATTATCGGGGACAGCCAAGTCACTTTATGTGTTGGATAGATGAATACCACTGTCAACAACTTTGTCAATTTCCTTCTTGACCTACTTCTCAAAAATTGGATTCATTAAGTAACATTTCTAAATCACAAGCTTGGCAGGCTTTCTTCAGATTTATCCAATGAACAGACAAAGTCAGATCCACTACTTTCATATCCGTGTACTTCCATGCAAAAATATCTCTCTATTCCCTCAGTAGCTCTACTAGCTCTAGTCAAAACTTTCCTGTAGCAAATACATTAATCTTCTCTAGTTTTGGATCGTCCTTTGTTCCCAGATTGAATTCTCTAAATCACGTTCTTTAACGTAGAATGTCCTCCGCATTTGCTCCTCATATGCCAATTCAGCCTTCAAAATTAACTCTTTTCTATATTTCTGATATAGCACGATTTCCCCCTCATTCAAATTATTTCTTCTCTGTATTTTTTATATAGCACAATTCAAAATTAACTCTTCTCTATATTTTTGATATATCAGAATTTCCCCCTCATTCAAATTTGGATCCGGCATGGTGGGTTGGAAGTCCTCTAGATCAGTTGCCTCATTCAGTGTAGGATCTTCCACTATCATCATTGTATGCACACCAGTAGTGGGCTATTTCCTCTGAATCTACTGTTGGAATAGTTCCACCACATCTATCTCAAAAGCTAGAACCATGAATGGATTAGCATCTAGGAACTCCTATTCCTCATCATCATTAAGTTCTATGCCCATGTTCACCTTCTCTCTTCTTCAGGACTATACTTGGAATCATCTACATCTTGAGCTTCTTTTTGCCGCTCTGTATTGCAATCATTGAGGGACCCCCGTCCTACTTTACTTCAGTAGATTTAAACCATGGCCTACCCAATAACATAGGGTAGCGCACATCTTATTCCTCCATCTAAGGAACCACAAAATTAATTCAAAACACCATTCCTTGCATGTGATTCACTTGGTTATGTATAATGTTGATTGGCTGAATTCTTCTTCGATCCGCCATGTGGACTTGAAATGTGGTAGGCTCCAAACCAGAAACTCCCAATCTTTTGAACATGTATTGAGGTAGGATGTTTACTCTAGAACCTCCGTATAGCAAAACCTCCACCAAACTCTGGCCATGGTACTACACCTTCACTGCCAATACCATATAATCGACATAGAATGGCCTAAAAGCCTTGCAGATATGCTGTGTCAAGATGCTGTGAGATGCTGACTATGTTGCTAGGTGTCATTGCCACCTATGCTTGGAGCTAGTGCACGTGATATTCCTCTCTACCGAACTTGCTGCTAGGTGGACACTGGTGACCCGAACTACTTTACTTTGGCCCATGGATTTAGGAACTAGGAATTGACCCACTTAGCTCATGCATGACTCAGGGAATCTTTGCCTCATCTTTTCTAGACTTGTCTTGTCACTCGGGATTTCTTTTTGTTGATTCAGCAATGTCTTCGTGCACGCTTTCCTTTTGCTACATTTGGAAAGCTTTTTTGGCTCTTTGGGATCCATTTGCAATGACTGGAGTTCGACTTGTTCTTTGTATGGATTAGATATTGGGCGGACCATATGGACCACGGGTTCAGCCCGACATGCGATTGGTGTGTCTTCATATAGGTTACTTGGTGGTATAAACTCTCGAGATCTTGATTGTTCATGAGGCCACATCAGATCTCTTATTAAAATTCCGATTCAGGACTTTTATCATTAGCATGCATTACGGGGCTTACCTCCATATTTGTTTGTGGTGTTGCTAGTTCTAGGAGAACTTGGTCTGGCTTCTCATGGCTCATGTGTAACAAGTTGTCTTTCCTCCTGTTGTTTGTCAGATGTTTGCATCTTCTCAATCTTCTTTAGATATGTCATACGAACTTCTTTTTGGTCCTTCCACTTCAAGCACTTTTCTTTATTCGGTAGTGTCCCCACTACAACGTCTCGGACCGGACCTTTAGACTACATTATTGCACATACATTATCTTCTCAAGCTGGGTATACTGCACCTCTTCCTGCATAGTGTATGTCAAGAAATCGCATTCCTACAACTCATACAAGTGAGCTATTGACCTTGTCCAACATACAGATGTGTCGAGTAATCGCATAGCTACAACTCATGCAAGTGAGTTGTTGACCTTGTCCAACAAACAGATGTGTCTCCCCATTCTTCAATCAGCATTGCATTCATTTGTGTTGGTGGTTGCTCCTATTGAGGTGGTCCGCGTCTCGATGGCTAGTGTGTAATCTCCAATCCTTGCTCTATTATGTGTTTGCACCACAATGGTAAACCAGGCATTGACGGTGACCATTTTTCAAACAATACTTATAGTCTTTGTCCACGTCGAAATTCTGGCCCCACGCTATTTGCGGATTCCAACTACCTCTCTAATTCCACTTGGTTCATTGATTCCAATTGTTTCTCTGTTGAATCTATGTCAGAATTTTGTGCTATGGCCACTGGATCAATCGTCACTTGATTGGCTCTTGTTGCTAGTGTGCGGGGTACTTGCTGCACCGGATCCATTTGCACATTCAGATTATACCAGCACACCTCGATTGGGTGGTTCTTTGTGCAAATCACACACCTTAGCTGGGGCATTTCCTTGGTCGCTGCTCCAAACTTTTCAGCGTCTTTCCCAGTAATTTCTCCATTTCATTGGTCTTCTTCTTTGTTTTCTTCTTGTCCTTTTTCAAATGGAAGGGAAAAAATATGTGAATAAATGAAGAGCCCACACTTTAGCTAAAGAGGAGAGAAGAAAAGAAAGAAAGAAAAAGGTTGATCTATAGAGAAGGAAGAGGTCATCAAGGCATTCAAGGCAAAGAGATTAAAAGATTGTTAGTCTATGAGCAATGTATCAAGAGAGCTAGGTGCATAGGAGAATTTGTGTATAGGCCTCTGTTAGTTAGGGCAAGAGATGTTTGCACTATATTTTTTATATCTTTGTAGCATTTTCTTTCCCTATCATATTCTGCCTCCACTAGGCATCAATACAGTGATCATCACCATCATCATCATTAGCTTCTCTCTCTCTCTCTCTCTCTCTCTCTCTCTCTATATATATATATATATATATATATATATATAAATAAATAAATAAATAATAAATGTATGTTTGTATGCATGCATGCACGCGCATGCGTGCACATGCATACACACGTGTATGTGTGTGTGTGTGTGTGTGTGTGTATGCGTGTGCACATACACACACACACACACACACACACACACACGTGTGTATGCGTGTGCGTGCATGCACATGCATGCACACACACACACCCCTGTGTGTATGCGTGTGCGCGCATGCGCGTGCATGCATGCATACAAACATCCACTAACAAGGAACAACAACATCATTTTGGGCTTAGCTCTTAGCCAATCGATACCATATACCTATATGGCTACTAGCATTAGTCATGTTGAGTTGGGCTTCTGGCCCATGGTGGCCCAAGGGATGCATTACAACATGTAATCCCAACAAAGCTAATGAACCTTCCTTATTAACAAATCCTTAGTAATTACCACGGTTGTGAGATGAAGCCCTTAGACTTACATGGGCTTCTTTTTGCATTAAATTCTTACTAACAACCATGTGGTCGTAATGAAGGCCTTAGACTTCCATGGGATTCTTTTTTTAAATTGATCCTTACTAATGAGGTCATGGTCATTTGTAAGGATCCATTTCAATGAATGTGATTGGATAATGGCCACTGGGCTACAAGATTTGGCATGAGCATTATATGCCCTTTAAGACACCTACAATGTTAGTGCATCAAATTTAATGTCATAATAAATGCATAGCATAGTAAATACCAACAGCTTTCATGCCAATACCATGCTTGACCCCTCTACACCCAAAGCAGTAAATCCCACTCAAATATAGTCTAACACCTTTTCCCTGACCTCTCATGTAAGGGGCTTCAACTATTGCTTTTCTTTCTGTTAAATGATAGTCAATTTGCCTCCCCATGGTAGATTTTGTAGGAAAGTTTAAGATTTTTCAACACTTGGGGACTCTCTCTCCATGTCCTCTTTCAAGTTGACTCAAATAACTCATCAATGAGGTTGCTTTAACTTGAATGTGGAAGGGAACTTTTGGTTCAACCTCTTATTGTAGCAAAGCTTTAAGCACTAAACATCATGGGCATGACCAGTTCCACTGTCACAAATGAGCTCTAAAGTTCTCTCTTTTGGCCACATATTCATGGTTTTTAACGTTTGGGGAAAAAAGTAATTTGTCCAAATCTAAGAAAGGCGACATAAATTGTTGTCCATTTTCTCATGGATAGGAAAGGTGGGCATGTTTCAACTCCAACCTTCTAGCCTTGCATGGTAGGAGAAACTACCACTTATGGATTGCAGTATATTCATAAAAATCAAGAAACATAAAATTCCTTTCTTGAACTTTAAGTGGTAGCTATGGCTACCTCACATGTGGGTGCCCCTTGCAATAAGCCTACTCGCACCAACATGGAACAAGTATATTAAGACCATTGGTTGGCTAGCTATTCCATCATAATGAGTATGTTTCCACTCCTCAACTTCTATCGGCAAAATCGATAAGTCTCAACTCCCTTTGAACCTGATAACTTTTTCAATTCATCAATTCTTATCCCAAGCTTTTTGTTGAAGTTCTTTTCTTTTCTTTTCATGAAATAGACTTTTATTAACCATGAAAGAAACAACCAAGAGCAAAGAACTCAAGCCACAAATACATTGTACATAGCATTAAGTATTACTCAAAACATTTGAGCATATGCAAATCTTGCAAGAAACCAAGACTATGACTAGAAGTGCCACACATGACAATAAGAGATGCAGACAAGGATTACCTCCCCACTTTCTGAGAAAAATCGTCCTTTTGGCCGATGCAGACCTAGAAATCCTCTACATCCTCGACCAAATGGCCATCATTATGTCTATCCAAATGCTAGACATGGTATGAGTTGGGTGTACCTCGGGTGCCAACCTCTAAACCTCTGAAACTCAAAATGTGCAAAGTAATGAGCATCACAAAAATCTCCCAACTCATGTTCACCGATGCATGTTCCTCGTCGATATTGAGAGGTAGGAACAATATTAAGTAGACAAAACTCTACAAGCTGATGTCAAACCATGATAGCCCAAGAAGATACTTGACTCATAAAATACCCGAGGCTCCAACAAAGAGAGCCAGGTCGCTGAACCACACGATAGGGGAACAAAACTTGTCCCATATTTCCTACAATCCAAGCCCAAATGATCTTGGCCTATCTACAATCCTAGAGGTAGTGCTAAATAGACTCATCAATAGTAAAGCATCGTGGACAAGTAGGATTTCTCCAAAATTATTCATCCACAAATTTACTACAATCCCTCTATGAATTAAAGACAAGAAAAGAGTGACTTTCCTATTCCCAAGGGATTTTCGAAGGAGGGGAGGTGTATAATGCATGGTGCACCAAGCAAAGTATGAGCTACCAACCCTAGTGTTTTCATTGGCCTTAGCATATCAATGCTAACTTTCCCCATGCTAGCCCTTAGTTCAATTTCAATGGCTAGCTACAAGTCAATTTTGTTGATCCTATAAGCATCCTTGTCCCAACCCTAAACTTGTGCTTGTTGATCCTTTGTTAGTATGTGCCTCCCAAAATGGCAAGCAATGTTAAGCTATGGCTTGCAAGTCTTGGGCTCGATTGAATCAAAGCTGCAGTTTCTTTCTTTATCAAGGCATCTATTAGGCAGTTATGATGGAATTTTACTCTCTCTCCTTTAAGCTCTTCCTAACCACGAGCTTGGGCAAGTTTCTCTTGATGCTATGTCTAAGGACCTCTTTAAGGTTGACTGTTTGTTATTTTTGCGCTCCCTTCAAGATTAAGCTCTTCTTTTTTTAAAGCAAGGGTTACGTTGATTAGGAAACCTCCCCAGTGACTTGGAAGTCTGTAAAGGATGCTCACTCGTCATTGGTTCCTTCTATTATTGTTTTTCCATTTTCTCCAAATAAATTTCTTTATTTTGAACTTAAAGAATAGGAATACAACACAAGCAGAACTCAGGTACGCTCCTTTCTTTAAAGTGTGTCATGAATACTCAATTCAAATCTTACAGCAGAGAAAAGAAGTTTGGTAGAGTCAATGCACAGGGACCAGGTTCTCCTCGATCAAGAAGAGAATCACCTTGCATAATGTTAATAGGAAAATAAGTCAACAAAACAAGTTAAGTTGAATCCAAAACTATGTAAACAAAATAAAAGATGTGTAATCCATGAGATAGAATGGAACTAGGATGACGGTAACAGAGAACTTTGGATTGTTTTAACTTCTAGTCTGATCTAGACATTGTAGCAAAGATTTTGTAAGGTGCAAATGGATTAATTTCTATTTGATTGCACCGATCAAGAGTGTACTAGAGGTTTTCACAAAACTCTATAATAAATCGCCTGCAAATGGAATAATTTCTATTTGATTGCATCGATCAAGAGTGCTTGAGGTTTCCACAAAACTATATAAACAAATCAGAACAAGAATACATTTTATGATATAGAAGAAAACGAGCAGGAGTGTAGAGAGGTCTCCAACTTATTTAGTCAGAATCCAGTGGCACTAGTGCTGTCACATTACTCTCACAGCAATCAAGCATTCAACTTAAAGAAAACTCCGTTCCTCATGGGATGAAGAGAACCTTGAAGATAGACCTTGAGCCATGTTGCTCCTGTCAAGTTTCACGCTTTGCCTACCCGACACCAAGTCACTCTCTCGGTCCCACGGCTTCCATGGATGGTTGCCAGACCACTTCGGTGTTTCCTCATTGTTCAACTTCTTTTCTTTTGACTTCTTAGAATGTACAATCCGATGCTTCTCAACTAGCGAGGTTGAGCGTTTTGCCTTATTAAATTGGTCGATCATTTCTGCTGTGTGAGATGCAGGATCTCTTCTAGTGGAAGTATCCTCATCTTTTGCAGCTGTTAGGGCTGCCTGTTTGTATGCTTCCAGATACCTGTTGTAAAATGATAATGAAAATGAGGTTTGAAGGTACCACTTAGATGCCTTACAATCCTCTCCAAGAACACTCCATAGCAATATACAGAATGTTGACATACTTGACCACAAAAACTATACATACAATACTACATTCAACAAAAGACACATTCGGTAATAGAGGTCTTTTCTAAGGGGAAAAAACAAAAGATACATTCGGAATCAGCCAAAATTCCTGAGATTAAATTTGCAAAGTTATAACCATGGGCCCTTGGATATCTTACTGCATCTTTGCTTTTTGAGCCTTCTCTAGAGGGGTGTCAGTCCATATGCTAGTATCACCTCTGCCACTCTTCTCAGATTTGCTGAAAAAGGTAGAGTGCATGGATGGGGGACCCGCCTGGAAAAACCATATTTAAAAGCCATGAGGGTACAAAGTGATTAAATTCAAAGAGATCTAAAAGAAAATTTGTTAGATATAAGTCAAAGTTTTCCCAGCGCAATGTTAATGGCCTAATACTTCTTCAAAAAGCTCTGAAACCTACATTTGAAACTTCACAATAGTTGAAGTCTGCATTTGACCTTTTTGTGGCATGATTCATGCCAATATACCATTTTATGTAGCTACAAACAAAGCGTTTTCAAAATAACAAGCTTGTGCTAATGCATACAAAGCTCACTCTGAATATTATATTATTTTAAGAATGATGGAACTCCAGTTCTATCATAATATTTCCATAAAACTTTCTCATATCTTCAATTTTAATATTTTTGAGAAGTAAGTGAGGTCCAAAGGTACAAATCTTTGTGACGGTACGGACGCCTCCTCAAAGCCGTCATTGGAAGATGGCTTTACTCCCCCCTCCCTTGGCAGCATAGGCAAGCCCTTTAATCACAGCAGTTCCTCCTCACCTCCCCTCCTCTTTCAATGCCTCCAAGGGTGTTTGCATCCCCTCCCACCCTCTCCAGCTCCCTTGAGGAAGCCATTATCAACTCCATCCCCCCCTCCCCAAGCACCCCTTCCTCCAACGGCATCTTTCCCACCCTACTGAACACAGGGTTAGCTCCAACATTGGTCCTCCTACTGAATCCAGGGTTAGCTCCAGCATTGGTCCTCCTACTGAATCCAGGGTTGGCTCCAACACTGATCCTCCTTGGAGGCCTTGCTGAGAAGATCTCCTTCCAACCCGTGCTCCAGCCTTCACCCCCTCCCTCCTAGCATGCCCTTTCAGCTTGTTCCCCCTCCTCCCCCCTCAGACCCACCAGTCACAAACTCCCCCCCCCCTCCTCCTTCACCCTTATAACCCTCCCATGATCTCCTCCACCTGTTGCCAGAGGGAGGTAGGCTACGGCCACTCCCAATAACCTGCTCTTCTTTGGCTTCCTTCTATTAGCACGCAGTCCTATCGTAGACAGCCCTTATATATGAGGAGTTCTAGAGGGTTGGGCCCTAAAACTACACGAACGTTCCCCCCAACTACTCCCATGGTCTACAGGTTTCTGTCATTTTTGGTCGCATCAAGAAGGAGAGGAGACGAGAGGAGGGGGGGGGGCGGGGGGGGAGGGGGGGGCAACAAGGTCCACCTTGTCTGAGGTTTCCTCTTCACAGAGCAGCCGAACCCTCACGCAATATTTGCCATCCATAAAGACGCTAAGAAAGTAGGAGCAGGACTCCCTTTAGCTGGCATACATATACGATTGCACTCGCTTGACCCTTCGAGACACAAAGGCCATACAGGTAGTGTACTTACCATTCCTCGCAGGCTCAATGGAAATAGGATGACAAGAAAGTTTTTTCACACTACAAATCCATGCTCCTTCAGAGCACAACTTTGGAGGTTAAAAGAGGAGGGAGGAAAGGGGAGTGGGGCAGAAGGGCGGGATTGTCATCTTTGGCCAACAAAGGCCATCCAGAGGAGCAATGTAGAGCTGTAGCCCTAGGCCTTGAGGGCAGGCAAGCTCTCTAGATTAGAGAGAGGCTCAAGCGAGATTTGCCATCCATAGAGAGTAGAAGCCGGACTCCCTTTGGCTGGTAGATAGATATGAGTATGCTCGCTTGACCCTTCAAGACACAAAGACTAGACAAGTAAAGTACTCGTGGAGGGAACGGCAATGTCCAATCACTCCCCTACGTGATGAGGTGTGGGTCTCCACCATGGACTTTCGATCGCATTTTTAGAGACCAGATGCTTTCTCTCATGAGACACTGGTTAGGAACGGCGGGGCACATCATGAACGTTATGTGTAGGACCAAGGCCACGTGCGAGCTGACCTTTTCTTCTGACATGCCTAGTAAGGGTAGTTTGCCGATTGCCCTCAAAGTGGATGGCGCCTCCTCCCAAGCCTCTTCGGATGGCACTTTTTGGCCTCTACAAGCGGTGGATTTTTGCCTTGGGATCACAGATGACAAGGATTTGCTAACTTCGGCCTATAGGTTTGGTGTGACGTTTGTGATGCCTCTTTCAAGGTGGCAGACGAACTGGGACTATTCACCCTAGAACTACCCGCCAAGGCGAGCCGCTCAGAGCTTTCATTGCATGCTTCCAACAGCTCCAAGATGGCTCTATTGTTGCAAGGAGTCCTTACTAGGCATTCGAAAGATCGATTTATGCTTTAGGAGCATATATTCTCAGCAACGGATGTTAGGAGATGCAAACGTTTGCTCCAAGTCAAGATCCCAAGGTTTGGTCCCCAACCATAGGCCGTAGTGGGGGAGTTTGTGTTTATATTGGGCAAGCCTTGACCTGGGATGTCTTTGACAGCATCTTGCTGGGGTTCTCCATATTGGGGTCGTCAATGTGTACGCATCAGCATGCCAACAACAAAGGGGGCACCTTTGGTAAAATCTAGCAGATTGTCTACGGCCCTTTATGTGGAGGGCACCACCAATAGCCTAGAGAGGGTGAGACACCTCCTAGAGGTCTATTGCATGGCTTCAAGAGCCACCATCAATTGGAATAAATCAGTAGATTTCCTCACAGCATTAGAGGATGTGGAGTTGATCTTGGCTTCAATCGGATTCCTCAAGGCCAAACGGTGCGTTGCTGGGCTTGCTCAATCGGTTTGGTTATCTGAGCAGATCAACAAATAGCCTCGGTGCAAGCTCTTTTACTAGAGCTCCGCTAGGCCCCCCACATGCAAAGCAACAATGGTGTACCACGTTCTTTTATCCATAGTCTAGTACATAGCATCACGTTGGTGCTTCCATAGAGGTTGTATGGGATTGCTTAGGAGGCTGGGTCGGAACTCTCTATGGGTGAGTTCAAATGGCACTCGAAGGGGGAAAGAATTGAGCATCATTCAGCCTTGGAAGCTCCTACTTTAGTAGGGGATTCTAAGGAACATTCCTCGCACCGAGGATTATTGGAAGTAGACGCTGTAAGAGTGCAGATGAAACTTTAAAAAAAGGGGGGGAGGAAGAGAGAGAGAGTGCAAGGGATCTCAGGCCTCCACTAGAAGAGATGAATAACAATGGGAGGGGGGGCCTATATATAGCCTCACTCCCTGTAGTCGGCCTGCTGTAGTGGGCATACCAGCCTGCCCCAAGGGGGCCGACCAGGCAACAAAAAGTGGCTGACCAGCAGGGAGGTCCACCCTGCCTCTGTCCCAGGTCCTGCGCCTTGGAAACCCGACCAATCAGGTCGGGTCTTTTGTCCAAGGGGTGGCTACACAAGCCCCCCATGCTGGCCCATACAATGCACAGCAAAGGGGCTGCTATCGCAGCAACAAGCAGGCCCATACGAGCCCTGAACAGCCCAGATCTGACCCGCACCCCTCCTGGAAACACCCACAGCCAGCGCAACTCCAAGCAAGATGCCCGCAGGGCCACAAGCCATGGCCTGACCTGTGCCGTACTGGTCTGCACAGATCTGCTCCCCTCCAGGCAGCCAGATCTGCCCCAAAAGGTAGCTAGACCTAGCACAAGACCCTGGCAGACAACCATGCCCAGCTATGCATCCAACCCTCCCCTACATTGTCCTCGCATGGGGCAGGCACACCCCCCAGAACAAAGGCCCTCACTCATGATCTACACATGTACATCAAGAAATGCACAACTCCAACACCCCCTCTCACCTCCTGGATGTAGCATCATCTCTAGGGAGCTAGGTGTGCCGCTGGAGCAACTGAAGGAATCCATTGCGTGAACCACCATCACTGAAGACCGCCAAGTACTATCAGAAGAAGCCAGATCTGCTCCCCTTCTCCCCTTCATTGTCCTCACATGGGGCAGGCACACCCACAACAAAGGCCCTCACTCATTATCTACACATGGTACATCAAGAAATGCACAACTCCAACACCCCCTCTCACCTCCTGGATGTAGCATCATCTCCGGGGAGCTGGGTGTGCCGCTGGAGCAACTGAAGGAATCCATTGCATGAACCACCATCGTTGAAGACCGCCACAAGTACTATCAGAAGAAGCCCCCTCTTGGCACGAACCATCTCAACATGATCTCTGGAAACATGTATGATGTACCGCTGCTCCCAAGTCACAGGTGCAAGGCAAACTCCTTTGGTCTGGTATTGTACTGGTACAACAATCCAACTATTGCTGCCACAGCTGCGAGATCTGCTCCTGCATGGTCATTGCATCGCTGAGCTATACAGCCCCCCTCTCAGGTCCAAACTGGTAGACTGACTTCAAGATCAATAAACCACTGTACTCTAGAAAAAGCGGGCATCCAACTGCTCACTAGGATAAAACTACAGTGTCTGGAATCCCGCAGTGGCAATCATTTGACCCATCGAGATCTGCATCAGCTAATCAGACAATAGCTGCAGCAAAACAACAGGAGACCCCCTCTAGGTCTGCCAGGTCATAGCATCCAAACATACATAGTGGTTTAGATATGGCCATCTGAGTCAGCGGTTGTGGCTCGAGGTCCTGCCTGAAAGCCTTCCTCGAATGAAAACTCCTTCACTACTGCACCATCTGGCAAGTACCGCTGCCACATACAAGCAAGCAATCCTCCATCTAGAACTAGAATGCCTACCAGCAGCACATCCTGCCTCGTGCTACTAGAAGGCAGGAACAATCGAGGTGACGGCAATAGAATCTGCTTCTATCCACTCACTAGTCCTCGGACTTTTTCTTTGAGGACACTGTCACCAATAGTGACCTTTTTGGCCACAACAGTTACACGTACGTGAAGCCTTTAGTGCTTCTCTTTTTGCATCTATCATCTTATTCCTTCCCTTCTACTCAGTTGCCGAGACCTCCGAGCTACTAACCTGGGAAGGACTCTGCAATCTCTCCTCCTGGTCAAGCACCATGTGTACCAATTCCTCCTAGGTCAACGTATTCATCCTTCCACTAGTAATCAAGGAGACGAATAAAAGGCGGAGTACTGGGAAGGCAAGTGGACAACAATGTAATAGCCATGTCCTCATATGACATCTCCTATCCCGCCTGGAGAATTCCTTGTTGAAGCTCCTGGAGCTTGTTGATGTGCTCCCCATATACTTTTGGCCACTGTCATGTGCTTTACATGATTAATAACTTGAGGAGTACAGTTCAGATAAATGAATGAATGTACCCTCGCATTGACCCAGTCCTAGAGCTGAGACATGGTCTCAGCCTCCTGCTCCAGCATCCATACGTTTGCTACAAGGGGATCAAGCATAGTAACCCCCACCAAAATGAATCTGCTAAATCATATGACTGCAAGATGGACTCCATCATGACTTGCCACACACCGTAATTGAGCCCATCCAATTGACGATCCCACTAGGAAGGTGGGTAACACATGAATTTTCACCTTGTTCTCAACCAGAGTAGCCATGTCGGAGCGAAGAGAGAGTAGAACTAAGAAAGCAGGGTGGACGGGAAGGTGGAGAAGGGGATAGAAGGAGAAAGATAGGAGAGGGCTGGAGAAGACAATGAAGAGGCTTGAAGCCTAAGATACCTTCACGCCTTTGTTGTCCCGTCCCTTGAAACACCTTTCAGATCTGAAAACACCCTTCAAACACTACACACCTTCATGGACACCCGAACCACCCTGCTTCTATCTTGGGTCATGCGCTCTGGATATCTGACCAATCAGGTTGGGTCTGATGTCCAGGGAGTGGCCCCCCATACTGGCCCATACAATGCGCAGCAAAGGGGCTGCTATCGCGACAGCAAGAAGGCCCATATGAGCCCTAAACAGCATGGATCTGACCCGCAACCCTCTTGGAAATACCCGCAACCAGCACGACTCCAAGGCGGCCTGCCAACATTCCCATAGGGCCCTAAGCCATGGTCTGAACTGCGCCACCCTCATCCACACAGATCTGCTCCCCTCCAGGCAGCCAGATCTGCCCCAAAGGTGGCTGGATCCAGCACAACCCCCTGGCAGACAACTATGCCCAGGTATGCATCCAACCCTCCACTACACTGTCCTCACATGGGCTGGGCACACTCACAACAAAGGCCCTCACTCATGATCTACACATGGCACATCAAGAAATGCTTGACCCAACACAGATACTGGTGGATCTTCACAGTGGCCTCTTTTATGAGGAAGGGGTCATCGTTTTATGCGGAGCTTGATGAGGTGTGGTGTGGCGACACCTCTCCACCGGCCTCATTCGCACTAGTCTGCATTGTCGGGAGGAGTTTGAGCACCAGCCCTTGATCTAGCATCTTGATGTCAGTGACAAAGAAGGGCACATGGTGGGCCATCACATGCACATCAATTGTGCACAACGAAGGGGTAGCTTTTGGCAGTGGCAAATCTGAGAGGTGCTCAAGGAAAGCTTCATGAGAGTGACATAGCCATCTAGGCATCATAGCGTGAGGGGCTCAAGGCGAACACACATCCAAAGCGCCCCCCTCCATGGTTCGGCCAATTCTATAGGATAAGGGTGTCACTTAGAATTCTCTTCAAGGCTGAGCCTATTGATACTAACCCGGTATTGTACAACATATGCCTAGCGAGGTCTGATATTGCTAGAGTCCGGTCCGACAAACCCTGATCCTTAGGACAACAGTGCTTCGGCCTGTATGGAGTGGCAAAGAATCAAAGTGGTTGCAAAATGGACCATCAATCCTCGACTCTATAGAGACCAGTTATCTTAGTAGCGCTTGTGGCTCTAGAAGGGCCACCTGCTTAGAAAGATTCAATGGGACCCTAGGGAGTGGTTTTGTGTTGGGGTAAAGGCACATTGCCACCCCTTTATTAAAGATATGACACCTATGACTGTCTTAAGACAGTCATAGGGTGAAAAACCTAATCCTAATAAAACTTATGAGTTTGTGGTGTGGCTCATCACTTCACACCCGCATCTTTTGTGTCACCTCTCTCTCACTCTCTCCCCGTTGTACTTCTCCCTCATTCTTTCCCTCTCAACTGGTATCAGAGCCTTCATCTCTCCCTTCCCACTCCTGCCTACCTCTCCCTCTACCCCTCCTTATCCCCTCGGGACTCGTGCCCTCAACAGCGTGCAGGCAGCGTCGTGGGCGGAGCTGGGCATTGCGCAGGCAGCGCGGGCTACAGCGGGGTAGCGCGGGCGGCAGTGCGGGGCAACAGCACGAGACAACGTGCGTGCGGGCAGAACAGGGCGGCGCGGAGCAAAGCCAGCAGCTGCAACAGCAGCAGCTAGCTGCTGCTAGCTGCTACCCGCTACCAAGCGGGCGCAGCCAGTGTGCAGCACCGGCGCGCACCCATGCAGCCTCAGGGCCTCGAACAGGGCGGCGAGCAGGCGCGCGCGTAGGGAGCTTGTGTACGAACGTACGGCCATCCGTACCGCCGTGCGGACACCGTACAAGCGTCCGTACTGTACGGACGCCACCGTACAAACTGAGTCACGGAGCTGCCTCAGGGAGCTGCGTCAGGGAAGTGCATTTCGAAATTTCTGTTGGATCTGTACCCTGCACAGGTACAGCAGGTACAGTGGTACCCTGCACAAGTACACAGGGACAGAAAGTACAGCAGGTACATCAGTTTTTCTTTGGGGAAAGAAGAAAAAGAGAGAGCACTCTGCTCTTCACATTCCCGGCTGTTCAGTTCTTAAAACTGTGTGTTGAAGGTACAGCAAGTACCCTCCTGTCCCTCGTGCTTGAGGTGACTAGTACCACAGTGTGTGGTGGTTGCACAGTTATCTTGTTTTTGGGAAGGTAATGCCTTGATTTTGCAGAGGGCTTTTATGCTTTTGCTGAGTGCAAATCTCAGCTTTTGGGTGACATTTTCAAAGGGCTTTTGCCTGGAAGCTTATGCAGTGTATGCCTTGAGGCAGTGTGGAGCCAGGGAGCCCACATTGGTCTTGTTTCCGCAGTGTATTCAGTGACATTTCTGCAGGTCACATTTTGTGTACGACACCTTGGAAAATCTCAGTTGAGCCACGCTTGGCCAGGGCGCATCGAGTTTACTCGGTCCCTAACTGTCCATCGTTGATAGTGCTCAAAAGATTTTCTCTTCAGTGCTTGTACATTGGGATCTGTGCTGTTATTGTGTACAGGGCTGTTTATGCATTGCATTGTTAGGTGAAAGTGCCAGGAGAGCGCTGTATTTTGTATGCTACCTCAGTGTTGAGGTGTTTTTCACTTGGTACAGGTGTCAAATCAAGGGGCTTTTACCCAGATTTTGCTTGAGAGCACTTGGGTTACTGTTTGAGACCTTCAGATGCCTTTTATCCCCTTGGCAGAAGGGTGATTGCTTGGGATTTGTCCCATTTTCTGTTGCAGGTTTGTGACAGGCTGAAGTGTCTGGAGCCTCTTTTCAGTGAACAAAACAGTGTATGACAAGTGGTTTATGCATATGAAATCAGTGCAATACCTCATCTGAGGTGGGAGAAGTGATCAAGACAGCAGTGTTTTGTGCTTCGTCAGCTGATGATGCACTGTTAAAGCACTTGTGGAACAGCTGCAGCATTCTGAAATTACTGTTTTATGCCTATTTGAGCACGGTACAGTGTGTCAGAAGGTACAGTAACTGGAGGGAAATTTTTTCTGTTTTGCTGCAGATTTTTTTTTGACAGTAAAAACAGCACTATTGTGAGTGCTCCTGGCTCTTGATAGAGCAGGTTTTTTCTGAGAAATCAGAATTTTATTCAGTCCTTTTTGACTTACAGGGAGTCAGGTACTTTCCTTATCTGATATGGCATCAGGGGGAAGTGAATCATCAATTCTGAACGTAAAGAAATTGGAAGGGGACACAATTATGCATTATGGGCAGAACAGTGTTTGAATGTACTTCTGCTAAAGAAGATTTCTAAGCCCATAAGGGTGAAGGGTGTCAAGCCATCTGGGATGTCAAATGATGAGTGGGAGGAGCTAGATTTGTCCGCGAGGGCTGCTATCATGCTTACTCTCAGTGATTCTCTTGTGTTCAATGTTCAGGCTGAAAAGACCTCTTATGGCCTATGGCAGAGGCTAGCAGAGTTGTATGCCCAAAAGAGTTCAGCCAGTAAGGTTTATTGGTTGAAGAAGCTGGTTGATCTTCGCATGAAGGAAGGTACAGCTATGACCTCACACTTGAGTGAGTTCAATGCCATCTTTACACAGCTGATTGCACAGGGGTTGAACCTTGATGAGGAGTTCAAGGCTACTTTCTTGTTGTGTACCCTCCCTGAGAGTTGGGACACTTTCAAGACCACCCTGTCTAATTCAAATGTCACTCTTATATATGCTGATGTAGAGAGCTCTCTCCTTATGGAGGAGATGAGCAGAAAAAATAATGCGGGCAGCAAGTCTTCAAATGCTTTGCAGGTACAGGAAAGAGGCAGGACTCAGCAGAAGGGGAGATCTGCTGGTAAGTCCAAATCCCGCAGTCAGTCCCGTGGCAAAAAGGATATTGAATGCTTTTATTGTGGCAAGAAGGGACATGTGAAGTCTAAGTGCTTCAAGTTTATACGGGATCAGAAAGCCAAGAAGGCTGAGGCAAAGGATGCAGGCAGTGGAAGCAAAGGCAAAGGCAAGGCCAAGGTAGATGACCTGGATGCAGTGAATGTTGCAGCAGAGGACAGTGACAGTGACAGACATGATGTTTTATGCTCTTCTGCTGTAATTGCACATACATTGATTATTGATGGCCATGACATGCACACCTGGCTCTTGGATTCAGGTGCTTCTTTTCATGTTACTCCTCATAGGGAGTGGTTTACTTCCTACAAAGGTACTCATGGAGTTGTTCACCTTGGGAACAACTATGCATGTCAGATTGCAGGGATTGGCAGTATACAGATAGTATTCCCTGATGGACGCATATTTATGCTTGATGGTGTTCGCCATGTGCCGCAAATCAAGAAAAATCTGATTAGCACTGGCTTGTTGGATGACAGTGGTTACCACACCACATTTGGGGATTCCAAATGGGTGATTACTGATGGCCAGGTTGTAGTGGCTGAGGGTTATAAGAGTGATACCTTGTACCCTCTTTATGTTTCCAGTGTAGGTAAGCATGTTGTTGCCATAACCGAGCTGCCAAAGATTTCATTGTGGCATACCCGGTTGGGACACATGTCCGTTAAAGGAATGCAAGAACTGTCACGTTTGGGTTATCTGCCGTCTCTTTCATTTTCAGATTTGCCTACTTGTGATCATTGCATATTTGGCAAGCATTCTATGACTCCTCATAAGAGGAGAACTCCCCAAAATAGAGCACCGCTTGATCTAGTGCACACTGATTTGTGTGAGATGCCACAGCTATCACTAGGGGGTGCAAAGTATTTCATTACTTTTATTGATGATGCCACACGCAAAGTGTGGGTCTATTTCTTGAAGCATAAGAGCGATGCCTTAGATGCTTTCAAGAAGTTTGTCGCTCAGGTTGAGAATCGGACAGGTCGCAGGCTGAAATGCCTCAGATCCGATAATGGGGGTGAGTATGTGTCAAATGCTTTTGTACAGTTTTGCGAAGCTAAGGGCAATAAACAGGAACTCACAGCCCCTCATAATGCATCTCAAAATGGTGTAAGTGAGCGGATGAATCGAACTATTCAGGAGAAGGTTCGATGTATGTTGTCTTATGCTGCATTGCCCCATGGCTTTTGGGCAGAAGCCGTGCAAACAGCAGTTCACATAATTAACAGGTCGCCGAACAAGGCTTTGGAGTTGAAAGTGCCAGAGGAGGTGTGGTCTGGCAAGCCACCTTCATATAAGCACTTACGTGTGTTTGGCTGCGAGTGCTTTGCTCATATACGCAAAGAACTGCGCACCAAACTGGAGCCAAAGTCTTCCAGATGCATATTTATGGGTTATGGTGACGAAGGTGAAATGGGGTACAGGTTATGGGATCCCGTTAAACGGAAGATTATACGCAGCAATGATGTCATCTTTAAAGAGGATAGTGTACACAAAGAACCCGTGCAACCTGTGGAATACAAGAGGGTTATTTATGATGATGTCGGACAGCAAAGAATGCCCATTTATATGCAGCAGCAGGCTGCTGCAGATAACCCTGTTCAAGAGGGTATACAGGCTGAAAATCAGCCAGATAATTTTGCCAATGATGCACCACTGAATATGCCAGCAAATGGGGCTGTAGAACAGCCAGATATGGTGGTACAGCCACCCGTCATGCATGACGAACAGGCTAGACAGCAGCCTAATCCGGATCATTTTGTTAGGAGGAGCACCCGTGTACAACGGCCTCCTGACAGGTTTGTTCCAGGAGCCAATAATGTGGCTGATTTTATTATGCTGACAGATTGTGGTGAGCCTTCCAGCTGCAAGGAAGCTATGGGAAGAACAGAGAAAAGGAAGTGGGAGAAAGCCATGCAGTCAGAAATGCACTCCCTACTTCAAAATGACACATGGGACTTGGTGCAGCTACCTGCAGGCAGAAAGGTTTTGCCATGCAAGTGGGTTTACAAAGTCAAAGTGGATTCAAATGCTTTACCGAGGTATAAGCCCAGATTGGTTGCCAAGGGATTTAAGCAGGAGAAAGGCATTGACTTTGATGAGATCTTTTCCCCTGTAGTCAAGATGACTACTTTGAGAGCAGTGTTAGCTCTTGTTGCTCATGAGGACATGGATTTATGTCAGATGGATGTGAAGACTGCTTTTCTTCACGGAGATCTCCATGATGAGATCTATATGAGTCAGCCAGAGGGATATGCTGTTAAAGGGAAAGAGCAGCTTGTGTGTAAGCTCAAGAGGAGCTTGTATGGACTCAAGCAGGCACCAAGAGAATGGTACAAGAAGTTTGATGCCTTCATGCAGTCCCAAGGGTATCATAGGTGTGAGACCGATCATTGCTTGTACACCAAACGGGCAAAGGATGGCAGTTTGATGCTACTCATTCTATATGTGGATGACATGCTAATTGCCAGTAAATCTCAGCATGAGATTAGTGCTTTGAAGAAACAACTGCATAAGTCTTTTGACATGAAAGACTTGGGTGATGCAAACCATATTCTTGGCATGCGGATTACTCGTGACAGGTCCCAGGGACTTTTGTTTCTGTCACAGAAGGAGTACATTGACAAAGTACTGCAGAGGTTTAAAATGGAGGGGGGGAAGTCTATTAGTACCCCGTTGCCTCCACATTTAAAACTCAGCAGTAAGGACAGCCCCAGATCAGATGATGATAAGGCTGAAATGGCCAAGGTTCCGTATGCATCTGCAGTTGGTTCTTTGATGTATGCCATGGTTACCACTCGTCCGGATATTGCTTTTGCGGTGGGAGTCATCAGCAGGTATATGGCAAATCCAGGCAAGCGGCACTGGGAAGCAGTGAAAGGTGTCTTGAGGTATCTCAAAGGTACCAAAGACTTGTGCATATGCTATGGTAGGCAAGATGCATTGGTGCATGGTTTTACAGATTCAGACTATGCAGGGAATGCAGATAACCGGAACTCTACTACCGGTTATATTTTCACATTTGCAAGAGGTGCTATATCATGGGTGTCTCGGTCGCAGAAATGCGTTGCACTGTCAACTACTGAAGCTGAATATGTTGCAGCCACTGAGGCTTGCAAGGAAGCACTATGGCTTACTCGGCTGGTGGGAGATTTGGGCATTACAGGAGATATGCCAGTTTTGCATTGTGATAGTCAGAGTGCTATCATGTTGGCAAAGAATCCGGTCTTTCATCAAAAGACCAAGCACATAGATGTGAAATATCATTTCATCAGGGAGGTACTGGAAGACAAGCGACTTGAGCTTGTGAAGGTGCATACTGATGATAATCCTGCAGATTTGCTCACTAAGAGCTTGCCTACAAAGCGGTTTGCACATTGCCGCCACATCATGGGATTAGAATGAGACCATTCTTATTTTATGGTCTTGTATACAGTAACTGTATATTGCTGTAATTTTTATTCTTTTCTCCCCTTTAGGCACATTGGCCTTTAGGTGGGAGGTTGTTGGGGTAAAGGCACATTGCCACCCCTTTATTAAAGATATGACACCTATGACTGTCTTAAGACGACAGTCATAGGGTGAAAAACCTAATCCTAATAAAACTTATGAGTTTGTGGTGTGGCTCATCACTTCACACCCGCATCTTTTGTGTCACCTCTCTCTCACTCTCTCCCCGTTGTACTTCTCCATCATTCTTTCCCTCTCAGTTTTGGCCATATAGGAAGCTCAAACAAGATAGCGAAAGTAGTGTTGTTTTCGTTCACCACTCAAATTGGCAAACGACTACAGTTAGAGGCCTCAGCTTGAAGCCCATCCACAAAGCGCCACTAGGTGGAATAGCAAATCCCCACTGATGTCATTACTAGATTCTGGACCCAACTAATGAAGATTTCTAATTTTTCTAGTTGTTGGCCTTCCCAATGCCCCATGGCTAGTATAGATGCAGAGAGCCGTTGTTGTTGATAGCACACTGCTTGTGGGGCTATCCTTCTACCAAGAGGATCTGGTCTGGCTCTCTTATGATCTTAGCTAGGGGATGGTGACTTTGCAAAGACGCACTTTCTTCACCGAGATGCCTTCGCCGTTATTCAGGCAACCTTGAAACGTTCTCTCTGACTCATTGGTGCCTGAAGCCCTTCGCCGGAGGTCATCGTTTGGGAGACGATTTCTAGCATCACAGCCTGGCACATCTAGGTAGCCCAATGCAACCTTGTCATGGGAGTGCAGCAAACCTGACCTATGGCCACACGCATCGGTATTTGGTACGTTATCATCTATACTTTGCATGCCATATGGGAGCAAGGTACAAAGACTTAAAGAATCTTAGACTAGCGAAGGGTGTGTGTGCTTTTGCAAGGCTTGGCCTGCATCATATTTTCAGAGATCAAGTTAACCGCTAATTGTATATCCCTCCCCCTTTGTTGTTAGCGCCCGCTTCCAAGGTACTCTGGCAGTGAGCTGGTACCTTGAGAGGCAAGCTATAGGACGACTAGCATTCGTCATTTCATTTCATCACCTAATAGATTGCTGAAATTGTGTTTTCTCAAAGCTTCTAATAGACGGTTCTTTTTTTTTTTTAAAGATTGAATTCTAGGGCTCTTCAGCCTGTTCCATATAGTGAATTCATGTGCATATGAGCTTACTGTTGAGCGCGGAAGCAATACAATGCAAGTGGAATGCAAAGAAGCAAGCAGCAGCTGAGAAAAACGAAGTACTTGCAAATGGATAATGAGAAAGTACAAGTGGTGGCCAATATAGGCCCCAAAGTCAACCACAAGAGTTAACCAATGAAGTCAACCTGAGAGTTAACTGGATCCTAACTGACCACAAGGCCATACCAAGGCTAGGTGCTAACAACCCCCCTCCATGGTATGCTTTAAGTATCTTCGATATATCTTAGGTATACCTGGAAATTATATCAATTTGTCCAAGATGGATATACTAACCTATGAGAGTACACGGAGACCAACATCACATAATAAATGGTGCCAAGTGAAGGCATGTCAAAAAGCCTCACACTTGGGTATTTGTGAAGAGATCAAGTTATCCTCTATGGGAACATAGGACAACTGTTATTCTCCAGCTGACAGGCGCTCTCGAGTATAATGATAGTGCACCTCAAAGTGCTTGGTATGCGCATGAAAGATAGGATTATGTGCAAAGGCCAAAGCACTCTAGTTGTCAGTGTAGACCATGGTAGAGAAGGGCTGGCGGACATCAAGATCTGCAAGTAACTTACGAAGCCAAACATACTCTACAAATGGCTGTGAAGGCTGCCATGTACTCAGCTTAACAACTCGAAGTAGCAACTCTAGGCTGCTTCTTGCTAGACCAAGAAATACATGAAGAGCTAAGCATGAAATAATTGCCACTGTGAGTCGTAACAACTTGCCCAATCACTATCCGTGAATGCATGCGAATCCAATGAAGACTAAGTACTATAGAACAGTCCTGAATGTTGCATGGCCTTCAAGTAACAGAAGGCTCTCTTCACTGACTGCCAATGCTGCATGCTGGGCTTTTGCATGTACCTGCTTAAATGGAAAATGGCATACTGCAAATCAGGCCGGGTATGACTAAGTAAATAAGGCAGCCCACAACCTGTTGATAGAGTGGCATCAGATGGGGCATTCCCATCTTCGAGAGAAACGGAAGACAGGTTCCAGTGGAGTAGAATCCGGCTTGCAATCAGCAGATTGGAAGCACTACAAGAGTTGTCCAATACATTTGAATTGACTCATCATTATGACCCCCTCAACATTGGCAAACTAGATGCCCAAATAGTAGTGCAACCTACCCATATCTCACATTGCAAATGATTTCTGCAAATCTGCCTTGAAATCTGCAACTTTTGCGTGTCTGGCCCAATGATGAGCAGACATAAAGAGTGGCTTTTACAGTCCAGCTAAGGTAAAGGGACATGCTAAGAAAAAAACATGTCTCAACTGACAATGACCTTGCCTGTGCTAGGCTGAAACAACCTGTATCCTTTGCTTTGTGAGTTGTATGAATGAAAATGTATTTGATGGCCTTATCATCAAGCGTATGCCTCAGCTGAGGGGATACATGTGCATATGCGAGAGATCCAATCACCCGCATGTGAGAAATTACAAGCTTCCGGCCTGTCCATGCTTCATAAGGGGTCATGGTTTTCAATGCTCGTGTGGATGCTCGGTTGAGGATATAGTTGGCACACATAACAACATCCAACCAAAATTTATTGGGCGACACTTCCCCTTAGCATGCACCTGCCCATTTCGTGTATGGCACTGAGGTAGATGAACCAAAACTGGCGTGGTAGCCATAGCACCACTTATAGTGGCTACGGTGGCAGCACGTGCCTCTGTAGAGAGACTGGTCCATATACAATTCCCCAACAGTTCCTAGATAACAGGTGGTGCACCAAGTATGACCACATGGGACAGTTGGTATTATCGAGTCTTCCCTCAGCGGCAAGAATTCCAAATGACTCATGGTTTGCCATTGCAAATGAAAATTCCCCAAGAAAAAAGTGCCCTACAAATGTCAAAGCCTCAAGGCTACAATGAAGCTTTTGCAAGATTTGCTGATATTTGCAGTGATCTTTGCTCAAATTGGCCTTTATTTGCATTTGCCCTTTGATTTGGATACTTTGCCTTCACATTTTGGGGCTTTTGCCAACTGTGCACTCCACTTGGCTTTTGTGCCCCAGAATTTGCTTTGCAAAGACATTTAACCACTATTTGTGGGTACATTGTGCTTAGATTTGCATTGGACAGATTTGCAGGCATTTGCCCTTTGATTGGGCTGGTCACTTTTGTAGGCTAGTGTTCTCTTGGACAGGATTTTGCAAGACAGCTCATTGACAACATTGGGATCAGCCTTTTGTATTTTTGCTCAATGTTTGAGAGCATTACACTTGCAGAGCATTGTTATTATTTTTTGGACTTGACATTTGCATCTTTGCAATCTACTCTTGAGCAGCCAGCTCATTGAATTGTCTGAAAGGGAAAAATTAGAAATAGAGAGCAAATGTCGGAAAAGCTGCAATATTGCAAATGTGACCAAATCTGCTGCAATTTCTTGCCAATGTCACTGAAAAACCTTCAATTTCATATCAAAGCAACCAAATGTGATAAAATAACCTGCATATCTGAAAGTAGCCTGCAATCTGCTTGCAATAGATCCAAAAGCACCAATTTCGGAGAGATGAAATTGAGCCAAAAAAGGGCAAATACCTACCAGAACCCCAAAATGTAACCGAAGTAGCAAATGTCACTCAAATGTAACAAAAGGCCCGAATTCTGATGCAAGCCTGCAAATCTGAGTATGCAAGCGCAACTGACATATGTACGGTGTACGAACAATTGGCAAGACATACGGGCACAATCTGTACTAATGAAATTCGGGGTTGTGTGGACGAATTGTACGGCTAATTGCTAATGCTGTACATATGAGTTCTGCACACTGTGCAGACTATTTGCAAACTATACGATGCATGTATGAACAATTTTTGAAAGTTGTGCGATTGATGTACCGACGGTGCTGTCAATGCTTGTGCGTATGCAAATCTGTACGGAACACTGATGCAACATAGATTTGTACGATGTTTACGGCGTTGATCCGTACGGTGTGTATGACAAATGCATGGATGAGGTGACCAATCTGACGGAGAAGTCCTCAAACTTGTACAACAGACCTTCCACGCTGATATGTAGGCGCAAGTGCAGCCTGGAGCAACAAAGACTTGCACTGGACCACAGCTCCCAAGCCGAATCTGGAATTGCAGCAATGGGCAGCAAATGCACGGGGGTGGCAGGTATGACTGATTACCACTGTTGGGTGCAGGGAGCAATGGAATGCTAGTGGCATGCAAAGGAGCAAGAACTAGCTGAGGAAAATGAAGTACTTGCACATGGATAATGAGAAAGTACAAGTGGTGGCCAGGGAACGGGAACATTTCGGGAACATGGGGGGTTAGAACGGGAACGTATCGGGAAGAGGGAACGGGAGAATGGGAACGGGAACGCCACGTCATGTGGCATGTCATCAAATCACATGGAAACATACCAAAATATGCTAAGAATAACTAGATGTAGCAGCTCTAAGCTTTCCATTTCAGCTTTAGACTTTTATAGACACAATATACTTAGAAAACTGAAATATACATCAACGCAAAACCACTTGTATGCTCCTCCTTTCGCATTGGGGTACTTGGCGATGTCATCCACCTCATTCCACACTCAGATTTCTAATCCGGGTCAATGCCTCTTGGAGGAGCCATTGAGAGGGTAGGAAGGGGCTGAGTGGGTGAGGAGATGGAGAGAACGGGCTGAGAAAGGAGATGGAGAGCACTCAGCAGGGGCTGAGAGGAGAGGAAGGGGCTGAGTGGGTGAGGAGAGAGCTTAGAAGGGAGTGGAAGGGGCTGAGCCTTGAGGCCCGAGAGCTTAGAGAGGGGGCTCAGTGGCTGAGTGGAAGGGGGTGGAGAGTGATTGCAGAGGGCTTAAAGCCCCCTGTCGGCGCCAAAACGGCGTTCCCACACAGCCCTAAACCCGGAACGCTAGAGACCCAGCCCGGACATTCTTGCCACATTCCCGGAATGTTTGGGAACGTTTCCCAAGCATTTCCACTTCTCGGAACATTCCCAAGCATTCCAATCGTTCCCGCACTACCATACACCTGGGAACGGCGTTCCCACATTCCAGGAAGACCGAACGCCATTCCCTGGTAACTATGCAATATAGGCCCCAAAGTCAACCACAAGAGTTGACTAATGAAGTCGACATGAGGGTTGACTGAATCCTAACTGGCCTACAAGGCCATCCCAGGGCTAGGTGCTAACACTTAAAAGGCTGTTCAGTTGCTATACACAATAGCACATCTTAGTAGACATAGTAATGTGCAAGTCACCTAAGCAAAGATTTAAGTGCATGAATATGTCTACTTTGTCAATCCAAAGGCAGGCAGAGTTTGTATAATTATCAAATTCTAAGGGAAAACCAAACCATAACATAGTTCAGCATAAACTACAATAGATTCAATCAAAGTTTTCAATTACTGCCTTAACTCAAGCTTCTAAGTATACTCCACAGGACCTTAAAAACAAATAGACGTAATCGATCAAATGGATGTCAATCTAAATGGTAATACTTTGACATTTGTAAAAAGCTAGAAGGAGACACTAGCTAGGAGAATTCCAAAACATATTTTCAACTTATTCCTATGTTTTCTCAACAGCTATTATAGGAGAGAGTAGGTAGGAGAGTTTCAAAACAGTTTTCAACCTAATCCTATGCTTTTGGACTCATTCGAGCAAGAAGAGAAGAAAGAAAAAGCAATCTCTACCTGTCTTTCAGGAGGGAGTGCAGTCATCCATTCATCTCGAGCAGGTACTTTTGGAGCCTCAAGTAATAAGTCATCACCTGGCAAAGGTTCTCCTGTAGAAAATACAAACCCAATGTGAAGGTCTAACAGTTGGTTAAGTGCAAAAGTTTGAAATCACATGAAGTAAGAGTTTGAAAAGGAAATAGATGTGGCATCAAGATTTAAAAGAAGCAGATGAACTCAGCTTCCATGTACATATACATACTTTTTGCTAAACAAGTCTCTCTTAGAATCTGATTTTTTACCATCACAAAGACAACTCTAAGGAGCTCTTTTTTTTTGGAAAAAAGACTAAGGACCTCTTAAGTGATGCAATCACTGAAGAGGCTGGAGACCAGAACTTCAAGCACAAGTAAGGAGCTCATACCAGAAATCTTGTAGCCAAATACTAATCCAAACTAATAGAACAGAGCACCTTTTTTAATGTACGGGACACAACAAGTTTAAGCCAAAGCAGTACAACACTAGATGATGTGGCAATGCCACGCGATAGACCAAAATATTTTCTTGGCCCAATACATAAACAAGCTAGTCTAGCTGAGTTTAGCTCATGTTAAGATATAAGAATAACCACCAAGTGGTCCAAAAATGGCATTAGGAGTACATAAAACCAAGCAATCACTATCCCTTATGCTTACTTCTACAATCTGCAGCCCAAAGATGTCCATGCATCTTCTTCTCCTCCAATGGCTTTGTTGAAGACATCAGCCACCCATGTGAAGGCTTTTCCTCAAGTCAAACTGCACCAAGTGTTAAGCGCCCATCCTCTTAGAAGTGATGCTATCAAGTACATTTGCCAATCATATAACCATGCATCACCATGTTTCCTAGACCTTTGTAGAGAAAAATCAAGGTTTCCACAACCCTACAAGACGTGATGGTGCCATGTGGATGGCCAAAAAGCTCCAATACATAGACAAGCTGCCCTAGCAAAGCTCAAGTACTATCAAAATTTTAAAGTGACTATTTGTTAGTCCAGATATGTCATCTGATAACTGCTAACAAGGTCAATTACTCTGTTGGTCTCAAGGCAAAGACAAGAGACATTAGCCTTAGCAAGAACTTGCTAGGAGCAATGGGAGACCCTACTGTTGTCAATTCCTAGTATGCCTCCTTTGTCTCAGCTACCACAAGTGGGAAGGAAAGATCTCGCCTTGCTTGAAGAGGATACACTGTAAGATTTATGTGCATGTACATAACTACTCTAAAAAATGACGAGCAACATGAGCTGAAGGAAAGACTCAACTAAAGCACTAAAGCAAATATATATTTCAAGATAAACGGAACACCATCTCCATGTCCTCAAACCTACAGGTCTTGTAGGAGCTCAATAGCTTCATAAAAAGACCTAAACAGACACACACTGAGTAAAATCTCATTACATGGAAATACACGACCACAAGCCCCACCATAAGCTGGTAGATCACTGTGGGCTGTGAATTGCCATAAACATTGGACACCAAATAGAAACAGATGCCAGATCTAAAATGCGCAATCACCTCCTCAAATCTCTAACCATGTGTCCTTCGAGCTTCCATGACATAACGACAAGTCCTAAAACATAGTTATCAAGGTTTGCCACCCCAACAAATCCCCCTCAAACTGAAGATAGGGGTAAACAAAAGATGACACTCTGTCTATCTGGCTTATTCTCAAAACAATGGTGAACACTCAGCAAAAATAGAGTATGCCTCTCACCAATAGAGTTTCACCCAAAACAATCGAAATAAAGCCCATCAAGAGTATGAGCACTCACGCAAAAAGTTCCCTCACAACCACCAACTTGCCATTGATAGAGGTCGAACAAAATGTATTACCAAACACCAAAGCTACAGCCAAAGAAGAGCAACACACTACCAAATAAGCTACTATGCAAACACACTTCTAGAAAGCATAGTCATCATCCATGGTTGCAGGCCCTTCTACCGCAATACAAACCCCTGCAAATTCTTCTAACACACAATTTGCATGGATGACCTTCTCTGCATCACTCTTCTTCTTAAAACAGTATTACTCCTTGTGCCCAATCTTCCCACAATACTGACACTTGTAAATATCTCGTTCTTCTTTCTTTGATCCTCTAGCCTTCCTAATGGTAGTCTTTTTAATGAGATATGCTCTCTCTTGACCTTTGAATGGCATGCAGATGTCGTCACTCTTCATCAAACAGCGTGGAAACTCGTCCAAGCTGACATCTTGACTTATGCACGTATCTCCATATTGCAAAGGAGGCTTGACAAAGGACAGCCTTGGAATCATCTTCCTCCACTCTCACTCCTAAGTCTATCAATTGCTTCATAATAGGACGCCTCCTGTTCAGATGCTCACCCAATGTTCCTTCATTAGACATGAATAGCCCAAAGAAGTTTTGCTTCAGCATGATCTTTGAATTCTTCATGGTCAAACCGTATACTGTCTCTATGGTCACCCAATATGCTGCTGCATGGTTTCAGAAGTCGAGTGGAGATAGTAACCACTGCCAAGTGCTCTCCTGCGTATCTCTAACACACATCTGTTCTTTGTCTCCCAGAGCTGAATCCTCTCAGTACCTTGATTGTTACTGGGCTTCTTCTCAATACCCAACACAAGCGGTCCATTAGGTAGAGCAAAACTCCAAGTATCCACGCAAGAAAATTCAAGCCGTTGAATTTTTCTAACGAAGTGGAACCTTCAAGCCTAGACTCCATGATCGTATTTGCAATCATGGCACTCTTACCAATGGTAAGAACAAGGTAGATTCATGTGCATGTGAAGAACTATTCTAGAAAATGACGAGTAACGGAACTGAAGGAGAGAATCAACTATGCAATAAAGAAGATATATATCTCACGATAAACAGAATACCATCTCTGTCTCCTCAAACTACGGGTCTTGTTCGAGCTCACATAGCTTCATAAAAAGAACTAAGCTCACCCACACTGAGTGGAAGCTCATTACATGGATATACTACATAAGCTGGTACATCACCGTGGGTTGTGAATCTCCAAAGAAGAAATTGCCATAATTGTCGGACACCAAACAGGAAAAGGCGCCAGAACTAAAATGCACAATCACCTCGTCACATGTCAACTAACCCCGTCCCTCCAAGCTTCCATAACTTAACCACCAGACCTAAAATATAGTTATCAAGGTTTGCCACCCCAACATATACAAGACTATGCCATGATGACCAAAAGCTCCTCTGATCCCAATAGCAAGACAACTAGATAACATGTTATTGATAAGTCACCTGCCTCATAGTTACAAGGGCATCAAATGCCTTGCTAACAAAGAAGGCTACATATCGATAGTCTCGTATCATGAGAAAATTTTTGTTGACAAGTCGCCTACCTCAAAGCCACAAAGGCATCCTATGCCTTTGTCACAAAACAAGGCCAGCTACTAGCAGCCCCACCAGTGCTATTGCTTTGCGGCTGCTAATGACGAGTGTGCGTGCATGGATGTGTGGATGCCTAGTATTGGTCTAGGTGTGCACGCACTTGTGTGGATGTGGGTCTATGTATTGTTTGTACACAAAATTGAGCTATTTCTTTCCATCACAAATCAATATGCAAAAGCATTTCCTTATGCGCATACTTCTGCAAACCAAGATTCTCCAATTTGGGCACAAGTACAAAATACCTCTTAGTTTACGCCATTGAGCTGCCTCCCGCCTGGCTTTCATTTCAGCCTACACATTCAATTTTTAGTTAGTCTAAGAGAAGAGCGTAGGAAACAATTCTCTATTTTAAAAGGAAAAAATGCAGTCCCAAAGAGTCTTACACGTGACACACCTAAAAGCAGGATCACAAGAAAAGTTTCATTTGAGCAATTGACGAGTGTTTTGGGCAAAATATTTGCTGCTTTTGGGCCTTACATTTAGAACATGTACAGTGAGTAGAACATATTTGAAAACAGCGTGCACATATCAACCTCCATTCTGACGTGATTCAGATAGTACCCTTTTGAGGGGATGTTTAGATATTGCTCTCTCGAAGAGAAAGTCCAGTTGATATCCTTGTTGTCTAAACAAACACAACCCACCTCAATCCCAATTTGGGCTCGCTATGCACATAAACTATAAAATGACTCTATCGGCTATGTCGAGTCTGGACTAATTGAAAGTCAAATTTGAAAATTACAAAGAATTAGACAGCAAACTAAATAAATACAAGGGCTACGATTAGAAGGAGCTTATAAACAACCACCCTGAAGTCTTTGTGTCAAATCATAGATTTTGTCTAGATGTACATAAGAATTGATTTTGATAAGTGCACGTGTAGATAACTAAAGCCCTGATATGTTGTAGTAGATTATTAGTAGGATGACCTATTAAAAATTAATTTTTAAATCAATTGCAATTGATGCGATGTTGCACGTCAATGTAATTAAAACCAATTTTCTAACCTATTAAAAGCAACATGAACCACAATGTAAATTTGGTCAAAAAAGCATGCTATTTAGATACATGGCACCAAAACCCTTGCAACCATCTTTCTCATGCTCGATTGTGGACTGTGATTTGCCAGAGAGCTTCGCCAGCATGCCATCTACTATTCGTCATGTTGTGCAATGTGCATGTGCTCCAAAACCTCTTCTTCACCTCCATTTGACCATTTTTCTTGTTTGACACCTGGTAGAAGCTCATATCTGCATCCTCATCTGACCATCTTACACTTTTCTACTTAACTCTCTTTAAAGACTGAAATTATTGTCCAATCAGCCTGATAATGCTGGCAGCCACAAGTTCACCATCTAGAGTTGAAAATGCCAGCCTACTTGCTGCTCTGCATATGCAGCTAGGAATATATCTCTCCTGCTTGCCCTTACCAAAACATCCTTGGAGTGACCAGCTACTGAATTTTTCCTTCCCGGTGACGATTTGCTCTAGGGTTATCTCCTACTGTCCAAAAACCTTCATCCCCAGCATGGGATACAAACTTGAGAAACACTCTTTTGTAAATTTAAGTTACTCTAGTATAGAAATCGCAATCGAAATTGGTTTTCCGGGAAATTTTGTTTTTTTGGCTACAATTGTTTGTGTTACGGGCTATTCTCACAACAAATTTTTCAAAAAATGGGGTCTTGACTATGTAGGATTCATTCATCTTGTAGCAAAGAGAACTTAGGCCAAGAATTTCATAGTAGCAACCAACCAGATGTCAAAATGGGCAGAAGCCAAGGCAGTGAAGGATCTAGATGCATAACTACAAAGTTAGTATATGAAAGCATCATTGTGGGATCCGGATGCAATTGAAGATAGTAATCATGGTCCACCCTTTGTAAATGAAGTCATTTGCCCTTTTCTCTTAGAACTATGGTAATCCACCATGATTGCACATCCTACAAGCTACTACCCCCAAGGGAAAGGAAGGGAAGGAACAAGCTAAAGCTCCCAACAAAGCTCTCTAAAGAATCATCACCAAAATGGTTGAAGCCGGTAGCATAGATCGGGACCCAATTTGCTTTTTGAAAGACTTGTTTTGTTGGCATGCTCCACATCTAATCATAAAGTATTAACATCATGCTTCTTGTCATGCCAATGCAATTACTTTGAAGACGTAGGACAGTCTTCTTGACTCCAAATGACCAACAGTCACATTGGTATGATGCTCTTTGATTAGTTGCATTCTCCAAGGACCTTGAGGAACACAAAGTTTGTTCAGCTTGTACAAAAATTACAAAACTCCATTCTCAATATGGTAATCAAGCCACTTTCCTATGTTATGTTGAGCGAGGCTCTCAAAAACATAAAGGAAGATTAGTTGGCGGAGTAGATCCATGACCATGACAATTGACGTGTTCTTGAGCTGGAAAACTAGATTTCGTCCATCAATCGTCATCGCCTTGCAGCTGTGGATAATCTAGGTTCTAGGTTTAGTCACTTGGCTTAGGTTAAGTAACTCAATTAGGCTAGTGTAGGGTTAGCCTTGCTTGATACATATTCTCCAAGTTATCCCAAGCTTGCTTGGAAGTCCTAGAGGAGCAGATATGAGGTATGAGGAACCCTCTTTATAGACAAGGCAATCAGAGACAAAGCTTGGGCATCTTCGGCATCCCATGTCCTCTGATCTTGTGTAGGTGGGATAGCAGCTACAACTGCTACAACTGGCCTCGCCTGAGCCTGTTGTCCACCTCCTTGTTGAGGTGTGCCACATAGCAATGACAGTAGCTCCTGGTTGGGTATCTTCATGTGTAGCATAACCCCACAGGTTCTTTGCAACCAAAAGATTCTTAACCATAAAGCTCCATAGAGACTAATGGGTATAGGCTGCTTGCCTTTGTCTGAAAGTGCATGTGCAACAACTTGGGTTCTCTTTCTTGCCAAGAGAACTTAATAATGTCACGATGTTGAAGGGGGATTCAATGTCAAATCAATTGGCTAAGGTCTAGGATCTTAGAGAACAACTATTGAACATTGATGAAGTCATACCCGATAGTCAACTTATATCTATGATTATGGATTCTTTGTCGAAAAAGTATTTGATTTTTCATGGTCCTCTGAATTTAAACATGAGGGGGAGTACAGTTCCACTCACTTTTCAAGAGCTTGTGGGGCATCTGTTGTTGCAGGAAGAACGGACTTAGGAAAAATGTTTGTTGAAGTGCATGATGATGACCAAGCCTTGTTGGCTAAAGGAAAAACTCACTTTAACATGACAGTTTCAAACTCACATGCATCAAATGCAAACAAGGGTAGTGCCTCAGCTAACCTTGTTATTGAAGATTGGTCTTTTTTGGTTTGCAATTATCAAACCAGGTGCAAAACCAACCATAAGGTCGCCTCACTCAGTTTGAGTGATGCCTCAAATGCTGTATGGTACTTTGATAGTGGTGCTTCCAAGCACATTACTTCCAAGAAGTATTTAATTGCATATCTGGTGAAAAGAGTTTGTTCTCATCAGTTGATACTGATTTGTGCCTTCGAGATGTCCTCTATGTGCCAAGAATAAGGAAGAATTATGCTGCGGAAATTCAGATTTATAACTCCTTTTTGGGTCAGCTTTAGTGCATATGGTCGCTCAGCTCCATGGATGCAACTGATAAAGTTTGATAGTAATCTGGTTTTTTGTGACTGATAATTTCAAAAATTCAGTGCAACAGCTAGCACAAAAATGCTATTTGCCAAAGGTTCTAGCAATTTCTAGCCATCCAGGTGTAATGTTATGAAATTCTAACTCTTGATTGGCCCTTTGGTTCAGTCTTAGCATAAGGATCGCCTAAACAAGTGGGAAATTTCAAGTTTTCTCTCAAAAATTTGACTTGCAAAATTAGGGCAAAACTAGCATTTGGGGCTTTTGGTACTGGTTTTTGATCAGGGCTTAAGACAGTGCATTTACTCTAGATTCAAGTCATTAAAGATGCCTGTAAAGAGATCTACTGGTTAAGCTAGTAAGCAACCAATGAGTATCCTTGATTCTATCTCAGAGAAGGAAGCAATTGATAATCAGGCTGAAGTTTATGAGCCCAATGATCCTCATGTTGGCAATATTCAAGGGGATTTGGCAGCAACTCCTCAAGTACAAACATCCCTTAACTAGGAGCAAATTATAAGGAGTTGTATGGACCTAATGCTGCAGGTATTCAAGGAGTTAACCAATGAGATTAAGACCAATAATTAGAAGATTGACCAAAGGATGCAGAACATGTCTGCCACTTTTAATAAAAGGTTTGACAAGTTCAAGAGAAACCAAATTTATGATGGGAAGAGACCTATGGATCCCCAAATTGATGGAGACTCAGGTTCAGATGATGATAATGATCATCATATACATGTAACTGAACAGGTTGGTTTTATGGCTTCTGCCTGAAGGACCTACCACTCCAGTGGAGTTACAGCTCATATGGATAAGGATTCAGCACATGGTAAGACTCCTAATAATAACAGTTCAGCAACTGAAGAGTTGTGTCAAAATTTCCATGAATATAAGTTGCTACCAGCAGACCTTAGGGCAGCAATGACATTCCAGCAATATATACAAACAGTTAAATCTATTGAACCAAAAGGACCTGTTCATCAAGACAGAGATATGAAAGACAAGATTATACTTCCTAAGTTCAAAGGTGATTCTACCTCTCCTGAGGAATGGGAGGAATGGCTCAGCAAGATGGATGACTACTTCCTTCTATATCCAAAGGGTGATCAAGGTAAAATCAGATTTGTTGTTCTTCATCTGGAAGATTATGCCCACTCTTGGTGGAGGCATCTACAGTAAGAAGGGTTAACTTTTAATGCTTGGGATGAATTCAAGGCTGAAATGCTTAAAACTTTTATATCTCCTTTTACTAGGGATCAATATATTTGTAAGTGGTATGATCTTACTCAGCAAGGATCAGTGAAAAATTATATCAAACAGTTTTGGAAATTAGCTCTGTTTGTTCATGGTATTGATGAAAGAGTTAGAATGCTCAAGTTCATCCATGGTCTGCACCTCTCAATGATCCTCAAGCAACTGCTATGTTCCAAGACTTGCAAGATCCTGACTGTCAGCAATATCCCAATTTCAAGTTGCACAATGGGCTCTTGTGGTATAATGATAGAAATTTCACTCATTTTCAGTAAGAAATATTCTATCTCCTATGGCTGGGCATATAGACCTCAACAAGACGTATGAGAAGGTAAAACAGAGTTTTTACTAGAAGGGGATTTGGAAGGATGTTCTTGCTTGTGTTTAAAGCTGTAAGCCCTGTCAACAAAACAGGGAGTTGAATTTGAGGCCAACTGGTCTACTACAACCTCTACCTATACCTCAAGGTAAATGGACACATATCAGCATGGACTTTATTATAGGTCTACCAGTGACCTCTAAGGGTTGGAACAGTATCTTTGTGGTTTTTGATAGACTTACTAAAGCTGCCCACTTCATTCCTACTAAGACCCAATTTACAGCTTCCAAGGTGGCTAAGCAATTCATGGAGAATGTGTTTAAATTACATGGACTTCCTCAGGAGATTGTGAGTGATCGTGATGCTAAGGTCATGGGGCATTTTTGGCAAGAGCTTTTCAGTTCTATGGGAACACTTCTTACCCCAAGTACAGCAGATCACCCTCAAACTGATAGGCAAACAGAGAGGGTTAACCGCTGGTTGGAAGAGTATCTAAGGCATTTTTGCTTTGAGACCCGATCAATGGTTGCATCTAGCTGAATTTTGTTATAATACCACCAAGCATACTTCAATTGGTATGAGCCCTTTTGAAGCCATGTTTGGCTGTAAAGCTCATGTCCCATCAACCATTATTGATCAAGCATTGACAAGCCAGCAAGCCAAGGATGATTTGGCTCACATGACTGCTCTATTACAGCAATGTAAAGATAATATGGTAAGGGCCCAAGCAAGGATGAAGGATTATGCTGATGAGCATAGGAGAGATCTTCATTTTGAAGAAGGGGATTATGTATTGCTCACATTACGTAAGTCTAGGCATGCTTCTTTGAAAGGTAATACCAATGTTAAACTTGCTCATAGGTATTATGGACATTACAAGGTTTTGAGGAAAGTTGGGGAAGTGGCTTATGAATTGGAGCTTCCACCATCCTCTAGAATACACAAAGTATTCCATGTATCACTGCTCAAGAAGTATTTGGGGCCCAACGAGCAAGTTATGGAAGAGCTACCTCCTATGGATGAAGAGGGCCAAATTGAGTATATACCTGAGAAGATCCTTGGATTTAGAGATCATGTGTTGAGGAACAAGTCCTACATGGAATATCTTATCAAATGGAGAGGTCTACCTGATGAGGAGTCTTCTTGGCAGCCATCTACAATAATGAAGCAGTACCCTCAATTGCTTAGCTGAATTCTATGGCCAAAATTGAGTCTTTATGAGCAGACTTGATTTTCTCTTGCTATATGGCATATATGGACATGCTGCAGCCAGCATTCACTATCCTTTCTCAGATCAGCATGTCTCTCACTGGATTATATGATCAGATCTGTTATATTGGACAGCATAGCTCTTCCACCCGATTGCTTGATTTCTTGGGAATATTATATGATCCATTTACAGATCAACATGCCTACAAGGAGGTATTTGACTGAGAAACTTCATTGTTCAGCTGATATGACCAGAATTGAGCTGTTCAGGTTTACAAGGAGCATTGTATGTCCAGGTTACAGCCTTTTCAAATTTGAGGACAAATTTCTATTTGAGGAGGGAGGATTGTAACAGAGGGTTACTTTTTACTTAGGCTAAACTTAGGCTAGAAGTTAGTAGAAAGGCCTTTATTGGCTTGTGAGTGTTTTTTTCTTTTTTTAGGGGATACCATAAGTTGCCACGCGGCATCCTAGGAGGTAATCCCATAAGCAATACTGCTTTGTACTGCCCTGGGCCATACCTATATAAGGGCTCTAGTTGTACTTGGCAATTCATTCATGACTTGTACTTCATTACTGAAATAGAAATTACAGGAAGAGTTCAATACTCAGCTGAATTCTAAGGATTGACTTCCTCCTGTCCTTGTGCAGCCCCTCACAAGTCTCTGTTGTAGGTCCAGCCCATGACCTTCCACTCCTACCTTTTTCCTAAAACATAAGGTACTTCACTACTTTAACTTTCCTGCAATACTAAACTTAGTAGTGTTTATTGTTAGTTAGAAGCAGTCCTGTTGCAGTATGGGGGCCTATTGGGTGGCTCACTGCCAAGAATAAGTTCTATGCCATGATCCTCAGGTCTCTCAGGGGGTAATTCCCCTGGCAAAGCGTCAGAAAAACAATCTTTAAAATTTTCAAGGGACTGAAATTTATCTAATCTGCCTCACTTATTTCAGCATGCATTTCCATATCTCTTTCTTTTACAAAAACCATGTAAGCTGAAACTGCAGACTTTATTTCTTTTCCAACAAAACTATTTGATACAATGGGAATAGTTTCCCCTCTATTCCTAGCAACCACATAATGTACTTTGCCCCTATGTACAAACTCGAGCACTCTCTCAGGAAGAGTCAACTTCACTGCCTTGCAATAAAACCAAGGCATACCCAAGACTACATCATGATGTTTCAGTGGAGAAATGAAGAAGTCTTCATGATCCACATAACGCTGTACATGAAGACGAAGCTTTCCTATCAAGGGAGTGACTAGCACAAGGTTCCCGCAAAACTGGCAGGTCCTCCTTCGTCTTTACTCCCAGCCTCAAGGCTAGATCCTCTGATATAAAGTTATCAGTAGCCCCTGGATCAAATAAAATCAGCGCTTGCTGGTCTCTGACTTTGCCCCATGATAGCAGCAATTCTTGTTCCTTTGGGTTTGAAGCATGACCCAGTATGTTAGGAATTCCTCCTGCCACTGGCTTGTACGGTCCCCGTGGCTTCTCTGCCTCTTTTCCCTTCGAAGTCGAAGGCTTTTCTGGGCACTGGGCAGCCACATGGCCCTCTTTGCTACATCTGAATAATTTACCCTCTTTCCTGAAAGTTTCAATCCGTTCAAGGGTAAACTGTGGTCTTCCCTTATAGGGCTTTTGTACCTGGTTTCCCCTCAGCTTCTGAGGCTGAAATCCCCTCTTCTGAGCCTTGGGAAACTCTCTTGTTTCAAACTTGGGGGTCGCTGGTTTTTTATCCCCGGGTAAACCCTGCCTTTAGTAAAGGCACACTGGTAGGATCCTGCATGCACATGAGACCAGCCACATTCGCTGAATGCATAAGATCTGATATTTCTTTAATATCTTTAGTGTTCACTTGGGCCTATATCTTTGGAGTGAGTCCGGCCCGGTACTTCCTGAGTTGAGTCTTGTCAAAAATATTCTTGAAAGGCAAAACTTGCAAGTATGCATCCCAAAATTTCTGATTGTAAGACTCCATTGTATCTTGTGCTTCCATATGAATGCTCTCCCAACCAAGAAGGACATGATCCCGAAATTGTTTGGGAATAAACTGTTTATAGAAAGCTTTCTTGAAGTCCTTCCATTTCCTGGGGGCTACATAGTTGGTTGTTTTAGCTATCCACCATGCACTAGCTGTACCAGTCAAAGTGTAAACCAACCATACAAAGCTTTGAGGACTCACTGAAATTTTCCAAGCTCAAAGCAACATCAAACTGCCTTATGAACTGCATAGCCTTTTCAGCTTGGCCATACTGGCCATTGTAAGTGGCAAATCTTATTGACTTCCCACCGTCCTTGAATTCCTTAGTCTCTGCCTTCCTGCTGAACTTCTTCTTCTTCTTCTTTTTCTTCTTTGGCTCTGAAGATCCAAAAGAAGGACATGATGTTGAGGATGAAGAGGTAGAGCTAGAAGATGAAGACGAACTGGATGAACTCTGATGATGCTTCGCCTTTTTCTTCTTGGGAAGAGGACCTGCTCTTTTCCTCTTTTTGCCCGCCACTTCTTCCTGATCTGCTCCAGAGGGAGGCTTCTCTCGCTTTCCCTAAAAAAGAGGTTGTACCATCCTGCGAAACAAGGGATCACTTGTTGCCTCTCCCAACTAAGTAATCAACTCTCTGTAGGCATTCTCTTTATTTATCTGTATAGCCTCAGCCTGCTAGACCTGGTTAGACTCTGCCATTCCCTCATGGGATGATTGGGCATGCTGCTGTAAAGCCATCTTTGCAACTTGTATGAGATCTGCAACTCTCACAGACACTGTGTATGCAACTGATGCAATTAGCCTTTGCTTTTCAAATAGAAAAATACCTCAACAAGAGGTGTCTTGCATTCACAACTTGTGCCAGTGCCGGGCTGTCAACTCAAGGCATAAACTCAAAGCTATGTGCCCCTTTTCTGGCTATTGCAAATGACATTCAAAAAGCATCTGTTTTTCCCCTTTTTCACTACTCAAAGGCATGCATTTCTTTACTTGTGCAAATCTCTGATTTCTCTGCTTTTCTGCTTTTTTTTCTGACAGGAAAAAGTCTAACAGATAAGTCAAAATTGATGGCCAGAAGTGTCTCTGCAACTTTTTTTTTTTTGAAAAGTAACTGGATGGGTAACTGGCTGGTTATACTAACGAGACTAGTTCTGGTATGGTTTGGTTGGCTCCCAACTGAACTCAACCCACTGTAGTCTAGTTAACCAGCTATGGTCTGGTTAGCTAGAACCAGGGTTAGTTGGTCAGACCTGGTCTATCTAACCAGTTTGGTTTGGTTAGACCAACTAGCTGACCTCTTAACAGGGTCAACTAACCACAGTTATACTAACCACGAGTTTGCCAACTGGTTGCCACGTCAGCTCTGCACATGCTTGTGCCATGTCAGCCTGCCACACGTCACCCGTGTGCCACATCAGACTTCACACGTCTATTGCCACGTCACTTTCATGCGGCTCATCTGCCACATGTGACACGTCATCACACACGTGTGGCCACGTGTCACTACGTCAATACCTATGCAAGCCACGTGTACTCCTAGCTGGTACCCTGGCCACATCAGCAGCTGCTGAATCTGCACGTGAGGCGCGTCGTCAACTTCCGTGTGCACACTTCGTGGGAGGAGGAAATGGCGAAGTGGACGGTGACCTTCTTCCTGTAATTCTTTCTGCTAGCCCCTTCCGAAATATATAACGCTTATTTTATTCCGTCATATGTGCGTTGTTTCACGAGACTTGCAGAAGCAATTTCCACGATGGCGCCAAGCATACGCAATTCGTATGACAACGGGTGCGTTGCCTCACGGACTACCCTACGTGTAGATTTCACCATACAAACACCCATGGAGACTGTGACTCCTCTAGCAGGGATTAGACGAACGCTCATCGGAAGACATTCAGCCCACGAACAAAAGCGTTGATGCCTTCAATCTTCGTCATCGCTTGGTGCAAGGTCTGCAAGTAGGCGAATCGTCCGAGAAGGAGAAGTGCCGCATGTGCTACACGCTACGCTCACGCCCACTCTTGTAATTCAGGCCTAAGTTTTACCAACATGCGGTTCTTACGGCCTTCATAGCTTTAGATCGTCACCCCCTTCAAAAAGAAGGCGAGCCAAGCTCTAATACCAATGCAATCTTCATCACAAAAACATTATGCAAACATTCTCTCCTCTGCTCTCTCTCTCTCTCTCTCTCTCTATGATTGGTCTCTGACGATCACCACTTGCACATATATATTGTATCTCCCCCCTCTGCCCCATTTTTGGTGCCCCCCCCCCTTCTTTTTTGTATCATCTACAGGTAGACACATATTTTTTGTATCAGGACTAGACACACCGTCCTTCATAACCTCTTTTTTGTAAAAACGGTTGGCTGGCCCGTTTTGAGACCGCCACCGTTACGCTCATTGTATCAGTTATCTTTAGTCTCATAGACCTTCACGGTCTCCCGAAGACTTTAATAAACTTTCTTTCTTTCTTTCTTTCTCCAAATACACTAGGACCCAAGACAATCGTCGGGCTGGACTCCCCCGAAGGTTTTTCTTCAAGAAGAGAGAATTTGAGTACATAGTTCATCGTAGAGCTGTCTGTTAAAAATTTCAAACGTGAATCCATTTTACAAGAGCTTCAAGCTCATTCCAAAATGGCAACCTGCCACTTGTCAAAAAACTAGACTAAATCCTATTACATGCCTCTAAGGGCAATTTATGGGGTCTTCATAGCACTTGGTCACACGGGTGGCCTCTGAAATACTTGCTATGCTCCAAATTGCTTGGGTCTTTAGCCCCTCATAGTACTTGCAACAATTAATTAAAGCGCACCCCATGGCACCCCTTAATTGTTAGCGCTTTGCATGAAAATAATAAACTGTGGACGAATCCTAGTCACAAGTGGGCGTCCCCACTAAACAAACATGTGAACAAAACATAGAACACAATTCTTAGTCGACTTAAGTCAACCCTCTTGATCGTAATTAAGGGGCTTTGACCAATGGTCGTGGCGCCTTAATTATGGCCAAGTCTCTCCAACCGAAGCTAGCACATCTCTCCAACCGAAGTGGGCACAACTTGGTTAACTGTAGTTAACCCTCTTGGAACATGCCAAGTCTCATTGACCGAAGTCAACACTCTCTGACTGTAGTCAGCTCTGTGGTTCTCTGGTTAACCGCAATTAACCCTCTTGGTAATAAACCAAGTCTCCCCAACTGAAATCAGGCTGGCTTGACTAGAGTCAAGTATCTTTGAGACCATTAAAAGAACTCTAATTAACACAAATGAAAACTCTTTAATTATGATTAGATAAATGGTCAACTGTACTTTGACTTAGGATATTTACATTGTGGTGACAATCGGAACCACTGAAACGTGCTAAAGGGTAGTAAATCGTAACTAACTTGACAACCACACTACTCACAGCCACAATGCATCATTTCCAGCCACTTCTAATAGTTAAATATCACTGAGAAAACAACTTTAAAACACACTGAAAGGGAAGCTAGAGTGCCCCTGCTCAAGAACTAAATGCAAGAGACGCAGATTCGCCCCAAATGCTATGGTGCCCCTTTCCAGTATTTATTTAATTCTTCTGACAATGGAAAATGCTTTTGCAACAAGGGCTCACTCCCTTACACTCTACTTCACTAGAAAATCCACTATCCAAGCCAATTCCTGGCTTCAAACTGCATCTGATCCCAACACACACTAGAACCCATCTGCCAAGGCCAGGCTAAGGCATTTTCCATTGTTTGTGTCCACTGCAAAGCTGCCCAGGCATTCCACAAGGCATCCAGCTTGCTGCAAAGGGTTTGGCAGTCCCACAAGCCAATGTCCATCCTCTCAGGGCGACATTATAATAGCACAGATCTCAAAACAGGAAGAAATCTACAACACTGCCCCTCTAGCTTCAATCTAGGCACACCCTTTGTAGCTGGGTGTCTGTCCACAGCCTGAATGGCCAAGAGGGAGTTCCAACAACAAAAGAGCAACAATGGGCTTCAAAAATAGCAAATGGAAACCAAGAGGGTCAGAACGACCATACCCGCTGTCCTTGGAAGAGGGCGAGCTCTACCCTCGCACCTATCCTATGTCCAGGCCCCCAGCAGTGCACATTGTGTTAGAAAAATACCCAACAGAGGGTACACGTAGCGGAAGACTTATAGTAATGCCCAGGAGCTCACACAGTGTGCGGTGTGGGTGTGGAATCACAGACTTCTTTACTTATGTGCATTCAATAGGTGTGCAAACTCATTAATAGACAATGAACCAATCAGATAGAGAAACCACCAAATAATATATTTCCGTCCACAACTATGGACACAATACAAAAGAGACAGATCCAGAGTCCCACCAATGGTGTGGTCCTCTGATCTTACCACAAAAGTCCTCCTCCTATCTGCTGGCTATCTCTAGACTAGAGTCCGCGTGCTCCACCTCGAGCGTGAGTAGACTTTCCGTCTAGAATGATCCTCTCCACCTTGCTGTCTGGAAACCAGCCTAGGTGGGCAGCTTCCTGCAAGCTAAGTCTGCAGCCCTGCTAGCACCTCTCTATCCTCCTGAATGTAGGTCCAGAGGGTGGCTACCTGCTGCTTCTTTCTGCTCTGGATCTGCTGCTGCAAGTGATGATCTCAGCAACCTTCTGCCCTAGAAGACAGTCTAGGTTCAGCCTCTCCCTGAGCTAAGTCTGCAGCACCTCAGCACAGTTCACCTCCTGGTCATAGGCCCAACTGCTGCTGCTCTGCTGCTCCTTCCTGCTCCCTGAAGTGCTGCTAGGCTGGATGATGAAATGAGGCCTGAGCCTCTCCTTTTATAGGCCCTGAGGCCTGCTGTAGAAAACCGACCAGTCTGCCCTGACTGGGCCGACTGGACAGACTAGGTTGGCTGGCCCAACCGACCTGGTTGGCTCAGCCCAACCAGCCCTATATAAGGGCCCTTTGCTGGCCCTTTGTTCCATGCAGGGTCCAGCTCCTTTGCTGCTGTCCTGCCACCTGCCAGCCCTGCTTGCAAGCCATAGACCTGCCCATAGACCCCCACTATACTGCGCCTTGCTGCAGCCCTTTGCCGGCGCCTTGTCCTTCCCGTACACGTCCGTACGATTGCTGATGTCATCGTGCCTTTTACCCGGGACACCCCGCCATGTCTGCTGTTCCAGATTCACCTCTTCCAGGCCAGATCCTGATGCTGAATGCCTCGCCATCTGCTCCTGTTGTTGGCGCCATCTGTTGCAGCCACCTTGACTACAGGTGTGTTCCCTTAGCTGGCTGCCCACATGACAGCCTATGTGCTGCCATGTGGCAGCCCCCCCTCTCTCTCTTCTCTGGACTTATTCTGCCCTAGGTCTCCCTCCCCCACGCTCTCCTCATATGGGGGCTTACAGATGGGGAGGTGACCATTCCAACACATTGACCCTCAGTCACGTGTGAAGCGTCTAAGCACACGGGAGCAAGGAAGACGGAGATGGAGATTAAGATGGAGATGGAGATGGAGATGGAGATGGGTAGAAGAAGTGTACGAGCATGGGAGGAGAAAGAACAGGAAAGAAATAAGATAAGATGTCACATCCAAAAAGTGGGTGGGTTGGTATAGTACCCTCCACAATCACCTCTAGGTCTCACTAGGGTACTACTGCATTAGTCCCTTTTTCTCGCCTTCATTACGGCCATCCCTTTCCATAGAGTTTTCCCCTCAAAATTACATGTTGTGGCTATCACCACACAAGGGTGTTGAGACTGCGGAGTGATGCTGATCAGCTTGGTAAAATATGGGGATACTCTTGGACAACACTATCTAGCTGCCATGATTGTTCTTCCTCTTGTAGTCCCTTCCATCTGGTAAGGTACTCAATGTATAACTTATTGTGAAGTAATCTATCTCTGAACCCCACAATGTGCTTTGGGACAGAGAGGATATGGCCCTCCTCATCTACAGGTGGCAACTTTGGGAGAATGTGCACATGCTGGCCCACATGAAGACATATGAAACACATCGTGGAGCTTAAAGATGGCAATAGCTCCTTTATATGCTACTTCCCCAGCCTTGCAGATGATCCTTTAAGGGTCATAACACCGATGAGCATGCTTGGTGTTGGTATTACCCTTCAATAAGGCATAAGGATTTTTGTGCACATAACCCCCTTCCTTGAAAACCAAGTATCTTCTATGCTCATCCGCATACTTCTTCTGCTTGGCTTGGGCATCTTGCATATTCTTTTTTGCCAACTGTAGAGGAGCCTCCATCCTCTCCAAGTCATCTTCTGCTTGCAAATTTCTCACAGCCATGTTTGCAACTGAGGAAGGCATTCCCACTTTGCAGCCTTAAAGGAGCTCATTCCGGTAGAGAGATGCTTTTAGTATTGTTGTGGCAAAATCCAGCAAGTGCAAGCCACTTATCCCATGACCTCCGGGTGTCATGGCAAAAATGCCCCGGGTGTTCCTCTAACCATTTGTACACCCTTCACTTGGACAACCCCCAATGGGCATGCATCGTCAAGCTTAAGGTTCACATAATGATGGAATGGCATCTTATCATGGATATTTAAAGGCACCGTATGAGTGCAAAGCCTTGGACAGCGTACTGTCAATAACAGGCTGCTGTCCATAATCAACACCGTACTAAAATGTGGAGCCTCTTGTCTGATGCACACGCTATGTAAGGCTATATGAGCTCACCAGTGGAAAAATAGGAGCATGAACTCAAATGCATGTTGAAGCGGGTGTCATATACCAAAACACTGAGAAGAGGATTGACCTCTATCCCAATGGTGTGGCCTGCTATGCGAATCCAAAGCAATTCCTATATACTTGTTGGTATGGTAAATGAATTTTAAAGGACCAAGGGTGTTTGTGGGAGCACTCATCAGATGTACACCCATGGGTCAGCCCAAAACAGATGGCTCCATTTGCAAGGGTGCAGAGAAGTGGCCTCAAGTCTGACAAGAAGGTGCTCCAAGGTGCAGAGAAGGTGCAGAGAATGTGTCCTCAATGCCAAGATAACCCCCATATTCGGAACAGACTGCTCAAAGTGAAACGGCCTGAAAGGCTGAAAGCCAAAAGTAGGTCGAGCATAATGCACCCTGGCTATCCAAATGATCCTTGGTGCCATCCAATTTGTCCTCCTAGGCCAAAACTCCAAAAACATCTCTAGGATTCTGCTTCTGATTCTGTGACAGCTTCAAAGATGAATACAAACAGGCTCAAACATTCACATGCTGTGAATTATACTGCAACCACAATAGAACACTGTCCCACGAGCCAATACTTGGCTAACCAAATGTATCCTGCAAATGGGCTTTTTGAACAGTTCCAGAAAAAAACAAATTTGCCCCATAAAAGCCAATGCTTGGCTTGAGGATGCACCTCAAAAATTCGTCCCAAACTATCAAAACCCAAATGGGGTCTTACTCCAAAAGCCCCAAATCACGATAAGCTGAAATTGCATTAAATACAGGTTCAAAGCAAACAAAATGCTTACCAATTTGGACAGCAAAAGTCGACCGTTTGATCAGTCCTCCAATGAAAAACAACAAATGCTCCACAAATGTGACCGAATAGTAGCATTCCAGACAATGGTCTTCTCAGCCGGAACAAAAAATGAGATTTTCCAACCTCTGTAGGGGCAGAAACAGGATCAATATTCCTCCAAAAATGACGATTTTTGCTGCAGCTAGTTGGTAAAGAGCCAAAAAATCAGCAGTAGGTCCTGCGACAGCTTCTAACAGGCCTGGAATTGATTGTTTTAAATCTGCACCGATAGTGGCTGGTGAACCAGTGCCAAAACAGCAACAAATGCTGTTCCAACAGCTCAAAACTACTTTGAAACAGGCCCAAAATGAGGCTATAGTAGTCGACTATTGAAGAAACAGGTACAACGCTCCAAAGTCAGCAAAAAAGAAGTTGAATTTGGTCTCCAGAGGGCACAAACTGATAGTCACCTATAAGGTGCCTGTCCATAGAGGTGGCCAAGGTTGAAATCAGGGAAGAGGTTGTCGGAAATATACCTACCAGCTTAAACTGAGGTTCCATCAAATGCGAGGAATCATGTAGCTTCAGATTGGTCATGTAGCTAGGTCATGCACCAGACTGAAGTGTTATTCATATATGTGAATAGCTTGTCCTATTGGAAAACTGAAAGGAAAGCAAAGAGTGGACACAAACTCAGAATACTTGCATTACTTGGTTGTAGAATGAAGAAGAGTGAGGTCCTTAAGTAGGCACCTCATACATGCTCACTAACATCACTGATGACTTCAGAGCTCCACAATCATCTCCTCAATCTGCTCCTAGATTCTCTCAATCATCCTATGTGGCTTTCCACCACCTAACTGTGCTTGTGGGCACCTAACTGTGCTTGTGGGCACCTAACTCACACATAGAAACATAAGGTGTGCCTGAGGCATACACCTTGAGATATCCCCTCTAGCACTCACACATAGAAACATAAGGTGTGCCTGAGGCATACACCTTGAGATATCCCAACAAACCCCCCTCAAGGGAATGCCTCAGGCTATGTCAAGGATACATCTAGTCTCATAGTTTCTCATGCCATCTCATGGTGGTCAAGGATAAATCTATGGCTAGGTTCTCATGCTAGCAAGGGTTCCCTTGGGTGTAAGGTAAACAAAAAAAGGGATACAGAAAGACCTTCCAATGGTTATCTCCCCTGCATGTACATGCACACAATGTCTGCACGAGGTACCATGGAACAAAACATACACATGGCCTACATCATAAGGTGACCAGAGGTGTTTACAAAACACAATAGTTTATTTCATTCATTTTGGAGGACTATCCAGGCTGAGTACCTTGACATAAAAAGAGAGATCTGGAGCATACATAGAGATGTGTTTAAAATGCATAATCTTCATGGGATGCCTCATCTTGTGGAGGCAAAATATCCATGTCAAGGCAAGGTCTTACCACATGGGCAGTGTCTAGTGCCTTATAAGATGGTACTATGATAGAACAAGTGGATCTGAAAGTCATATCCTTCAAGAGAACAATTATTTTGTCATCTCCATAGTTGTGTAGAGAAGCATATCTTAGGTATCTGACCTTCATCTTTTTCTTGTACTTGGAGTCAAATAAAAGTGCCATGAGAGGGTAGATCTCTGTAGTTGCTTCCTTTTTGGCAACCATTGTTTTGGCAATCTTCAACAAGGAAGTCAGGTTGGCATTTTCATCCTTTGTAGCATAACAAGACATTGCTTTATGTTTTGGCTTTTCACATATTTTGCATAAGCAAGCCATGAGAGGCTCTAACCCAAGTATTGGGTAGTGTCTTCTCTCTTACAGGGCTTAGAATAACAACTGAAATGCTTCAAAATATAAGCATTTAATGTAGCAAAGTCTTGTGACCAAATTTCAAACAATGATGCTTTCACTTACATGCTTCATAGAAGTGGCTAAAATGAATACTTTCCAATCAAAACCAGGTCTAGCAATTCAAAACAAAACTGAAGCAACACTTGTACTGAAGTTATTGAAAACTTCAAAAGACCAGAAATGCTAGAGTAGCATTTTATGTAGCATCATTTTCAAAAGCTTGTCAAAACTGTCAAAACTAGAGAGCTGAACTTGGAGGGCTTATAGCTAACTCTTCAAAGCAAAAGAAAGGGGGCTTTCTGAGGCAAAAGAAAGCTGGTATACCACAGTAGATCCTCTGGGAAGAAGAGGCGAAAAAACGCGTCAGGTCGCCTTCTCTTCCTTCAACAAAGTCGACTGGTTTTTCTCTGTTTTCTCCTTCAATGTGCAGCCATTGCTGCTCAGATTTCAGCACAAGGTAGCCCAAGGTATGGAGAAGCTTGCCCTGAAAGGAATTAGAGAAAGAAGGAGCAGGCGCAGAGAAAACGCAGTAAGAAAAAACGACGAAAATCGTACAATGGCGACCAGCAGAGGTGGAAATACGTCAATTCCTTGCAGCCAGAAATTCGCCCCAACAAGATGGATCTCCAGCTGGAAGGGCGTGGGAAATGGCTGAGAACCGGAGGAGAACAGGCTTAAGCAAATTTTGGGAAGAAGAGGGAGAGATGGTGAAGAAGAAGAAGAGGAAGAAGATGATGATGTGGTAGAAATGGGCTCAAGGGGGATCAAAGGGCTCTGATACCATGTTGGAAAACTGAAAGGAAAGCAAAGAGTGGACACAAACTCAAAATACTTGCATTACTTGGTTGTAGAATGAAGAAGAGTGAGGTCCTTAAGTAGGCACCTCATACATGCTCACTGACATCACTGATGACTTCAGAGCTCCACAATCATCTCCTCAATTTGCTCCTAGATTCTCTCAATCATCCTATGTGGCTTTCCACCACCTAACTGTGCTTGTGGGCACCTAACTGTGCCTCTAGCACTCACACATAGAAACATAAGGTGTGCCTGAGGCATACACCTTGAGATATCCCAACATGTCCACCATTTGGATTGGTCTTTAAGGAACCATTTATGTTTAGATTCCCCTCAACCAACTAGAATTCTGCAAAGAGACCAAGCAAATCATCTTGCAACCCTCTGATCGAATACCACAGGTGTCTTATCATAGTTCAGAAGAAACCGGTACCCATCCCCAGCACCATTTGGATGCAATGATATGCTGGTACTACCTAATACCCTTTGGTACTCTTTAAATTTTCATAAATCTGGCTGGGACCATGCATCTTTCTCAGCTTATAATCTGACCGCACAAAAGCAAAAAACAATGCAGTTTTGGAGAAAAAGTTTAACTGGCCCGTATCAGGTATAACAGATAAAACCCTTTTGAAAAGATTATATGTTCAAACTGTAACATGTATATATACTTCTGTAATACTAGAATAAATCCAATCATACAAATTCAGATTTTTGTTGTTCTAAGTTCAAAACACACACACTATTGAGAATTTTTAGCTGTTGGGGCTTCCACACCCGCGTAAGACATTTTGATGAAGTTGAACAGCTGATCACCATTTGGACGAAAATTCAAAGAATTTGCATGTCCACTAAGGTGATAGAAAAATATACCTTTGTAAGACTAGAATAAATCCAATCGTACAAATTCAGATTTTCGTTGTTCTAAAGTCAAAACACACACACACTATTGCTTATGCACCCGCATAAGATATTTCCAGAGAGTTGAACAGCTGATCACCACTTAGACGAAAATTCAAAGAATTTGCATGTTCGCTAAGGTGATAGAAAAATATACCAATCGTACGAATTCAGAATTTTGTTGCTCTAAAGATTATATGTTCAAACTGTTACTTGTACCTCAAATTCCTCCCTTGCTTCTTTTTCCTCGATCTTACGGTCAATTATAGCTCGCTGCATCAAGAAGAAGATTTTATAACCATGCACTGATTACAGCCTTGCAAAATTTCAATCAATAAAGGAAAAATTTTACAATCCCATAAGAGACTTATTGCAAGATTCTTATTGCCACCAAACAGAGGAAACAAAGATTGGTTCATATGTGAAGGGCAATGCAAGATGAAGAATTGCCGCTGAGAAACTACACATTTCAATACCTAATTTTGGTACATCCAGCGCTTGGACTTCCATTTTACATGGTTAGAATTAAAATGGTTTATTCATTTGGTTATTCCTTTGGAGTTGCATTTTAAATGTAATTTACTGGTTTGGTTATTCCTTTGGAGCTGCGTTTTCCCCCCAGTCATTGCTACAAACACCATTACAATTTCTCACTTTTGTGGGGTCTTGGAGGTCTTTGAAAGCTTGATTCAGTGCTGTAAATGCTTGGTGTGCCTGAGGATGTGCACACTTGTCCGGATGCACCAGCAATGATAACTTCCAATACCTGCATGGCCACCACTAACACAAGTTTACCTTGACAATTCAAATGCAGCAAAAAACTAATTGCTCAAAAGATTTCAATAAAGCTGCATGGTTTTTCAAGAGTGGCATTAGTAATAGGACCAACCTTGTTGCATACAAAAAAAATTCCATTTACGATGGAGGCTGGTTCCTACAATTGTATCCATACGATGGAGATTGTTGCATACAATTGAGGCTCCACATAAAATGGACATTTCCATCAACACAAACCAAACTCGTAGGAGAAAATATTTACTTGGCTAAGAAAAGGCCGAAAACAGAGCTGGTGGATTATTATCCTTGCAAAGCCTGTAGAGCTGGAAAAAGGTAGCCTACTTGACATCATTATTGCCTTAGAAAGAAGACGCTTCTGGTGGCGATTATTTCAAGCACTTGATTTTTGAAGCACTCACCTACCTCTGGTTGCTCAAATTGGCAACAGCTACCTGGTCGGAGCTGGAGAAAGTGGGATCAAACCCAGTGGGAGAGTTCTGGGAATGGAGCTAGAGTCTAGGACTTGCTTGGGTTGACCCAGGATAGTAAACAGCATTTCCTGCTAAATATGCCCATAATCATCTGTTCTTGATTTCTTCCATGCTTTATGAGAGGAATGAATTAATTAAAGTCATGGCTGTTGCTTTTTATTGTGAGCCAAAAGATGTCTGTTTAGCAAAGGTATATATGGTGCCAAATAAAACATAACAAAAGTAAATAACAGTTTTTAACTATCAAAACTACCAAAAACTAAACCAACCATTTTGTACAGCAGATACAACTTTGGCAATTATTGGAACTATACAGAAGAAAGGCAAACCGTTTCTTAATCATTTCAGGTGTGGCACCGCCCCTCAGACCAAGCAAATCATAAGCATTTCCAACATCTGGTGCCAGTATCCTTGTCACCTACGGACAGTAGATAGAAATGTTCAGGTCAAAAAGTTTGTCAAAAATGTTCATGAGCTGTAAGATAAAAGCCTGCAGTAAAAAGACTCCATTCATAAGTGGAACAGGCTCACTTCTTCAAAACGCTCGGCCTCATTAGCAGACTCTGCCTCTGCAACAACAGCTGGAGGTGGGGGGCCAACCAATGGAGTGAGTTCAAGCTCCACTTCAGCTTCTCTAGGAATCACAAAGCAAAGACACAGCTTTTGAATCAATCAACATGCGCCTACAAATACAAGCAACTGTAACAGTGATACTATTCACCCACCTCAAGGCTGAACCTGCCTCTGTAAGCCTGGCTGCAGCAGCTAGCATCTCTGAAGATGGCATCTGGGGACCAATCACTCTACATTTAAAAGTGGCAAATCAAACACAACAAAAGCTCTGGGGGCCCAATCATTTTACATTTAAAATCTCCAAATCCAGCAAAACAAAATCACTTTTCTTTTGCATCTTTCATAAGCATTGATCGTTCTCTCTCTCTCTCTCTCTCTCTCTCAGGTGGAAAGGGCCAGGTGGGCAAGACCCAGGATCCCAAGAAACTATAGAGGAGATAGAAAATGGGCAAAACGTACTCGTACAGTGTCGAGCCTATGCACACATCAGGGGGGAAAATAGCGACAGCACTGACAGCCTAAAAACCCTTTTGGAACAGCCAGGCAAAAATCTGGGGGCCTACCTAATGGACATCTTGGAACACTACAGCAAAGTCCTCGGGCTAGCACACAAGGTAGCTAAGCAAACAATCAAAACACCGCAAGTTTTGTAAAGATTTATTTTTTATTTTCAGAAGGTAGCTAAGCAAACAATCACAACACAGCAAGTTTTGTAAAAATTTCTTTTCGATTTTCGGATGTAAAAGAACCACTATTAGTCCCATAGATCCTGAAAGATCTCAAGCAGACTCTAATACAATCGTATCATCTCTCTCTCTCTCTCTCTCTCTCTCTCTCTCACACACACACACAAATCCAGGGGAGATATTACTGTCTCTTTGAGCAGGAATTTCAGAATATAAGCAGACCCAGACCAAAGTTGTGCGACTATTTTTCGAGGTCTCATGCCTCAGGTGTATGCTCATAAGCACCTAGCTAGGAGCATAGACAGCAATGGATCACAGACTTCATCTTCATAGAGGAGGAGCTACTGAGAGGACAGCATCCGGATTCCAACTGGGACCCCACCCTCCACAGGTTCTCTGATCTATTATTATTGCTAACCCAGGACTGAGTATACCAAGCGGATGTGGTACCTTTTGTACACTAAGGACAATTCAAGTGTTAACTCATGGACACCATTTATATATAGAGCAGCAACATGTAATAAATATTGCTGAATTTTGTGTCTTGTCCTAAAGATCTTGTTGAGCCTCTAGGACGACGTCAATAATATCATAGCATATCATATCATATCCTAAAGATCTTGTTGGGTCTCTACGATGTCAATAATATCATCTCTCTCTCTCTTTCTCTCTTTGTAATCTTGCTCATGACCAATGTTGCTAAGGTCATCATGTGCTCACACCTCATCCAAGCTAATCCATGCACTCGACACAGCATCATAGTCACAGGGATTGCAATGAAACCCCTCTTTTCAGATTGTCACCTACCTCAACTAAGCTCAAAAGTATGATTATAGTGGACATCGTAGGGCCTGACAGGAGGAGGCCATTCTTCAAAGATGCTAGACTCACAAGCGGCTGGACATAGGATGTGTAGCTCTTGTTCCATCCGTCATAGCGGCATCAAGACACCAGGACTTGTCAAGCAGAGTAGAGCATGCCAGCAACAGACTTCCGACATATTTCAGAGACATCAGGATACTCAGTACTGCCCACACAGTGCTCATTGCGCTTTTCGAACTTGACCGAATATTAGCCAACACATCCAGGCACCTTGTATTTTCAGCTTCTGTTTTAGTTCCAGTTTTTATTACTTTCTTAAAGGTGTACTAGAAAACTCTAGTTCCAATACAGGGGAGTTTGATCACATGGTGTATCACTTCTTCATATCATAGACTCCTTTGGCCTTTTTGCACTCTCTCTCTCTCTCTCTCTCTCTCTCTCTCTCTCTCTCTCTCTCTCCATACTTTTAATTTCACCGGAAGGCTCCTCTCACTCAGGTTTGTACTCAAGTTCTTGGGTCTCATAAACTGTGTTACTGTCCACAGAGGATAATCAATCAATCGAGTCATCTGAGGCACAGGCAAGCATGCGTATGCAAAAAGCACAAAACATTTACCTCCGCCTTGGCTCACTTGGGCCATAGGTTTCCTGATTAATATGATTTTCTCTTTCTCCTCCAAAATTCTGAGAAACAGCACCTTGTTTGGAACCGTCAGACTCACTTGCCGCCTCTTCTTTCTTCACATTGTCAGCAAAAGGTTCATTTACTGCAGCAATGGAATGATCAAGAAGAGTTTTGCCAAGAATATCCATTGTTTTCTTGGAGGCACCCTTCGGAAGTAAAAATAGTCCATTCGAAGTCTGATGTAGATGAAGAGATCTAAACAATTCCTTTAAAAAAGCTGCCAAGTGCTTGTTGGTGAGCCCACTTATGTCCACGGCCTGGCCATCATCAATCATCTGCAACAACTGCAAAAAAACTACTAAGTCAGAAATTCTGCAATAACCGCAGGACCTTTTATTCGATTGCACAGAACATTTTCAAGACTCTGAGAAAAAATGATCTACGCTGAACAAGGGCATTAAAACCAAAACTATAGCTAACATTATGAATATCGTTTGTGCGGTGCTCAAGTAAGCTTAGACTGATCATTAGTAAATATATCCAGCGTCGTACCTTTTCCAAATCATTAGCAACTTCTGGAAATTTCTTTAAGATGCCAGACACAACGTCGGCTGAGCTAGGCAAAATATTTTCAGATGATTCTGTATCGGAATTGGACAAAGGAGTTGAACCCTTGTGCCTGGTCGCATGTGATTCCCTGTGGAAACTTTCTTTTTTATGCCTGCCATGTCGCCTGTCCAGTTTATCTTTCTTCTTTTTCTCCCTCTCGAATTTGTCTTTCTTCTTTCTCTCCCTCTTTTCTCCTTTTCTGCCATGTTTCTCCTTTTTGTTATCTTTTCGCATATCCCTTCTATGTTTTTTGTGGCGTCGTTCATATTCGCTGGAAGATCCGCTATCTAAAGAAGACTCCTCTTCAGAATTGGACTGTTCTGTAGCCTTGGATGATTTCCTGCCACCTCGCCTTCTCTTCTTGCCTCTACTATCAAAACTTCTAAGATCCTCATCAGAGCTTTCCCCACCGTCTTCTCTTTTGATTTTTGGCATTTTCTCCTCACCCTAGTTTTCCCACATCATCCTCGATACCGGCAGTTTCACTCTGTCCTTTCTATTGATCCTGATAAATTCTTCCCGATAGATTTGTCATTATGCAATAAAAAGTAAGGCTAGCAGAAACATCCGTGTCAGTATCCTAATAAGGCAGCCCACCACTAATCCAACATAAGATCGCCAATTTCTCACCTTCTACCACAAATTAAACTTTATAAAGCTCGCCCACCTCAATTTCTCACCTTCTACCACAAATTAAACTTTATAAAGCTCTCAGCTTGTACAAACTTTATAAAATAACCTTGTGAGCGAAGCGCGGATGGTTCGCTTTGACTGTCAAAGTGAATTATGTAGCCCCCCTTCCTGTTCAACTACGCCAAATCGAGGGGATACTCACAGAAAATATGGCTTTTTTCTGCTGTTTTTTGAGTTCTTCGTCATTGTTCTTTGTTGTTTGAAGCTGTGCATTTGAAGCTGGATTTATGATTCTTAACTCTTGAGAACCATCAATCTTTATTCGACCTCGTGGAAAGGTAGCACAACCCCTCTACCATGGGTTAGAGACCCGATCCCTCGGGTCTCAAGGTTAGGTTCCCTTATCATTTCAAGAAACTAGTAACTTAAAATTAGTATTTTAACCAAATTTTTAAGAAAAAAAGGGAATGAGTAAAATAGTGGACATTAGACACGACATAAGATCCGTTAGAACCCGATCCTCCCTACAAATGTCGGGTGGTGATTTATTATTGATTTTGTGATGTCCATATTTTGGAAGTTAAAGTCCAACAAATGCATGACTAAGGTGATATAATAACTAATCCTCGTTGCAGTTTATACAATATTGTCACATGGACTACAACCATATGAATGAAGGTGTAGTCATCCTTCAATCTTACATCCATCCTGGATTTCCTTGCTTCCTCGCATCGATTACATGCAATAAATGAGAGAAATGTTGTAAGAATTCAGATTGAAAACAAGAAATTTTGAATGGACGAGTAGTTGAAAACATTTATATGATAATATATAATACATAATTATTATAACCACACAGTGTGTGGATGGGGAGGCGGCACATTTCCTTCCCCAAAGGGTTATAATCCGAGGGAACTAGCCCTTCCCTGGGTGTCGAGATAACGTCGAGAATATTAGAGGATAAGTCTCGCGAATGGATACGAAACTGGCATATTACCTATACGTCAATAGTCGTAATCGTGGTCAAATGCCAATAAAATCACTACGAGCTAAAAATCCCTTAGCCGATCTCGAGCAATGGAGGACGGTGATGGAGACGGCGATGGTGACTTGTGTCCTTCGCAATCTAGGCTCCCTCTCCTTCTTCTCAGACCTGAGTACGGATCGCTTCCTTCAACCTTTTTGTCTCACTCAATGCTCACTTCGCCACATGCGACACTCATCGAGAACCCCTCGTTCCTCATGCATGATGTGACAGTGGGTTGCACCTCTTCGACCTTCTTTTGGAAGGGAATACTTCGGTCGTGACTTCACTGATCTCACATCCTTCCCTCCACTAGTCGACAACTTTCATGCTCCACCTCAGCAGAATATTGGAAACGGAAGCAAAGAAATCTGGGCTTCTCATGCTGATTCCCAAGAAGGAACCCAAAGAGAAACCGTTGAATGAGGGAAAACTGTTACCTTCTTAGGTCAAGGAGGAAGCAGGCTGGGAAAGTCAGCAAGTCGTGGTGCTTTCAACTCCAAAGCACTGGCTCCTGGCCACTCTCGATGTTGAGATATGGTGCCATGAGCACATAGATTAAAGGCTAAGGTATGGTATAGGAAAGAATTAAAGTAGCCACCCTAGGATGTGGACTACATGATGTGGAGATGTGGATCAAGGATATCCACAAGGAGAGATGTGGATCAAAGGGTCCCATAAGTGTTGACTATTCTAAGGGCACTCTTTCCACACAGGTTCCATCCACCTTAGAATGCTCCATAGATCCTGAGGCACACATGTTTTCTCATGGTATCAAAGCTCCCTTGCCTTCCGCTGAGGCATTGCGATCCGTATGAGAGAGTGTGATTGATTGAGAGATTGAGGTTCTCTTGAGTGTTCTTCATTCAAGTTCACTTCCGTTAAGAGAAGGAAAGTTCCATTCATGTGAGAGGAATTCCCGTCCATATTTCCGTTCATTGCTTGAGTTCTTTGTGAGGATTTCCATTCGTCCTTCTTGAGAGTTTCTTCATGAGAGAGAGAGAGTGAGTTTCCCTTTGTGAGAGATTGTGAGAGAAGCCTCGTTGAGATTTGTTGAGATATCCTTGAGTTTGCTCTATTGTTTGAGAGAGAGACCCTGAAGCTCTACTGGTTTTGACAGAAAAGCTTTTGAGAGGGAGAGAGCCCGAAGCTCTACCTACAAGCACATACACAAGACATAACCTCTCCAGCTGGCAATATCCAACTACTCCATTGAGCTCCAAAACTTTAATGCCTCCACGCCCAGCAACCTTATCTTTTAAGGCACCTACGTGACTTCTGTTGTGAAACAACAGCTCCCGGTGGCTCCATTGAAGGCTCTGCCATACTGCAAGGCCTTCCAAGCTCCAACCAATAGCCTCAATGCAGGCAACGAGATCCTCCACAACAGACGTCTAATATCTAGATGCCAAAGCGGCTTTAAGGCTCTAAGTCACAACTCCAGTGACCTCTACTGCTGGCACGTCACAGCGACGCCTATCTATCTACAGCCACACATAGCATATAAGGCTCCATTAACACAAGACACCAATGCCTCAACCAACTGCGACTCTACCTGCTGCACACGAATGCCTGCGCCAAACTGTGGCCTCTGCAATAAAGCTTCTCCAACGGCGCGCAATGCTACAGCTCTTCCAATAGCCTTGGCTACACCTCTCCAGCCAATAGCAGAGCTCTAAGGCTCTGAGGCGCATGCTCCTCTAAGCTCCATCACGCAGCCTAAGGATCTTCATCAACAACCTGCCATGGAGCGCGCTGATCTTCCTTTTCACCATAGCCAAACAACTCTAAGGTACCAACCTTAGGCCACGTGGCAAACAAGCCACTTAAGCTTAGGTCAAGATTGACCTTGGGTTAGCTCTATGGTTAGATCAAAGATTACCATGGTTAAATTTACTACCTTTGGTTAACTAAGCTGGGTTAAAAGGTCACCACAGTGTCATCTAAGCACATAGTACCTTGCTAAGCACTGGTTTGTAAGCAGCATGTGACTCTCTATGCCACCCCATCATGCCCACTCTTTCTTCACAAAAACTTCGACAAGGCGTAACTTGCAATCCAGGAGGAATTTGCACATGCTCCAAAAAGGAAAAGTGATCGTCTTTTTGAGCTCTACATGCCTATTGGATCAAAATCATTGTTAGCAATTAGACACTACCAATATTGAAAGAATTCAATTGGTAAGACCTTTGCAACAAATGACAAATCAATGCATGAATGCACAACGCATGCCAAAAGCACAAGTGCATGAGATGACCATAGCACAGAACATGGCATCCACACATAAAGCATTGAGGCACATGGAAGAACAAAGCACCATGCATCAAGCAAAGAAGCGAACGCCATCGACATCAAGCATTGAGAAGTAAAAACCTTGCCACCTTTAGCCCACATGTTTGTAAATCAAGCCTGACCACGTGCAAGTAGCCATGTAAGCACTCAGAGGAGGTATTGACATGTAAAAGCCACACTTGACCACCTTATGTAGCAAGCTATACACTAAGGAGAGGTGATGGAATGTAAACTCACATCTGACCACCTTGCGATAGCCAATGGTTCATGGCACCAAGGGGAGGTGTTGGGATATGGTGCCATGAGCACATAGATTAAAGGCTAAGGTATGGTATAGGAAAGAATTAAAGTAGCCACCCTAAGATGTGGACTACATGATGTGAAGATGTGGATCAAGGATATCCACAAGGAGAGATGTGGATCAAAGGATCCCACAATTGTTGACTATTCTAAGGGCACTCTCTATATAAGAGGCCTATCATGTATTGTTGAGTAGAAAAAGAGAAATGCACATTCACTCAAGATTTTGTTTATGAGTCCAAGCTAATCCATCTTGGAACCTAATTGACTTGAGGTACATGTCATGAGCACTCTCTTCATCATGTTTCCACACAAGTTCCATCCACCTTAGAAAGCTCCATAGATCTTGAGGCACTCACTAGACAAGCTACAACACCCAGCTCCTCGTACACGCGAGGGCTCTCTCGCAAAGTAGAAGGGGCTTCTTCTTAGCTCCCTTCAGAGAAAGACAAAATCTTTTGGGAGCCCCCGGACAAGCGAGAGTACAAGAAGCGAGGCATGGGACCCAGACCACGGCTACGAAACCGTCTCAAGAAGATGGTCCGTCGTCCTCCAAGAACTTCCACAGAGACAAAGATGACGCCCCCTCCGATGATGGCATAGAGTCAGGAAACCGAGCACCTGAAGGTCCACAAGACTTTCAAAAGTCAAGCTCAGGCCTTCGAAGAGAGACGACATCTACTAAACTAGGTAAAGTTGTCTTTGCACAGGTTGATGAAGATCTACTTGAAGAATCTGTCGAATGGCTTGAATCGCATGCACTCGTCGGGTATCTGCATGGTCCACGTCCCCCAGCTACATTTCTTGAGAACTGGTTTAGAACCAACTGGAGTAGGAGAGGCAACTTAGTCACCAATGTTCGCTTCCTAAGACGAGGATACTTCATTTTTCTCTTTGAAAAAGCCGAGCATGCTTTGAGAGTACTTCTTCATGGTCTCTCAGCCGTGCGCAACCAGCCTCTGTATCTAGATAAGTGGTCTCCGTTCTTCAACCCAGATAACCCACGTTCCACTATTCTCCCACTCTAGGTAGAACTTCTTGACTTGCCTTTCTCACTGGTAATCAAGCTGCTTCAATTTGCAGCAGCCTAGGAGAGGTAGTTAGTGTTGGAAGAGAGTAGTTCGTTAATCCCAAGGACAATCCTCAGGTCTGCGTACATTTAGATTTAGCCGAAGAGTTACATGAAACCATTGTCATCCCCAATCGTAGGGGTGGAGTGATCAAAGAACAAAAAGTTATGTATAAGAACTTGCTTATTCATGGTTTTTGTGTGGTCTGTCTGACCACACAGTTAAAAGCTGTCCCTTGAAGCTATCCAAGACCAAAGGGAACACTGATCCTCCTCAGGTTCCTAAGGAAAAATGGACTCCCAAATAGCTTGAAGCTCCCAAACAGTCGAAAGCTCCTATTCGACCAATGAGCCTGGTTAAACCAAAAAAGAACGGCACTCAGCTACCTGAACCCAGGCTTACTCATGACATCCCAATGAAGAACACTTTCGAGGCATTATCAAAGATGGTCCCTGAACCCAACCTCTAGCTCATTCCCAAGCTTGAACAGGGAGAAGAGTTGGCCAAGGACTTTGAAGATGAAGTCATTAAGAGTGATGATATGCTGACATAGGATCTTGTGAATCGGAGGAAGATCTTCCTCTACCCCCTCAACCGAATAAAGATATAGTGGTCAAAGGTAAACCTACAGCCACGATTCACAGCAAGAGGAGACTTTCTACAACCAAAGGTCCTATTGTGCATACAAGTAGCCCAAACCCCACGGCCAAAAAGGGGCAGAAAAAGCATGGTAAGTAAACCAATTTCTTTCCTTTCCCTGAACGTTCGTGGTCTCATTGACCCCAACAGGGCAGGTATCTTGGCCACTTGGCAGAAAGATAATTCTCTTTCTTCAACCTTTTTGCTCTACAAGAGGTTAAAACTACAGGAGAAATTCTAGACGCTCGACTCAAGTGTATTGATAAGAGGAGGACTTGGTTTGCCACCTCTCATGAATAAGGTAGAGGAGGGTGTGCTTTTGGAATTTCGTCACACTATTCCCAAAGCATCCTAGATGTTGTTGTTGACACAGACAACAGATGGATTTTGTTGAAATGCCTTCTCAAAGGAATCAAGTTCTCATTGGTGGCAGTGTATGCACCTACAAGCTGTCGTGAGAGATGTACTACTTGGCAGTCCTTATTAAATCTAGGGGATGAGGTTGTGTTGATGGGAGACTTTGACATGGTTGAAAGAAGCTCTGATAGATGGTTGGGTAAAGGCACCACATTAAGAGGTTCCAAGCTTCATTCATGAAGCGACCTTAAAGATTATCTTCAGTTGGTTGACATGATCTGTGCAGGGGACTTCACTTGGTCCAATAGGCAAATAGGGGAGTCAAGGAGAGAAGCAAGTCTTGACAAAGCCTATCTTTCTCAAACTCTCCTCCAAACCACCTCTAGCTACAAAAGTACTTTCTATTCCATGTTTTCACTCTTTGATAACAAACCACTTTTAATTCAATGCGACTTGGTACGAACTAGAGCCTCATCTTGGTTTAAGGCTGGACCCAAGCCTTTTCCAGGTAGGTACTAAACGATCCAAAGTGAAGGAGCTATGGGCTGACTGCCCCTAGATGCAAAGATGTATCAACAACGACTTTTGGCTACGAAACGTCCTTAAAACACAAGAAATACTAAAGAAAGCCAAAAAGCTCAAGGGCAAAGCCCACTGTAAGAGATTGGATGCTGTCCAAAAGAGACTCGATACTCTTGAAGCTCAGGCGCACAATGGAGATACTCAAGTGCAGATTGACCTTCGCCTTGCTAAAAGTGAACTATCCAGACTTGAAACCATAAGATATTCTTCAGCTAGATTATACACCAGAAGATGGTGGGCAGGAAAACTTCACAAACCCACCAAAGAAACGTTCAAGCTCATTTACAAGAAGATAACTTTAGAGGAAATTCCTTTCCTCGAAGTCAGTACAAACAGTTGGGCACATTCCGACACTAAAAACAGAGACTTCATATGTGAACATTTTAAGAACCTGCTTTCAAATACTATCCAATTAGATGATGGAGTAGTTCATGCAAGAAATAGATGCCAGTCTATAGCACGACAAGGAGTAGTCATCACAGGTCTGGATCATCAAAGTTTGGAGGCCCCTCTTACGCTAGGAGAACTCAAGGAAGCAATGCTAGTCATGAAAGACGACAAAACCCCGAGAGAGGACAGTCTACCTATTGAGTTTTACAAGGTCTTCTAGGATTGGATAGGCCCTAGACTCCTGGAGGTGTGGCAGGAAAGCATTTCTACTTCTTGTCTTCCTGAACACCTGAACAGAGGAATAATCAAGCTGATTCCTAAAGAAGGAAGAAAGGATTTGATTAAAAACTGGAGACCGCTGACTATGCTTAATTGTAGTTACAAAAATTTTGCCAAAGCTTTAGCCCTAAGAATTCAACACAAGATGGACAGATGGATTTTACAGGAACATAAGGGTTTCATAAAAGGGAGGCACCTCCTAGAGGCTATTGTAGATATTTGGAAAGGCTGTGAACATGCTAGGGAGTTGAGTCAAGATATTTGCTTCATCAAAATAGATTTTGATAAAGCTTATGACAAGCTTGGTTGGGAATTCCTAACGCAATCCATGAAAGACATGGGACTTGGGCCGAATTTCATCTCTGCAGTCAAACTTTTGCTCTCAAATATCTCAGCCAAGGTGTGCACTAATGGTGAGATGTCCTCACCTTTCCCGTTGAGAAGATCCATCAGACAAGGTTGCCCCATTGCCCCTCTCCTTTATGCCATAGCAGCTAACGCTTTAGGCTGGTTGCTCATTGATAAAACTTCTGAGGGAATAGTCAAAGGCATTGAATTTCCTTCTGGAAAGCAGCTGGTTATGCAACAATTCACAAACACTAATCTTGTGCACCTCGTGACATGAGTGAGGTTATGGAATGCCTGGAAAGCTATTGTTTAGCCTCAGGCTCACTCATCAACCACAACAAAACGAGATATTTCACCCATAGTGGAAAGCCTCAAGTTGAGCTAAATTGCATGGGCTGTCCAACTGATCCAGAAAGGCACTCTGTTTCAGACTGTTCGACATACCCATGGGTTGCGACTAGGTGCTAAACAGATTCAGTGCTAAGTTGGAAAAGTGGAGAGGATTTCAAGCCAATCTGGTGTGAAGACGAATGGTTCTCAACCATTTACTTTACCCCATTACCATTTTCTACTTGTCTTGTTGGCATCCAAGTCAGGCGGGTCTGGACAAGTTTTTCTCCAAATGCAAATCTTTTCTGTGGGTAGGATCTAACAGGATCGCCTAAGTTAGATGAAACTTTTGCACTCGACCCAAGAGTGAAGGAGGACTGGGGGTAGTAGACATCAAACAGGTGGCTGCAAAGTTGGCTGCTACATGGATTCTCAAAGTCCTCCTAAGCCCTGAGCTTGATTGGGCTACACTGCTAGCATAGAATTCCAAGCATATTCAACTTGTCATTGCTAAGAGGTGGAAAAAATACCCAATCTTGTCTGCTTTTTTTTGTCATGAACCTTGCTCAACAAAGGGAAGTGACTTATGGAAATCTCTTTGGAAGGCACTTGAATCAACCAAAGCCCAATTGTGTTTCTCCGGAAAAGGCTCCTTTATGAGGCTGGACTCCATCTAGGCTTCCGTAATACATAGAAATGCTTTACTAAGCAACAATGATTTTCTCAAAACCTACTTCCTTTTCAACAAGGGCCTCCAATCTTGGGGTTAATTGTGGCAAAGGGACCAATTCAGATGAAAAACTATGCTTGAAATCAGGAGGGAATTCAGACTTATCAATCAGGATACACTCTTTGTCTCGACTAGACTAGCACTTTGGGAAGGAGACATACAATGGAAGGGGGGCTCAGTGCTTAACTACGCCTTAGAGTTTAGCTAGATACTCTCCCCCCACTTGCTTCTTGTGCCTACCCCTACGATTATATTGAAGACATGATCCCCATTCTAAATTCTTGTTGGAACTCCTCTGACTCTGCGCAATGTTAGAAGCGGAGATTCCACTATATTTGGTCAAAAGCCATTCCGGAGAAGATGTCAACCTTGCTCGTCATGCATAAGGCGGTTTGGACAAATGCAAGGGGGGTGAGGATAGGAAAAGGTGATGGCAAGTGTCAACGTTGTCCGGGATCTCAAAAAGATGTTTTTCACTTATTTGTGGCATGCCCTTCAGCTAAGGAAGTCTGGAAAAGAGTGCAGTTACAGTTAGGAGAGCTAGTCAATTGGAAAGCAATACTTCTTGGGGATGCATCAAAAGTCAAGCACACATGATGGGCACTCATACGGGCACATGCATTGTGGTTTGTTTGGGTTTCCAAAAATGAATTTCAATTCAATCCGAATGTTACAGACACATAATTTTTGTTTTTTGGATGGTTAGCAGGCATCCCAGATCTATGATAGTGACCTCGAACTTTTCTTCGTAGAGATCAAGTGTCATGAACAAGAGCACCTCAAGTCCTTCAACCAAGAATGCCATTTCAAGGGATCCATATACTATGAGACTATCTTGTTAATGATAATAAGTTGGATACTTCGGGTTGTGCAGAACCATTGATATAGCTGTAATTTTGTGATCATGAATGTATATCTTCTGAACTGCTTATATTATAAACTTCTTTTCTCAAAAATAAAAATAAAAATCACTATGAGCTGCATGATAGGAAAAATTCAAATTCTCATCATCTTTTGGCGATTTCTTTGATCTTAGAGACAATATCCCAAAAACTTGCCAATGTGAGTCTAAGAGGATCTACGTGTTCCTTGAGCGGGATGATTCCAACATTCTTAGATCGTTTAGTAGACTTTGGACAGCACAAAAAGATAGCTATGATTAGAGGAAGTACAAAGTAGACCACGTAACATTCTCACTCTCCACTTATCCAATGTTACGTGCCTCTCCAACCTCAGGAAAATGGGAGTAAGTCGAGCTTTTAGGCTTGTGAGAGTAGAGCATAAGGTCGTCGCAAGGCTCTCCAAAGCTTCACCTGCCAAGGCTATGCCACAAGTGCCTTCATCTCTTCAAGGCCCTTGCTACGCTTATATGCTAGCAGCTGCTTAACACCAAATCTTGGAGGCTGCTGGTGGTGGGCTTCCAACAACCTCACCGCAGTGTCTCCATTGTAGCTAATGTGAACTGCGGAGTGATAGATAGATATATAGATTGATCAGCATCATTCCCATAGAGCTCTAATCATTCAGTTGTCTTGCAACCTCAAATCTATAAACAAAAAATACCGAATGCACATCGGCTGGGAGAGAATCTTACCTCAGAATCTTGGTTGAAGACACATAAGCAACTAGGCCTCTCCTGTGTTGTTTGAAGACACAAAAATAATGCTGACAATCATGTACGAATTATATAGATTTATGGCAAAAGCACTTCTATGCTTTTCTCCCATCCTTTTGATAAAAAGCTTAACTATGCTTTTGCACCTTACTTTTCACACCATTAGATTTTCTTGAAATCAATGCCCACAATTGTGACAAGTGGCTCAAGGAGAGCTCAAAAAACTCAAACTTTCCCCTAAGCTACCTGCTGTAAAAGATTTGCTCTTTTCTAGTAGGAATGTTCTGGGAATAAGCACGATCATAACTCCATTGGCAAACTCCAGCCCCAAGTTAAGTGGTGTCATGTCTAGAAGTAGCGAGCTCTTCACGTTCTCATCACCTTCTCTGCTTGTACTGTGGCACCATAAGCTACCACCTCTTTTGGATTGATACTCTTGGAGAGCTCCTTGCCATTGAAGAAATTCTACAATAGTTGTTGCACTTTGGGAATTTAAGTTGATCCTACCACTAGAATGGCTTTGTGAATCTAGTCTTTATCGATCTTGGCATCTCGCAAACATTTCTGAACAGGTTCCATGCACTTTCTGAACAAATTCATGTTCATTACTTTAAACCTAGCTCGCCATGATTGTGGAGTAGAAATCAATACCTTTATAGAGGGAGCCTATCTCAAGGGTTGTATGCTGTAGAAGAGAGAGTCCTCTTAGCTCTCTTGCAAGAAGTCCTCAGCCGACTAAGGACTCTAGCATTCCCACCTATATCCTTCTTGTATTTTCTCTTAAACTCTTGGACGAAGTGATTCAAATAGATGGGTACGTGACTGATGCTCCCAAGCTGGCTGTGTTGGATGATCCGCGGCATATAATGCTCAATTATTATGGTTCTTGCTCTGGATATCTGCAATGTTTTCCTCCATGGGTTTCAGCTTGGGCGTCATGTAGATTCCAATGAAGCTTAGACAGATGGGTGCGTGATGATTTGAGCGCCATAGAGCTTGAGACATGATCCACTTGCAGGTAGCGTGAAGATGAAGATGCCATGGATGATTGCATGTAGTTGTAAGGTAGTCCTTCTCGTCTTGGGAGAGCCACTCATTGGACTATCCTTTTTGTGTGTAGAGAAACCTTCTACAACATTGGAAAGCAGACTTGCAGATCCGGATTGCAAGAACATTTCCCGCACCTTCACGCATTCCTCGCACACTGCATCTATCTCCTATCGAGTGCATCTCAATATCTCCTCCAAATGGTGCATCTTCCCTTTATAGACCTTTGCTTGAGCTCTAGTAGTAGCTCAGGTAGATTCTAGCTTCATCATTGTGCACATCAACAATTGCTTCAACTCTTGTACGTTCTATCATCAACGGGATTTATTCTTATATGAGAAAACTAGCAATGACATATCGTAGACTCGATGACAATTGACCAGCCTACATTCTTTTATCAAAACAAAGAAGAAATTCAAGCTAGATGATTATACACTGTCAATCCATTAGAGGCTATGCTGATTTTAGCTGACAATCGCGTAGACAGTGTCTCTGATCAATGCTCAAAGATAGAACACAAGCTCTATTCTGCCTTCAATTTTGAATTCCAGAAACTATTGGGGATTACCTCTTCAAATTTAGCTGTTGACGAAGAAATGGGAAGTCTAGGGAGGTTGGCCTCAATACCATCCTATTGTCAAAGTCTTCACCGCCGTTGCGGTGTATCTCTGGCCGTGGCCTTGACTTCCACCTCCCAATTGGAGATAAGGATATTTTGTTCACCAGTGTGAGTAGACTTCTTGTGCAAGTTGTAGGCAATAGTAGTTGCAGTCAGCTTGATGATTCTGATCACATTAAGGCTTGAAATAGCTCCAACATCCTTAGTTTTTTGCCATTGATAACTGTTGAAGTAGGCAGGCATGGTAATTACAACAATTTTGATGGTAGAGCCTAGGTAGGCTTCCCCTCTACAACTCAAAGCAAAGTGCTAAGGTCCTATCACTGTAGATAGTAATGCTATGATCGTCTCATCACAACTATAGACAATGCAAACCAATGCTATGATCACCTCATCACAACTACTTTCAATCCCACAAACACTACTGCTTTGGCCTGCCATCCCTTTCTCTTCCTCTAAGCTATTTTGTTGAATCAAGAAGAGCCAATGTTTATTTCAAGATTATCTGAGTGGGATGGAGTTGCTCATATATAGAAACAACGTTTGGAATTATCAAAGAATCGAGCTTCAGGAACTCAATCTAGTATGCTTTTCTTTTAAATTTGGAAGGATTGCTTTACAACTAATGAGAAAAGTGAGTGCTTAATCTTCTAGGTCTCAGATCAAGGGCTTACAATTGTACACATGGCTTTATGGGGGCTTACAAAAGGGAAACTTCTCTCTAGGCTACCTGCTATTAAAAAAATTATGATTTTGTTTATAAATCTCAATATCTAAATGCTTCTAAAGGAATTTTAAAGTTGGATCAGTATGTGTGTGTGCGTGCGCATGTGCGTGCACGTGCGCACCTCCCTTTCCCCATTCTCTTCCCAACCTTGTGCTTCCCTCTCTCCTAGATCCCCCCCTACACCCTTGAGCTATAAAACATTTATCTCTTCCCCGAGGGAGTATGTGCATTTGTATTGTGTGCGGTTGTATGTGCATATTTGCATTTGGGTGTTTGTATCGCTCTTGTTCCCCTACCCTAGGGCTTTGTGTCTTTGTTTGTGTGCACAATATTAGCTAATAAAATAGTGCTTATAACAAATGAAAAGTATGTGTCACTTTTGAACTAATGAGCACTGGGGAAAAGTGCTTGGCCCTAACACAGCTTCACCTCGACTTGAATTAGCTCTCCAAAACCATTCAATAGGAGCCCTTGAAGCCTTTTGAATATAATTGTTTGAAGTCTTTTGTAGTATCAAACACTACATGATCAAGGCTTGTAATCATATGATGAAAAAGCTACCCTTATCTCAGGCAATGTTGTCCAAGGGAGGGGAGGTTGGGTGGCTTGTTGGGTGGGTTGGGCGGAATCCAGAGGAGGTGGTGGTGGAATTTTGGCAGAAGGAACAATAGCATTAAAGAGGGTGATGGCTTCTTGGCCATCTTCCTCAGTGACTTCCTTGGGTTATGCTACATGAATTATTTCAAACTTGCTCACCAAGGACTCAAGTGAGTCTTGGAGAGCTTGTAGCACCCTATTGAAGAGGATTATTATGCCGAGGGGGTTGTAGGTGGTGGACTGGAATGTCGCAAGGTGCCCTTGAGATTGGATTGCAGAGGCTCGGCCATAGGTCTACATCCAATTAATGTATGCTTGCATATTTTTGGGGGTGCAAACCCACGACGTGAGTTCCTCGGGCTTTGCGATTTGCATCACTTCATTGTCCATAAGATAATTAAGGGACTCCATGATGATGCGGCACCATGCGTGAAAATTGAGGAGGATGGGATGGGCGGCTAGAGTCTGGAGGTCGGAGGGGCGGAGGAGAGAGAGAGAGAAGTGGGTTGGAGATCTAAGGAGAAGTATGACATGGCTAGGATGGGGCAACAATGGTCGGGGTTATGGCGACAGAGGATGGTTTGGAGGGCGTTAGGAGGAAGTGGAGCTGTGAGGTCTAAGTGGAAGATGAGGTTTTGTGTACGGAGTGTGTCGGAGTGCATTTCGAGGGTTTGGGGGATGGTGTGTGGTGCAAGTGTGTATGTGGTGAACTGTGCAGAGACCTCCCTATACATCCAGAACTCCTATTGCTCCCGGTCTTCCAAACCTGACTCCTTTGATTGGTCGGGGGCACGCTGTCATTTGTTCTCTGCTTGGAGGGACACTGTAAGTTCCCGTTCTTATGCTAGGAGATCCTGCAGAATTTGGATTTTCATTCCTGATGTGGTTTGCAGGCTAGATTCTGCCTTGTCAACCTAGTCCATGAGAGTTTGGACCAAGGATTTGCTTGTGGCAAGGTCATTTTTGAGCTTTGTAAGGGCTAGCTCAAGCTCTTTAGCTTTCTCATGGTACTCCTCTGCTCTCTGTACAGCTACTTGACCCGTGGCTTGGGCGGCAACCATTACAGATTGGTTGTCGTGCGCAGAGAGCTATGCCTGAAGGAGACTAGCTGAGAGCTGTGAGGCTTGTTCCTACCTCCTATGCAAAATTGTGCGTGTGACCTGTGGGAGCTGTGCCATGGCTTCAAATAAGCATCGTTCCATCACGTCCACACTCGATAATTGCTCGGCTGATATGTGGCTATAGCCACCTGGTGCCTATATTGGGGCGCACTGCAAAACTGTAAGGCCTTTGCTAGGTTTGCCCATGAAGAGGAAGAGGTGCCAATGGCGAAGGATGTGGTCTCCTGGGGGTTGTGGAGACCAAGACATAGGGCACAACGGGAGTGGTTGGCATGGCTTTGGCTCCTAGATGGAGGCCAATGGTGATTGTTTCGTCACCATGGAGGTCTTCGATGAGGATGGGCTCCTCCTGAACCCGTTTGCCCTTGTTCTAAGAATCTGCCTGCTGGAGTCATAGTTGTCGGCTCATGAATTCTTACATTTGGCGGTCCTCATATTGTGCAAGCAACTGGCTTGTAGATTGGTGCTAACAGAGCTATTGGGGGAATGTGGCAGTGGAGGAGGTGGAGTAGAGCTTGAGGCTCGAAGTGCCAGCTGACGGTGTGGTCTTCTTCTTGTAACAAATGGTTTTGGAAGAGATGTCCTTGAGGCGACTAGGGTCTTCTGTGCTGTTTGGACTTCCTCTAGGCATCGGGTCCGATTGAAGTGACATTGGGCATAAAGGATAGCCTCTTGTACTTGATGTTCATGCATTTTCTAAGTGGGGGACGTTAGTGGCGGTGGAGCGAGCAATGGCACCGATTTACCACTGCAGCTGGCTTTCTTCTCCCTTCGGGGTGGGACTTTTGTTGGGGTGTTGGAGGTGAGTGGGGCTTTTGGTCCGCCCTCTTGTATAGCTTTGTTGTTGTGGGCCGACAAGGGTGGAACTAAAGGAGCAGCCACACTGTGGGACTACTGCCGTCCACTATCTATGAGTGATGCAGTCCGAGCACACCAGTCGATTTGACAGTTCACGGTGTAGCACTAGGTTCTTCCCAATATAATCTGTTCGTCGGTTGCTTCTATGGGGAGAACATAAAAGCATATATCCACTACTTGGCAAACAACCATTAGACTTAAATTCACAAAACCCAAGGTTTGTAGGAGTTGGCCGTTTATAGCTCTTACTGAAGCGACGATGAGGGTTAGGGGTACCTGTAGCTTTTCCCAAGCCTCACGAGAGATGTTGTTGTGGCTCGCTCCTAGATCTACGAGTGCTTTGATGCGCATGTGCGGAACCTACAGTTGAACAAGCAACCTAGCTGGCTCTACTATTAGCTCATCCGTTAGTTGCATCTGTTTAGTTGTTACCTTCAGTAGTGTCATTTGCTTACCCTATCGGAGCTTAGCGTTATGGGTTCTGGCTTCCTCGATGGCCTGGCGTTTCATTTTGGCCACCTCGGCCTTGAGTTCTTTTCCTCTATGCATGGCTTGAAGGGTGGAGAGAGTGAGTGGGCCATAGTATCTTTTTAATTTGATCCCATTAAGGTAGCCATCCATTTCTGTCCCATCAAGGGTGGCTATTTGGCATGACCCTTGGGAAGTGATCTCAACCATGCGGTAGGGACCCATACCTTGGTACTTTAGCTTGCGTTTGGTATTATGAATGCTGTATAGGAGTGCCAAATCTCCCTCTACTAGGTCCTTGTTCTTGAGGTTGCAGTCGAACCACTAGAGAAGGCCTTGAATCCCAAAACTTGAACTTACAACTAGGTCATGATGAGGATGGTGGAAAGACCAAAATCCTTTTCTTGTGATCTACAAAACAAAAACATTCCTTATTGGTGCCTTATCCTCCACTATTCAATCACCTATCCATCTTCTCCAAAAACGTTTTCCTCTTCCATCACTTTTTCTATGGCTACCAAAATTTAGATTAAATGCTCCAAACTAGGTTGCAGTGGTGGCAGGTAGCCTTTCCATTTCATCGCACACATAACTACTAACTCAAAATTGAACTTGAATCCTAGGATTTTATCAAAATTTTAAAGGAAAAAATCTAATCGGTGAGAGTTAGTCACTAGAGATATTCTATTAGCCTCAAGGTGATAGGAGCCAAGAGATACTTGACTTTGTGTGAATCGAGCTCTCTGGGGGAGCACTGTTTTCCTCAGGGGATGAGGAAAGAGAGGTAATGATGGCTAAATGGGGGCGTGGTAAAGCAAAATAAGAAGAAAGTAAGGAAGAAGTAGATGAGAAACATCATGAAGAGAAATGGCGTAGTAAGAAAAAGAAGGCATCTAGAAGGAGAATTAGCTAGTCAGAATTTCCTTTAGGACGAGGCATTGGAAGCTATGACTTGTTGTCTGACCTTAAAGAAAAGGAAGCTCATATGATCTTTGGTCAATTACTTGCTTTGTCTCCAAAACTATGGAAGGAATGGGGAAAGCTAGCAAGCACAAGAGTATCAAAGAAGAAAAAGAAGAAAAGTGCCATTCTTGTTGTTCAAAATGTAGATATAGATGTTGGTGATACGTACCTGTGGTTGATGTGATCATTGATGGTCAAGTGATTTCTAATGTGTACATTGATGGAGGTGCATCGATTAATGTCATGAGTGAGAAGACCATGATAGATGCTGATTTAAAATACTCTAGTACTACCTCTCCTTATCGCATCAAATTGGCTGCTGACAACACTAGGTTAAAGATCTTGGAAGTTGTGAAGAATATAGAAGTGGATGTATGTGGAATTTCTATGCCGACTACTTTTTGGGTGATCCCTACCAAGCCAGATGCACGGGCCTATCCATTAATTTTGGGAAGGCCCTGGCTACACAAGGTGAAGGCTGTTCAAAAGTGGGATATTGGAGAATTGATTTTGTAGGGAAATGATAAGAAGGTGTGCTAGAACATTATAAGTCACAAAAAGGAAGTTGTCAAGGAGGAGTCTTCAACATCAAAGAGTTCAAGCTCTGACTTAACCGATGAAGAAGAAGAGACAGGGTGTAGCTTTGAGGAGACCAGCTCAGAGGGTAAGGTGGAAGGAGTGGCCTTTGGTCTTTGTCTTGGTGCTGATCGGGATGAGTCAAGAGGGAACAAGGTGGTGGTACAAGAGAATCCTATAGAGACACTTCATGGGGAGAATGTGGAGCACACTAAACGACGCTAACGCAATGAAGAGCTTCTTGGTGATTCTCTATCAGGTAGTAAGAAGCTCCAGTACTTGGATATGTTAGATGATTTTCCATATCTCTTTGCAACAAGCTATTCACAGGTTTGACCAGTCTCTCTTGTGGAGCACAAGATTGAGTTGAAGCTAGAAAGCAAGCCAGTTGTGCAACACTAAGGCAATTGGGGGTGATCCAAGCTGAGGCACTAAAGAAAGAGGTAACACAACTACTTGAGGTGGGATTCATCTTTCCTGTTGATGATTCAGAATGGATATCTCCTATAGTTGTCACACCAAAGAAAGGAAATAAGTGGTGGGTTTGTGTGGACTTTCGTCCTTTGAATGCATGCACACTGAGGGATCATTTTCCTTTGCCATTCCAAGATGAAATACTAGACCAAGTAGCAAGGCATGAGATGTATTCTGTATGTGATGGGTATTCTGGTGGGTACTTTCGAATTCGTATTCGGGAGGAAGATCAAAAGAAAACATCATTTGTCACACCTTGGGGAGTTTCTGCTTACAGAGTGATGCCTTTTGGGTTGACCAATGCACCAACTACATTTCAAAGGTTCATGAGTCAAGTGCTCGATCCTTACTTAGGAAAGTTCATAAGGGTGTTTTTGGATGATTTTTGCATTTATTCTCGACACATAGATCACATGGAGAAGTTAAAGATGGCCTTAGCTAGGATTGATGAAGCAAAAGGGTGTCTAAATCCTAGCAAGTGTCATTTGGCTCAAACAAAAGTACTCTTGTTGGGGCATATTGTGTCTGAAGGAGGCTTGCAAATGGATCCTAACAAGGTTCAAGCAATCATGGCATTGCCAAGTCCTGAGAGTGTCACTAGTGTTCATAGAATTCTAGGAAAGAGCAAGTATTATCAACGCTTTTGTGATGATTTCTCAGAGATAGTGCATCCCATGAACTTGTTGACAAGAAAAGGAGTTCCTTTCCAATGGGGTGTGGAGCAACAAGAGTCTTTTCAGCAACTTAAGGAGGCCATGAGTAAGGGCCCAATATTGAAGCCCCCTGATTGGTCTCAAGACTTTTATGTAAATCCAAGTGTATCTTTGCAATCAATTGGTAATGTATTGCTACAAAAAGGAGAGGCAGGTAGAATGCAACCCATCTATTATGCCAGCCGATAGCTTACAGAGGTGGAAATAAGGTATGAAGAAATGGAGCAGCAAACCCTCTCTTTGGTGTTTTCAGTCAGAAAGTTTCGCTCCTATTTATTACCTCGACCATTTTTCTTCCTTACCTCTCAGTCTATATTAGCATATCTAGTTCACAAGCCTAATCCTGGAAGGAGATTTGCAAAATGGTTGTCAAAGCTTTAATAGTTCTCTCTCTCTCTTTTATCACTGAAAATACCACTAGGTCCACTATGGCAGATTTGCTCACAGGACAGCAGGATCTAAGAGAAGAAGAAAAGAAATATAAGGAGGACATTAATGATGAAAGGGAGACACCACCAACAGCTTTTGTCTTGTATTTTGATGGGGCTTTTAGTCCTTCACGCCAACAAGGAATTAGGGGGATGGTCTTGATGAATTTTGAAGGTCAAGAAGTATGGGCTAGAGGACAAGAGCTTCGAGGTATCACAACTAACAATGTAGCTGAGTATAATGCTTTGATTCTTGGTTTGGAGGGTTGTCTTCAAAGTCAAGTTAAAGAATTGGAAGTAAGAGGAGATTCTCAGCTTATTATAAAGCAAATACAAGGGCATTACAAGACAAGAAGTCCTCATTTGAAGGAGCTTAATCAAAAGGCTATGGCACTATGTAGTCAGTTTGATTTTTGCAAGTTTGTTCATATAAACAAAAAAGAAAATCAAAGGGCAGATGAGTTAGCTACTCAAGCCATTGTAGTACAAGACCGGGGGGTGGTTTCTTTGGTAGACACTGGATGGCCAAAACTGCAAGATGTTCAGCAATATGTGGAAGAAGGCATATTTTCTCGAGGGTTAGCTCCACGACTCGGTGGGCAGAGGCCAAGGCCACAGTCAATAGCAAGGTAAGCACAGTTACAAGATTTCTCTTTGATCAAATTTGTTCACACTTTAGTTGTCCTTTGGAAATTCTCACTAATGGTGGAACCTCTTTTAGAAATGAACTAATTGAAGATGTGGTGCATAAGCTAAAGATAAATCATAGCATGTCCACGCCATACTATCCCCAATGTAATGGCTTGGCTGAGAAAACAAATGGATTATTATGCAATTCAATGGGAAAGCTTGTAGACACCAAGAAAAGGCATTAGGATAGGCACTTGGTAGAAGTTTTATGGGCTTACAGAACCACACACAAGCTAGCTATTGGGTTTACACCATTCCAACTAGTGTATGGAACACAAGCCATTTTGCCCATTGAATTGGAGATACATAGTCTTCACACTGCAATTTGCAAGAATAGAAGGATAGGAGGATGCCTATGCTCAATGCTTGGTATAGCTAGAAGCCTTGGATGAATGCAGATTACAAGCCTCACAAAACTTGGAAGCTTCTCAAAAAAGGCGCAAGGCCCATTTTGACACCAAATTACACAAGAAGAAAGATATTGCTGAAGGAGATTTGGTCATGAGTTTTGATAGCCGTCTGGACAAGCGGCTAGAAAAAAAGTTTATCGATCGATGGGAGGGACCATATCGAGTCAAGAAGAAGTTCACCAATGGAACCAATCAGCTTGAGGATGTTGACATCATGGTAATACCCGGATGCACCAATGAGTATCGCCTTAAATTCTTCTATGCTCGGCCACCTTGAGGGCCAGCAGACCCTCTCTGTCACACTAGAGAGGATCTGCTGGGGGGGGAAATATGTGATGCCAAAAATTGATATTTTTTAATTTGGCATTGGTATTATTTTTGTCTATGTTTGATAAGAGTTTGAGTATCAAGTGATAGCCTAGCGGCTCTCACTTATTTCTATTTTCTAAGATATTTATGGGATTGAGAGGATGAGTGGAATGGATCATTGTAAATACCATGTGTATGAATGATAAATACCTTGGTATGGGGTGAGAGTTATTTGTGTATGGGATATTATGGGGCTTTTAGAAAAAAGAAAGAGTGAGTCATATAAAGAGGTGGGCTCATGTCCATGTGTTCCAATGATATAAGAGAGGCCACATGCCAAGCGTGTGGAAGGCATGTGGAGGAGTGTGGAGTCAAGAGAAATCCTTCTAGAATTCCTATGTGGAATAAGAAGGATGTGAAGATATGGAAAAGAGAGGGTCCCTATGGGCTCCATGTGGGGAGACTCTTGACTTTCTCAATATTTTAAGAGTCTTGAGCATCTTTTGATGGGACACATGCCAAGAGTAGCCAAAAAGGACATGGACGGTGACATACGGGCTTATGTGATTGAGGGGGAAAAGAATCTACAGGCAGCAATTGTAAATGGGTGAAGGAGGGTGATAAAATCTCTGTAAAAGGAGCCCTCCTCTCCCTTGTTCAACATCTCTTCCACCATTAGGCATCATGTTGATGTAGCTCTAGTCTCCTCAAGCCTCTTCCATGAGCCTTCTCTCCTTCTTGTAGATATTCTCTTATGTAGACTCTTGAGTCCATCTCTCTCTAGTTCTTTCTCTCTCTATGAGTAGTCTTGGAGCTTTCGCTCCCTCTTGTACGTATGAAACCTCTTCTTCTCCCTTGTGTTTATAGTATTTTGAGTTGCATTGGAGTGGAGTCTCACTCTATTGACAATGAAGATCACTTCATATTCCCTCTCTTGAGTCTCTCTTCCCTTTTCTTTCTTTCAAAGCCTTAAAAGTTGTTTCTATTCGGCCGCTCATTGCACACACATGGTCCATCCATTTCCCAAGCCATTAAGGGAGTTACTTACCCTCTTCTAGGTGAAATTTATGAGTGGTGGATCGTTGATGGAGGTGGAGTCTTGAGGGAGCATCTTGCTCAGGCAAAATTAGCATGGGTGGAGGGCAGTTTTTATGACAGTTTGACCCCCTGTTAGTATTTTGCTCGTAACTTTTCGCTCAATAGTCCGATTTTGATGAAATTTATATCAGCACAAAGATCTCTTCAAGGCGCATTTCTCTATGTGATTAGACCTTGAATCAAATACTATAGCAAAAAGTTATGATTCTCTGTGTTTGATAGTCTGGGAAGTGAAGAGGTGAGTGAAGTTTATTACCTCTCCAACTTCATGTCATAGTGGTCGACCGCAAAGGCAAAGCTAAAAGCTCCCAACTCGGCGAGCTCTCCCCCCAACCAAACCCCCCTAACCTAGCCCCCGAGCATAAAGATAACTCTAGGAACCAAGCTACGATGTATGCAAAGGATCAGGGTGGTAACCGTCCATCCCTTTAGGAGCTTTCAGCAGTAAGACAGACTAAGAATTTGGGCATTCCGATGTAGACAGAAGAAGACATTCCTGATGTCTACCACAAGAAGCAAACTCTGGATGAGACGGAAGCGAAGCAGCCATAGAAGCGAGACAACCTCTTTACACCTCGCTCACTGTCGAAAAAAATCAAAGATGTAGTGAGGGCGTCCAGCGAGGGCAAAGAGAACAGATTCCACTTCCTCCGTGATCCCTACAAAGCTTTGGCAAACTAGCTTGGCCCGTTTGGGAAGAGGGAGCGATCGGGCGTGACCTATTTCCATTTTTTCATGGAATGTACGTGGAGTCTACAGTCCGACAAAAAGGAAGGCATGCATCTTGGTAACAATCAGGAAAGCCAACTTGGATGTTTGTCTCCTCCAGGAGTTGAAGTGTGGCCCATCAGATCAATTCTGGTTCGCTCTTAAGAACCTTGGATTTGAACTCCTCATCAACTGTCCAAGAAGGGGTAAGGGTGGATGTGCAATACCGATTAGCCCGAAGGTTGTGGCTAGAGAATTGTTCCGGCATGATGAAGGATGGTTTATAGTGTCAAGGTTATAATTGGAGGATTTCACCTTTAATATCCTCTGTGTTTATGCTCCAAATGATGTAGGTGACTGAGCAAGCTGCTGGACCGGGTTAAAAGAGAAGATGTGGCATCTACTAGGTTGTGCATCAAGCGCTTGCTTCGGGCTGGGCTCCACTCCCTTCCTCGCAAGCTCCCGCAGTACGTCCTTGGCAGCTTCCTCAAAATCCATGAGGGGGAGATCTCGCGAGGAGCGAATTGGCTGGTGGAGTCGCAGTGGAACAACAAAGAAGCAGATGGAGGACGGGGTGAGAGTTGCGACAGCTACAAAGACCCATCGTTGAAAGGTGAGGGCGATGCCAGCACCGTATCACAGACTGCATGGGAACTCCAGGGCCTTCTGGGGGGGAGAAGCTCTGGGGAGGTTCGAGGTGCACGACTCGCCCGGTCCGTTTATCAGAATTTTCTTTACTTGGCCAGCACTAGGACGTTTTTTCAAATTCTGAAATCCTGTGCTTCCACATGGCACAATATACACCCTTAGATTTTTCTAATTCTGAAAGCCCAAAAGCCCAAAAGCTTTTTTGCTGAAAGCCCAAAAGCTTTGCTTTGAAAGCTTTTGAAAAGCTGCATAAAAAGCCATGGCAAAACCTTTAAATATAGGCGAAACATTGTAATTTCAAGTGTGTTGCTGTTTCTTCATCATTCATCATCACCATCAGGTTTGCTTCTACTTCCTTACTTGCTGTTTGGTAGACAACCATTCCGCAGCGAATTGGGAATCTTGCTATAGAAATTTCTGATTTTGCAGTTTTTTTCCACCTTCCCTCTTTGTTACCTGAACGTGACCGCTCCAAAGTTCCCAAAGAAATTGTCCGCCATGGCTAAACCTTCCAGTGAGTGGGAAAGGAGTGAGTGCTCACAACGACCGCCGCTACGAAATGAGTTTGCGGAGCTACGAATATATCGATGTGCAGGCGTGAGTAGACGCTCAAGAGGAAGCTTCAAATCCGCATGCCAAACAAGAGCATTCCGCCCAAGGTCACGATCGCTGCCGCAACAACTCCGAATATGAGCTTTCGATTCTGATGGTGCGACACCCGATTCTCGGTGTCGCAGATTCGGTGCACATAAGTCTGCGAGACTTATGTATCCCAAAATTGCCACGACGATGCACTATATTATGTGACCCCCCTGAGATTCGGAACACTTTTGACGAGATTTTCCTATGAGCAGGGAATGATATGCTGGAGAGATAGGGTTCACAACTAATAAACAGTGGGAATTTGCAACATGTGGGAGACGCATTGAGTAGCAGCAGAAGTTTTAGCAATAGTTAGTTCGTAGCACTATAGGGATGGAGAGGAGTTACGCGATGGAGAGGGATCTGTGGTCTTTAGGTAGTTAGTTTAACAAGCGTTCATTAGTTAGTTTACATGCTCACGATTGCTCCCGCTAAAAAGGCTAATGAGCACGGCAAGCTCCCAGAAGAATAACGCATCAAGAATTTGCTGGCAATGAAGAATAAGGCAAGAAATGGTTATAGGAGGAGATTGGAAAGCAGGAAGGAAGGGATAAGGAGAAGATTGTGAGATAGCTGCTGATAAGAAGGAACGCGAAAATGGTAGGTGCAGTTCAAGTATTGAAGACGATGAATAGTGTAGCAGAAAAGAAGAACAAAGTAGAGACGTTGAGAATGAACCTTAGAGCATGGCCAGTCTCGATTCAATCTCGAGCAAGGTGACGACCTCAAATCTGTTCCGATTTTGGGCAGCCATGGATTTCGGGCACTGCATGATTGATTCTGCGCCTTAGCCGCTCTGTCTCTCCCTGCTTCTTCCTCTAGGGAGCTCTCACGTCGGCACTCACTATCTTTCTCCATCTCGGTCTCATGGAAGCCAACCACACAAAGGCATAGCTCTCTACACCCTCTCCCCCCACTTGATACGATCATCTCGACTGTGCATGCCTTTCTTCGGCGTACTCTGGCAGCTTATGCGAGACTTAAGCATGATTTTGTGCTGCAGTACTCTAATGCTCATCTCCCTCCCGTCAAGCATGGAAATAGCGAATAGCGTCCACTTATCTCTGGCAACACTCTTGGCTTTTTTGCTTATTGTCGCTCACTGTTGCCAACCTCCACCCTTGCTCTCCCTGGACTGATAGCCAGCTCTCGGATTCTTGCTGCTACTTGAATGATAGCGTCATCCATCGGATTGTTACGATGGTTACAAGTAACTGTTACTGGGTACTGTCTCAATCTTTTACGATGAACATCATGCGTCCTCCCCTAAGTCATTGTTTGTCTGAACCTACGCGTATCCCCTTCATCTGGAGCACGTTTGAATTTCAGTATATAACTTGCCTCTGCGCATTTCGGCCGACTGCCTTCAGCTCTCTACCCTTACTTGTGCACTTGGATTCGAAGGAGTAAGAGGCATTTTGCTTAATTGAGGCACCCACAAGGTAGGCAGCTGTATGGCAGACTCGAGCAGAGGATATATAGCATAAACGTACTCCTGTAGGCAATAGGTAGCTAAGCGGTTGAGAGGAAAGTATTGTAGACAGCAAGGCGATTCCTCCAAAGGCTGGGCAACTTGCGCCTACAGCTCCAAAGCAGGCACCAAGGCTGAGCAGCCACTTCTTGGACCTTCTGGGCAGCGAACGATGCATAAAAATTGAGCGCTCCTACTGTAGCAAGAAGCAAGAGGCATTTTGCTTAATTGAGGCACCCACAAGGTAGGCAGCTACTATGGCAGACCCGAGCAGAGGATATATAGCATAAACGTATTCCTGTAGGCAATAGGCAGCTAAGCGGTTGAGAGGAAAGTATTGTAGACAGCAAGGCGATTCCTCCAAAGACTGGGCAACTTGCGCCTACAGCTCCAAAGCAGGCACCAAGGCTGAGCGGCCATGAGCGCTCCTGCTGTAGCAAGAAGCATGGGCTGAAAAGCATCTCCTGGGCAGCAAGATCCAATCAAAATCCCTCCAGGAAGATAGGTGACTAGATTTTCCTTGTGCCGAATTGTGAACACGAAGACTTGCCCGAGTGTTGCTCCTACTGTAGCAAGAAGCATGGGCTAAAAAGCATCTCTTGGGCAGTAAGATCCAATCAAAATCCCTCCAGGAAGATAGGCGACTAGATTTTCCTTGTGCCGAATTGTGAACACGAAGACTTGCCCGAGTGTTGAGCAAGATGATGGGTATTTGTACGTAGTTCTTCTTCATAACAGTTGCGTAATCTGGCCTTTCCTTAACAAGCTCATCCAAGCTGATGGAGTATTTGATTGGATGAATTACAGCTCAAATTCAAAGCCAGAGTCATTACGAAAAGCTTCAATATCATGAATTACAGCTCAAATTCAAAGCCAGAGTCATCACGAAAAGCATAGAATTGTTAGATAGACAATCTCAATATTCCTGAGTGATCGAGTTTGAATGTGAATGCAGCAGAGGTTCAATATCCCTGTGGTGACGGTGTTTGAATCTGAATGAATGCTAGGGGCTAAGCGAAGATTGTTGCTGCTCTTACGAGATAAGGGAGTGTTGCGAACTAAGAAGAGAAGAGAAGAGACAGGGTTGAGAGTAGTGGCTGTGGGACGTAAGGCGAGGCTTGCAATTGTATGAAGCAAATGTGGAAACTATACGGGAGTTTGTACGAAAGCTCTTTGCAAGGAGCCTCCTTGAAACCTCCACACGTCAAAGCTTGCAATGAAATGTCGTTCATGTATCGTGTTAAATCCAATCCTTTTGTATCCAACCCGTATATACCTGCAAGACGACGGATTGCATGTTAGGGACTCCACAACCAGACAGTCGCCTGGCTTTCTAGGCGAGATAGAAATCTGCAAAAGCTCACCTAGAATGTTTTTCGTGGTAGGATTTGAATGACCAATTGCACATATGCTAACAAACATATCCAGACATGCTGAACACGAGGAATGCATATTGACTAATCATGATTGTTTTTCAGATTCCAACACTCCAGCAAAGAAATAGGCCACTTGTCGTCGAGCTGTGGACGTCAGAAAGGATACTCCACGTAAGTACAATGTACGGTCATTTCAATTCTGAAATGTTTCTGCACCGTCTGCTGCTCTGGTCCGCATTAATGCGCTACACCTCCAACACTGGAGGTGACTATTCGAAACGGGGGGATGGCACGTTCCCCTATGATATATAATTTTTGGAGAGACATGTGCCGGCTCTCCACCATACATTACGTATGGTTTTTTTTTTTTTAACTCCTCATCTTGAGCACGCAAACTTCTTCGCACATTCTGTTTCCGCAAGGGAACATTACATTTGCTTGGTTCGACCAACATACTAATCATGTCTGCAACACTTCTGTTTTCGAGATGTTTGCAGCCTCCAAACGAGTGTCTTCTCCTAAAGGTACGCACAACAAAATGTATTTGCTTGATTCAATTTATTTTATCAATTCTTTCACCTTCTAAAGATAGAGGTTCAGTCCATTTTGTTTTTCCTGTTGCGTTTAGACAAAACCACGTGAGTAAAATTGTAGCATGCTTGATTCAATTTATTTTATCAATTCTTTCACATTCTAAAGATAGAGGTTCAGTCCATTTTGTTTTTCCTGTTGCGTTTAGACAAAACCACGTGAGTGAAATTGTAGCAAAGTTTCGGATGGTTTTTATTATTAATCCATGTAGGTGTTTAAACCCGAACATAAGACATCGATTCATGTCATGATGTAGAAATGACCACCGGAAACTCCTTCGAACATGACCATTCGTCAACGCTCAGAGCAGCCAGAGATCGAGCTATTCAAGTTGATATAACATCAAGAAAGATGTCCTTGAGGCCAGCTACGTCATCGTGGTTGACCATCGCAGATAGATACAAGCAATGGGTTAGTAATTGCGCAGCTATTTTCTCTAGCCTTCAAATCTGCGGTGTCTGTGGCATAACCACGCTAGTGTCTGCAAACCAAAGGATCGTTTCTTCGCAAGGCATAGGGATCTCAAGCCACACCGCCGCACTCGGAAACATGATACTTTTGGATGCCTGCGAGAATATGGGCATGCAAGTGACTTACTGGAAATGCCAAAGCTGCACACGAGATGCCCAGCGGAGCAGATACATTGTGCGGTTGATGCCACAGTACTCTCGGCAGTTGCTTAAAACAAACCACCTCCACACGCAACTGCTAAGCATCATAGATGTATCCATTTCAGTTACCACGACTGCAAATGCGATTGCTCGTGGCACACTCGATCGAAGGTCACTTCTAGACAATCCTCTGATATCTTGGCGAAACGTCCCACTAAGCTCGGCTCAAGAAATCGTGACGAACGAGCTGTCAGGTGTGCTCGCATACAACATCGAGAACAATCCAATATTGCGCAAGTACAATTCTTTAGCAGAGCGTGCGGACATCAAGATGGGTATGTGCATCTTGAGTCCTCAAACCATTGCAGGTATCTTGGAACTACACGATGAGACACCTCCCTTCGAGTTAATGTCAATAGCGGAATCTCAGCCTGAGCTCCTGCTTTTGCAAAACATGGTGGACCCCGCGAACCGTCGCGCCTTTGATGCAAGGGACAAGCATGAGTTTGCCTCCATACAGCTACGGGGTACAGAAATGCTTTCAGAGAGGGTCGCTTTATTCCACGTCGACGGAGTACCAGCAGCTGGCAGTGCGTGCGTTGACATAACCATGGAGTCAGCAGTGTTCCCATTCCTGTTCCCTTTCGGACGGGGCTACTATGATGGCTGCATACAGTTCAGCAACTATGTGAAAATGAGAATATGCACCTTATTCTCTATCTACACGCTCTACAAGCCGTACCTGTTGATCATGTTCCAGTTAAAACAGGCAGTGATGATTGCCAATTCAAGCAACTCTACATGCTTGCAACGAGACATCGACCAATATAGGAAAGCCAACCCTGCCACGACCGATGAAGACGCAATGAGACACGTGCTTCGCTACAGCATGCCATCAACAATGCCGGGGTCCCCATCGTGGCATCGACGGCAACTGAAGGACCTCATAACGATGGTCGATGCTTGGGGCCTCCCAGATTTCTTTCTGACATTCACTGCAGACGAGGTCACCGATACACGGTGGCAAGAAATTAATGTGATCGAGAGCATCGCAACGCATTATAATGCGCAATTCACTTGGAAGGACTGTCCTGTTGAATGCGTGGCACTTTTCCACGCACGCTTCCACATGTTCATGCGCAAGCATTTGCTTTCATCCGACGGTCTGCTTGGCCGAATACAACACCATGTCGTTCGTTATGAGATACAAAACAGGGGCTCCCTACACGCCCATGTCACAGTTGCAAGCACGGCTTCCCTTTCGCAACACAGCCAGAATATGAACCCATCCTCGACCCTCTGACACAACGTTGGTTGTATTACCGGCCGGGACATGCGCACCGAAACGTCGTCCCCTACCACCCTTCCGTGTTACTGTTGTGGGGTGCGCACATGAACATACAGCGGGTGACAAACTCTTCAATCTCTCACTACCTCCTCAAGTACGCGATGAAATCTGAACCAATGGGCAAACTGAACATCCGTTCAGAAGACGTCTCACGTTTGGGATTGCAACATCTCGACGAAGTAAAGCTGAAACTCATCGCCGCGAGCCTCCTATCAAAACCAACCTCTCCAATAGAGGCCGCGCTAAACTGCATGCAGATACCAATAATCACAAGGAGCGAGACCGTTCACTATGTCGACTCCTCGCCACCATCTCTAAGACAACGCATCGTCTCGCGAAACAACAACGTCACCCTGCACCCGATCGACATATACTGCGGGAGACCGAGCGTCATCGAGGAGAGCACGTTCTACGATTACCATAGGCAATATGTGATACGAAAGCCCAAGGAAACGCAACGTGGAACGGTCGGTCTTGACCTCTTCGGCAACAGGATCGCAAAATGTGAGCGAGTAGTCAGATTCACTGACTACCACCCTGGACATCAACCAGAGGGGTACTTTTACAACGTGCTCTTGCGAAAACTCAGCTTCAGGAATGAAACGGAGCTCATATCACCTGCCAACACAGCTGGATCCTACTTTGTCGAATGCCAAATGCGCGGCCTCATATTGAGCAACGAGGACCTCGAGATGTATGTGACCGAATACACGCAAAGGAACTTGCTAGCGACTGACCACACGGACCAGTTGATCAATATGATATTGCAAAAGGTTGCGATCATCCGAGACTGCCCGATGGAAGCGCCTAACATCGACCAGCAAACCGTCGAAGGGCCAACACGCACGAGGATGTTGCAAAAAATGGCCGAGTTTCGCACCGTCGCCAATGCCGCATTGACAGTAGAACAACAAAGAGTCTTCGAAAGCTTGGCTTCAACAAGCTTGGGGCTACACGTTGTCTGTGGAACACCAGGTAGCGGCAAAAGCTTCTTGATACGATACTATGTTTCGCATCTGGTAGCGCAAAACAAAACGGCAATACTCTGTGCATCAACAGGGGCGGCTGCGACGCGGCTGAGCGGGATTGCAACCACTGTACACTACCAATTCAAGATCCCTGTGCGCAGCAGTCAATACCCACTGAACATCCATGAGACGGATGAACGACACCTCGCAATCAAGGAAGCCAACGCGATCATCATTGACGAGATGTCCATGCTAACAAGGATGACTTTCGATCTCGTGGTAAGACAAATCGTCAATGTCACGAATGGCACATTGCATGAGCCATTCAGACACAAAATGCTGATAATTTTTGGAGACCTGGCACAATTACCGCCAGTCTGCAAACACCGCGAGGATCTCTGCGAGCCGTGCCACATCACGTCCTCCGCGCACTGGCCTGCAGCGAAAATGTACCACATGCAATTCTCGGTGCGACATGCACGAGACATGCCGTTCTTGGCATTCTTGCATACCATAAGACTCAGGATGCCCACAACTGACGAGATTTCCGACTGTTTGGGACAGTGCATTGTCGACAAGGAAGGTGCATGCCACTTCATCGATGCCGAAACAACCATCATTTGCACACACAGAGTCGATGTCGCTACCTTCAACGATGAGCTTGTGGAGAAATTCAACACTCCCGAGACGATTGTGCATGTTCAAATACACAGTAACGCCGCGAGCGAACCAGCTCTCAAAGAATGGTTGGAGGACAAAAGCTTCAACGAGATAGGAAAAATTTGCGTGGGGGCGAAGGCAATGATAACGGAAAACATCGACCTCGCAATAGGTGCCGCAAATGGAGCAATGTGCAAAATCAAGAGCATCAATGCAACTAGCAGGGGGGAAATCAACGGTATCACTGTCGTCGTGGACACAACAGCGGCCGTGCTCACATTACGACGCTCGAAGCATCAGCGAAAGGCAATAAATGGAAAATGGTTCCACAAGTCCACATTTCCACTGACCCTAGCATACGCTATCACGGGACACAAATCCCAAGGCGCAACCATATCCAACAAAGCGCTGCTCATATTCCGAGGAGTGTTTGCCCCTGGCCTGGCATACGTGATGTTGTCCAGAGTGACTGAGAGAACGAGGCTGCACATACTACATTGCCCACATCCAGACATATTTAGACCAATTCCACGAGAGTTCTCACAGCCGACAACACAACCACGCGCATAAAGGTATTCACTACCAGAGATTGAAAAAGGCAGAGGCAAGTCATGAATATGTTGCGTCAAACATGCGTGCAAGGAAAATGGTTTTAATATCTTGTCTGTTGTCAAGAACAGGTGCAGAGAATCATAAAGCTCGGGACATTGCAGCATAAGACATGGACGCAGACAAGGTAAATTCCACCAGCGTGAAAGAATCTTTTTTTCTTGAAGATTTAAAAAGACGGCTCGTTTGAAAAGACGGTGTAATAAGTCATGCCTGCAAGCAGCTATTTGCGCTATACAAAAGCAACGCGAAGGCAACAAAACCTCCACCAGCAAAGAGGAGGTTCTTCCTAACCACAAAGCAATTCCGGCTAGCAAACAATGCAGGAGAACGTCCGGGAGCTTACATCAACGGCTTCAACACGTATGCAGAACTACGCGACTTCATTGACAACTGCAATAGGCGTTTGCCAGCTAAAAGAGAGCCGGGAGGCTTGAGATTCGCAAATGGTGCGTAATGCTTCCGAAAATTTAAAAAAAACACAACAATTGAGAAAAAGAATTAACGAGTTGCAAGAACAACAAAACTCATCATCGATTGCACTTCTCCTGCAGGACTCCTCAAAGAGATCCTTGTCGAGCTTGACATTGAGTTCGATGAGACCGATAGGATGATGGAAAGTTTGGAGGGGCAGAAGCTACTAGACACGAAGACGAAAGGGATCACAGCGTATACATGCGAGCTGCTGCATTACGGGTACAACGTATCCTTGGAGTTGCTGAGGGACACGACGCGCGATCAAGCAACGGCTATACTCGAACAATTCATGGAACAATTTGGAGGGACGCACGACGCGACGCACCCGGTGACGACAATGGAGAAGCTAACGTATATTTTCGACAGGGACTTATACGAGGAGCGTTTCGGTATTGGAAACGATCCTTTCACGGCAACAGAGAAAAACCAGGGCAAGTAAATAAATGCATTCTATCATGGACGTCAAATGAAAAAAAAAGACCGAAAACCTCGATGACTAACGTAATTGTCAATGTTTACGCAGGTACGACATTGAAAGACGCGAGCCTCGAGATGAAGGAGGAGCCTCCACTGAAGCGCCCGCGCAAGGGAATCGCGCGAGCCTCATCGTCTACTGCATCACGTGCAAGCCCAACAACAGAAAGTACATAGGGAGCACGACGGACCTGCCGCAGAGGATCAAACAGCACAATAAAAAACCACCGGCGAAAATGAAAGAGGACTTGCAACGTTACAAGCCCTTTGAAGAAAATTTCGAAATCAAAGTTTTGGAAACAACAGACACCGTAGACAAAGCACGAACTTTAGAGCAGTACTACATAAGGAGCCACAACACAGTAGGTCCATTAGGTTACAACACGCTCGAGGGCCATCCGGCCAGAGCGCGGAAGTACTATTTCCTAAAGCGTAGGAACATAATTTGACCCAAAAAATAAACATTTGTGCCTTCGAAAAAAGGGAACCAATGAAGTTGCAAATGGTCTTGGAACTTTTGTCGTACATGCAATGCAGCTTTGGGTTTGGATTTTTCCTGTCACACTTGCATGCTTCTGGCTCAATTTCGTTTAGATTTATTATTTATACATTTCTGAAATACATCTCCTCGTCGTTCGCTCGAAGTGGAATGACAATAGATTTGCTTACAATGCAAAGAATAGGAATTTGTCTTTCTCCGAAAAGAAAAACTACGTTTTACTGTCGACATGAACAACATCTCTAAAAAAGGTTGCATGCAATTGAACATCAATCTTCTGCATCATTTCTGACAACGTGACTCATGTGAACCTCAACAAGATAGCAAAAGAGAGAAGTATTCATCAAGAGCCCAGCTGGACAAGCACTCTAGTTAACCTCCCACTGAGAAGAAAAGAAACTTGTAACGCTTCGCTTTTAATTGCCCATGGGTGCCCAGGCCTTCAAAAGTAAGAAAATAGGCGTAAATACATATATTTATATGCAAAAATCTGAAACCTTGTTCAATTGTTGGCCTTCATTTGCAACATGAATTTTTTCGTTGGCCGAATGTCTATAGGGTTTTGAAGCCCGTTGAAGGCTTCAAATTTCAGGGCTGCTCCCAAGTATCCTCTCCCCTCGTCAGCTTTTACGCTCTTCCAAATTCCCATAGTTTGAGCTTGATGATTGCTCCAATAGCCACTAAAAACACATAGGGAATTGGTATTGTGAGAACGAATTGGAGCTTTTTTGACATCTGCTTTTTCGTCTAGAACACTGTCAAGGAAACTGGGTGTGGGTTTCCCATCTACAGGTGCGAGTGTTTGTAGAGAAAATCGTTGCCAAGGAGCGATCCACAAATGCACAAGCTTACAAATCTGAAGTGCTCTAATTAATCCCACCCCCAATCGGCAAACCCGCTGGGACAAAAGGAAGCAAGAAGCACCCAAAGGTCAAAATTACAAATCTAAAGTGCTCTAATTAATCCCACCCCCAATCGGCAAACCTGCTGGGACAAAAGGCAGCAAGAAGCACCCAAAGGTCAAAACCTAGAGAAGCCATGCCTAAAAAGCTTACAAACCTCTCTAAAAGCACCAATCGTGGTGGATGACAATCCATCAAAATGGAACTTCCAAGTTTCCTTCACGAGATATCTCACTTGATCCATCATCTCTGAAATTCACCTTGGCAGAAGATACATGCACTCGCAGTACCTTGCACGCCCCCATCTTGAGATGCTGGAGACTCTACGATGTAGAGAGAAATCCAAATAGGCTTGCCACCAGCCTAATGAAAATGAAGTGATTTGGTTCGATCTTCAACTCTTGCTTCTTTTGGTTATTCTCATTCTAGGCTAGACGTTGGCATCTCTGTGTTTAACGTCCATGGTCAAGCGTATCATTCTAGCACAACTTATACATGTGAACCCATCTCCAACATATGTGCTGAAACTTTGTAGAAGTCCCTTATTGCTTAGATAAAAGGCAAAGTGCTTCACAATACAAATTCCTCAAAAATATTAAGTACAGCTGCTGTCACTACTTATAAAATCGTGCCTTCTGCCAATTACTTGCTCTTTGTTCTTGCGAGGGCATTTGCAACAGCAGCTAACTAGTCGATGCTCGATCCTCTCTGTTTTTTCATGCTTGATTTCTAAGTGGATCTCTTTCTCTCCTATTGGATGGCTATCCTAGCAATTCTGTACTTTGTGTTCTTGCTCATGAAACTTAAATTTTATTTTTCAAAGAAAAAAGAAACTTCAACTATATGATCTAGTGGAATTCTTGGATTGTTGGCACCATAGGCCATAATCATTGTATGGAATCAAATGATTTAAGCATCCAATGTTCATAATCATTTTGCACTATGCAATCCCTAAATCTATCACATGCAAACCTAAAGTCACATGCATCCATCACATTAAATCCTAACTGTCTTAAAAAAGAATGTTACCAATGTCTAATTATTTAAGCATCCAATGTTCATAATCAATTTGCATTTTGAATGTATGAATATAATATTTCATAATGGTCCTTTGGGGAAAGTTATGATCAATTAATTCTTCCTCGATTGAAACAGTTGCTTGTTTAACTAAGGAATAGTGTCAATAGATTATTTCATAATAAAGAATTTAAGAAAGGCTATGGTCAATTAACACTTAACATGTTCAATAAATATAATCCAATGGCTACATTCATTTGCATGCATCCTAATACTTAAAACCTAAACCCATGCATCCATCCTAATACTTAAAACCTAAACCCATGCATCTATCCTAATACTCAAAACCTAATCCCATGCATTCACCCTAATACTTAAAACCTAAACCCATGCATCAATTGGAATTTTAAAACACTATGCAATCCCTAAATCCATCACATCAAATCCTAAAGTAATTAAAAAATAATGTTACCAATGTCTAATCATTTAAGCATCCAATGTTCATAATCATTTTGCATTGTTAATGTGTGAATATAATATTTCATAATGGTCCATTTGGAGAAATTTATGATCAATTAGTTCTTCCCCTATTGAAACAGTTGCTTGTTTAACTAAGGAATAGTGTCAATAGATTATTTCATAATAAAGAATTTAAGGAAGGCTATGGTCAATTAGCACTTAACAAGTTAAACAAATATAATCCAATGGCCATATTCATTTGCATCCATCCTAATCCTTCTAAGCATATGTATAAATGAATTCCACTAGATCATATAGTACACCATCATAGAACTTTAATGAACTTAAAACAAAGTCATGTATTTCCATTATAGAGAATGTATACATATATTTCCATCATAAAGAGAATGTATAACTTCATTCAATGTCATGGTCATGGATACAACTATCCTAAACCCAACACCATGTACAATGCCATTAATAGTTGGGCTTTACAAAGTGGACAAATTGATCTCGCTGGCAAGTAATCTACCAGATAATAAAGATGAAATTTATGGCTGCAAGGCAGAGAATAATAGCCAATACAATTATCAAACAAACACTGGCATATTAGGTACAAATAATTTTCTAGGCTTCCAGAGGGAAGGGGTTGCACGGCATATGGTTGTGAGGATGGATGCTGACAAATAGCTAACTACGCCTCCACGCTTGCATCTCTGATTCGTGCTGCACGTGCTTCATGGGCCTCTTGTCACAACCATGTGTTAAGGTCCTCCACGCTCAATTGGGCACGCAGAGCAATAATCTTGTTCTGCAGCTCTGGCTCGGTTCACAGTCTTTCAATTTCTAGGCGTTGGACCTGCTCGAACCAGATCATGTTTTCTTTACGGAGTTGCACAACTTGTTGCTCCAATGGGCCATGTGCACCCTCCAATGCCCTGGACATGTGTGACTGGGTGATCGTCACTTCTGTATGACCACGCATACGCTTGTCCTTGTAAGAGGAGAAGTCCACCTGTATAACCTTAATGAAGTGCGCGTACAAGAATTTGGCAAAGTACATCGCCACTTCATTATGGTGTGGGGCCTTTCCATATACCTCAATGTAGATTTGCCTGGCATTTTTCCAAATCCGTTTGTCTCGGCAATTGGCTATCTTCCACCTCCCATGCTGGTCCAAAGCTTGGGTTGGGGTGCTTCCATCTCCCTCTGTTCTTCTATGTCTCCTCGCCTAGCTGCCTAAGGCTGCCTCTTCATTGGCCTCTAAGTGTTAGATTGCCAAGAGCTCTTTTTTGGAGACCAACTTGTTTACTTCTTTCCATTGCATGCCTGCAAAACCGATGCCCATGGTGTTGTGATTGCTAGTTCGTCATCTATACTTATTGACAATATCTTTAGAAAAAAATTGAATAATTAAACATACAGAGCTCCAAGCTGAGCATACATGGATGTATGTGCAACCGTCTCTGGCACACATAGCCGCTCAAACTGTAATCGTTGATGCTCAACACGTCGAGCCTCCTCTTCAGCCTCCTCTTGCATCAATGGATGCTTGCCTGCTCTTCTGGAGACTTCCTCTTCCCTGTGCAGAGGAGGAGTATCCTCTCCTTGTTGTGACATTTTTGGATAGTGTAGGTCGAATAGTGTAGTACATATAAATGCTCAGAGTGCAACACTATGCAAAGTCTGCATGCATCAAATTCAACATTTGTGAGTTCATCTTGTGTGAGATAGGACACAAGATGCAAATGTCACATGCAATATGCTCGATGAAAGATGAAGATGTTACATATGCTATGCAAAATATACATGCTGCAATCTTGAATAAATGCTTTCAAATGTTGCAATCTTTCCATAATATAAATGGCCATACATCCACAACATAAATGGCATCTTTTTGAATTATAAATGCTTTCAAGCCCAATAATTTTGTTTTTGAACAAGAAGTTTATCACGATAGTTTGACAGACACATGGCATCCCAAAAATATTACAAGGGAAAAAATGTGGCTTATGTTGCAAGCCTAAGGGCAAGAGTCATCTCTTCCATTATCCTCTCTCACATTCTACTCTCTTTAAGATATATATTCTCTGCAGGTGGCTTTCTCTTATCGGCAAAGCGATGCATCATTTGTTCATGTGCATGACACTTAATGGCATTAATAACATGAGAGGGAGGCATTTTTTGATCATTCTCAATATAACCCCAAGCATCTTCAAAAAATTGAATCATCTCAACAATGATCCATCCCAATGCATAGGTATCTACATGGCATGTATAATTGCCTCTTAAGGCTACTTCTTGTAGCTCGAGTGCAAGCCACTTTTTTCACCCATGCTCTTCCTCTTTCTTGCGAACTCTCTTAGCAAAGTCGGCATCTGCCTCCAAAGACTGCTTCTATAGATGCTGAATGCCTTTTGACTCTCTGAGAGGTCCATGGCCATCCCCTTGTCTATGATGCCTACTCAGCATCTAGACTTTACAACAAAATCCAATAAGATGTTGCCTGGGTGCAGGTCCATGTGCATCCACCTTCCTACGTGTAGCCTTCCCAAACGATCCACAAGTGCATGGATGATATGGAAGAGATTCTCACAAAAGACATTGATTCGAGCATTATCTTCCTTCTCCAATGTAGCTTGGACTTCCCTGCTTACTGTGGCCGTCAGATCTGCTCCTCGTCTTAGAACATGGTGGAAGTAGCGTGTGAACTTGCCCTGGTCCATTGGCATAATTTGAAGGAACTGCAACAAGCTACCGCCATTAAAGTATGGCATGATGGTCCACACTGGCTCTTCTCAAGTTGTTGCGATCACATGTGCAAGGATTAGGTGTAAAATTCGCATGAGTTGTTCTCTCCTTGCTTCTCGTGTGCGCGTCCAATATTTCCCTTGTACTTCTTTCTAGCATATTACACGTGATATGGCAACCCTACAACTCCTACCAACCACACTTTAAAAACTGTGCCATAGGATCTTGAGCCAATTTTCTCGCCAACTTGGATCTCCCTCTCTATGACATAGGCCAAGATTAACACTCTGTCTATGTTACTAGCCACGTGTTGTGCCCTTTGAACCTCATCACCTCTCAATGGTTGAGAGGGTATAGAGGCTGGCTGCTCTTCACCTATAGCCAAGGACATAGCTCACCCATAAGCTGCTGTAGCCTTCTTTTCCCAGCTCTTAGCCACTATGACTTACTCTTGTGCTTGGCCCATACACCCGTCCATTGTGTTAATTTGAAGACATCAAACTCTTGTGCAAGAGTAGGGTCTACATTGCATGCTTTGTTGAAGCGGGTCTCTGCATTCCCAATAAAGCTATCAACCCAAAGCATGGTATCTGTCTCCCATTGCACCCGGCTCGCAAGGTCATCATGACCTTCAGATTGCGAACTAGTCTTAGCATCATCAAGAATCCTCCTCTTCATAGTGCTAACTCCCTCTAAACTAGATAGGGTTGATTCCATCTCACTCTCCTCTATGTTGCACACCCTAGTAAAAAAGGCATCCCGAATGCTTCTCATCACTCTCTTGCGAGCATGCTTCTCATCACTCTCTTGCGCTCGCCCTTACTTAGCTCTTCCCCTACTTTTCGCTTAGTTCCAGCGGTTGAGGCCATGCTTGTGGTTAGATCTTGTTGTGTGTGTGTGCGGAAAGTTTTCTCGCTTACCACTAGCAAATAGCTCCAATTGCCACACAATAGTGAGTAGGCAGGCATCTGACAATCACTCCCACCCTATGCATTCTTTTTTTTTTTTAATTACATGAAATGCCAACAAGTTATCATGCTGCCTGCATTAATGTAAAAGTTTAAAGATTAATAACTTTCAATGCAACAAAGGATTTTTTCAATGCATGCATGCAACAAATGATTCTTTCAATGCACGCATGCAACAAATCATTCTTTCAATGCACGCATGCAACAAATTATTATTTCACTGCACGCATGCTTCTTTCAATGCATGCATGCAACAAATGCAAGGTAATTTCTTAAATTTTTTGATCAACCCCCCCCTTTATGTGGAGGGCCAAGGAAACCTAGTTCTAGGTCATGGTTCCAACTAGCCCCCCGTCCTATTCAAGACGCCGTACTAGGAACCACTTCCTGGACCAGGCCCCTCGGCCAAGGCTTGGAGAGTGGAGGATTTTTACCTCTTCTCAATCCACTGTTAGTGAAAATGAAATTGGCGGTTGGCATATATTTTGGGTCGGTAGTACTACCGCCGATAGTTAAAGGATTACCACCAGTAGTAGTACTACTACCAGCGGCTATAAGTAGCACAATACCATCGGTAGTACTACTACTACCAGCACTAATCCTTTAACTCTACTAGTGGTAGTAAAAATACCGACGGTATGGTTAATACTACCGCCCATATTATTGTGTAAAACTATCGGCGATAGTATGAGAACTACCGCCGGTACTAGGATACTACCGATAGTGTTCCTGCTATTGCCGATATGTATCTAGTTTCTAGGTCAAGTCCACCTAATAGCATAAAGGCATGATTGTATCTGTGAATGTGTGAAATACATCATCACGACAAGTAATCACAAGAAAATTCACGTGATTATGTGAATATGCAATCCTTGTGAGCTACAAGTGAGAGGAAAGGGACCAAAGAGGCGAGAAGTGAGAGGTGAGATGCTAGGGCATGGAGTGGGAGGTGAGATGCATGGAGTGGGAGGTTAATTTTTGCAATTAACCTATGCTAATTCTCGACGTGAGCATGGGAGAGTAGCTAATGAATTGATTTTATTTTTAGGAGCCATTTGGGCCAATACTAAGGCACTATTCGTCCAAAAAATGGTGAAAGGAGATCCCAACACATCATCTTTTTCTATGAGGAGTATTACTTAGGTGCCTCCCCTATTTGGGGGGCTGCTAAGAATTTAAAGGCACTGGGCTCTTTATTGGCCCCTTTACCCGCCTTTGTCCATCCTCCTCATTTTAAAAGATTGTTATGGAGAGATCATTGTACAGACTTGAGCAGAAAGTGGATATAGTCGAATTCTACTCCAAAGGAAACCTAGAGAATCCCATCACCAACTTTATCTCATTCATGCTCCTCATTCTAAAATATTTGTTATGGAGTGATCATTGCGCATACTTGAGAAGAAGGTCCTTCTCCTTCCTCTTTTCCTATGTTGAGCGATGTGGTATATATGTGTGAGAGAGAGAGAGAGAGAGAGAGAGAGAGAGAGAGAGAGAGAGAGAGAGAGAGAGAGAGAGAGGGACTCATGATGGAGAGGGTGTTTCTCTTCAGTAAATGTGTGCAAGTTGTTGTGTAGAAGAAGAGTGGAAGAAAGGAAGCTTCACTTGTGAGTGGTTGCAATCATGTAGAGTGAGCAACGAGCATGTGGGTTTTCTCAAACGGTGATAGGTCTCTCCAAATTCATTAAAGTGGGCGCTCTTGGTTGTTAAAGTAGCCTTTGATTCAAGTTTAAAGGTCCAAATGATCAGCCAATGAAGAGAGCAAAAGGTCAAAATACAAGTAGTCTGAAATATTGAAGCAGTAACAACTCCTTCGTGGAAGCTCTAATTGAGGAATGGCTCGGTGGGAATTCAACCCACATATAGACCAGCAAACTAGTCGAGCTTGGTGGGTGTTTTTGGTGCATTTAATGAATAACATGCCATAAAAAAAGCTAGGCATCACTTGTGGCTAAGCATAGCTCATATGGGAGTATATCGTGGTTGAGTTCAAGCTCATTTGAATGTATTAAGGTGTAAATTATGAACTAGGCAAGATTGTTATCCAAACAACCAAAAGTAGCACGATGGTTAACTTGCGAGGATATCTTATTATAATCACATGTTGCAGAAGTCCTAGGAGGCTAAAAACGAGTGTGCCTATTATTATATACATTTTATGCTTTCATCAATGTGCAAATTGATTGCACAAATATTGAGCCTTCATGTTACATTGTTTCTACTCAAGTAGTATCACACAATTAGGTCTCACCGACATCATCTACGAACATCTGTGCCACTAGAAGTAGTATCAATAAGAGTTTGAATGTAAACTTGGCTAGAATAGCACTCCCAAGGAGGCTTTGTTTGCCATGAATTTTCTCATTGATCTTCTTAATTCCCTAGCCCTAGTCTTTCTTGGATGTGAATGCTACTGGATTGGATCTATAGGCTCTTGAATTACCAAATTGGGTGGGATAAGAAAGACTAGGGATAAAAGTATTTTACTCATTCTAGATCAATTTTTCCAATGGTTGATTAAAAAGGCTGGCTATTCTGTGTTGTATAATAGGTCGGTGGCAAGCAATAAAGAATACAAAAAATATAAAAGATCGTGATTTGGGTCAAAATATGTATCGAGAAAGATAAAGATGGAGACTCTTAAATATAGGAAAGAGGACAAAGGATGGAGCTACAAGATGTCTAGAAGATGGACTTGATGTGAGGTGAATGTTGCAAAATAGAGGCTAGAGTTTGCAAAATAAAGGTAAATGTGGAAAGGTGAAGGATGTAGGTGAAAGATGCAAAATAGAGGCTAGAGTTGTAAGCCAAAACATGGAGAAGAGAAGATAGACGGTCAAAACACACTCGAATATGGTCAATCATGGAACTATTCACCATGACAAACACTGGTGGGCATGTGTGGTCTCGATGCTAGAACCTTGTTGGTGAGATTAGACCATGGCTGCAAAAGCTTGGGCAGCAATTTTCAACCCACTCGCTAATTTTACCTTGTCCGCTCCACATTGAGTAGCCATGAACACACAGATCAGCTATCAAGCTATAGTTTCACATGCCAACCATCTCCTCTTGCAACTAGGTTCAAGACATATGGATGGTTCAACTACGTGAGTTGGTTGAGCTAATTTCACCCATTCCTATCCAATAGCATATCTTTTAAAAAATTGCCTTCTTTGTGAGTTAAGCCACTAGGTGGTTGTTTCCATATCCTTTATACTTGTCGCATTGATCATGGTCGTGGGTTATTATTTTCAATCGTTCAAGATACCTAACTCGATATGCACCAAGCTACCTAATATGTCATCTTTTGTGTTCTTTACCTAGAGCTTAGCCAAACTTAGTTTGTATGTCTCACTTAGAGTCTTTGATTTCAAGCTCGATAACATATCGTGTTTTCATTCACCTCTCACAAGTCGTCATTTGTGAGCAAGATGACATCCCCTTGAAAGTCCAATATCTATGTTTACATGTTCCTTATCATGGCATTAAAGCCACCAAATACCAAAACCTCTCCCTATTGCAAATACATGTGAATATACATGTATACTAGCTCAGGAGTATACGATTATGAAAAAATTTGCAATGAAATTTGGTGCATTAATAAGAAAGTTGGGGATGTTGATACTTGAGAAAACTCAAAATTACTTGGCTTCATCAAAACTTTGTATTGTACATAAGAGATACAGCCCAGTCTCAAGAAACAAGGATGGCCACTCATGCAAGAGATAGAGGTGGAAGAGAGCAAACGATCCCATAAATAGAAAACCCAATAGCACCTAAATAGTGAGCTAGTGATGCATACACAATGACTCATGCAATCTTAGATACCTTAGGCTTGTGTGAGGAGTTGGGCTCTAGCATATAGGGTCAATTGGTTGTGTATGTCCTCCAAGAGGTGCATAGTATGATCTAGAGTAAGTGGTTGAAATTGTGGTGATAATACGACGAGAGGCCAATTGTGGGAGTAGTGGAGTTGAAATAGCACATGAATGATCGGCACCTAACAAACATTGATTTCACAAATTTACCATATCTACAAACCATTTTATACAATCCTCTCATGCTGTGCAACTTCAATATGTCATCCTTATGAACATAGTTATACCAATTATTAGGCATGGTATAGTATGAGCCTTGAATGCCTTAAGTTTTAAAGGCGTACCATTTGTATTTTATATATTTTTCAATAGAAGCAAGAGGCCTGACACTTCAAAATGATCATGCATGCTCATAAAATCGTACAAAACATACACATTAAAAGCTATGACCTCTTAGACCATAAATTTTTTTAAAACATAGTGGATGATACAATGACATAATACTATAGGACTGAGATGATATAAGCTACAAGAGCACATGAATCAAAGTATGAACAACCATGCATGAATGAAAATTTGAAAGACTATTAATGAGATGATACAAACATCATAAACGTGTAAGAGAGTTATTTGAATTTATTTCCTTTTATAAAGTGACCTTGGCAATATATATTAGGGCGATGATCACTAGCCAAACGGCATATAGGAGGGATCACCCTCTCCGGACACAAAGATAAAGTGCCCTCCCCCACCCCAAACGATTAGATGCGAGAACTCTTGTGAAAACCCAAGATCTCTATCTGCATATTGCTCGTGCTAACATTAAAGTCATTCAGAGCATATAGCATGCTCTTATATAGATTCCATAGTCAAAGGTCTCCTGAGGCAAACCCACAATCATTTCTATTTACAAGTATCTAGAAAGTCTTAACAAAATTGTGTGTCTTAAATAATGCCCCTGCCCCCCCCCTTTGAACACCCCAAAAGGAAAAAAACACCCCCACACACACGTGTCTTCATAAGACCTAGATGACCAACACACAGAGTGTTACAAGGCACGCACGAGATACCAGAGGGTGATCTTACATGCTTCTCCTACTTACTAAAGAGAGCATACAAAGCGTGAAGTATCGACTCACCTCTATACAAGAGTAACCTTGCACAAAGGAAGAGAGAGAGAGAGAGAGAGAGAGAGAGAGAGAGAGAGGACATAACATATTCTAGTACTTAGACTACTGTTTGAATTCATAACAATATCGATATAGCAAGAAAGTATTGTAAAAGGCCCAAGCGAAACCTGTACTTACATCACAAATGAAAGAATAGCTTCACTGCTCAGTAATTCTCTACTCCACAAATGCTGGGAGGAGCAAACAAATTTAATCAAAGTTACACACCAAATCGATTTTCTTTTGGGGATGAACAACTATTGTGTTGTGGCCCCAAGAAAGTTAGCAGGAGGTTTCTCACTAGGCATTAATCGCAAAGTTAGTTCGTATGCAGTGAAAATAGCCCCATTCACAAGGTAAGCCCTCGTAATCGCAGTTCCCAGACCCCTCCATAGAACAGAGAATCCTTCCTCCTGAACACTTCTTTTTAAACAGTCAAGTACCCCTGCATATTTTGCGGTTCCTACTCCCTGTGCTTGCAACCTTGACTTAACAACATCCAACGGGTAGCAACAGATCCAGCTTGCTACACCTGCAATACCACCTGCAGTAAGCATCGTAAAAAGACTCTCTTGACCAGATTTACGACACCCAGGATGCAACCACTCTCGAGTGTACTCATAGGTTCCAAAATAGAGTGCATGAGCTGGAGCATCTCGTAGTATAGTAATTGTGAGCCCACGATAGAGTCCTCGGACACCCTCCTTTGCTATGATCGACTGAGCGACAGAGAGGGGTCCATGCTTCAATCCCTTTGCTGCTGTTTTTGTTGATTCCAACTGCAACTGAATTTTGATGAGATCCACTGGTGTAAGGATAGCTGTTTGAATGAATCCAGCACCTAACCCAGCCAGAGCAACACTCTGATAAGGAGGTGGCTCATCTTCAAAACCAGCAGACAGAGCCCTAGAGAACAGTGCATATGCTTGGAAAGTCACGGCATTCTGGCCACAGCAAAATAGAGTTAAGATAATTATTTGCAGTTTCCTTCACTTCCAATATCTGTATTCATTATAATCACAAAACAGAATCAAAAGTTAGAAGCTTTTTGATATTATCTTATTACTGCTTTCATTATGCTACAAAAGGAGAATCAAGAGATTAGAAGCTGCTATGATATATCTTATGAATGGTATTCTGAGAGACTGTAAAATAACAAACATTCTTTCTTGATGAAGAAAAAGAAAGTGAAAAGAAACATCCTCTTAGACAGTAGATTTCAGAAATCTGGCTATCTGACCAAAATGGATCGTTTAATAAATTTACCATGTTTGCGGCAAGCTTCTAAAAAACATGGGGTTTTTACAATAGCATAGTTGCATTCTCTGTTGAACTCACATGTAACATTACTCTGGACACTACAAAGCCCTCTTCAGTATGCCATGCTAGCAATGAGAGTGCTAAGTAATCAAATATTAAAAACTAGGAGCAAACATGGAGCAATGTCATTGTAAAAATAGGAGAGGCAGCAGCACAAGCCAGCCATTAAAATGTCATACAAGCAGAATGCGACAGGCATCAGAGGTGCACAACACAAGGCAGCAAGAAGGCATCCAAAAAAGCATGCAGATAAAGGAAGCCTTCGGCAGCATATTCAGCAGCCATAGCAGCCTTTGGAGAGACCAAGCGCACCATGGGAGCTAGGGTCCCACCTCACGGCGGTGATGACTGAGTTGGCTACTGCATTGGGCTGGGACTGGAAGGGAAAGAGGACCCTCCAAAAGAGGGGGTGGAGCAGTTGCAATGCAATCATGTGTCGTCTCTTTCAAGGTTTGGTGCTCTCTTTCAATATGTTAGCAACTCTCCTGTCGCATGTAGACTCCATACTCATGGCAATCACAGTAATCGAACCGGATCTGCAACCTCCATCTTTGTTTATGAGATTATGCAAGTAATTATATACAGAAGACTTATACCTCTGCCAAAATTGACCTAGCAGAAACAGTACTTAGGTTTTTCCACGATTGTTGACCGAGCGGTCCATAGCCTTAGGTGGGAAAAGCCAAACCTGTCCTTGCTGCATAACTCTCTTTTTTTTTTCCACGATTATTGACCGATCGGTCAGTGGGAAAAACCAAACCTTTCTTTACTGCATAACTCTTGATGAAGATAGACCAGCAATCAGTCGGGGAGAGGGGGGCAGGTGGGCCAACAGAACTAGTTGGAGGTGGAGCCAGGGCCAGTCGGCTAGGACAGGCAAGTTGGCTGGCTGCTGGCAATCGGCTAGCTCAACATCAACTAGGCTAGCAAGAGCCCTTAGTTTGGCAGTTCAGCAAGAGGTCAGTCAAGGCCTTCCAAGGCAACTGGAGCCCCGGAAGAGGCACACAGGAGGAGGTTACTTCACAGATGTAGAAGTAATAGATGACCCTTTTTGGGTATTTGTCCTGGAGCAACAGATTGCTGCAGGTCTGAAATACCATGCAGGGCACTTGTGTACTTCAAAGTTAATGCTTGTGGAGCTTTTTATATACTTCATTCTGCTGTCTATCTGCTGTGTAATTCTCCAAGCCTGTGTGTGTCTCCGTGAGATTACCGGTGTGAAAAAACGTGTAGGTTTGATCTAAGCGTAGTGTGATCCTTGGGTTAATTCTTTTGCCATAACAGTTGGTTGTAGCAAGGTAGGCTCTACTATTCTGGCGTGATATCAAAGCCCAGAGGAATTACAAGAAGGATCTACCCCGACATTTGAAGGACACAGTCCGTGCCTAAAGAAAGGAAGGTGACTAGTATTATGGTGTCCCAGATGCTTAATCAAAATGTCGGTGAGGCAAGAATGTTGGTTAGAACCAACTATTTGATGTCAAAGACAAAGTTTCGGAGACATCTGGTGGCAAGGGGAATATGGGAGATTACTAAAGGAGTGGAGCTCAACCCAAATTTCATAGATCAAGGTCAATCTGGTACTTTGATACCAGGGTGGAAATCATGATCGGTCCTTAAACCACACTCAAGGGTGAAGGGAAATGGACAGGTAATATGATTTACATATAAAAATTTAAGAGTGTGTAAAATCTGCATGGAAAAAGGTGACAAAGACCAGAAGGCCAACTTTCAGATCCCAAATCCAACAGCATCTTGAAATTTGTTGAACCAATTGAAATTCTCCACAAAGTATAAGTATGGCTCTACCTGAACTGATACAGTTGCAAGAGGTGGTCCCATGCCTTTGAAAAAGGCCAGTGGTCCCCCTGTAGAATTGATCCGCCGTATGAGACTGAAAGCAGAGTTAGGAACCCCACTTGATCCCAGACGTGGTTGCTGCAAGTGTATCCTAAGAGTATCAAGCGGATGCCCAGCTATGACACCTGCCATTCCACCCACACCACCAGCAAGGAACTCCCGGCCCCAACTGCTAGCAAGAAACTCTGGCCAAAACTCCATCTGAATATAAACTTTGATTGAGTTCCTTTAATGCGCCGATCTGATATCCCACATTTAAAAGATGTTTGAAACCCGGACTACATGATAGGGAAAAATATGCAAATAATGACCTGCAAAGATATAAACACTCAGTAACATTTTCTAAGCATGTGCTAGATACAAGTTGAACAAGTTAAGCCAGTCTATTGCTATGGTGTGATGCAACCATCAGATCAACAAAAGCATGAGCATGAGCCAATTTCACAAGTGTTTCATAAACCTTAGCATACTCAAATGTATAAAATATTACAACTACTGTCTATTTGGAAAACGAGTGAAAAAACAAAGAAAAGAGAAGAAAAGGGACAAGGGAATAAGAGAGTTTATAAGAAACATTAAACAAAACTAAGAGCAAAAGAGAAAATTTTCAAAAACTTAGTAAGCAAAGCTAAACTAATGTTAGCATCGAGACCCAAGCATAAGCTGCCATCTGGATTTCAAAAGCTCCTGGAATCTCTTGCCTAGTGCTTACTGAGCTATAAAATCCCAACCCACACAACAAAAACTATGACAATACTAAGGAAGAGAAAAAAGAAGAAAAGATGAAGAAGGAATGTGAAAGGAGAAAGAGAGAGTCACGTTAAGTTATATATTAAAAACAAAAGACACATCAATGCTAACGCAACGATATAAACGACAAACCATCACAAATACAAAAAATGAAACATGACACCAATCCAAACACAAGGAAACAAGGTTTTTTACTTTTATTTTAAATTACTTTTTATAAAAATCAGAGAGGAGGGAGGATATATAACAAACAAAAACAATACCTAAGATCAGATGACCTCTGAAAATACTACCAACCTAACAAATGGGCTTTGAAGCTCTCCACTTTGGATTTTGATTTTGATTCTGCAGTCAAGTATCCTAAACATACCCAAAGCTGATAACATAGAACAAAGCACAGTTTCTTCATTATTAATCTTGTATTATAGCCCTTTCAGAGAAGTAACATGATTAAATTACTAAATTGAGAGATAACTCTTACTTGTGCAAAGACGAGAGAGCCTATAGAATTGGGAAGTAATCACTCCCATACCTAGCCATGTCGTAGATGCTTGAGTTAACGTGAGGCAGTCATATGATAATCAACATAGCAAACTTAGGTTGTTGTCATTTATCATAGATCTCTCAAATGTTTCACGGTAAAAGAAACATGAATTTTCATTTAGATAAGATGTTTTTGTCATGAACTTACTGGTCTCGAAGACAACCAACAAAATATAGCATTTGATCAAGATGATAGGCTACACAAATCAAGGAACCATGACAATATCAAGAAACTTGAAGGGAAAAAATGATGATTACAACCAGAATGGAATTTCTTGAGCAAAAAGTCTCACATTGGCAAGCCTATTAGCAAATCAGCAGCATCAACGCTAATTTAATAGAGCTGGATGAGTAAGTTTCAGTTTCTTCTACCTCAAGAATTTTTCACAAAAGTCTCTCAAGAATTTTGGGGCTGAGATGCCACAACACACATCTTTGGTAGACACAGGACGCTTCCCTTAAAATCCTGGGAATGCATGAACTTAAGATGTACCTCCACAAAACTATTAAAATGCGGTGACAAAACGAGCTGCAATTCGGCTACGCCTAGTCTCCAAAAGACATTACACACCAAGCTTGTTACAGCAAATGGTAGGCAGATATAGATACGAAGAAGGAAGTCAAACAATATAAGCAAAGGAATCGATAGCATTATCCTACTTCTCTAATGGCGGAAAATGGAACCTGTTCTGTACACGACACTCCAGAAGAAGCCAGGAGCAATCAAAATCGTCTCCATCTGGCATTTACAAAAAGATGGTGACAAAAATTCTAACATGTTAGGAAATTTCTGCTCAAAACGCAACCAGCAGATTGTAGAGACCATACAAGATAAATGTTCTACAGTCATCCGCCTACTCTCAGACCAAAAGAAGATTGGGGGATCACACCTATGCTTGTGATAAACATTTTGAAGTTTGTCTTAGAGTAGAACAAGGCTATAAGCTTAGGGCACAATATGGATAAACGCTCATTAATGCATAGACACAGGATGACATGGATGATCAGCAGTCCCATTTTGCCACTTAATCCAACACTAGTTTCAGATTCAGTTGGAATCACTGACCTCATATTGCCAAGACACAGGATAACCAGACAGTCTTATTTCACAACCTCATCAAAGATGATCTTGAGATTTGGTTGGGTTGGGTTATTAACTTCATATTCAGTGGGTGGCTTAAGAAAATGGCAGATGGAGGTTCATGTGACCTCTCCCAGCCAAGAAATCACCACAACATGCTAGCTGGGCCAACCCTTTCTGACGCGGACAAGTACCATGGTGGTCCCCAACCTATTCAAGACCAAACCAAGGGGATGATAGTTAGAAGCAAGATCACTAACTTTGTATGGTGAAAATTATTTGAATAGGAATTTGCATCGAGTGTTTTTTGAATACACCTCGGGAGGTCACCTTTTAGGGACCAAATATTATGAGGCAAAAGCTCCCACATAGAACATCATAGAGAACCAACTTGAAATGTCTTTCAGAACGGTTGGAATATTTTGATTCCCTTACAAGATATGCTCCCAAGAGGCAATCGCAACTATTACCCTTTTTTGTATGTATGTAGTATTGTTATTGGAGGAGATTATCACTGCAGTATTATGCTCAATGTGTGAGATTTTGTCTTGCTATCGGAGAAGATCAGGTGCACTCAAAGTGATTCTGCTTGGTCTTTTAGCTGAGCAGGCATCACAAGCAACTAAATGTTTTTTCGCACACTTTTATGCCATTTGGTTCTCTCTCGCTTGCTGTGATCAGCAAGCCCAGAAAAAATGCGAAGTACTGTCGTTGGCTTAGCAAGCTAGATGAAGTTTTACTACTTTCTTACAAATTTTTCTCAGGATGGGTTCTCAACATGAGATGCACACTGATTGGCGCAATCTGGAAACTCAGTCAAACAAGAAATGGACTTAGCTCCCCTCATGGTTGTTAGCTGTCCTCAACACATCGCATAATCAGTTTCCACTAAAATTGAATACTGTGCTGGCAATTTTAAGATTATCAGATTGGTGAGTGTCTTCGTAAATTTTGATTTTAGAGTTAAAGTCAAAGATATTAACTGTGAAAGGTGTGCAAAAACACGCTTAACCTTCCTTTTAGGTGACTAAAGAACCATAGCCAGAGGAACGACCTACAAACATCCAGATTATTTGTGTCGAAAGAGGACTCCTATAAGTAAAAGCGTAGACTACAGAGAGAGAGCACGACTCCTGTGACACGACTCCTGTGACTAACAAGCGTGGACTCCAGAACACGTTTGAAGTAAGTATTAGAGCCATTTCATGCCCCAGTCCTAGAAAACAAGTTTACCGATTTCTTCCACTGAAAACAGCGCCATCGGTCTCATCCCCACTTCCCTTGCTGCCCGTTCTGAGAATTACAAAACACGGACCCTCTTGCCAAAAGAAGTTGAGCGCTTTCGTGCGCGGAAGAATTCGCTACCAAGTTCCGTCGCATTTCGCCTACGCTTATAGGCAGAAAGGAGCCTTGTGTTTTATGGCCTCCTGCTGCGAAGCGAGGCTTGCTGACATTTTGAAAGAGTAAATCGATGATTGTTGCCGCGACTTGGGACAAAACATATCAGCTTAAGTATCCAATAACTCTTTAAAATCTCCCGCATGTTTCGATTCCAAATGATAGGAGGTTCACCGAAGCGAATGTGCCAACGCGTCTAGATTTTATTCCCTTCACGTTGAAATGAAAGACAACGAGCCTATGACAGCCAGAAATCCCTTCCGTAGAAGCGGAACTTATTTGAAGTCCTCAAAGCCAAGCATCTCACGTACCGCTTTAACGGGCGAACAGCCGCGGTTTCTCCCACCTACCAAAGACGACTCACCTCTCCGTTCCGCAAATGAAGCGTCTGAACCAAGGGACGGGTTCGATTCCGGGACAGCCTTAAACCGAGTCCAAAGCATACATAGCATGTGCTGGGGAAAGGGTGATTTGCAGAAGTCCAAGACGGCGAGCAGGAGAGCAAGGTGCGTCCTCGAAACTAATACGAATGACGAATGGCTAAGTGCAAAAGCTGGACAACATTTCCCGTATGGGGGAATGGAAGATGCTCCGTATAAAGTCGATCCAATTCGCAGAAGGAGCTGGTGTGCGGCGGGAGCAAGGAGGGGGGAGCTTGTGAGAGGAGGGTGAAGGATGTCGGGGATTGAAAGAGGAAGGGCGATGGCGAGGTGGCCAAATTACGCAAGGCGAAGGAGAGGCAAGCGAGGGAAGGAAAGGCGGTTGGGGAATGGTGATGAAGAGGAAGGGAAGAGGAGCTTGGAGAAGGCAATGGATGGAGGTATGGAATTTTGCAAAGGTTCATATTTTTTGTTTTGTTTTTGAGTGCACCGTCGGGAATATAATTAAAATTAAAATGAAGCAGCAGCAGAAGAGACCTTGACAATCGGGAAGAAGAAGGAATGTCGGCCCTCTTTTGTTTTTTTGTTTTTTCCGCAACCACAGCCCTTCACTCCTCCACGCCTTAAAAAACTCCACTCTTTCCCCGCCGACATCCGGTCGAATCCCGGCTCCCCGCCGATTCATCGAACACCCTCCCGACTTCCTCCTCGGAAAGAACTCCCTCTGGCCCGGCCCTTCCCTTGCACTTCCATTAGATGGTGTCAACCCAACCTTGATAGATGCTAGTCTCTATAGCTAGACTACATGTCAGTGTCATTGTATTGTAGTGCATTCCCAAGTGTACCAAGGCATGCGTGCCACTACAATGGCAAGGAAATCCAAACTCTCTTGTTGTTGTTTTTTGTACACAATCGTATCTCACACTAATTTGTGCATCAACTACCCCAAATAGGATGGGAGCGCATTAAAAACTTTTAAAAAAACTGCAAACAATCCAATGCTCATGTTTCGAGGCTAGCATTGCGCAAAACTAAGATGCTAATGATCAAAATACGGGTAAGATTTCATGGATGAAATTCTTGAGCATGCAAGAGAGAGCAAGCTATGAGGAGCTAGAGCAACAAAAACGTTATGCATGGGAACGTACTCTATGCTTTAAGAGTGGGTGACACAAACATTCACACAACATCTGTGTCACACACTACAATCCAAAAAGTGCTCAACCCACCACGCCTAGGTGCTTTCTTCTACCTTTGCTTTGCACCACCAACTTTATAAATAAACAAAGAAATACTCAAGTACCTACCTCTTAGCCTCTTGGGGCCCTCACTTTTTATCCCACTTTGCCATAGGTATTCATAGAGAGGATTTTGGAAGGGTAAGTGTATCTTCCAATTCAAACTATCTACCTTACATGTGGCTCGCTCCCCTTCTCCCATGTTGATGAGGTATTTGAATCTTAGAAGGGGATCTGAATCTACCTTATATGTGGCTCACTCCCTCTCTCCCATGGCTTTGATGAGGTATCTCCGCATCTTCGGTTGCATGATCTTCACTCAAGTGGTCCATCAATGTCATGATGTGATATAAGCACGCCAAAAGGCAAGTGCCTTCCGTGCATCGGGCAACAAGGATATTATCCTCTCAAGAATTCTCCATATGGCCTAAATTGAATGTCAATTTATAAAGATTCGTTACAACTTTAAGTTGAAGACAACTTTAAGTTGAAGACAACTTTAAATTGAAGACAACTTTAAGTTGAAGACTTCCATATTTATTAAACATCACTTTAAAATAAGCTAAAAACTACAATAGTTGAAAAATGCATGAACTATGAATGTTTTCTCTAATCAACTAATTAGCCTCTCCCTTGATTCCATATTTGTATCATGTCAGACCACATGGACCCATTTTACTCCAGGTCATCCAAGAGGAGCATAGCCATGAGCAAATACCTACACCTTGGAAATTAGCTTGTGATTGCTTGACTACTAGCAATGGATAGCCATTGTATTATCATGCTTTGTGAAATGTAATTTCTCTCCTAGCTATCCATTATATGAGTCATCTTTGATTTTCAAAAGGGCAAAGCACATGTCCATGATTCCATAAAAGAAATTGGGTGTGAGACTCTTAATGGGACATAACAACTCAGAGTGGCAAAATTTCAAACATAACTTCAAATTAACCAAAGCCATGCCCATTTGACGTGGCACAAACTTAGCCCTCATGTTGGCAAAGCACGTTTCCATACTTCCATAAAAGAAATTGGGTGTGAGACTATTAACACAACACCTTTGACTGGCAAAATTACCAAAAAAACTTCAAATTGACCAACGTGATTCCTATTTGACATGGTACAAACTTAGTCGTCGTTGTTCTAGGTTCATGAAAATACCTACAAGGTTCCAAAAGTTTTACTAAGTTTTAAATTTTAGAGCTTTAAATTAGGACTTAAAATATAGAAAGTAGAGCTCATCATTTTTTGATTGTTTTCCCTATTGTTACTGAACTTATATGTGCATTTAACAATGTGAAGTTCCATATCCATTCTCCATGATAGTCGAAATTCTTCAATGTACATGTGACTATCTTCCATAACCTTCAACTTTCTTCAAAGGTCCTAGAGTCACACATTAGTAGACCAACATTATGAAATTTAACTCTAAGAATGATGAAATTGATAACATTGTCCATATTAATGCTGAGAAGTGTGGTTTAGAAAGGTGAAAACTATTTATGAATGCTATATGCTACTGGGAGGTGACAAATTTTTCAAATTACATGTAAATTCTTTTGGCAAGTTTGCATTACATAGATTTGACTGCTATGTAATAGTTCAGTACTACTCTCTCGATGTCAAGTATGTGTTGCAAATGCAAAAGTGGTCCACATAAATAGGCAACATAAGCAATCACTTGAGAAGGCTGCAATTGTTTCCATCTATAGCTTGTTTGTTACTACGTCTTTTGTACATTCTTTGATCTTTTTTGAAGTTTAGTTCAGTGAAGTCTAAACCCCATACTTTTGGTGGTTGTCTTTGTAGTGTCTGAGGTTTTGTGATCCTTGGAAAGGGTAGGCAAAGAGTGTGCAAGCGTTGTAACCACTTCTACTTATTACCATTATGAAGTGTAAAGTGATGTAGTGATTGGGGTAAAGGGTTTGCCATGGCTTCAAGCTTAGAAGGAAGTATAAGATAGAGGAGAGTAGGGTTTGAGGTCCTATAGAGTAATCCCCCTCCAATAATTTGAGAGAAGGGGGGTTAAATAGGGATTGGGCTTATCTCTTGTATTCTAACTAATTGTATGCTAGCTAGTTGGTTGTGAAGGGATGTGAATTAGCACCAATTTCTTCATACATTTGCATCTAGGGGTCAAGCGTGGCAAGAATCGATCCCTCCCACTCTGCACATTTGTTTTGCTCAGTAGGCAGCTAAAACAAGACTGGATCCAACATTTGGTCATCTTCTTCACAAAGAAACTTGATGGTTCATCTGGCAAAAAATGCAAGATTCCTCACTTATTGACCGTAATCATCAGTAAGGTGATACAAGAAAAAGAAACGACCCTTCCCCAATCGCCAATACCTATTGAGGAACTGGATATTCCCTTATCACCAGCATGGAAGCCATCACCACCTTCTCATACTATCACATTGGAAAATGCAGATACCTTGAAAGAAATGCCTATTATGGAGGTAGAAAATGAGGAATTGACCCACGAGATGCTACAGCTCGATGCACGGTTGCAACCAATATATCTCCATCAACAACCACCAGCAGCCAGAGCCCGAGGCTACATCAGCACCAGCACCAGCACCGCCCGTCAACATCATGCCAGCCAATGAGCCACAAGGAGATTTAGTGTCAAATCAACAATATGACTACTGTACCCAAGTGGCTGACTTACCATTGGAACAACCCCCATCAAGTACTATAGAATCATTCGGATGGCTACATGGGCACCAATTGTATCAACAGTTTTGCCAATCCTCATCACCATCTATCATCCTCCATCATCAAGCCAACCAAATACTTCAAATGTCAGAACTATTCACTAGCTAAGGAGGAGCATGCCCGAGAATTGGAAAGACAGACTGTAGCAGACATCAAAGACCAATTCCATGGAATCGTCACAGAGGTCACGGCACTTTGAGCACAAATAGATGAGAAAGAGGTTGAATAAGTGCACATGAACCAACCTCTCCAAGCTCAAGAGAAGGCAGTGCGGGATGTGACTTCCAACCTCCACCAGAGTCAAATATAGCTGACAGCAACACTATAAGCTACGGCAATCCTACAAACCTCCTATGACCACTTGACCTCAGCACATGCTCAATAGGTGGAGGAACTTGCACAAGATTGACTCACTCTAATTTAAAAAGAAGAAGAGCTCCAAGATTGCCAGGAAAAGCTTGAAGACATGCAACAATCTTTGGAAACACGTGCTTTCAGCATTAAGGAGCTTACAAGGGAATGCCAAATATTAAAGGACCAACTTGCCATCGCTACAGAGGCAAGCACTGCTCAAGCACAAGTCTTGGACCCATGGTCCAATACCAGTGAAGTCATTTCTCACCAAGCATAGGTCACCTTGCAAATGAAAAAGCTTAAGGATGCATATACATCCATCTACCATAAGGAAAAAATGGATGAGATGCAATCCCAAAAGATAGCCATCTCAAAGCTTGAACTCCAATTCCTAGTGCAAACCAATGAGGCAATGGAAGCCACCACAAATGAATTCCCACTACAATGCATGACGGTGTGTACCAAGAGCTTGTGGCTGCTCTACAAGCAGAAGGCCACCTAAAGGCACGGGTCCTTATCCAATGGAAACAACTCCAACTCAAGATCATATACACTCATCCAAACATCAAATGGGAATGTTTCATAGGGGCAAAAACTCCGCAAAATTGCCAAGAATTGTTCAAAGATGAAAAAAATATCTTTTGCCTATCTACACATGCTGGCTTTATTGCACTCAAGACAAATGATTTCATCGCATATATATGCCTCATGGATAGTCCTTCCTGAGGGTCATTGGTGGTTTGTTGCCATTGCTACAAAATCCATCACTATTATCTACATGGCATGACATAACCAACATCCCACCCTTGTAGCCGCTGATGATCCCATCGCACCAACAAAAAGAAGTGTTGGAGGATGACATGGCCTATCTCAGATCTAACGTATCATATCTAACCACTCTCTATGTGAATCTCATAACCTTGCTGGCTACCACCCTCTTAACCTTCCATGAGCTCCAGCCAAATATCTACTCCCTTGTCTCTTTGCTCATGCCTCTCACCACTTGCAACTAGCCCAACAGTCGTAAACTTACCAGCCCCTCACACCTAACTTCTTCCCTTCTCTTACTAATCCTAGGTCCTCGAGGACTAACAAGATTCTCAAACCATTTTCCCAGTTCTTCCCTCCCTCCCCTCCGATTCCCCTCCCACAACTAACACTCTTCCATATCACCTCTGACACTATTTGTGTTGCAATCAACAAAAATGGACCCAATATTTGATTTTGAATATCAAGATCCAAATAATCCAATTCACACTCCCATGCCAAATTCCAATGATGGGTATGATTTTGATGTAATACCACTTCCCAGTAAGCCCATCAAGAATTTTTGGAACAAATATCCTAATATGAAAACTCGAGGTGGATGGACCATGGACAACTTCCCTACCAGCCTTTGTCAGCACCAAATTAGTGAAGCTTGGATCAAGTTGGATCCCCAACCTGATTGGCGCCGCCCCAAGCTCTTTGATGTAATCTTCTTGAAAGAATACCTCCATGCCTCAGAACCCATCCCAAGTTCTATGCAGTTCCACAACAGCACAGATGGGAGGCCAACATACAAACTTTGAGTGCGGATCCACCATTAATTGGCCAATGATTGAGCTATACTTTGGTGTAGAATGGAACATCCAAGGCACACTGATCGTAGCACTTCAATAGCATGAGAAAGTAATATGCGGCAACATTGACCGCATCCTTCGCCAAAGTACCATCTTTTGCAAAACCTTGGAATACATTGTGGAGGTCCCCATCCACATTGACCGCCATGTGCCTACACTTAGCTTCAATCCCAATGGATGGATCGATGTTCAGACTACAAGCAGACTCTATCAAAGAGTCGTCTTCTTAGAAGCACACCACATATCTCTTCTCAAACAAATGGTGGATACAGGCTTCGTGGAAACAAAGCAGAAATTTTTTGGTGCAAAGGCATTATAGAAAGGTCGACTGGCATGCCACAAGTTCCACATCCATTTGGTTACATGCATGGCATCCCAACTCAGTGATCACAGTAAGCCATAACCGAAGGATGGGCAATAAAATGGATCCGGGAGTATGTTCACTCTGTGCCATTATTAAGACAATTATGAAGCTAAGTTGATCAAAGGGATGCATTGGTTGCAAGAAGTCAATTTCAAAATCATTTCACAACCATAGTTCATCTTATTGTAGCACCAATTACTTGTCTTACACTAAAAACAAGAAATCCACAGAAGGATAGAGATGGTTCTCCTATGCAGGGAGGTTTGCTTTGTTTATGTATGAGGGTAAGCACAAATAAATCACGTAGTAACTCTCAATAGCAACAATTCCGGAAGATATGTCCACTTATGAAAACCAAAAAATTGTGCTCAAATCTTGGTTCATTCACAAACTTGTATCTCACTGTAATGATGATTACTTGTCTTGCACCAAAGATAAGAAATCCACATAAGGGTACATTATAGTCTCCCAGATGTAGGAGTGTTTGCTTTGTTGATGTACGAGGACAAGCATAAAAAAGACATGTAGTACCTCTCAATAGCAATATTCCTCGGAGATGTATCCACAAATGAACAACAAAGAATTGTGCTCAAATCCAAGAAACACACACAGATAGCTAGACACTGATATAGGAAAGGAGGGATATGATACTCCAAAGATATATAATTTGATATGAGAAAGCAATCCTCATGGACAAAGCCCATGAAAAAGTGACAAGGGGTCACTTTTAGATCAACATCATAGTAAGAAAAATTTTGAGTACACAATTGTGTTGGAGTACCATACATGGGGCATATATGTAGCTTGCAAGGCCTTGCAAAAAGTGTGATGCATCCCATGGGTAAGGAGGCTCAAGAGTTAGGACTAGGTACCACTTAAGCCTATTTCCATGTGAGCCTTTCCAAAAATGGGGATTGGATTTCATTAGGTGATTATGTCAACACATCCAAGGTCAACAAGTGCATAGTAGTGGGGGCCAATTATGTTCCCAAATGGAGTAAGGCAAAAGCCTTTCCAAAAATGGGGATCGGTTTCATTAGGTGCTTGTGTCAACACATATAGGGGGCAACAACTACATAGTAGTGGTGGCTGATTATGTCACCAAATGGAGTAAAACAAAGGGCTTGGAGGTCAACAGAGCAAGAAGAGTCGCAAGCTATCTCAATAAAAATATCATCTCTAGGTTTGATGGCCCCATTGAGATCATGTTGTACTAAAGAATTCACTCCATTGATTCAATGATTATAATCATGATGATGGATTTCTTGATCTCGTGTAAAAAATCATCAACTTACCACCCAATGGTGAATGGTCAACCAAAGCCATGGATAAGATGTTGAAAATGATTCTTCATAAAATTGTGAACAAACAGAGAAATGATTGGGACCAAAATCTCTGTGTGGCAATTTGGTTAGATCAAACAACTTTCACGGCCATGAATAAGGCACACTCCATCCCAGCTGGCATTCTATCAGTGGTACCAATAGAATTTCTTATGGCTAGTCTAAGGGTCACCATTTAGCATATAATCCAAGAAGAAGACCTAAGGAAATATTGGACAGATTGTTCAAGATTGACAAACTATACCTGAGGGTAGCCTATTTACAAATAATAATCCAAAGGAGGAGAAAGGCATGACATGACTATCATATCAAGAAAGAGCATTCAAAGGAATGCTCATGCTAGTATATGGTGCTTAGTGGTGACGTAATCAAGTGACCACGTGTAAACCAAATCACAAACTACCACATGTCCTCAATGGGCTATGATGCAACTACACAATGTGGTTCCTTTGGTGATATGCATCCTCTGTTCTAGATTTGTCTTCATTGTGCAACCTGTCTCGTGCGGTGAAAGGAGAATTGTGACTCAGATGGAAGTATTGAGTCTGCAATTGGATAGTGGGTGTATTGTTGGAATACTGAAAAGAAAGAGTAGAGTGGACACAAACTCAGAATACTTGCTTATAGAATGAAGAAGAAAGAGGTCCTTAAGTAGGCACCTCATACAAGGTCACTGACATCACTGATGACCTCAGAGTTCCACAATCATCTCCTCAATCTGCTCCTAGATTCTCTCAATCATCCTATGTGGCTCTCCACCACCTAACTGTGCTTGTGGGCACCTAACTGTGCCTCTAGCACTCACACATAGAAACATAAGGTGTGCCTGAGGCATACACCTTGAGATATCCCAACAAACCCCCCCTCAAGGGAATGCCTCAGGCTATGTCAAGGATACATCTAGTCTCATAGTTTCTCATGCCATCTCATGGTGGTCAAGGATAAATCTATGGCTAGGTTCTCATGCTAGCAAAGGTTCCCTTGGGTGTAAGGTAAACAGAAAGGGATACAAACAGACCTTCCAATGGTTATCTCTCCTACATGTACATGCACACAATGTCTGTAGGAGGTACCATGGAACAAACCATACACATGGCCTACATCATAAGGTGACCAGAGGTGTTTACAAAACACACACCACACAATAGTTTATTTTCATTCATTTTGGAGGACTATCCAGGCTGAGTACCTTGACATAAAAAGAGTGATCTGGAGCATACATAGAGATGAGTTTAAAATGCATAATCTTCATGGGATGCCTCATCTTGTGGAGGCAAAATATCCATGTCAAGGCAAGGTCTTACCACATGGGCAGTGTCTAGTGCCTTATAAGATGGTACTATGATAGAACAAGTGGATCTGAAAGTCATATCCTTCATGAGAACAATTATCTTGTCATCTCCATAGTTGTGTAGAGAAGCATATCTTAGGTGTCTGACCTTCATCTTTTTCTTAGGTACCATGAGAGGGTAGATCTCTGTAGTTGCTTCCTTTTTGGCAACCATTGTTTTGGCAATCTTCAACAAGGAAGTCAGGTTGGCATTTTCATCCTTTGTAGCATAACAAGACATTGCTTTATGTTTTGGCTTTTCACATATTTTGCATAAGCAAGCCATGAGAGGCTCTAACCCAGGTATTGGCGAGTGTCTTCTCTCTTACAGGGCTTAGAATAACAACTGAAATGCTTCAAAATATAAGCATTTAATGTAGCAAAGTCTTGTGACCAAATTTCAAACAATGATGCTTCTTCTTACATGCTTCACAGAGGTGGCTTAAAATGAGAACTTTCCAATCAAAAACCAGGTCTAGTAATTCAAAACAAAACTTAATCCACACTTGTACTGAAGTTATTGAAAGCTTCAAAAAACCAGAAATGCTAGAGTAGCATTTTATGTAGCATCATCTTCAAAAACTTGTCCAAAACTGTCAAAACTGAAAAGCTGAACTTGGAGGGCTTGTAGCTCACTCTTCAAAGCAAGGAAAAGAGGGCTTTCTGAAGCAAAAGAAAGCTCATATACCAGAGAAGGTCCAGCACAGAGGTTGGACGAAATGGTGCGCACTTTTGCCCGGGAGAGTTGCTACAGCCTGAAACTGAGTTTTGACGATTTCTCCCTCGTTACTGAACCAAATGACCTGAAAAATGGCTCAAAATCTTCGTCTTGAGGTCGCCCATCTACTCCTAAGAGGGCTCAGGCAATGGCGGAGTATGCAGGGAGTATTGAGCAACAGAAGAAATTCGCTGTTTAGAGAATGGCAGCCACCACAGACGTTTTTTCTTCAATTGCTTGCAGGTGGAAGTTCGCCCATACTAGAGGAGTTTCCAGCTCAGAGGGTTTGGGCAATGGCTGTTTGTAGATGGAGAACCAAGCTCTCAAAGATTTTGGGAAGAAAGAGGAAAATGGAGAAGAAGAAGATGAAGAAGAAGATGATGATGTGGCAGAAATGGGCTCAAGGGGGATCAAAGGGCTCTGATACCATGTTGGAATACTGAAAAGAAAGAGTAGAGTGGACACAAACTCAGAATACTTGCTTATAGAATGAAGAAGAAAGAGGTCCTTAAGTAGGCACCTCATACAAGGTCACTGACATCACTGATGACCTCAGAGTTCCACAATCATCTCCTCAATCTGCTCCTAGATTCTCTCAATCATCCTATGTGGCTCTCCACCACCTAACTGTGCTTGTGGGCACCTAACTGTGCCTCTAGCACTCACACATAGAAACATAAGGTGTGCCTGAGGCATACACCTTGAGATATCCCAACATGTATCTCTCTTCTACAAAACATGGATAATAATGTATGATTTATAGAGCCATAGTTATTTGGTGAGGAAATAATTATATAGACATGATGACCTCAAATAATTCCTTTGTTCTTGCACTTTGGATTATGTTTTGCATTTGGATTTTTTGGTTGAAGCACGCATATGCTTAACCTAAAGAAATATTGTTCCTCTAGGCCTTGCATTGTGCCTTTTAAAATTATATAAGATTTCTAGTTGAACACCTTTGAAAATGGGGCTTAGATATGCTTATATGCAAGATGATAGCGCATGCCATCCTACTATACTTTTTTATCTGCACCACCTCTACACAACAATACTTGACACTGAGATTTAAAGTCGAAAGTGGTAATACCTCATGATCTATTTTGATTTTTTATATTAATTTTAGACCTACCAGAAGACCATGGAATCTCCTAGTATTTTCAATCTTGAACTCATGGCTTGAGTGCTAGAGATAGAGTTTAGCTATGAGTGCCTTCCATTTTATGATATTGTCAGTGCAATATGGGCCTAAGTAGTGGCAGGGAACAACTATGATATTCCCCTTCTTTGTGATAAAATTTTGCCTATCAAACCTTTCTTCTGAGATCCTCAAGAAGGATCACTGAACATTGGGATGGCCTTGTGTTATTTATCATGAAGCCAATATTGAATGGGAACTTTGTATTATAGCCATATCCTTCATGCAAGCCCACTTTACTCATGCATCCAAAATTGTAAATGAAACAAGTCAAGTTACATAAAATGAAAACTAGGACGAGGAATAATGAAAATAAGGGTTGCACACTATAATTAATCCACCATGACAGAGGTTCACAAGGTTTTCTAGTTTGGGACTAGTTAGTCTTGATTTAATCAAGATTTGTTCATGTTGGGAGACGTCTCCATTGAGCTACATATCTATTGGACCATATTGTTTCAGCCCACAGTAATGGTCTGCACTAGCAATGGGCTATTTCGCTTAATTGTCATGAAAGCAATAGTGGTAAGGTGAGGAGGAACAGGGGTCCCAATCTTTTGTTTCATGCCTTGAAATATGCTTTGCATAGCTTGACTAGCGTCCAAGGACAACATTGTGGCCCTATAGCATAGTCATGGACCTTAGGACTTGGGCCAAGTGTCTGACAACATTGTATGGTTGAAAATCTAGGAGATTTTTCCTCTCATACCTATACTTGAGTGTGCCTTATAAGTAGATTTTGGTTTTGAGATAAAGGGAGCCTACCCTTGATTACTATTTTCTTGTATTCAAAACTTGAGAAGCCCTTATTGAGTTTAACATTTCAGCTTATGTCTTTGAGCATAGGGCCCAGAAGGTTGTCTTTTTTATCTATTCACTTTGAAGTTTCATTCTTGAAATCAAGGCTAGGAGAGTTGTATGTGGGTCCAAGATTCAAAGCATAAATACCAAATCCAGACCTTGAAAGGGTAGTGTCTAGATCTTGGTTCCAGTACTAGGTCCAAGGCTTCAAGGCTCTATTGCTAGATCAACTGGTTGACTTTGGAGGGGAGCCCTTATTCAAGCTGCTTATTTTTCATCAAGGACTCTACATCTTGACTAGGTATAATGGTAGGTGTAGAATAAAATGAAACCTAATTACCCTTCCTCTTTTAACTTGAGAGTAGGTTAGGACATATACTTCAACTCTTGATCAAGTGCTATGAGTTCATAGGCCATAAACTATATCATGGCTAAATTTGAGTTGAGGGAGTATTGTTGGCTTTCTCCTTGCCTTTCTACATCAAGTGGACCAGTTGTGGTGGAGTAGGGTTAAGGGCACTTGGCTCCATCGTGACAACCTCATGTAGCCTTCTCATGAGCAGGCTTCACTCTAATGACCTTGTCTCCTACAATAATTAAAAAGATTATTTGAGCTTTAATTGGTGTAATGGTTGACAAGGTGCTTTTGAAATGAAAGAGGGTACATGACGCTAATGGACTTGGAGTACTATTTGACCTTGGTGATAGCACTCTCCTCTCAAACTTTTCATAGCATTTTGAGGACTTGCTCTTGATTTCTCTCCTTGAAAGTGATTCCTTTCTCTGTTTGTGAAGGTCCTTTGACTCATGCCTGGATACTTGCCCATGATTTGCAAAGCTAATTGTATCATTGTGTTGCACAGACCATTGTATCAAACGTGGCTTGGGCTTTAGGGCCCACCAGAGATTACATACCCTAAGAAGAATTCAACGGAGGATAGATGGTTTGCACATTTTTAGTAATATGACACTAGGCCCGGAAGTGCCTTTAACTCCCTAAGATTTGTAGGCCTTGGAAGAGTCCTTTAACTCCATAAAATTTGAAGGCCTTGGAACATAATTTTGCATTGGAAAAGGAGGTAGAAGCCAAAAAGCCCTGCAGATGGGACCTCAAGTAAACCTAAAATTAGGTCTTTAGATATGGACTCTAAACTATCACTCCATATAGGATTGCGAAATGCACAAAAGCTAGTCTGTCTCTGACAGGTGCACCAAATGTTTGATTTATTTTTTGCCATTAATCTTTTGGAACTCATCACAATGCAAATGGGGTCTACCATGGCTGGCTCCTCGACAATACCAACAACTTAAACCCCTCAATTGGATCCGCTAGCTACTCAAAGGACACACATGCCCAAAAATCAAGGCCCTAATAGAGTTAAGGCATATATTGCCTTCCATGACTTTATTGACACCTTTAAGAAGTAAGGGAACTTTGGGGTGTTGCATCAAAACAACTTATGTGAGTATAGATAGATGACTTTAGGCCATTTGGATTCCTGGCAAACAAATATAGCATAGGTGTAGGCAAAGTTTCAACAATCAAGGATAGGCGAATTGGATAGATCAACCACAAATTGAAGCGAAGAATCACATATGTGGGAAAACTTTTAGTGCATGAATTGCTGCAAATCTACTTGGTGTCCCTTTAGACAAATGATAGACGACCAGTTGAATCCTAGACCCATCCTAGACATGAAAAAAGTTGGTTGAAACTCAAGTAGAAGAAGACCATGTCTAAAACAAAAAGTCAAAGGATTGACTCAAATCAAACTATAGAATGAATGAATCCATGAATAAACTAAAATAGGAGTTGGAATGATAAAAACCTATGGGCTAATTTTAGACACTTATTAGTGAAGTAAAATAAGCATAGATATAGAGAATTGCCCAAGTTGAAATAGAGGCCATACAACCAAATGTAGAGTACACACTCATAAGTGGACGTGCAAGTGATGTCTGAAGAAGTGTAATTGATGGAACCATAAAGTGAACTTAAATACATAGCATGAAATGAATCAAGATGTTAATGAAAATTTCCTTTCATTTTGTGATGATATTGATGAATACAATAGGTGACAACCCAGCCATTTGATTGATGTTTTTGATCTTTCTCACACTCTCTTTTGCTCTTTTGGACTGTTGAGGAATCTTCCCCTCTACTCAATCCCAGTGATTCCTTTTGGGGGTGGCCTTTTGGGAGTTTCCTTTGACTTAAATGTTCTAAATACTTGGGGTGTGAGCATGTGTTGTGATCTTCATGCTTGAGTTGGATTCAAACATGAGTTGGATTCAAACATGCTAACTTTGAAGTAGAAGGTATTAATAATGAAGAGGCTACATGGGATGGCCTTGAACTTGCATGCATCAATGGTGAAGACTGACGACTGTGGCTTTGATAGATCAGTGAGATGAATTTGTGAAACTAACTAGAATGAGCATGCCATTAATGGGATGAGGTTGAAGGAATTATTGATGCTCCTCCCTTGGATCTCTTGGCATCATGACTCCTCGAATGCTCAAGAGATCACATCAAATGGCTATTGCGTCCTATTGGAACTATCTCAATCTAATGTTGATTGATGGGAAATAGCTTGTGGCATTGATGCCATGGAAGATTTTTTCCTTGACTTTTTCATGGACGTTGCTTGCTAAGTAGTCAAGAGGATTTGTAGGGGGTTCGTCTAATGATTGTAAAGGATTTGTAGGCTACCTTGTAGGGGTGGGTCTCCTAATGTTTTTGATCATGCTTGGCATAATAGGTTATCAAGGCCAAAATTGGTGTGTAATTTGATGGCTTTATGAATTGGCAAGAATCAAATGGCCCGACACATAGTTCGACTCTAGCTCAGTGTAGAGGAGCGTTCCTTTTGAACCGAATGAGCATGAACCAAATGAGCTTTGAGTAATTGAGCTTTTAATTGATGATGTTGAACCAATTCGTTTAGTGCCCATACACTTTTAAGGGGGATCTATATAGCAAAAGGCCTAGTAGACTCAAGGCATGCATGAGTTTGATGGAGCTATTGATGGATTTTCTTGGTGGAGCGATTGTGACCTACCTCACCCAATGGAGATTTGATGAAGCTACCTCAATGTGCAAGAGTCCCAAGAGCTCAGAGCAATGAGGTTAATTGAATGGACTCTCTATTTATGGAGACTATGGGCACTAAGAATCCTATCAAACTGAAAAGCTGTGTGAGTTCTCATGGGTTAAAGATGAAAGGGAGGAGTCCCCTAGAACTCTTTTAGCTTGAACGACACTTGAACACCTAGTTACGCTACTACTGAGTCTAAGGGTAAGTACTATAGACATTTTCTTTTGGTTCGAGCAACCCTTAAATTCTTAGTCATACCATTGACGAGCATGAGAGGAATGATGAGTGTTGAACTAGAGATTCCTATAACTCCTTTTGGTTCAAACGATACTTGAACACACAATCACGTCATTGATAAGCCCAAAAGTAGAAGCGATGAACATTGATGGTGGTCAAAGTGCCTTTGGGCACTTAGTCATGCTATCGATGAGCATGAGAGCAAAAATAGTGAACCATTTGTGGAGTGGAACTCTAGGAATTATATCTTGTCTATGCATTCCTTGCCCTTCTCAAGGAAGAGGGATGAGATTTGGGTGAAAATTCTAACATAGCATAGGCTTAAATGTCTTTAATTGGACATCACCTTGGTTGATGATGAGCTAAGCTCCAAGAATGGATCCTTCTAGTGGCAATTGCCTTGATGGAATCATTCATGGTGTCTCTAGTGTGATTAAGAGCAATTTGATCAACTGAGTACTGTAGGTGTGGATATTAGATCTTGCATCTTGAGTTGTTGAAGGGTTGTTCAAGGCCTTTAGCAATTGAAAATGTCCAGATAGAGCAACATCCCCAAAGGAAAATTATCATCAGATAGCTAGATTTTATCATTAAAGGTTAGTCATGAGGATCTTACTTCTACGTCTGAGTCATTGGTTTGAGCCCTGAAACATTGACAAATATGGCCTTCATGTCTATGTAGCTAGATGGGGACACATCAAGGCTATTTAAATAATGACTTCTAAGTTAGGTCCTTATGGATGCAAACTTGTGCTTGTTTGATAGTTGGGTGGCTAGTGGGATTTGGGAGGCCTGCGTTGACTTTTGAGTCTGGTTGGAAATGCATTTAATTTGGCAATCAAACACCTTGCTTTGTGCATATGCCATGGACCCTTTGGAGCTATTTTTGAGCTCACCTTTGCTTGAGTTTGAGGTTTTGTTGGCAATTTGCCCTTATTCTATATTCACACTAACTGCCCATGGGTGACACTTTTGTGCCAAGCATGGCACAAACTCTTAAGCATAGGAATGAGGTCATCCAAAAAGTAGCCATAAAAGCTTATCAACAAAAGTAGCCCTCATGCACCCATCTTGAATGGGATCTCATCTAGAAGGAGTTAAAATAAAATTCAAACAATTAAAGGAGGCAACACACAGCCCTCATGCACCCCATATTGAATGGGATCTCATCTAGAAGGAGGTAAAATCAAATTCAAACAATAGAAGGAGGCAACAGAAGACGCTACAAAAGTGAAGTGTATCACACTTGGGTCTTGGTGGCATAGATCAATTTTAAGACTATTTTGTAAGTTCTCTCGTTTCCTACCTCTTCATATGATGCTGATGTACATTCCAAATAGATTATGTTTGCAAAAGTATGCTTTTGTAAGAAGAAAAAATGAAGTGCAAAATGGATCTTATGGCTTTCCAAAAGGGGACACCCAAGCTCATCTAGTATTTAGAGGAGGAAGGCAAGAAGCTTAATGGCTTCTTCATCGATGTTAGTACTCAAAGCCATGATCACTCTCATGCTTTACTTTTTTTGCACCCTTTAAAATCTAAAAGTAGTAAAACCTTTAAATATATGGTTATTAAGCAAAAGTTCAAATCGGATAAAACTCTTAGAGGATGCATATAAAGAGACTGAGGAAGGACTTGTGGCTTAGGGTCATGTGAAAGAACACAACTTTGAACTAAAAGAAGAGGACATGGGAGAGGACCAAGGAGAGGACATTTTGTACGACAACGATGCCCACCATATTGTACAGACAATGTAAACATAGTGCCATCAATAAAGGATTTGCTTGAATCTACCCCCCTTTCCCCCTTCGTTTTGTTTTTGGGGTTTGGAAACATTGTCTATATGCCTTTTGTACTATATTTATGCTTTCTTCAACTCTTATAATGGTGCTAATATCAATGCTACATGTTACATTTTTTACGCTTATATTGATGTTAATACCAAAGTACTTGCTTTTTTATGTGTGAGAGTTTCAAAATAAGACCCATTTTCTTGTAGTGTTCTATATGGAGTAGATAGGTGTCTCGCACATCAAAATGAGGGGGAACTTACACATTAGCACTCTCCACTTCATAGCACTAAATCCACACTTAAGGTGGCTACATTTGGTAGGGGCCCGGGGGAAGAGCTCTCTATGAGATGCTTTGTGGGTGTAAGTGCCTCACATAGAACAAGCCGACTCTCAAAACAAAACAAAAGCTTGACATGTTAAGAAGGTCCCTAGGTCGCGTGACTAGCGTTCGAGAAAAGAGAGCCTCTGGTCAGGTCCAGACAGCGGCGAGGAGAAAAGTGATCCAACTGGCGGCAACGACCATCATAGCATTCATCGATGGGGGAAAACCCATCATGGCATTCATCGATGGGGGAAAACCCATCATGGCATGGGTTTCATAGATATGGCCGACAGACATCATGTTTGTTTAGCAATACTCCCCCTCTAAGCGACGGTCATCCTCTCTCTACCCAAGAAAAACTGTTACAACTATCAGGAATTGAACCCATGTGGCCCCACCATAGCCACTAAACATTCTTACGTAATAAAAACCACTGCAAGAATTAAACCCAAGTGGCCCCAACACAGCCACTAAACAGTCTTGCATGACCAAGAGGGCCCACAACAAAGCTATGAAATAGCATTGGTAATAAATGGTTTTATTGTTGTGCCATCGTGTGTGTATATATCACAACGGCGGCCATCCTCCAAATTGTGTTTTGGCCACTACCTCGGTTTGAACTCAGCCTCAACTCAGCCTCAACTTAGCATCTAGCTGGTTGGTTAAAATTTTAGACGTTTTTGTTATATTGCCAGTCAATTTCCGGTTGGAATTTCAAGTTTGTCGGTTTGATTGCCAATGAATAGGAAACCCCAAACCAATAATTTATTAGCAAATGAAGGTAGGATTTGAAAATTAGTGGTGACTATTAAGCTTGTTTCGATTTTGGATTTTTGCATGAGGTGCCTTTTTAGTGCATTGCCTTTGGTAGCTAGGATGGAAGCCTATGTATTTCACATGTTTCAACAACTTTCCTTGTGAAACGCACAATCTTCTTCAACTTAGCATGCCAATATATGTTGTAAGCTTCTTGCAACTTGAGAATAATCTATGTTGCAAAAAGGTTAGAAACTTTTATGCATGCCGTTTTTCTTCAACGTGCTTCCTTACTATATGTTTATTAATGTTGAGTTGATAAAGTCAGAAATCTAATGAATGCATTGTTTGTGATGTTGGCTATGCCTAGCGATGCGATGCAAAGATGTTATTATTGTTTCATCATGCATTCATCATAATCAAAGTGAAAGCCTATTATCTTGGACTTCATGAACACAAATTTTGTGACCAAGTAGCTTCTAGAATGCTAAGTTTGTAGATGGTTGTCTCAATTATTTCAGGAGACACTTGAATTTGCTATGGGAGTGATGATAGCACATCTATAGAAGTTAGAACTACCATTCTTGGTATTACAAAGTCGAGTGGGATGAATTTAATCAGGGTTCCCCATTAGATGTGTGTGTGTGTGTTTTTGTAAGGTTGCATACCTTTCAATTCGTCCTTCTGGGATTCGATTCTAGTTTTCTGCGATGGCTGTTGCTCTGCTCGACTTCAGTACCGAAACGATGACAATCGATCCTCCTCCTCCCTTCAAGCCCGACTCCATTGGTTTCTCAGAGCTCGAGGACGGCGATCTTTACACTCGGGTGAAGACCCTGGAACGCCAGCGTGAGTTTCTGGACATCCAGGAAGATTATGTAAAAGACGAGCAGAAAAATCTGAAGCGCGAGCTTTTGCGGGCTCAAGAGGAGGTCAAGCGCATTCAGTCTGTTCCCCTCGTTATTGGACAGTTTATGGAAATGGTTGATCAGAACAATGGAATCGTCGGCTCAACAACCGGCTCCAACTACTACGTCAGAGTTCTCAGTACCATTGACAGAGAACAATTGAAACCATCTGCATCTGTGGCTCTGCACCGCCACTCGAACGCTTTGGTGGACGTTTTGCCCCCTGAGGCAGATTCCAGCATTTCCCTCCTCTCGCAATCAGAAAAGCCAGATGTCACGTACAATGTACTTTCTCTATCTCATTTAATAGTCACCTGAATGTCCAGATTCTGCACTAGATGTGCACAAGGAAGGACTAAGCTATCCGCCTCTTTAAGGAACCCGTATCTACAAATTAGTTTTGTGCGAGTACGTGAGGTCTTATTTTGTAATAAGTATCAACTTTATCGCAAGGAGGTTTAGTGTCTAGTGTGTTTGCCAAAATGACCATGAGCCATGTGCTGAACAATTGTCTGCATACTCTGAATATGGGATGGTTATGATAGTCACCCTCACAAATACAAGTGTATGTGAGAGGCCACAAGGAAGATCAGGATAGAAGATGATCCACGTGCACAAGAGAGACTTAGGAGACCATACTTTAATAGATTTCATTTAAGTAGCACACCCAAAAGATGATTGCTGCACCAAATTGGCAAGATACAAAAGAATTCAATGTTGGGAGATTGTGATCCCTCCTCACCTGTTAGCCCCAAATGACAAGTTCGGCACGGAGTGACACTTGTAGGTGCAATGGGGAAAGAGAGGCTGCCACGTGGGCAGCACAGGCTGACACATGGGTAACAGATGTTAATTCGTCCTAGGCTCTATTATGACCCATGCTGCATGGTAAATTAGTCCATGTGGGGAATGTTATGGTGCACATGTGGGCACATAAGCCTTGTAGATTGCCATATGCGCTGGAGAAGAGGGCCAATGGACGCTGGGCTAGAGCCCAGTGGTTGATGCCTCATATAGGGGCTTTTAGAGGCCTAAAGGGCGATCCCTAGAGAGGCCAGCTGGGATGGGCTGTTGGCTGGCCAACCAACCAGGGTTCGCCTTTTGGCGGTAGGTCGGCCAACCCACCAAGGTTTGCCAGCTGGCACTTTGTCTGACTAAGCATTCCAGCAGAATGAAGAGAAGCTAATTCTGACTTGGTCACCTGTTCAGCTGATATGGGCAATTACTTGATCTACCAACTGATCAGAGTGTTGGCCCACGGATGGGTCCTAGAGGCGCCTGAGGTAGCCCTAAAGGTGGTCTGCATGACCAGCCCAAAACCAGAGATTGACATACTCTCGTGAGCAACCTTGAGGTTTGCACCACATTTTGAGTCATAGGATTAGCATCTTTTTGCTCCCACATGACAAGGATGTTTGTAAATGAGGGTCTCTTGTACCTTGAGGACAGCAAACCTACGCTTACCCTCACAGCAGAATTGACAGGTTAAGGATCTCGATCCTTTCTCTGATCTACCAAACAGAATTGCACGATGAACAAAAGAGGAACACACATATCTGGAAATACTCAACAAGATAGAACATCCAGCTAATTCTAATTGGTTTGCCTGTTCAGCCGATCAGGCCGATGACAGACAGATGATTTAGCCGTGCAGGTACACTGATGGTGGCAGAGACCTTAGAGGTAATATCACTGCAAGACGTTCCACAGTGCTGATGTATGCGCAATAGTTTGTGAGAGATGTCTATACTAGTAATGATCCTTTTGATAAAACGTTGTTAAGTTAGAGCCTTTTTCTTACAAAGCTCTTTTTGAATGTATGGCTGTATCTTTATTTATGACAACCTTTTTTTGGAGTTGCAATGATCCTCACTTATTCACTGTGTTCATCGCCTCAAGTTTGAAAATGCACTTCAGTTGACATGTTATTTGTGAGAGAATCATATTGGGAATAGGTTGTTTATCGTGAGAAAAGCATGACAGGAATAGGTAATTGTTTGAAATCCACAACGTACACAAATACCGATGTTGTTCTATGCAACAGATCATTGCAAGTTGAGGAATATCTATTGAAGTACCAAAACCTGTCAATTCTTCCTCTCTGGAAGTGTAGTGAATTTTGTAGTGGTGCTGTAATGTACGATCCTAGACCTCAGAAACTTTTCAAATTAGGTATGGGGTCCCTGCTATGCTAGATGGAGTTTATGTTTTCAATCTTATGAGTGACTATCGTGATATTGAAACTGAACTATGTTGTGTTTTTAGAGGATGAGTTTGGGAATGTTCCTGGATTCATCTAGGTATATAGGTATGGGGTATTTGTGAAATAATTTTCTGAGCTCACTACATGAATCTTGAGACTAATAATTTGGACTGTTGCATACTGAAAGAGTGACAGTACAGTAAAAGAATGATGCAAGTGGGAATTCTGGGGCTCGTTCATTTTGTGTAAAGCTCTTTCTGCTCCAAGCTTCATCAAGTAACAATGTAGTTTTGATGACTTGGTCTGCAATCTAGATAAAACTTGCGATCAGTAATTCAGATTATTTCATACTGTGCTTTCTGCTCTAGGTATTAAAAGAGTTGACAAATGATGCAAGTAGTGTAGATCATGGCAACCAAATATGCTCCAAGCTTCCTGAAGTACAATATACTTTTTGCAGGATGCAAGTGTGATTGTCCCAATTGACACTACAGTGTTGTGAGTGTGTTACCATGACATTGCTTGAATTCTATGAGTTTTATGCTCAGCGGCCAGCCTATTGTTCATATTTCTATTTCCCTTTCTTGGCTGGTCACCAGCATAATTTTTTTGGTAGCTGTAGTTCTAAGGAGTGCCTTAGCATCCAACATGTATGTCTTGGATCCCTTACTACTAGTATATCATGATGGCTTGAAGGTCATTTTTATCCAAGTGTTTAGGGTGGCATCACTACTCAAGCTGACATCTTGCTTTTATCAACACAAGTGTGGAATGTTGGGTAAGATCGTGTTACCATCAAAGGGTGAATATCTCTTGCTATTCTTGTGTTACATACTTATATGTTCAAAATTGCAGCAGGCAGGCATGTTTCCATTAATTAATGCTGCCTCCTTTTTTTGGTTGACAGGATATTGGAGGATGCGATATCCAAAAGCAAGAAATTCGTGAGGCGGTGGAGCTTCCGTTAACTCATCATGAGTTGTACAAGCAGATTGGCATTGATCCTCCAAGAGGGGTTTTGTTATATGGACCACCAGGGACAGGAAAAACCATGCTGGCGAAAGCTGTTGCCCACCATACAACTGCTGCATTTATCCGTGTAGTTGGCTCTGAGTTTGTTCAGAAGTATCTTGGGGAAGTAAGAAATAATTCGTATACTTACCATTTCTCAGTTGCCTTCAGATCTTGTATTATTTTTTACTTTTTTGTGTACGCAACAGGAGTTTAAAAGTGTTTACACTTTAATTCATGTAGACATATAGACACGACTGTGGGCAGGCTATATGTACAACATTGGATGGTTTTGATTTGCTAGTATCTGCCATGAATGAGTATTTTGATCTTAGTACTTCAGGCTTCCCTCACATTTATCCATCACACTTCAGGAGCACAATTAACCTACACAAGTGCCACTTGGCAGGCCACATCACTTGGGCCAGGACCTTTCAGTCAGTCTGTCCTAGGAGTTGACCATCTGCAGTCCTGTCAGTCAGAGAGTAACAGTCCTAGGAGTGAGCCATCTGCAGCCCTATTGCTCATTGCTACAATGCCTACAAGTCAAGTTTTGGGAGATTGTTTTTCGCCTTATAAAAGAGGATCCTTCCCACCTCATTGTTCATCAACTGGAACAGCAGTTCAGCTTACGCTTGGAGCAGCAGTAGGAGGTCTATTGGAACGGCCTGTTAGTTCAACCTGGCAGCACTTAGGGAGCCAGGTCCTCACTGTCTTCAACCAGCCTAGAGGAGTGGCCTGGATCTTGGAACAAGCCTTTAGTTTTAGTCTTTTGGCGACCAGTGGAATAAATATTCTTCCAGGGAAGGGGGTATTTGCGGTTTGTACCAATGCTTGTGTAGTGCTGATGTCCTTTAAACTTTAATGTTTTGATTCTACACACTGATGCATCCAATTGACCGCAGAAGTGGTAGTCATCTAAACCAAAAATAGATGAAGAATCAAGCATAGCCTATGTATTTGTTACTTTGGTATTAGATTCATGACTATTGGGTCTCTCCAAAGAAAGGTTTAGCGCGAAGGGCATCCCAACAAATGTGGACACAAGGTCAATGCAATAAAGATACTCCAACTAACAACTTTAGCTGCTCAAACTGCTCATAGCCACTAGCTTCTCTGGTTGCCGCCTCCTCTCAGCGTGCCTCCACCCTTCCACTCTCGTGCTGACCTTCTCCCTCTCTGTGCTTGTGCTCTCCCCTTTCTTGAGTTTTGACAGCCCTTTTTTGGGTTGTTCAGTGTCACGATCTGTGACGTATTCTGACACGTCCCAGCACTCCTGAAACCCCTGATCTGCAAAACAACCACACACAACATCAGATCTAGCAGGCTGCTCACCACCCAACCGTGACATCTACGGGATGTGATCCCGAATCAGAAGATGTCCCCTCCGAGCCACGAGCTGAGCTACTGGCACGAACTCCCAATCAGATCCAAACCAGCCTGGTGTCCCATACCACCAGGTGGCGCTGTGAAGCCCTGGATCTGCCACTGGGCCTTGGGCTACGCTAAGATGCAGGCGCGCGTCCGCGACACAATCCAGGATCAGACCTAGCACTTGGGAACGAGACTTGCTCCCAACTGCACACTGAGAACTGAACCCCCTGGGCCTCTTTTATAGACTCGGGCCCCGGCGCCAAAAATAGCGAAGACCTATAAATAGTTCGTACCCTTGCCACTCAACCCGAGAATCAAGCCTGCCTAGCTCTAAGCCTCCCCAGGCTAACCTGAGCTAGTTCTGTGTACCTAGTACACGTCAGATACGAATCCGTGCACATGACATACTCCCCCTCCTCTAAGAACTCACTCTTGAGTTCGCTAAGAAATCCGGAAATGTTCTTTGGAGGTTTTGTAATGTCTCCCATGTTGCATCCTCCTCAACACGATCCTTCCACTTAATCTTGTATTCCGTGATAGTACGATTTCGAATCTGTCTTTCACGAAATTCAAGAATACACTCAGGTTCGTGAGGAATAAAAGTTAAATCTGTAACTTCTATAATCTCATGAGGAGAAACAAGTTGATCATCTGCACCCAATACTTCTTTCAGTCTACTGACATGAAAGACTGGATGTACTTTAACATCAGGAGGCAATTCTAGTCGATATGCAACTGGTCCAATTCTTTTAATGACCTTGAATGGGCCACAGTATCTGGGGGATAATTTCGGAACCAAACCAGTACTTAGGCTCTTGGATTCCTTAGGAATTCTCAAATATACCATCGTTCCTTCAGAGAAGTCTCTAGGTGAACGATGTCTATTAGCATAAAATCTGTCCCGATCTTGGGCACTTCTAATAGACTCCTTGGCAAACTGCAACATTTCTTGCATATCTAGCAAGAAATTCTTAGCAGCATCATTTTGAATCCCTTTTAATCCAACCATAACTGGTGACTTAGGTTGAAACCCGTACATAAGCATAAAAGGACTATAACCTGTACTAGTATGCTTTGCACTGTTGTAAGCAAATTCAATCATAGGTAGATAATCTTCCCATGAAGACTGTCTCTTAGATACATATGCCCGAAGCATGTCTTCAACCAACTGGTTGACCTTTTCTGTACTGCCATCAGATTGTGCATGATCTGAGGAACTCATACTTAGAGTAGTTTCCAACTTCTCAAATACAAGTGTCCAAAAGTTACTTGTAAACTTTGAGTCCCTATCACTGACTATGTCAGATGGCAAACCATACAGCTTGAACAAGTGGTCCACAAACTCGTGAGCCAACTGAACAGCTGAAATAGTTGTTCTTGTAGGTAAGAATCTAGCCATTTTTGTCAAACGGTGGACTATGACCCAAATAGAGTCATGACCCTTGCGCGTTCGAGGCAAACCAGTAATAAAATCCATGGAAATACTTTCCCATTTATTACCTGGAATCTGTAAAGGCTGTAATAAGCCCGCGCTTCTAAGGCGTTCAGCCTTAGTAACCTGACAAACCCGGCAACCTACTACATAGTTCTCTATAAATGCACGCATCTTAGGCCAATAAAAGGTATGCTTCACAAGAGACAGAGTCCTATGTATACCTGGATGTCCCGCACTAGGAGCATCATGACACTCCCAGAGAATCTTGGATTTAAGGTCCAATACATCAGGCACACAAATCTTTTCATTCCGGAACAGCAAGCCGTTCCTAATCATCCACTGACCTCCTGCCGCCTGTATCCTAGGTGGCACAATCCCTGAGTCCTGGTCAACCATGGAATTCCCATCCTGGACTCTCTGCCAATAAGAACTGAAATGACTATCAGTTGCGTATAGCCCTCTCAAGGATTGAAATAGGTCTGAGGATATTTCCGTAAATGACAAAGCATTTACAAACTTAACTCGACTTAAGGCATCCGCCACACTATTCAACGAACCCTTACGATAACGTATTTCGAAATCAAAATCCTGCATTAACTCTGCCCATCTAGCTTTCCTTCCTCTCAATTCTGATCCATCACACACATACTTAATTGACTGGTGATCAGTCAATACAAGGAACTTTGAACCATACAAGTAGTGTCTCCAAACCTTGAGAGCATACACTACAGCATAAAGTTCCTTCTCAAGTGTGGGCCAACGATACTGTGTGTCGTCTAGCTTCTTACTCTCGAAAGCTACAGGTCTGCCCTCTTGGAATAGAGCTGCCCCAATCGCATAATCACTCGCATCGGCCTCTAAAACATAAGGCCGGATAGGATCGGGTAATGCAAGAACGGGTGCTTCCTTGATAGAAAACTTCAAGGTTTCAAAAGCCTTGTTCATTGCATCATTCCAAGGGATCGGCTGAGTAGACCTGCGTCCACGACCTTTCAATATGTTGGTTAAGGGTGCCGTGATATGTGAATAATCACGCACTGACTTCCGAAGAAATACCGTAAATCCTAGGAAAGAACGAAGTTGTTTCACAGTCTGAGGGATAGGCCATTCTAAAACCTTCTGGATACGATCCAGATCAATGCTAATACCTTCAGAAGAAATCTTGTGTCCTAAGTAAATGATCTCCTTCATAAAGAAGTCACATTTACTCATCTTGGCAAAAAGCTTATGCTGTCTTAGAACAAGTAAGAGAACCCGAAGGTGTCCTATATGATCCTCAAGCGTTTTACTATATACCAAGATATCATCTAAGAACACTACAACAAATTTGCCCAGAAAATCCCTGAACAAATCGTTCATCATCTGCTGAAAAGTAGCAGGAGCATTGGTCAAACCAAAAGGTAATACGAGGAACTCGTAATGACCATACCTAGTCCGGAATGCGGTCCTATCTATGTGTTTAGCATAGATACGGATTTGATGATAACCCGTGTGCAAATCAATCTTAGTGAAATACTTTGCTCCGGCCAAACGGTCTATCAAATCATCAGAACGAGGTAAAGGATAGCGGTTCTTAATTGTGACTTTATTTAGTCGTTTATAATCTATACACATTCTCCAGGAAGAATCTTTCTTCTTTCTCAAGAGGACAGGTGCACCCCAAGGTGATTTACTTGGGCGAATATAGCCCATATTCAGGTAATCCTGAAGCTGTAAAGCTAACTCATCCTCCTCTACCTGGCTCATCCTATAAGGTGGTACACTGATAGGTTGAGCCCCTGGGACTAAGTCTATGCGATGATCTACTGCCCGTTCTGGAGGTAAACCTTCCGGCAGTTGAGCGGGGAATACATCCTTAAAATTATCTAACAACATTCTCAATTCACGGTGTTCAAACACACTTAATTCATTCTTGTTAATTACTGAAACAACAAATGAAGAAAGTGGAATCAAAACACACTGATAGACATCATAATGAGAATTGTGTAATATATTCCGAAGCTGCATCGCAGATACAATAGGCCCCTGAGAAGGGGGGATTTGATCACACTGAATACAAAATTGGGTGTCCTTGTCTACAAAAGAAAGCGTATGCTCCGTCCATCCGATCTGAATATTGTGGGTTTTAAACCACTCTATCCCGATCAACAAGTCTACATGCTCTAGATGCATAACATAACATGTGAGAGCTCCCGTGTAGGCTTGAATCCGGATGGGAAGCGCTTCAACCTTGCGATCCCAAAACTGCTTCTCAGCTGGAAGCTGCACCTCGTAGGTGTGGTCGCTAGGTACTGTGGACAGCCCCATCTTCTGCACAAATTTGTAATTAACAAAATTGTGAGAGCTGCCCGGATCAAAGAGAATGTGAACCTGTTGGTCCCTAACTTCTCCATAAACTCGGAAAAGATCATGGGAACCAAACAACGAAGTATTAAAGGTACAATTACAAGAAAGGGGGCAGGTAATGACATTTACTGAAATACCTGTCATCGTGACTTGGTTGGCTCCCTTGGCTGCGGTACGTGGACCCGCCTGGAGCTTCGGTCCTAGCACCAATTTTTGGTTCTTCCGCTTAGGACACTCATTCTTTGTGTGGCCCCGCTCCTCGCAATAAAAACATCGGCCTTCTTTCTTGAGCCTGAGAGTGCGAAGGAAACGGGCCTTACCATTCTTGGCTGGAGTTAAGCTTTTCCTGGAGGCGTTGTCCGTAGACTTCGTCTCCGCAATACCAGTCGTATGCTGAAAGAACTTGCGTTTGTTCTTTCCACTCGTTTCGGTAACTGTGGTTGCCTTGGTACCGGCCATGGTATCATCATATATGCGCGCATATGTCATGGCCTCCTGCAATGTCGTGCACTTGTTGTTCTTTATCTGCAACTTATAGGAGTCTGGCAAACCATCCACGAAGAAACCTAACAAGGTTACTGGATCCATTTTAGTGGCCCTGGTTTGCAGATCCCTAAATCTTTGAAGATAAACTTCAAAAGTTAAATTTAATTTTGACATATCGAGGGCCTTGAGCTTGCCGACGATATCGTAGTCATCTTCCTTCTTCAGGAACTCCTTCCTGAAGATGCCCTCAAAATCTGTCCATCCACCAAAGCAAGGCTTTACCTGACATAAACCCTGCTGCAAGCTGAATCTTTTTCTCATCTGGATAGGGGTGGAATTGGAAGTGTACCTGCCACTTGTGTAACCAAGTGTCAACTACCTCCTTTGTTCTTGACTTTTGGTCACCTGGAAAAGGATCTGGAGTTATATTCGGGCCTAGCACTGAAGCCATGGCATCCACATGCGTGAGTGCCTGTACAGTGCTAGCCAGAAGAGTCAGAGTTGCTTGTATCCCCTGGAGTTGCTGTGTCAACCCCGATTGATTAGCATTGACCTGCTCGAATTTGCCATCAAGAGCAGTCGTAAACTCACTGAAGGCTTTCTTAGTTATCAGGTCGTCATAGAGACCCTGATCATCCTCTCCCACTGGAGTGTAATCTAAGTCCTGCTCTCCCATGGTGAACTCGGGATTTTGAGCATTAGACATGGCTGAAATCTGATTTGATTACAAACGGAGAGAAATAACTGACTGAAACGAAGCACAGAAGAGGATGGAGCAGAAGAAAACCGTCCCGAATGAAGCTGACGGAAGGAGATGCTGAAATCTGGCAATTCGGAAGACCCCGAGTCCTGGAGCCTCCCCGAACCCGCTAACCGGATGCGCAGGCTGCAGTAGAAGCTGTGCGGACTGCTGACGTGGCCTGTACGGCTGCTGACGCAGGCCGTACGGTGGCTGCAGGTGCTGGCGCAGCCTCTGTTCGGAGCAGCAGCAGGTACAGGAGCAGGCGGAACAGTCCGTACAGGCTGTACGGCTGTCGCTGGAGCTGTACGGACTGGTACGGAAGCTGCGGGAGCTGTGCAGGGCTGACGCAGGAAGGGCTGATGCAGGGGAGCTGATCGAAACAGGGTGCAGGCTGTACGGACGAGGCTGACTGGGCACGAAACTCGAGGTAGGGGCTCGAAACTCGAGGATGCTTGTGGTAGCCTAGCACCCAGCCCCCACCTATATAGGGTGCAGGGCTGCCTTATTTGGAAGCTAGGCTTCCAAAAAAGGCTGAGCCCCCCTCCAGCTTTGGAGGGATGCTTTTTCGAAAAAAGCACCTGAGCCCCTCCAGCTTTGGAGGGGTGCTTTTTTCGGAAAAAACACCTTCCTCCTGCGCAGGCTGCACGCAGCCCTAGGCGCAGGCTGTTCGCAGCCTGTTGCGCTGGCTGTGGACAGCCTATTGCGCTGGCTGTGGACAGCCTATTACACAGGCTGTCCCGCCTCTAGTGCCTCGCCTACAGCGCCCCTTCCTAGGCTCCGCATCCCTTCCTCCCTTGCTGTCTATTTCCTGCGCATCTCTCCTTCTTTTTCTGCTCTCTTTCTCCTCCCTCTAAACTTCTCTCCGTAGCCTTCAGAAATTTCGATTCTATCTCACTCCTCTTCTTCTTCCTTTTCCAGATATCTCTTCACCCCTTCTTCCCCAGGTAGTCAGCAAAAACGCAGCAGGAAATCTCGAATTTTAGGGCATACCTGGAAGAGAAATCCGTCAAAATTCTCGCATCAGAAGTTCCTACCTCAGGAGTTGGCTCTGATACCAACTGACACGTCCCAGCACTCCTGAAACCCCTGATCTGCAAAACAACCACACACAACATCAGATCTAGCAGGCTGCTCACCACCCAACCGTGACATCTACGGGATGTGATCCCGAATCAGAAGATGTCCCCTCCGAGCCACGAGCTGAGCTACTGGCACGAACTCCCAATCAGATCCAAACCAGCCTGGTGTCCCATACCACCAGGTGGCGCTGTGAAGCCCTGGATCTGCCACTGGGCCTTGGGCTACGCTAAGATGCAGGCGCGCGTCCGCGACACAATCCAGGATCAGACCTAGCACCTGGGAACGAGACTTGCTCCCAACTGCACACTGAGAACTGAACCCCCTGGGCCTCTTTTATAGACTCGGGCCCGGGCGCCAAAAATAGCGAAGACCTATAAATAGTTCGTACCCTTGCTACTCAACCCGAGAATCAAGCCTGCCTAGCTCTAAGCCTTCCCAGGCTAACCTGAGCTAGTTCTGTGTACCTAGTACACGTCAGATACGAATCCGTGCACATGACATATTCCTTTCTCTATTTCTAGACTTATGGATTGTTTGATGAATGGACACTTGTGGAAGGGTATGCCCTTTCGACGGGACACTTCCTATGAGGCACAACCCTTCACAAGAGACACTCTATTGAAGAGACACTCCTATTGTAATGTACCCTCTCATCAAGGGTCACACCCTTCACAAGGGGTACACACCTTTTCATGCACATACACTTTGGAGTACACACCTTTTCATGTGTGACTCTTCACTCTCTATATAAGAGAGGCCCAATTGTATGGATGACACACTACAGATACTACAGACACTCAAGCAATACAAATATTCCTTGTTCTCTGCTATTTCAGTCTCCTTTCTGTTCCTTAGCACATTTCTAAATATAGTAAATCTAGGATTTCTTACAGTGGTATCAGAGCAAATTTCGCTCCTGCCTGTAGGAAATGCCCTCCACCTTCTAGCGCCGATCTGATACATCTCTTTCCGCTAGAAGGATATCCATGCACATTGTGCATGGAAGAGATGGAGAGAATGAGCGTAAAAATTTTTAGCGCCAACCCTGCCTAAAGTCATCAATGGCCTCTCCATCTCCCACACATCATGAGTTGATGTGAATGGACACGACAAAAATCGTGTCTTTTCATGTGCTTGGGCTGTCCCAAAACCAAGGGACGCACCTTTTCCACCATCGGACACACCTTTTGATGAAGAGTTTCGACTCCTCACCCAAGGGACACCTTTTGATGAAGAGTTTTGACTCCTCACCCAAGGGACACACCCCATCGTGGAAAAAAGGACACATTTCTTCGTGTGGGGACACCCCTTTTGAAAACAGGGTCAGACCCCTTCATGAAAAGGTACACCTATTCCAAGGGTCACACCCCTTAGAATAGGCACACCTTTTGGCACCAAGCACCTTATAAAAAGGGTACCTAGAGGGGCTAAAAAGGAAAACCCAGCCCCATACCTTAGGCCTAACCCTACACTTTAATTTTTGGCAACCACCCAACCTAGGCAGCCACACACAAAAATGACGATCCACGATTGACGCTCGTACGGATTTTCGTCACGCAGGATTCGCCTCCCTTCCACGCCATACGCAGCCCCCCCCCCATCAGCCGGTTTGCTGCCCTGGGTTCCTGCCAGTCTTTCAGCACGAGATCACTGCCCTTGCTGCCGCGATTCAGCCTTGGAAGCATGCAGCCAATTTTGCCACAAGCAAGCAGGCTGCCCCTTTTTTGCCACCATACCTGCCTTTGCCCAGCAGCTGTTCTGCCCTCTATCGCAATTCAGACCAGCCTGAATCCTGCTGGCTTATCTCACCACCTTAGCCTGTGAAAAGCGCCCTTTTGCTGCCTTCCAATTCCGACCAGCAAGGCCCAGATCTGCTCCTTGCACCCCACAGGCACTTTTCCTCTGAAATCAACGCAGGAAACCCCTTTTCTGCACCACGCCTCTGCCAACGCCCCTATCTGCCTCGAAAGTCTCGCCAGGCACCTTTTTCCTGCTCACACTTCAACGTGAACCTGCAAAGATAGTAAATGGACCTCCGGACGGAGATTTTCAGGCCTTGCTATGCAACTAATTGGCTGATCTAATCTATGCCAGGTGGATTCTTTCCATTCTATTGCTAAGGATTCTCTTTCATATTGTTATTTGACGCTCATTATCAAATTACAGCAAATGAAAGCCTTCTCCCTAAAGCATGGAAACCCCTGGTAATTCACCCGTCCTTTCAAGGACACCTCAGGCATCATCTACCACACAATATCGTGTTCAGATTGCACAACCAGCCCATTTCGGAGCTTTTGCATCGTGGGTCTTCTGTGTCACGTGCCCTTCTAGTGACTTGGACCACATCCTATACCTTCTGCGTGAGGCACCTCAGTTACATTACTTCCTCAGCACAGTCCAGGTTGTGTTCCACGAGACATGTAGATACCCAGAACCCAATATTCCTCACGAGTTTGCTGTCCATCTTTGGAGAGATTTTTACTCCTCAGGTTCAGCATCTCTAGGGTACTCTCCACCTCCTTCAGCTCCCATATATCCTCCTATACAGGTTGTACCTTCCCCAAGATAGTATTTACACTCTGAAGGCACTCCTCCTGGATATCCTCCACTCCCGACAGCAGCTCCTTATCCTTTCTCAGATTCTTGGACTCTGCAACCTACCCCTGTACTTTCACGAGCAGTAACACCCATTTCGGCATCACTAATGTTACCTCAGACAAGATCTCCTTTACCAGATTTCCACGGCTGGTTCCATCCCACTTCTCTTGTCCCCTCCAACATGAGCAACCTCAGGGAGCAGCCCGATTCTTCTTCCAGGAATGGTACAAACTAGAGCGTAGGTTCATGCTTTTCTCACAGGGATCTCCGATATGTCGCAACGCTCGCGTGCAACCTCTCCGGAGATAAGCGACTCAAGTCCAAAAAAGACCCCTGAAGTCAACTTACAAGGTGAAGCACTACTTCAACTTCAAATTTCCCAGCTTCAGGATAGCATCTCCGACTTGGTCCAGAAAGTCCAACAACTCCAAGATTCTCGCAGTACCACACATATAGAGGATGACGTGATGCAACCAGACGACTATGTGGACTCATTCCCACCAGAGGTAGAAAACACTGAACTCCGTGCCCTCTACCGTTTACTCCAAGCTTCCAAAACTAAAAGACTTGACATTAAACTTTCGGAAGCCTACACTGGTCAACAAAATCGCCGAACAGTTGACCAATGGCTCGCAAAACTGCGCATGTACTTTGATATTGTTGACCTCACTGAAGGCAAAAAGATTGCCTTGGCACCCTCCCTCCTCAAGGATACAGCTTTTCTATGGTGGCAACGACGCTTAAAGGACGGCAAAAGTGTGTTAACTTGGGAACGTTTTGAACACGTGCTCTGTAAGCAGTTCATACCTGCCAATGCGGACTTCCAAGCACGTTCAAAACTTCGACAGTTGGAGCAAACAGGCTTCCTGTCTTCCTACATCTCTCAGTTCACCACATTGGTGCTGGAGATTGATGGTTTAACTGAGGATGATTGCCTTCATGCTTTCATCTCAGGCCTAAATCTCTCGTTACGCATTGATGTCCTTAAAGCAAACATCACCACCACAGCTGGCGCTATTACTTACGCAAAGCGCATTACAGATTTTCAAAACACAGGGAGGCAGAGTGCTAATCGAACACAGAACTCTACTATGGCCAAAGGTGCTCGCCCTCAAGATAACCCCAGGTTTAGAAAAAACTCGGGTAATCAAGGTCAGCGACAGTCTCAAGATCCCTACAAGTCTCAGAAATCGTATGCTGGATTCCAACAGAAGCACTCCTCCAAGGATCGCGTCTCTTCTTCTTCACAAAGTCATCACCGTTACAACCAGCAATACAACGAAACAGCTTTGACTTTATTCCTTCGACGGGAATTAACTCTCCAAAGGCTCTCCCTCACTCCCTCTCTCTGAACAAACACTAGGGCCCAGGACAAATTGTCGGGCTGGACCCCCCCGAAGGTCTTTATTACTTTCAGAAAAACTGTTACAAAAGTTCAGCAGGAAGCTATCTCGTAAGTCTCTCTTTTTTTTTTTTTTCATACGTGAAAAGAAATCCTTCTTTACAAGGGCTTCAAACCCCATTCAAATTGGCAACATGCCACTTGTCTAAAATCTAGACTAAATCCTATTACAAGCCACTTAGGGCCATTCTGGAGTCTTCAAAGCTCTCGGTCCACGAACCGCTTCCTAGGTGCTTGTCAGACTCCCCTTTCGCTTAGGAAAATAATCCTTCCTAGTACCTGCAACAATTAATTAAAACGCACCACCATGGTACCCATTAATTGTTAGCGCTTTGCATGCAAATAACACACTGTGGACTAATCCTAGTCACGGTGGGCGTCCCCACTGAACACATGTGCACATCTAAACAAATATATATACAAATAAATATATATATTTTCTCTGGTTGACCGGAGTCAACACTCTTGATTATAATTAAAGAGCTTTGACCAAGGGTCAAGGCGCCTTAATTATAGCCAAGTCTCTCCAACCGAGGTTGGCACATCTTGGTTAACCGGGTTAACCCCTCTTGGCGCATGCCAAGTCTTGTTGACCGAAGTCAACACTCTCTGACCGTAGTCAGGTTTACTTGACTAGAGTCAAGTATCTTTGACCGTAGTCAATCCTTTGACCATTAAAATGACTCTTTGATCGTAATTAACACATATAAAACTCTTTAATTATGATCAAATAAATGGTCAACTGTACTTTGACTTAGGATATTTACATTGTGGTGACATCCCCCTCGGCTTCTATTCAGTTGACCTCAACTGAAAAGCTTCCTTGTAAACATCCAAAAGCTGTGGATGATCGGATAACATGTCTTCGTCCATCCACTTGGCATCTAATGCCGTATAATTCTTGAATTTTACAAGATACCTGTAAAATTCCTTACCCTGAGGGCCTTTACGTACAGTATGGTACACAATTTGCTCTGGCTGAAGGACTTCCTCCAGCTCATCCACTTCTGGTGGATCCTCTGATACTGGTTCTGTAGGCTCTGGTCCTTGAAATTTCTTTAGAAGACTCACATGGAATGCATTGTGAATCCTCCAATGCTCTGGCAATGCTAATCTGTATGCAACGTCATTTATTCTTTCTGTAACCCTGAAAGGGCCATAGTATCTGGGAGATAACTTTGCATACACTTTCTGTTTGCCTTTAAACTTGCGGAGCCTAGCTTTTTCAAACTTTAAAAGTACCCAGTCCCCTTCCTTGAGATCCAACTGTCTCCTATGTTTATCTGCAGCCCTTTTATGTTTCTCTTGAGACCTTTCAATTGCTGTCCGGACTTGGCTGTAAGCTGTCTGGAGGTCTCTCACAAACTGATCAGCTGCAAATATTTCATCTTTAGTCCTCAATATAGGTGGCAAAATCACCTTCCCATATATGACTTCAAAAGGGGCTTTCCCTGTAGAGCTATGTACTGTATTATTGTAAGCAAACTCTACTAACGGTAGGTACTTTTCCCAGTCTGAACTTTGGTCACCCACGTAGCATTTCAGCATATCCAAAATGGTAGAATTTGCTACTTCACTTTGACCATCTGTCTGGGGATGGAAAGAAGAAGAAAAATTCAGATTCGTCCCCATGTTATCAAATAAAGCTCTCCAGAATAGACTGGTCATTCTGGGGTCTCGATCACTAACAATGGACTTAGGCATACCATGATGTTTAAAGATCTGTGCCATAAACAGCTTAGCCATATGATCTGCCTTTATGGTTTTGCGAACCGGAAGGAAATGAGCTTGCTTGCTGAATCTGTCTATGATAGTCCAAATCCCGTCATTTCCTGACTTTGATCTTGGCAAATCAAAAATAAAGTCCATTGTAATATTTTCCCATGGTGCCTGAGGCACGGGAAGAGGCATAAGTAGGCCAGGTGCCTTCTGTCTATCATACTTCATTTTCTGACACGTAAGGCATTCAGTAACGAACTGATGTATATCTTTGCGCATTCCTGGCCAAAAGAAATACTTCTCTAGTGCTAGAGTTGTTGCTGTAATTCCTCTGTGTCCAGCATAGGGAGGTGCATGGCATTCCCCCAAAATCTTTTTCCTCATCTCCTGGGTGATGCATAGGCAATCATCTTTCATTAAATACCCATCTTTCAGGGAATAGTGACTGGTGGATTGCCCTTCTTGCATCTGCTGTAAAATTTCACCAAAATCAGAATCATGAGCATATTGTTCCCTCATGCCTTCCAGGTCCTGATGATAAGCAATAGTTACATTATTGACCTGGGGTCTTCGGGACAAGGCATCTGCCACTCTGTTCCGAATTCCTGGAGTATGGACAATCTGAAAATGATACATTGACAGCATGTTTGCCCATTTCATATGCTTCTCTGAAAGCTTGGTCTGAGTCAAAAAGTATTTCAGACTTTGGTGATCTGTTTTGACAGTAAAATCTGCACCCAAAAGATAGTGTTTCCATGTATGGATAGCATGAATTACAGCCAATAACTCTTTCTCATAGATTCCTAAATATCTTTCCGCATCCCGAAGTCGTCTGCTTTCATAGGCTACTACATGACCATTCTGATGCAATGCAGCCCCAACACATTCTCCACAAGCATCGCAATCAACATCAAAAGACTGATAAAGATCCGGGACTACCAGAATAGGCTCTGTAGTCAACTTTTCCTTGAGTGTGTTGAATGCTTTCTTCTGTGATAATCCCCAGGTGAAGGCTGCGTTTTTCTTAGTGAGGTCATGTAATGGAGCTGCGATATCAGCAAAATGTCTGATAAATCTTCTGTAGTAAGAACACAACCCTAAAAAGCTTCGAACTTCATGCACAGTTTTCAGCTCTGGCCATTCTTGAATGGCACGGATCTTCGCTGGATCCATTTGTATCCCATTCTTGGATATTATATGCCCCAGATAGTGGATTTCTTCCAAGAAGAACTCACTTTTCTTGCTGTTTGCATAGAGCTGATGATTTCTCAGCTCTTGAAACACTATAGCAAGATGTTCTCTGTGGTCTTCCTCTGTCTTAGAGAAAACTAAGATATCATCAAAGAAAGTACCAGTAAAATGCCTGTACTTCCGGAAGATGCGATCCATCATTCTGTTAAATGTGGCTGGAGCATTTGTCAATCCAAAAGGCATCACTAAGTATTCATACAACCCGAATGTTGTGCGGAATGCTGTCTTATGCACATCCTGAGGCTGTATCCTCACTTGGTGGTAGCCACTCTTCAAGTCTATCCTGCTGAAAACTGAAGCTCCATTTAACTGATCCAAGACATCATCAATACGCGGAATAGGGAATCTATTCTTGATGGTCATTTTGTTCAGTGCGCGATAATCAACACACATACGGAATGAACCATCTTTCTTCTGTACTAACAGTACAGGGGAACAAAAAGGAGACGAGCTGGGCTGAATCAAGCCTTTGGACAGCAAGTCCTGTACTTGAGCCATAATCTCCTCTCTCTGAGTCGCACTGACTCTATAAGGGGGTCTGTTTGGTGGCTCACTACCAGGCATTAACTCTATCTGATGATCTTCTGGTCTCTCTGGGGGTAACTCCCCTGGCAAAACATCAGAAAAGCAATCTTTAAAGTTTACCAAAAACTGAAACTTATCTTTGTCTGCATCATTCATTTCAGCATGCATATCAGTCTCTTTTTCTTTTACAAAAACCATGTACGCAGAAATTGCAGACTTTATTGCTTTACCGCATGAAACATCAGATACAATGGGGATAGTATCCCCTTTATTCCTGGCAATTACACGCTGATTTTTCCCCCTATGTACAAATTCCAGCACTCTTTCAGGAAGAGTCAACTTCACTGCCTTGCGGTGAAACCAAGGCATCCCCAAAACTACATCATAATGTTTCAGTGGAGAAATGAAGAAGTCTTCCTGATCCACATAACTTTGAACATGTAGACGGAGTTTCCCTATCAAGGGAGTAACTGGCAGAGGGTTCCCACAAAACATTTGATCGGCATCCAAAGCCCTGCCTAACTCTTCCGTCTTTATTCCCAGCCTCAGGGCTAGATCCTCTGATATGAAATTATCAGTAGCCCCTGGATCAAATAAAATTAGCGCTTGTTGGTCTCTAACTTTACCCCATGATAGCAGCAATTCTCGTTCTTCTGGGTTCAAAGCATGACCCAGTATATCAGTAATACCCCCCGCCATTGGCTTTTGCGGTCCTCGTGGCTTCTCTGCCTCTTTTCCCTTCGATGATGAAGGCTTTTCTGGGCACTGGGCAGCCACATGCCCCTCTTTACCGCACCTGAAGCATTTCCCATCTCTACGGAATTCCGCTATCTGTTCAGGGGTAAATATAGATTTGCCCTTATAGGTCTTTGAGAACTGAGTACCCCTCGGCTTCTGAGGTTGAAACCCTTTCTTTTCAGCCTTAGGGGACTCTTTCTTTTCTGATTTTATAAAATCAGATTTCTTTTTATCAGCACGTCCTGCATGCAAGGATGGCACTGTAGATGGATCTTGTAGCGGTACAAGACTCGCTACTGAGGCTGAATGCATAAGATCTTGAATATTCTTTGCCCCCAAAGCATTCACTACTGCCTGAATTCTTGGAGTGAGACCTGCTCTGTACTTCCTCATCTGGGTACCTTTGGAGATCTTTTTGAACGGTGCAACCTGCAAATAAGCATCCCAGAATTTTTGGTTGTACCCATCCACTGTATCTCCTGCATCCATGTGCAAGCTGTCCCAGTCTTGAAGAACATGGTCTCTGAACTGTTTAGGCATGAACTGCTGGTAGAAGGCTTTCTTGAAGCCCTTCCACTTTCTTGGGGCTGACCCATCTGTAGTCAGTGCACTCCACCATGCACTAGCCGTTGCTGTTAAGTGTAAGCTGACCATTCTTAATTTGGAGGATTCTGAAAATTTCTCTGTACCAAATGCAGCATCAAACTGTCTGATAAACTGCAATGCTTTGTCTGTATGACCATACTGTCCATTGTAGGTCATAAACTTGACAGATTTTCCTCCCTCTTTAAATTCCCTGGTCGCTTTGGAAGACTTTCTCTTCCCAGACTTCTCGTGTTTCCTTCTTTTCCTAGATGGTTTATCTGATAAGGAAGAAGAAGACACAGAAGTCGAACTCGAGGTAGACGGTGATGGACTAGGAGATCGGTGACGATGCCTCGATCTCTTTTTACTATGGGACCGTCTCCTATGAGATCTATGAGATCTCTCTCTCTCAGACTGTACACGAGAGTGTGCCTCTGGCATTGGCACGTCATATACTGGATTAGGCATAGCCTCTGCTGGAAACAAATGCTGAGCCCTGGGATCCCTTTTAAGATTTTCCAGCTCTTGTATACGAGTGCGTACCATTTGTTCAAATTCTTGTTGAGTTTGTGGCGCATTCCTCTATCTTGGATGCACATCCCTATCTTGAGAATCCCACTGGATAGGTGATTGATCCATATTCTGAGATCTGCAGATTTTCTCACACTGTGCAAGTAATTAATGCACACTACCTTTGCTTTTCCAACAGAAAAAAGTACCTCAACAAGAGGTGTTTTGCATTCACAATCTATGCCAGTACGGGCTGTCAGTTCAAAGCATGTACCCACACAGTTGCCAAAGCATCATCAACTATGTTGCCCTTTTCTGGCTGCTGCAGATGGCTTCAAAAGGCATCTGTTTTTCCCTGCTTTTTACTGTTCAAAGGCATGCATTCTCCTTTTTCTGCAAATCTCTGTTTTCTCTGCTTTTCTCTGGTTTTCTGCTACTTTTCTGACAGTAAAAGCCTGACAGGCAAGAGAAAATTGATAGCCAAAACTGTCTCTGCAACTGTCTTTTTTTTTTTTTTTGAAAGAACAGTAACCAGATGGAGTAACTGCTAGTTAATCTAACCAGACTAACTGGTTCTGGTTACACCAACCAAACTGATCTGGTTAGGCCAGATTAACTGGACCAAAGTTGAACTAGCTAGATACTGGTTCAACTAACCAGAGTTAACTGACTGCAGTTAACTTAACCAGGATTTCACTAACCACGGGTCAACCAACCAGGGTTTAACTGTACCAGGGTTAACTTAACCACTGGTCTGCCAGGCTGGCTGCCACGTGTCAGTGCCATGTCAGCATCTGAGCTGTCTGCCACCTGTACTGCGCCACGTCAGCGCCACGTGTCACTGCCACGTCATCTGGTGCACTGTGTACCTGCTGGCTGCCACGTCAGCATCACGTCAGCGCCACGTGTCAGATCTGCCACGTCAACGCCTGCCCAAACCTTGGTCGTGGGTTAATCGTCGTCGGGCGTCGCGGTTTTTGTGTCTCTAGAGAGGCGATGATCGTCCGTCAGCGAGCGAACCAGCTAACCGATGCGTGAAGGTATCGCTGTCCCACCCGAGGCGTCACGCAATTGTTTGGACAAATATCTCTCCAAGGAATGACTGAAGCCCACGCCCCCGACTCCTCGTTTAGCTTACCAACTGAAGGACCGTATGAACCTTCGTACTTTGCCTGGTCACCGTCCTGCGTATAGCCTCCGTCGGTGCATCCAAGGGTAGATGGTCAGCAATCATTTGAAAACTAAAACTTGAGAGCCAGAATCTCGTTGTCCACTGTTTGGACGGAATTTGCAACAGGCAAAATAGAACATTTAAAGGTCCGATAATCTTCTGATTACCCAACCAAACACCCTTCAGCCTTTCTTGGATCGTCACCACCTGAAAAGATGGCGAATCCCAGGCTCTGATACCAATACAACCAGCAATACAACGAAACAGCTTTGACTTTATTCCTTCGACGGGAATTAACTCTCCAAAGGCTCTCCCTCACTCCCTCTCTCTGAACAAACACTAGGGCCCAGGACAAATTGTCGGGCTGGACCCCCCCGAAGGTCTTTATTACTTTCAGAAAAACTGTTACAAAAGTTCAGCAGGAAGCTGTCTCGTAAGTCTCTCTTTTTTTTTTTTTTCATACGTGAAAAGAAATCCTTCTTTACAAGGGCTTCAAACCCCATTCAAATTGGCAACATGCCACTTGTCTAAAATCTAGACTAAATCCTATTACAAGCCACTTAGGGCCATTCTGGAGTCTTCAAAGCTCTCGGTCCACGAACCGCTTCCTAGGTGCTTGTCAGACTCCCCTTTCGCTTAGGAAAATAATCCTTCCTAGTACCTGCAACAATTAATTAAAACGCACCACCATGGTACCCATTAATTGTTAGCGCTTTGCATGCAAATAACACACTGTGGACTAATCCTAGTCACGGTGGGCGTCCCCACTGAACACATGTGCACATCTAAACAAATATATATACAAATAAATATATATGTTTTCTCTGGTTGACCGGAGTCAACACTCTTGATTATAATTAAAGAGCTTTGACCAAGGGTCAAGGCGCCTTAATTATAGCCAAGTCTCTCCAACCGAGGTTGGCACATCTTGGTTAACCGGGTTAACCCCTCTTGGCGCATGCCAAGTCTTGTTGACCGAAGTCAACACTCTCTGACCGTAGTCAGGTTTACTTGACTAGAGTCAAGTATCTTTGACCGTAGTCAATCCTTTGACCATTAAAATGACTCTTTGACCGTAATTAACACATATAAAACTCTTTAATTATGATCAAATAAATGGTCAACTGTACTTTGACTTAGGATATTTACATTGTGGTGACAACCGTCATCCCCAACATAAAGGTGTGGCCACTGACAATAAGAACAACCCCAGCACAAAAGGACTTTGTACCATCTGTACAGGCGACCATAGATGGTTCGATTATCCCAAGCGACCAAAGCAAAATTTCAATATGCAACCTAGCACTTCCCAAACAGAAGATCCTACCCCAGCACAAGACAAGAAAGGCAAAGCTGTTCGAATGGCAAATATTATCCACCTGAGCCTTGCTAGCAACCCCGAACCTTCCGTGGCCACTCAAGTACTTTGTGTTAAAGGATCGATTCGTGGAACAACGGTCATTATCCTCATCGACAGTGGCTGCTCTCATAACTTCCTAGCTAGTTCTATGGTCGACAAACTTCGATTGACCACCAGTCCTAGTCTCATGGACTATCAGATTGAACTCGCAAATGGAACTACCTTCTTGTGCAACACCAGAGTCAAAAACTTGTCTTTTCGCATCCAACATTATACGGACAAGTTGAACTTCGACATCATGCCTCTTTCTCGGTACGATGTCATACTTGGACAACAGTGGCTCTACGACTATGATCCATCAATTAGTTTTCGCAGCCATACTATCCAGTTTGTCCACCAGGGAAAACTTATTGAGCTAACTGGTTCTAGGGACTCTCCTTCAACCCCAGTTGCCTCTGCCCTACAAGTAAAGAAGTGGGTTCGTAAACGTCAAGTAAAGACTTCACTTCCGTTGGTTACGGCAGTAGAGGAGACACCAACAAAGGATCCTCCTGAATACCTCAACCAACCTTTTTTTCAGCCCTACCTGGATATTTTTCCATGGAATTGCCAAAGCAGTTACCACCTCGATGACCAGTGGATCACCCAATCGAACTTATTCCCGACAGTAATCCATCGTCGAAACCTCCTTATCGGGTTTCTTACACTCAAAATGAAGAAATCCAAAGACAGGTGACCGAACTACTCGACAAAGGTCACATTTGGCCCAGTCGCAGCCCTTTCGGATCTCCTGTACTACTTGTGGAAAAAAAGAATAAGTCAATGCGCCTCTGCATCGACTACCGAGCCCTCAATAAGCTCACTAAAAAAAACTAGTATCCATTGCCTCGCATCGATGACCTCTTCGATCAACTTCTACACGCAACACAATTCTCAAATATTGATCTTTGTTCAGGTTATCATCAAATTCGCATACAAGAAGGCGATGAGTACAAGACAGCTTTTCAAACAAAGTATGGACACTATGAATGTTTGGTCATGCCTTTTGGGTTAAACAATGCCCCAGCCACATTCATGACACTAATGAACGACATCTTCAGGCCTTTCCTTGATAAGTTTGTCATCGTTTACCTCGATGACATCCTCGTTTTCAGCAGATCCCTACATGAGCACAAACAACATCTTCACCAAGTTTTTGTAGTTCTCCGCGCAAATTCTCTCTACATCAACATTGAGAAGAGTGAGTTCTTCAGGACCCAACTCGAATATTTGGGACATGTTATTTCAGCTCAAGGCATCTCTGTGGATCCCAAGAAGGTTGAGAGTATAGTTTCCAACAACTCAAGCAAGCACTCACTACCACACCAGTTATGGCTATTGCTGACCCAAACCTTCCATTTGAGGTCATGACTGACGCTTCCGACATCGCTACAAGAGCAGTCTTGATGCAAGAAGGTAGAGTTATTGCTTTTGACAGCCATAAACATTCTGATATCCAAACCCGATACCCGGTTTATGATAAGGAGTTTCTTGCCGTCGTACATGCTTATCGCTCTTGGAAACATTATCTCATGGGAGCCAACTCGGTGGTTAAGGCAGACCATCACTCTCTAAAGTATATCTTTACTCAGCCAGTCATGAACGCTCGACAAGCACGCTGGGTTGAGTTTCTGGCCAACTTTCACATGACCATTGAGTACATTCGAGGACTACGCAATGTAGTTGCAGATGCTCTCAGCAGGTTAACTCTAGCATCAGCTATGGTAATCTCTACATTATCTGTAGATGTTCCGAATTCATTCAAAGGGAAGTATTTCAATGATAAAGACTTCGGCACAGCAGTACAAATTCTTTCAAAAGATCAACCTTCGACTTCCGAACAGAAGATTTTCTCATCCTATTCTTATACGGACGACCTTCTGTATTATCAAGATCGCGTCTGTGTACCACATGACAAGGATGTTCGACGTCTTTTGTTAAAAGAGCATCATCTAGTTTCTTATGCTGCCCATCCAAGCATCAACAAGACTTATAGGTTACTCAGTGCAACATACTACTGGCCTCAGATGAAAAGCGACGTCATCAAAATGGTTACATCTTGCTTATCTTGTCAACAAATGAAAGCAAGCCGACGACTTCCAGCAGGACTTCTTCAGCCTCTTCCAGTTCAACTGAAAGGTGGGAAAGTATTTCCATGGATTTCATTACAATACTACCACGATCCTCCAGAGGTAATACTCAGATTATGGTAATTGTTGATTGATTGTCCAAAATGGCCCACTTTGTTGCTTGCAAAAGCAGTGCACAGACTCCGGACATCGCCAAACTCTTCATACAACACATCTTTTGACACCATGGATTGCCCAAGAATATCATATCCGACAGAGATCCTAAGTTTACCAGTCACTTTTGGATTTCACTGTTCGAATCTTTGGGTACAACTCTACTGTTCAGTTCAGCCTACCACCTAGAATCAGATGGCCAGACTGAAAGAGTCAACCAAGTTCTGGAAGAAATGCTTCGACATTATATTTAGTCATGCCTAGCAGCTTGGGAAGAGTATCTACCACTCCTTGAGTTTGCTTATAATAACTCTTTCCATAGTGCCATCAACATGACTCCATTCCAAGCAGCTTATGGACACACTCCGATTGTACCAACGAATTTTGTACTTCAACATCGAGTGGCCCTAGCTGATCAACTGGTTCAAGGAATGCAAGACATTCTACTCCAAGTCAGGGATCATATGCGAAAAGCGCAAGAGCGGTATCAACGGTCTGCCAACAAACATAGACGTTACCTAGAATTTGACACTGGTGACATGGTGCTATTATTTGTAGCCCCACATTGCTATAAGACGGTTAAGTCTGTGTTTCCTAAGTTGCGATACTATGGACCTTTCCGGATCGTCAAGAAAAATTCACCTTTAAGTTACAAATTGGAATTACCACCATCATGGGGTAAAATCCATCCGACATTTCATATTTCTTGGCTAAAGACGTACATTCCAGGCGATGAAGCAGTTCCTCCTGCAGGTGATTATGTCCCAGAAATCGAAGACGATTATGTTCTCCTTATTCCTGAGCGTATTCTGGACCATCGACAGCGAGAGACTCGACATGGACTTATTATGGAATTCCTTGTTCTTTGGCGAGATCTGGACGACTCCGATGCTACTTGGCAATCTGATGAAGACTTACAGCAGTACCCTGACATTTTACAACAGTATTTTCAGAATTTACCGTGATATTTTCTACATCAGTTCATTATCTCCACTAGGGTCTTATTTTGAGTGGGAGGGGATGTCACGATTTGTGACGTATTCCTTTCTCTATTTCTAGACTTATGGATTGTTTGATGAATGGACACTTGTGGAAGGGTATGCCCTTTCGACGGGACACTTCCTATGAGGCACAACCCTTCACAAGAGACACTCTATTGAAGAGACACTCCTATTGTAATGTACCCTCTCATCAAGGGTTACACCATACACTTTGGAGTACACACCTTTTCATGTGTGACTCTTCACTCTCTATATAAGAGAGGCCCAATTGTATGGATGACACACTACAGATACTATAGACACTCAAGCAATACAAATATTCCTTGTTCTCTGCTATTTCAGTCTCCTTTCTGTTCCTTAGCACATTTCTAAATATAGTAAATCTAGGATTTCTTACATTCAGCCCCCTAGCTGCTCAAACTGCTCATAGCCACTAGCTTCTCTGGTTGTCACCTCCTCTCAGCTTGCCTCCACCCTTCCACTCTCATGCTGACCTTCTCCCTCTCTGTGCTTGTGCTCGCCCCTTTCTTGAGTTGTGACGGCCCTTTTTGGGTTGTTCATCCCCCCGTTTCTCCCCTGTTTCTGTGTGCTTCTTCTCCTTCCACCCCTCTTTCAAGACCAGGGTTTCAGCCACCCCCTCCTTCCACACCCACTCTTCCCTTGGTGCCGGCTCTTTGCCCCTTCTATGCCACCTTGGGCCTGTATGATAGCAGGTGGCCTATTTTGGGGCTCTGTCAAAGGCTGTGTCATACCTGGTATTCACCCCCCATTTGGGCCCTTTCGGGGTGGCCTTGCTTAGCACCCCCGGGTCTCCTTACTACCATTTGGCATTGGAACTATTGTGGGTTCTTTTTTATCCCATGCCTGCCTGGTGGGATTGGCTTTTCCCTGTGCATTCCTCTCGCCCCTGTTTGGTTTAGTCTTTGTACTTGCTGAGCCCTTTTGGTCTATTGGGCCTCGTCCTCCCTCTTCCTTTTGGGATCGGTCTCCCTTCCCTTCTTGATTTTTTTGTCTTCTCTCCCATCCTTTCCCTTTTACCTCTTGCACCTTTCCTTTCTGGGCTTCTTCGACGCTAATAGGTGAATTTGTTTTTACTGAAGGAGTGGAATCCAGAAGGTGGCCACTTTGGTCTAGCAAGAGGAGCTCATTACCGCCATCAGGATGTCCCTCTCCCTTGAGGACAGGCAACATCATGAGCAACGTCTACAAGCTCTTTAGGATCGTGTAGTGGTGGCAGGTGCGACACATTCTTTCCGTCATGACCAATTTGACACTAGGTCAAGCATGAGTACAAGTTAGTTTGGCAAAGGATAGGACTACATTCAAGTGCTTATCATTATTAGAGAGGGTTCTTCTTTTATGACAGAGACCCACTCAGCTCCTGCTATCATCAAGTCTAGTTTATCTAGAACCATGGGTTTATCATGGACAAGTCCAAGCATTATGTGGTTCCTTGTGGTTTCCTGGACTGTCCAAGGATATATGGACCTTCTATCCTTTATCACATTGTCCTAGAGGCCCCATTGATGGTTGGAGATCCCCACACTCAAATTTACGCCTAGTAGAGGACTCGGTCTCCCTAGTCATTTTGGAGACTTTGAGTGGAGGAGAGCTAGGTCAGATGGCAGGGCTGAGGCTCACCACGATTGTGTCTACGATGGGGGGTTTTAGGCTGTTGATGGCAAATATTGCATGAAGTATTTCGGATTCAAACAGGTGCCAATATACTTGAGAGAGGTAGGAAGGATTTCTAGATTACAAGTGGTATCGACACGTGTCTACCATTTTGCATGTGTTCATAAAGGCATTGTACTACTGATTTTCAAAAGCTTTCCATGACAAAAAATTTTGACCATTGCCTTTCAAAGTGGCTAATTAGCTACCTCCAATTTCCCGCCATCATACTCGGTGTTTGCCATAAATCATGAATGAGTCACTAGCTATATCCTGTTAACTGATGCTATGATCAGACAAGGTGATGTAAAGTCATCTTTCTGCTGTTTGGTCTGCAAAGACGCTTCAACACAACCCGAGGGCTGGTGATATGGCAGCAAACAATGCCTGGAAAAACAGCAGCTGCAAGAGACTAGTCCTTTGTCTCCACTCGAAAGCTGGATCATGATGTCCATCAACAGGTCTCAAAGCTACGCCTACGATCAACTTGTGTAAATAAGCGTCTACCTTATCATATCCCAATTGTACTCGCTTGATAGAAGTCATATTAAGTTCAAACTGATTATAAATTTGTTGAGCAGCAAGAGAATCAAAAGCATCACTAAAATTTCTGTGGCGGGCGAGTGTACATGGTTTATGATTCTACGCAGTGGCACACGGCTTACAGGATGCAGTGTTGCATTTTACCGCCCATCATTCTTACCCCTGCTCAGCTGAATTTCAGTTTCCAACATAAATGGCTTCGTGAAGCTCTTCTGATAGACAGACTCTGCAAAATGTTATCATTGAAGAAGTTTGAATGCTTCAAATTGAACATCATGAATGATTGCTTCCAGTGTTGTGAGTTCCATATGGCCATGCTCCGCTGGTCAGAGTGAGGCACCTGATTTTGGACTTTAGTTGATCATAATCTAGAGCTTTTAGTGAACTGGTGCTCAATCTAGACAAGTGTATCTTGTTCTTATTTACATTGCTCGCTGGGTCTGGGAAGCCTAGTCTAGAACTTGCCTGATGACCTCATACTAGCTAGCTCTAACACTTGACTTACCTCCGTGAAGAGATTTGGACTACTTTTTGATTAGCCTTCTCCTTTAGTGCTAGCATTCAGTTGTAGCTTGAATGAAGAGATTTGGACTACTTTTTGATTAGCCTTCTCCTTTAGTGCTAGCCTTCGTCATGGCTGAGTTTGCCCTTCACCTCCGGAGTGCCGATAGAAACTCAGTACGAAGACTTTGTATAAATGGATGCTCAAGTATGTGTGGGTGTGTGGATCTGTATGTGTGAGAGCATACTTTTATACTATGGTCTACACCAGTAGCTAGTCCCTGCTATGCATGATGGAGTTTATGGTTTTCAATCTTATGAGTGACTCTCGTGAGATTGAAACTGCACTATGTTGTGTTTTTAGAGGATGAGTTTGGGAATGTTCCTGGATTCATCTAGGTATATTACCTCCGTGACATTTTTAGCCTTGCTTGAAAATGTGAGTTGGCCACTTGAACTCTTGATGACACTATGGCTTGAGTTTTGAGTCTGTGCGACAGGTGTTTTTTATCGATTTTGTTATCTTAGTTTTACTTTGATGCTCTTTTCACTCTATCAAGTCCTTCAATTTTTCTGATGAGCCTGTTGTATTTCTAAAACAGGGTCCTCGGATGGTGAGAGATGTTTTCCGCCTTGCAAAAGAGAACGCCCCATCCATTATATTTATTGATGAAATTGATGCGATTGCCACAGCTCGTTTTGATGCACAAACAGGTGCTGACAGAGAAGTTCAGCGTATTTTAATGGAGCTGTTGAATCAGGTATTTGAATTATTGTGAGACAGTATAAATTCACTATTTTTTTTCAATCATGTTGTATAGAAGTTAATGGGACCTGCCATTTATTACATCTATATAGTTAGTGCATAGGAATGAAACACTTTTCTGGTAAATAAATATGCATGAAGAGTTCAAGTCTGTTTGATCTGGCTCACAGAATTTAACTCTGTTCTGTGCAGATGGATGGATTTGATCAGACTGTCAATGTAAAAGTAATAATGGCAACAAACCGTGCCGACACATTGGATCCTGCCCTTATTCGTCCTGGAAGGCTGGATAGGAAGATAGAATTTCCATTGCCAGACCGACGGCAGAAACGGCTTGTATTTCAGGTTTGTATTTTTTCTCAGATATTTCGTTTCAGCGACTCTTCAAGAGCATGGCATGAGAGTTGATATCTCTTGTCCTATGTGAATAAAGAGGTGTTTCCAGCTTAACTGAATCTGACCTTTATATGTTTGCCATCCCTACGTGATGTATAATGTAGGTCTGTACTGCTAAAATGAATCTCAGTGATGAGGTGGATCTTGAAGACTATGTTTCTCGACCTGACAAAATTAGCGCTGCAGAGGTACGTGTTTGGAATCTTTTGGTGCCCAATGATTGAAATGAGGAAGTAGTGGTATTGCTAACCTTGGTTTTCTAAAGGAACACCCTTTTGTTCAATTTATTGTGTTTCTATTAGAGCAGAAGCCTGTTTAATGAGCTGTATTTTCTTTCCTCAGTCTCTCACTACATTCCCAATACTGGCTTTGTAAACAAAGTTTCCAGTGTCTCACGCTGCATGGCTTTTAAAGATTGAAGGTTTGTCCACTCCAACTCAGAATCCTCAACTACCATAGAGTGGATGAAAGCGACTTTCATGATATCCTCATCTCTGTTTCTTGAAAGAGAATAGGTGGTGTTATCCATATGCAAGTGAATTGGTGCATCCAAAACATAGGCTGATACCAATATAATAACTTAATTTTCTTCTAGAAATGCAGTTTATTTGTGTCCCAATGACTACGTAGCATTGAGGGTATCTGACCATCTATTCTTGATGAATCCAGACAAAGCCAGCCGCTAACCTCTGTTTTTTGTTGAGGTCTCCAGCTGTACTCCTCTGTCCATTACATCTTAGGTTGGTTGTGTCTGCTAGATGAAACCATAAAAAATGTACCAGGAGAAAGGCTGGGCTTTCTGTAGACCTGCTTAATAGCAGTTATTCGTGTTTTACAAATTCGTCCACCCAAGGAAAATCTAAATGTGTTGATTCTATTCCCTCTTGGTCTAGCATACCCAAAATTATTTAATGGGTCATCATGTATTAAATGCTTACTCCTTTATTCCAACTGAGTAGCAGAGGGGTATCTTCACCTCTGAGAAGCATGGTGGATATTTCAAGTTCTGAAAGTGGAGAAAGGGACTTGGTGTTTCCAGTTATGGGTCCAACAAACACCAGTTATGGGTCCAACGTGCTTTCCTTTGGAGGGTGAAAGTGTTGTTGAGGATGCTCTGGTGTGAGACAGAATTTGTTTGTTGGTCGTGAATGAAATTGGGAGCAGTGCAACGTCTGACCTTGTACATTCAATTGATTCTAAAAGGGGAAACAATCCTTGATTGTTGATTGCTTGTGCTCTCCTGAAGACTCTGTGTCATGTCATTGAGTCCTAATGCTATGGGTGAGCTAGACCTAGGTTCACATGATCCCCTCTCACAGTCTAAAGAATTTGCAGTAGAAGGGGAGGAGATGGTGCAGCAAGGAGGGAGGAAATACTAGCCTAGGGGCAGCAGCAGCAGATTGAGGAATGGGGAGAGTGCCTCTTGAATACTATTTCCCTCTGACGGCTCACCTTGTCTTTAAGCTCAGCACTGGCATCTTCTCTAGGTCGTTTCTGAAAAACTCATTTTTCTTGGGTTAAGTCATCTACAAACGGTTTTGTACATTCTACACCTTTGTCCATGGTTATGAAACCTGATGCTGTTGTTTCTTTATATGCTGTCTGCTCCTTGAAAACAAATTTTTCGTTCTGTCCATTGCAGATAACAGCTATCTGCCAGGAGGCGGGGATGCATGCTGTTCGCAAGAATCGTTACGTGATCCTTCCAAAAGATTTCGAGAAGGGTTACAGATCCAATGTGAAGAAGTCTGATACAGATTTTGAATTTTACAAATAGAAAGGCCTTGTTTTATGTAGCAAGGTTGAAGAACAGTTTCCTGAGTCAAGATGATTTGTTATGTACTTGCCATCTGGAACAATATATATAAATATAGCTGCTATTTTGAAAATGGACATTGTGAGATAGTAATCTCTCTCTCTCTCTCTCTCTCCCCACCCCCCCGTCCCTTCCCTTCCTAATGTACACAAATGCGCGGGCCTACATGCAGACCCACACGCATGTGAGTATGACTATGTTTTAGAGTTCGTTGCTCAGCAGTTAGGAGAATAACCTTGAAGCAAACCAATCTACATGAAAATAGAGAAGCTTTGATCATATGGATTTGATGCTTTATTTCCAAATTTTTATTCTGACGGAGAGTTTTCAAAGAACTATATAGAGCTGGAGATTGCTAGGTTTTTGCTAAGTTAGTTGGTTGCCTTCTATGATCAAGTTTAATAGAGTAGAATGGTTTCATGCATCGTTTTTCAACATTGTATGTCTATCATTGAGCTGTCTTTTCTTCTGTCATGTAGTACTTGTTTATTGGATTAATTTTATTTTATTTCTACAGTTTCAAGTACTAATGATTTTTCATTACTGGATTAGATTATGTTTGCCCAATATATACGTTTTTTATTGCAGATCTCAAACGAGATAAGAGTGGGTTTAAATTATTTGTAGAAAAGTGGGCCAAATTATATTTTATTATCTTATAGCATGTGCGTACACCTAGTCCTTTGCAAAGTTTTGATTCTTGTTGTCTAGATAGGTTATTTCAATCCCGATACGAAAAAAACACAACACACTATGGAGAAAAATACGCTTTATATTGAAAATAAAATAAAAACCTAAGGTTACATACAATGATGAAAAAAAGGGTGACATCATCTACATGTTAAACTAGGTTTGGTTTTGGAAAAGAAGCGTTCTAGTGGGCTTTTATATATTTGGTGGTACTTGTAAATAGGAAAGGGGAATGGGAGTGGTTTGTGTAAGGTTCTAATGGTGAGATTAGAAAGCCTTTCCCAAAAGGAACCCATTCACCTTCTAAACTGTAGCACTTGCTTGTAATGTGGATTCACAAGCTCACACTTACTAATCAAAACTTTAAAGAATGTGACTCATGATCCTCATCCACACCCACGCTTAGATAAGTACCATGCTTGTGTTTTTGCACTCATCTCCTAAGCCCGATTGCTACTCTAAAGAATGAAGAATTGACAGCAAAGCTCACGCACTAATTGGTAGTTGGATTTTCACGGTGGGCCATCATTGTTAGGACACTTCTCTGATGGTGACAAGACTTGTCCAGATTTGGGATCATTTTTCCCAGGCTTTCATCCAAGTAGTCCATTCACTAGGGAGGAGTTAGTTGTTCATAGTTGTATGAGGGTGTCACCCTTGGTATGGTATGATGACACTCTCAAGGGTTGTCTAGTATTAGTGATTGGTTCAGTGGAGGTTAAGAGATCACAGATGATATCATCACTTGTAGATATGGACTGCTTCCTTGGACTCCTAATCATGAGAGCTATTTCTTAGGCTTGGAGAGAGACCCTTATTGATCCTCACAACCCTTAGACTAGTGATTTCGGATGGTCTGGGTGTTTCAACAAGTAGGACACATGTTTAGGAGAAGGACGAGCACTAGCACCTTTCTCATACTTTACCTCAGACACCTCAGTTGTTGGATCAACATGTTTTACATTGGTAGGGGATCACGTTTATAGGATTCTTGGGGAGTATTTGGTCATTAGGTCCACCCCATAGATACTAGATTCAACTGCGAGCCACCCATCTATCTACCCACACTTGTTCAGTACTAGCAAGCACATGCAATTTTAGAGCATCACCTATTGAGTTTTGGGTCTCATTTTTGGGGGATTAATAAGTTTCTTTGGCTAACTATTCATAGACGTATTCTAGTTGGCTCTTGGTTTCAGCAGATGGGCAAGTCCTCATTATGTATGAGATGCCTACTTGGAGAGGAACAAGCAATGTTTGTGGAATTTCCATATTGTCAAGGGTGGTTGGACAGGTGTTTATAGATTAGTCTCATTTGAGTCCTTCACTCTAATGCAGGGAGTAGCTCTTTGGGGCAGAGGGTTTGGTGCCTTTGCTCTATATGAGTCAGAGGCACTTGACAATGCCTTCTTCACACACTAGTGTTATGGATGTGGCCCTTCAAATTTGAGCACCATTGAGCCTCAAGATTTGTTCTTACTTCCCATCTTGACTTACGATCCTCAGTATTCTTCATAGGGCGAGCTTAGCTTGGGAGAAGGCTACTAAGGAGAATGATCATGATCAATTTAGATATTACTCACAAGATCTTTGTGTTCTAGGCTTTAGCCATAGCCAGCTCAGCCCAACTATTAACAAATCACCCTTTTGCCAAGATATGTTGAATTTCCACACTTTGAAGGTCTTTGTTAACGGTCACCACTTTTGGACAAAACTACTTCTAGAGTCTAGAGCTATTTGCTGACATTAACAATCCTTTTGCCTCTTCCTAATGTTTTGGGTTATACCAAAACAAATTCAGTGTGGGTATCCATAGTACATATGAATGGGGAAGGCTAATTAAAATTGGAAATCATGTTTTGTCAGCCTTTTCTTTATAGCTAGTAGACAAAGATGGGACTTGACACTAAGGAAAGATTGAAGCCTTGAATTGCAATTTTGATTTCAGTCTAGTAGGCAAGGGTCATGAGTCTATATAATTATTCACTCCAAAGGTTGGGTTTTGTCCTAAGATCCAAGTTGGCTGAATGAGTCCCATCCAATTGAATGGCCATTTGTATCTCATTGGAATAGCAGATAAAGAGGGAAGGGGGGTTCCCCCCTACTTATTTGTCATGTGTTCCAATATATTTTGAAATTGATTAATCACCCAAATTCTAAGGATTCATGGGAGCAATATTGCATAGCAGGGTCACGCATAGCTCTTGCCTCTCCCTATGATTAGATCGTGTGTGAAAAGGCACATAAATTTAAGGAAATAAAATTATTAAAGAGAAAGCATCATGGTAAAACCTTTCACACCTCATTCAAAGCAATCAGAAATGGAGATTGAAAGTGACCATAATCTCGAATATGTGTCTTGGTTATAGTGCATTGTCTAATTATCTGGCCTTTGCATTGTGCACAGCTAGAGGGTATCCTTTCATGAAGATGTAGGGCTTGTGTGTGTGGATACTCTTTGAAATTCAATAAAGTCGAGGTCACTACAAAAACAAAGCATCACCACATTAGCACCTCAATTGTAAAACAAAAAATGACAGTGAAAATATACTAGGGCATCCCAATTCAGTTATCATAGAATTATAAAATCCATACATCATGCAAGTAGAAAAAAAAATCACAGTCTTTTGCTAAAAATACCATAAACATCAAAACAAGTGGTTATGCAAATCTATCCAGCTAAATGGCCATAAAGCATCAAAAAAATATATGGAATTTTCAACATTGAAAAAACATTAATATAAGAATTTTGAAGATCCTCTAATATAATGACACTTTTATTGATTGTTAGGGTATAAACTTTTCTTTGAGGATTTGAGCAATTTTAGTACTTCTCATGCCCAAGGTAGCAAGGTCTCATGTAGGATCACCTCCTGTCCAATTCGACACACTTGTGTCCTTGAGAGAGCATTGAATCTCCTAATTCAAGCATTAAATTAGCTTGGAGATATATGTGGCAAAAGAATGCATGATCATTAGCTTGAAGATATGGTAAAAGGTGAGTGTACATAAGTCCAAACGGGAGAAAACCTGGTAGGACGCTTGATCAAACCATGCCCTGCAACCCTACCAAGTTTTATTCCATTTGGGTCATCTAAATGGGCCAAAATCGGTAGGATTCTTGGCCATGCTATAACCTAGACTTTTACCAAGCTTGGTCCCATTTCAGTTAATATAGTCCAACATCCCAATGATGCACCCTTGTTTGGTCCCTAGGTAGGTATAAGATTTAAAAATAGCAACATCCATTTTAAAATGATGACATCCATAAGAAGTTAATGTGCAAAGGTCTAAATGGGACTAAGTTTGGTACAATTCTTGAAAAAGCTTGAGGTCCACCAAGTTTGGTCGTCTAAAGTGAAATGCAAGATCATATAAAACTACCTCGTTCTTTAAAACATTCATTAAACCGTTGAATTAAGTGTCTAAAACAAGTAAACATAGTGTCCAAGTAGATGTCAGGCCATATTGTTGAAATGGACATCGAAAAATTGGGCTAAAAATAGTTTTTGGTTTTGTTGATACTAAAATAATAGTAATTTAAGCCTTATTTTGATGGTAACAAACAAAAAACATCAAGCAGATGTTTCTCCTATCAGCCTTACGTTGTCTCCTCGTGGTTCTTCACCTACCTCATTACCCCAAGCTCTCAAAACTCTTCATCCCACATAATAATTCTATCGTAGCTTACAAGGGAGACAGAGACAAGACTAAAAAAGGTATATATTTTTTGCCCCCCTCAAGTTTTGTTGTTTTTGGGGTTTTCTCTTTGCATTCATAGGCCTCCTACTCTTCGAGAGGTTAATGTTTTGGCAATATTTTATAAAGCTAAGATAGATAGAGGGAAAGAAATATATTTTCTTCTACATTCCACCTTTTAATGTTTTTTGGATTTTTTTAAAGCTATATCTACCAACTACAAGTTTATATAAGTAAACTTTCTATGTTGTTTTCACTTGTAGGTGGAGCAATGTGAAATGTTTACATGTTTGAGTGGAGGTAGCAATAATATACTTTTGCCAATAGGATGATGGAAAGGGTCCAATCAAATCATCCTATTTTTATTTTTTAGTCTCGCAAATGAAGAACCTTCATGTCTCATTATTGTGAAGGGTTGTGCTGGCTACGCTACGGCTTTGGTATTGACATGAAAGAATTCATTCCTATATGTATGCTTGCATGTGGACATACATAACATTAGTGTGGTTTTTCGAATATGTGTTTAGAAGAATCACACAACGGGTGGTTGGTTTCTTGAAAAAAATCCTCGTCGTAGAAAACTCTATGGTATTGGGATCTCAATTAATATGCCTCACTCCTTGTTTGCTTTGCTATTAGGTATCATAACTTTTGTGTGCAATGTCATTGCTTTATGACTTATTTGAGTGCAGGTACTCTTTGGTTGCTTTATTAATTCTTTGTGATTGCTTTCAGACTGCTTTCTCGTTGCTTTTTGACTACTTGTGTCAGTGTTTTGCCATTGAGTTTGATAGCATGGGGATGCTGAGCCCCCTAAGCAATTAAACGAAGAGAAGGTGCTCTTGTGAAAACTAAGTTTGTGCTTTATGAAATCTTTAACCTTACACTTTACTAATTTACCGTTGCTTTCTATATGCTTTGTCACTTTTTGTTGAATTAAGATTGCTTTGTATGCACCGCTATCACTGCTTTGTATATGCTTTGGCACTACTTTGTATGTGCTTTGGCACATTTTTGTTGCCTCATTTGACTACTTTGTCAAAATTGATTGCATGGGGGACCCCAGGCACTATAACCAACAAGCATTCGATGGTTTTGTTATTGCTCTACGATTGCTTTAACCTTGCATATGTCTGTTTTGCATAAGCTTTGTGTTTGCTCTCCATGTGCTTAGTGAGACTAGTTTGCATGTGCTTTGTGATTGCTTGCATGTGATTTGTAATTACTTTGCATGTTCTTTATGACTAATTTACATGTGCTTTGGGATTGCTTTGTATGTGTTATGGCATTGCTTATAATTGCATGATTACTTTGTGCTAATGGCTACTTTGATTGCTTTATCATTACTTTCTATCTCCTTTGTCACATGCCACTACATTGTGTCTACTTTGCATGTGCTTTGCAAGTTCTTTTCATGTGTTTTGTGATTACTTTGCAGTCCTTTGTATGTGTTTTCATAGTGCTTTGTCAGTGCATTGTCTCAGTACATGATTACTTTATGCTCAATGGCTACTTTCACCTTGCTTTTGACTACCATTTCACTGCTTTCTATCTACTTTGTCACACATGCCACTACATTGTGACTTCTTAGTCATTGATTTACTTGTGCTTTATGGCTACTTTGTCAACGCTTTGGCAATTCTTTATATGAGTTTAGTAGCTTCACTGCATTGTCACTACATGACTACTTTATGATCAATGGTTGCTTTGTCACATGCCATTGCATTTTTCATCCTTTGTATGTGCTTTGTGACTGCTTCCATGGGGTTTGTGACTATTATGTCAATGCATTGGCATTGCTTTGTATGTGTTATGGTACTGCTTTATCATTGCATGACTACTTTATGCTCAATGGGTACTTTGACTACGTCATTACTATCTATTTGTGACTTCTTTGCAAGTGCTTTTTGAATGCTTTATTAATGCCTTGTAGTGCCTTGTATGTGTTTTGGCAGTGCTTTGTCATTGTATTGTCATTGCATTATCACTGCATGATTATGCTCAATGGCTGCTATTTGACTTCTTTATCACTATTTTCTTCTACTTAGTCACATGTCATTGCATTGTGGCACTTTGTGATTGCTTAGCATGTGCTTTGTGATTACTATGTCAATGCCTTGACATTGCTTTTTATGTATTTTTGCACCGTCTTAAATCTCTATTTGAAATTTGACTTTTTGTCTTTGAATGCAATCTTTATTGATAACTTGTAGGATGGGTCATCAAATAAGCATGGAAGACGTGAACCTACATAGATTTTTATTAATGAACATGCACCTTTGTTAGACAACACATAAGAGGAGAAGACTATCAAGCGGCCCACGCTTGATTTTATCTTTTGGGATGCAATCTTAGTTGATAATTTGTATGCGAGGTCATTAGATGATCTCAAAAGATGTGAACATATACACACATTTACTAATAAATCCATATGCTTCAAACTATAGAAGAGAATGCTTGGAAGATGAAACAAACACACAAATAGGTGACACAAAGACAAAGCTTGGTGGCCCATCTTTGGCTACTATCATAGATGAAACCAAATTTTTAGAAGATTCCACCCAAGAGATCAATTTAGAGGGATTGACTATGGGAGAGTGGTTGAAGGGACACTCAAAGATCAATTCCACAAACAACTACAAAGATGAGGCGATTCCATCAAACAATCATTTTGCTAACACTAGGAGGGAAATGATTAAAAACACGAGTAATGTTGAAGAGGTTGTGAGCTCTACGGCAAAGTAAAAAGCAATTACGGCATCCATCACTATAGGCCACGGGCTTACAAGAGGATGTAGTTCTTAGATTAGAAATTTGGGTTTTGGCCCCATGTAATAAAATATCATGTCAAAGTTATCATTGAGACAACCATTTCAATGTATTTTGAAATCTCTAATTGTAGTCATCAAGAACTTTCTTCCAAATATATTATGCATGTTCTCTATTTGAACACTTTGAGATACTGCATTGTACTAGCACATACATTAAAAAAATTTCATCAACATACATAAATTTGGATGGATTATCATACACACATGTGAAGAATTTGAGAGTGAATTATAGGAGCTTTTGAGATGTCACCGCTATTTATTGCTTACCTGATGACCCCCCATGGAGTTAAAACAAGGGAGAGGGAATTGTAAAACTTAGCTAAAAGCTTTTCTTTCAAAGTTTGTATCCTAATTACAGATCTTTTAATCCAAAACTTGGAAGAGTTGTAAATATATGCACACGTGGATAAACATGGCTTTGAAAACATTATGAGAGAGCAAGAGAGGAGAGAGGTGGCTTTATGAACAAACTCAAAGCATAACAATGTCATGGTTTGTATAAGCATCAAAGAGTATGCAAAAGGGCCTTTCAAACTTTGGCCCACGATGAGTACTACACAAGCATGTGGGTCATATCCAAAACAATAAAAAAGAGTGCATAGAAGATATGCCACCAAGCTAGGGGTCGTCGTCACCCTAGTAATGATACTGCCATACCACTCTCCAATTGGGAGAGTAGACCCATGTTGCCTCCCCCTATACCTATCTTCATCCTCGCGTTAAATGCCATGCTCTTATTCTTGACATGAATGGTGTATTGCTTCATACGTACAACCATGAAAAGGAGTTATTCTAGCCTCGATAGCATCTTTTTGCATGAAAAGTATGATACTTCATCATAGGGCCTGGTATTGATGTGACATTCTTGTTCCAAAGGATGCAAAGGCATTATTGTGTTGGGTGGTTCGATGGTTCGATGTGTGCATATAGAGCTGCCAGTGTAATCACAACTTGAGATGTGCTTCACCTTGTGTTTTCTTAACTTGGAGTTGGTGATCTCCAAATTGATGGGTCAAGCCTATTGTAACTCATCCCATTTCAATTTTTAAGGTGGGAATCCAGTTTTCTTCAAGAACTTGTGGTAATTTTTGGAGAAATACCCTTTCTACAATGACACACACCATACTTCTTGATGGTAGCTTTAAGAGGTGATGGAAATCTAAAACAAACATTCAACATAGTTTCAAATATGGCATCATTCCCTGCACATATAAAGTGCAATTTCTTGATTAGACATGTAGCACCATGGTTATGCAATGATTGTCATCAGAGTATCAGTTCTAGTTTGCTTTTAGACTCGATTTTAGGGCTTGGGGAGATCGGACAGCTTGCTAGTTGCAAAAAAATTTATTGTACATCCAAGAGGGATGACAACCCCCCAATAGTGGAGATGGTTACTTCTGGGAACCACATCAACTGTGTGACTCCACTGGGGGTGATAGCTTATAACTAAATGATATTATCTATGTAATTATTCAAGGCCTACAAAATGTATTGTAACCCCATTCAATAATATCTTCATGTATGAAGTGCATTTATTAGGCCCTCGGATCATGTTTTTTGTGAATAAAATCATGAAGTGTAATTACTCAGCCATTGGTGCATGTACCACTTCTGAACAAGTTGATCTGTACTTGTTAAGAAGTGGTACACGAAAAGTTGATCTGCCAAGAAGTGGTACATGACAAGTTGATCTAGAGAACAACTTGTCATCTACCACTTCTTGACAAGTTGACTTGTATGTTATTCTACTTGTGCTGACTAGTTGGTAGCTAATCTTTAATGCTCTATGATTGCTTGGTAGTGCTTTGTGAAAGTTATGTGAGTGCTTTGTAACTATTTTGTGATTGTTATGATGCTGCTTGGTATTGCTTTGTGACTACTTTGTAGTGCTTTATGATTGTTATGTGTGCTTTGTGACTACTTGGTAGTGCTTTGTGAAAGCTATGTAAGTGCTTTGTGATTGTTATGAGACTGCTTGATACTTCTTTGTGACTACTTGGTAGTGCTTTGTGACTATTATGTGAGTGCTTTGTGACTATTATGTTAGTGCTTTGTGACTGTTATGTGAGTGCTTTGGGACTATTATGTGAGTGCTTTGTGACTGTTATGTGAGTGCTTTGTGTGACTGTAATGTGATTGGTTTGCAATGGTTTGTTACTACCATGTTGCTCATTTTTGTGACTAATTTAATATACTTGTTAATACATATGGCAACAAAAAACATCATTAAAGACAAAAGATTTCCTTCATAGCCATGCGGCTACTGTATTTTCATGTACAAAATTCACCAATGCAAATCCACAAACACTCAAACCACTCCCTTCCAAATCCACAGATAGTTTATATACTGGCACACAAACAACCAAACCCCTTGTGCAACATATGGCAAAAAAGGGACAATTTGAAATGAAAGCAAGGTAGAGAAATAAATTTATTGAAATGTAGTTTAAAGATCACAAGGAATGCTTATTGTAGAATGCCTTGTATACTGCAGGTGAAAGCAAGTACAAATTGCTATCTCCCTCAACGGCTTCTAGTGGAAATTTGATTGGAGTATAGTATGACCTCAAGTTGATCATCAAGAAGATTATAGCGAGGGTCACCTTGATGGCCATAGAAGAAAGCCTTCACAACATAGGATCTTGCTATAATTACATTTCCCAACCATCCTTCGCAGACTTTTGGCTCCTCTCTTTAGCTTTTGTACACTTCAAAATGTAGAGTTCTACACTATCTGCATTATCTATCTCTGCATTCATTGCGAAGTTGTCCCTACACAAAGATCATTTTTGCATCATGATGTCATGCATACATAGGGTTATCTCACAAGGAGCTCCTCATCACTATTTAAATCATCTACTGGCAATTTGATAACCATACCTTATCTAGAAGGTTGATAAGCTCGTCAAGGTCCTTGGGTGGGTACTGGCTATTTAAAAGCCACACAGCCTCATCAACTTCACATTGCTCCATTCTTGTCTCCCACCCTCATCTCCACAACCTTCGTTGACTTCACATTGGTCTACCCTCTTCTCTACCACCCTCATCGACTTCACATAGCTTCACCATCATCTCCCATCCTCATCAACTTCACAGTGCTCCACCCTCATCTCCCACCATCGTCTCCTTCTCCATCAGCTCCCACCCTCATCTCCACCACCTTTGCCGACTTCACATTGGTCTACCCTTGTCTCTATCACCTTCGTCAACTTCACACAGCTCCATCCTCATCTCCGAGCCTCATGGCCTTCACATAGCTCCACCCTCATCTCCCACCCTTGTCTCCTACTGCATCGTCTCCACCCTCATCTCCACCACCTTTGTTGAATTCACAGTGCTCTACCCTTCACACAACTCCACCCTCGTCTCCTACTCCCCCCTCCTTCTGCTCCACCATTGTCTCCACCCTCTGGCTACATCCCACCTTCAATTTATTCCGTTCTAAAGCAGTGGTAGTTATCTCCCACGATTGTAGAGTGGTTGAGATTTTAATGGACCTTAAATCGATGGGAAATCTGCTTGATTCAATCCACCTAAGAACTACATTTGAGTCCTACACCGATGATGTTTATTTGTGGATTCTATATGGGGCACATAGGTAAGTTGATCAAGCCATAGAAATGAGCTTGCGGGAGTTTTTGCAACATCAAGCATAGCTGAAATGAGGTGAAGGTCGTTTTTAGAAAAGTTAGGTAGCTCACCAGTTGAGCAAAGTGTCAAGTGAGAATTTTTGGGTACCTAGCTGAGCTAAGATTTCTTGTGTGAACAAAACACCTTTTTGTAATATATTTTGTATATAAGCTGAGATTTTTGTAACAACTTTTTGTATATAAGAAGCTGATCTTTCTTTTTAATAGGAAATTTGATTTAAAGTTCTTCAGGGGGACATATAAGCTGAGCTTTCATTTGTAACACCTTTTTGCATATATACCACTAGAGAGTTTAATGGAAATTCAATTAATTAGATCCCTCCCCTTCACGAATCAATGAGGTCAAACTAGTTATGACAACTAGATTGAATTAGCCTAAGTGCATGCAAAAAATTAAGTTTGTCCTATCGCTTTCCCTAAAAATCTACTTGGGCCTAAAATTTTGGGTCCTTTTAGCTCCTTCTAAAACTTGCCTCCCTGCACTCCTTGCTCTCCCTTTCTTACATACTTTCTCCTTTTCATGAAAAGCTCTTTGCCCAATGCTCACTGGAGTTCACTATTTTTCTTCTTAGAGAAAGGTTCTCTAGTGCAATTGCTTTGACATCCTCTATATCCATTTTGCTACTCTTGCAGTAAACACTCCAGACCCACTGCAATGGGATCTATTTCTTAACTTTAAGCATTTAGATGGTTCAAGACTGCAATTCCCATTGCAAAAGATAGTCTATAGCATTTGATTGGATCTCCTTGTCCATCGTAAGTCTAGCATTTTGGTTGTAACAAAGCTTCAAACTTCTCCACCCCTGTGCAGGCAAAATGGAGGATCCAAACTGGTGGGTGCTCAATCCTACCCCATTGATGTCCCCTTTATGGGGCTACAAGATCAAAATGGTCAACTCCAAGGGCATGGGGTAGGAATCCAGAATCTCCAAATAGTTCCAATATCCCAACCATCAAAACTCTCACGGTAATGGCCTCCCAAGATGCATGTGAAGGCTCATGACTCATCGACATGACCGCGCTCCCCAAAACTGTGGGAAGAGGAGGCTGAGTCTTGGTTGCCTAGGGTGTTGACTTACTACTAAGGAGAGGTCAACAGAGGAGTCTTTGCCTTACATGCGCTCACATAAGTTGGGTTAGCTGCTACAGCGCCTGGTGAGCTGCTCAAGGAAGAGGCTGCAACTAACGGAGCAGTAGAGGAGGGGGGTGGAGGGGAAGGGCAGGTAGAGATTTGCCTTAGATGGACTCCGCTGTAGCTTGATCTTCAAGAAGAACTCGTCTATTCATTGGTACCATGCCTTCGAGGACTGTTTCAACCCATACAATGCCTTCTTCAGCTTGCATACCTTGGATGTGGACCCTGGTACTTGAAAGCCTAGTGGTTGATTCACATATACCTCCTCCTCTAGGCTTCTATTCAAGAATCCAAACTTCATGTCCATCTAAAAGATAGGCCATCCATGATGGGAAGCCAAAGGAACAACCATGCATATCTTCACCATCCTAGCTATGGGGATGAAGATCTCATAAAAATCAAGTCCCTCTCATTGTGCATAATCTTTCACCACCATTCGTGCTTTGTACTTGTCCAAGCTCCCATCAGATTTGAACTTCAGTTTATACACCCATTTGGTACCTTTTGCTTGGCCGGCTTATCCACCAAATCCTAGGTGTTTTTCTTCAGAATGGCATCCATTTCTGCTTGCATAGCATCCTGCCATTCCAAAATACCCCTTGCTTCCTCAAAGGATCTGGGCTCCTCAAGCTGAGCCACCATTGCATAGTTCACGAAGGGAGCCTTCACATTGCGTTGAGACTGCCGTGCTCCGTAAAACTACTTTGGGGAATGTTCGTGACCCGTGAATCTTCAAATACCATCAAGTTAGCTTCTCCTCTACTGGAGGTTCCTTTGCTGGGACAAGGGGGATGGGGAGTGATACCCAGAAGACATACCATGGATCTGAGGTGGCATCAGCATGTCGTAGATTTTGGAGGCACCATCTAGAGTAGTAGTAGTAGGGTCTCTGAAGAGGGCATCCACGACAACATTGTAGCCTTCCAATATCAGCCTAAGAGCCTTGCATAAGGGCCTATTTATAGGCTAGGCCAAGTTGTCCTGGTCAGGACCAGATAGCCCACCCAAGAGCATGGATCTGGGCACCCCATAGGTCGAGTATGCAAGCAGGGAGTTGACCCCCTATTGGTCAGTTTTGTGAGGTCTATATAAATCCCTCTTCACTCCCCCATTCTCCCATCCACTAGACTGAAGCCTCTACACATAGGCAGCATGCTTTTGAGGGATGAGATCATTGAGGATACTCAGTAGTTTGGGACAGTATCCTTGCTGGCTATTTGGTGCTCATCTTGAGCTTGTGTATCCCACATGCTCTAGATGAATGTACTCTTGAGTTTTGCCTATCTCTCTCATGTGTTGTTCTAGTGAGGATTCATAGTATCTGTGTGATCATCTATCAAGTGTTTTATGAGTGTACTTGGAGTTGAAGGTTGAAGTGAGGTGTGATGGATTCTATCTTCCGATTTTCAACAGTTTTGTAAATGATTATGTAAGTCTAACCATGAGGTTATATGTTGCACTCTGATGGAGATGAAGACTTGCTACTTCAAGTTGAGTGCTAAGATGAATACATAGGAGTTTGTATGGAAATATGCATTGCAATTATTAAGCTCATTATTAGTAGTGACTTATTCATGTAATCCAATATGATTTCATTTACCATCATGTTTATCTTGTGAATTTTGTTATCTTTTTTAAAACAAAATTAAACATGTTGTTTCTATAAAATTATTTATTATCTTACTATTCAATTTTGGTGACAATTATTGTACTTGAAAGAGCTTAACATCATTGTTGGCAAAGAATCAATTGCCATGAAGCTGATGGGAGAACATGATATTGACATTATGTATGGCAATATCATGAGCTATTTGAAGAGTATAAAGAAGAAACACAAGCTATATGTTGACTTGGGTCTTCTTCAAGATGACAAGGATGTGCTTGATGTCTTGGTTGATTGGGGAATATAGAATAATAAGGTCCACTTCAAGAGAGAAGAGAGTCTCATTCTAACCCAAGATGCTATAACTCTTCTTTGACATGAGAGGATGTGTTGATATACTATGCAAACATTCGAGCTTGGTAGTTTCGGAAGAACTTTTACTTTGCAATGCTTACAAGCAACTTAAATCTTGGTTTACTACTTGAAATTCTTGTAGCTAAGATTTTGGTTTGCTACTTGGAATGCTTATATCTAAAATTTTGGTTTGCTGCTTGGAATGCTTATATCTAAAATTTTGATTTGCTACTTTGGAATGATATAAGTTATATTTATCTAGTGAAATTTTTAAATCACTAAATGCATTTCAAATGTGTACATGTTAGGTGTTAGGATAAGAAAGAAAACATATGAGAGTATAAGAGAATAGTTGAATATATTGAGACTAGTGAAATGCAAGTAAACTAGAACTCTTTGCTATTGTATAAAAGAACTCTTTTGAACATATTTTAGGTTTTATTATGAATATATTTTGGATTAATGATAAAGTGTTAAAATTTGAAGTGTAAAAATGGTATTTCAAAACTAATTTTACTATTACATACACATGAAATTGTCTAATAAGTAAAAAACGCTATAATTAAAATAAGTGTTTTAACATACAACAAAATTTAACACTTTTGTTCTATAACCTGATGTTTTTTAGTGTGTGAATATTAGGATTTTGTACATTGTAAAAAATTTCTTACATGGTAATGACGTGTTAATGTGATGCTTTTTAATATGTGTGGAAATTGTTACATGTTTGAATGCTTGGTTGTTTTGTACTTCATAAATATTTTCTACCTCATTTTTTAGGTATGTGTGAATGATATGTTTTTAATGAAGTGTAAAAAACTTTTCATTTAGTAGGTGTGAAATTTTCATATGTGTGGACACTTGGATCTTATGTAATTTGTAAAGAGTTCTTATATCGCATATTTTAATATGTGAGAATGCTATGCTTTTAAAACCTTTAATTAGTGGTTTTAATATGTGAGAATGCTAGGTTTTTATTACCTTGTAAAAAATTCTTACATGGTAATGCGGTGTTGTATTTGATATATGTGAAAATTTTACATCTATGAATGTTTGACTCTTTTGTACTTTGTAAAGATATAGTGTGATGTTGAGTTTAGGATATATGAAAAGTTTTTATTACCTTGTAAAAGATTCTTACATGGTAATGTGCTACAATATTTGAGATATGTGAAAGTTTTGCATGTATAAATGCTTGACTATTCCATACTTTGTAAAAATACAATATGATATTGAATTTGGAATATATGAAAAATCTACATATATGAATCGCCTTTTTTTTCACACTTTAGAAAGATTTCTAGCTTGTTAATTTGATATTGAATAAATGAAAACTTCATACGTATGGATTTTGTATTAAATATTTTCCATATCCTAATGTTTGTTAAATTTAATATATTTGAAACTTTTATTATATATTAAGTGTAATTCTCAATATGGTAATAAATATCAATATGTTAAAATCTAAAATATATAGATTTATATTATTATGTATAAATATAAGTTCGCATATAGCAATTAATTAAAATGTAAGAAAATTAAGTTTCATACCTTGATGTACCTTTTTCGTACATATTTTTTAAACATTAGACTCTGTCTAAAACTTGTTGTGTATATATCTCTAGCATGTTAACCCCAGACAACTAAAAAAAAGAGGAGGACGCATGGTAGCTTGGATGAGAAGATCCTGCCACGTGTTAGAAAGGAGGACTCTCTTCGTAATTTTTGTGGATTCCATTGAAGGGGAGGCAAAGAGACAAATGGAGGGAGAGAGACACTAGGCTTTGTGCGGAGAGGAGATGGAAGGTCAAAGGACCAAGTTCTCTCCTTTCCTCGCATAAAACTCTTCCTCCATCCCCACCCAGCCATACGTCTTGGCTCCTCCCTAGATCCTGAATTTGTCTACCTCTCGCCTAAGGATCGCCACCACATCCTGCAACCCACACACACCGCCAGGACATTTCTTCATCAGCAATTCGTAGTTTGAGCGATGAGGGTCCACCGAGGGCAATGGATAGATCAATCCAATTAGGAGGAATCTGAGGGTATCATGAAATTCTTCATCCGTGGGAAAACTGTTCGCTGATGGAAATAGCTACATCAGTGGATAGTAAGGATAGAGACGAATGAGGGAGGCAAAGGATGTGGAGTAAGGAAGCATTCAGAGGAGGGCCAAAGCTAAGAAAGAAGATGAGTACATCGCCATGCTTATAGTCTTCCCAGGTGATGGTCTCTCTATATATATACATGCATGCACAGCAGGGTAGTTCCAAAAACACAGTTGTAATGGGTCTCATGAGAGACGTTGTCCGTGGAGACCATTTTGGTGGAGAAAACAAGAAACCGAGGAGCAGTTGCTGTACAATTAAAGGTCAACCGAGGAGCAGGAGTTGGTTGCTGTAGAAGGTTAGGATGTAGGACTAGCGATGGACACAAGTATATGAGTCCTGTGCTTCAAAATCAATAATGAAATGTTCACAACCCTTTGGCCTGCATCGTAGCCTTTGAAAACCTTTTACCCACGTTTCAAAACAGTTTAAATTTTTAATTGGACAACAACATACATGCAAACTCGACTAAAGGATAAGGCCACTCATGCTCTAATCATAACAATGTTCTGAATATGCAACCTCCTTTCACAAATAGTTGAAATCATGATAAGGACACCCATGCCCTTATTTCTCAGTTTGAATAAGTGGATTCATCCATTGCACTGAGGATTGATCTATTACGGTGAAGTCCCATTTGAGTTTTTCTTTGACATGCGTGCCTTGGATGATGATGTAATTTAAGACAGCTCTATGGGCTTCTGGACCATTATTGGTGGAGGCGTTTTGAGGGGAGCTAAATATTGTCTCCATTACAATAGATTTTTGGACCGGATGGGTGGTTGAATTAAGCAGAGAGAAGCAAGTCAAACTGCCATGGTGTAGAAGCCTCCCGATTTGTAGGGAACATCGGCCGTTGCAACAACGAACATAGTGACATGCAGGTTCAATCGTTGGCCAATTATGAGAGCGTGATGGATAATCGAAGCTCTACCATACCATCTCCTTTGCTAGAACATTTGAGTTTCTATAGTTCATAAGCACTATTACCACCCTCAACTAGTAGCTGCATGGTTTTCACACCGCTTGCCTCTATGCCAGTGTTCCATGCCAAGCTACCATTCTCCCTAAGTTGCAGATCTCCATCCTTTTGGAGAGTGACGCGAAGAGGGTACGCAAGAAGGGGAAAGTCATGGCCCTGGAGTACAATCATGTTAAGGAAAATACGCAACACACGGCTAATATGGTAAGAATTGAGTGCTACCAGGGCAACTATCACCCAAATGTCCACACAGGACAGACTTTTGTTAGCTATTCTTTGGAATTATATAAATGTTTCTAATGCCTTGACCAAACTATTATGCATCCCCTTAATGTAAGGTTTTGATAAGTAAAATAAGGGTATGCTTGCAAAAAATATGAATGAAGGGGTGTTGAATCTATAAGGAAAGATATATATAAAATAAGCTCTAGAAATGAACAAAATTTTTATCCTATCACACAAAATTTTCCAACTCTAAAGCGATGTGATATACAATAGATCTTCTCATATTTATGACTATCTCCATAGAAATATGGAAACCCTACTATAACAAAAGAATCAAGATTCCAAGTCTAGAGCTATGTGATATGGAGTAGATCTCCCCATATTCCTAGCTATCTCCATAGAAATATGAAATTATGAGCAACCTTTGCTTTCTACAATTGGTTTCATGCAAATAATCATGTTAGTTAGTAAGTTGCAGTGTTTTAGATCAATGGTTGTTTATACACCAATGTCTTTTACATCCACAACAACCCATGTAGCCAATTCTCTTTTCTAGATTGATATGATGCAAATAAATATATTAATAAGCAAGTTGAAGTGTTTAGAATCAATGGTCAATGTCTTTTACATAGCAACAACACATGTATCATGTATCATGTTTTGCCCGGTAGCACAGCGCGGGTTGCCTACTAGTATAAATAAGAGGGCGTCCAGGCGCTCTCCTATCCTATGCATGCCTTGTTACGATAGGCAGCCTAGAGAGAAGTTTCCTTTTTCCACGCTTGGCCCGTAACCTTTGTTGCTGAAGACAGCCAAAACGGGTTTTTACCTTGACATTCCGGGGCTAGGAACCAGAATTTTGCAGATCTCTCCCACCTATGAGCTTCCCCCAACTTCTCCATGGGGACCCAAACACACCAGGAGCAGGCGCAGCAACCATGTCATGGGAATGGATGCAGTCCATGCCCAGAAATGCCAGGACCCCAGCGATACGTGGGCGGTTTGGCTGGCTCCTACATGGGAACCTGTTTGCTACCTCGAAATCTCCAGTGCATGGGGACCTGCTCTGAGGAGGGCGCAGGCCGATGCTATTGTCCAACGCCTGTGTCACGGGTGTATCGATCTCCTGCCGGCCTCGAAAACGCGTATCGTTGAGCCCGCCGTCTCTTTGTCTGCTTGCATCATACAGGCATCACATGAGGTATTTATATCTCATTGTAGATCAAACCTGCATTGTCCGGCGGATTGCAGACGGAACCCAACCCCAGGCTTGTTTCCAATTAGATCCTGAGAAACCATGGCCACGAAGCGGAGTCAGAAGCGGTCTTGTTTTCCCTCTCAAGGTATAATATGCTTGTCCCGAATTAAGCAAAACAACGATGGAAGAGCAACCAAATGAGAATAGTTCGCAACATCTCTTGCATGCCGGATTTGGGTTCATGAGGTTTAGTCACGATCGGGTTACTCATTGCCACCTAATTCTGCTGTTCTGCAGGTCGTCCTCAGAAGGACGGCTTCTGGAAAGGCTGGTAAGCAACCTTCAGTTTCAACTACCTGTCTTACGTGACTTCCTCTTTTTACAAAGCCTTAACTTCTGTTTTATTTTAGCTTGGCAGCCCTCTGTTGCTGCTGTCTGATTGATGAGTGCTGCTGCGACCCGACAGTTCTCATAGTCTCATAGTTGGCAACTAGATCTTCAAGAATGGATGAGACCTCTTCTTGTAAGAATGGATGAGACCTGCACTGTCGATTAATTCAATTTGAAGTGTCAAGAGTAAGTTAGTATGTGTTATGGAGTCGGGGAAATGGAAGCACAATAATATGCTCTATTTTCCACATACCTATAAATGTCTATGGAAGCTGAATAATAAGCTCCTTTTTCCATATATAGGAGTTTTCTTGCTTTTTAATGAAAAGCATAAGCTTTTAGACAAAGTATTCTTTGACATTATACTAGTGGCTGGAGCAAATAAGCACTTGCCAATCTTCCCTTGAAGAAAAAGCGACAATCCCACATCTTAGCTCTTAGTAGCTTTAAACTTTGGCACCTATGGATTTTGATTTTCCTTGCTTATGCCAGAGTATACCTTGAGACTCATCAAATTTATTGTAAAGAGAGAGACTTCATCTTCAAAGGTTATAACTTCTTTTCTAACTCCTCCCTTAGATTTAAACGTTTAGACTAAAGTACACCTAAGTGATATCTCTTGCGTATATTATGCAACCTTCGAGATAAAAGATGGCATTGACACTATAAAGGATAAGATAGTTCTTGGACTCTCACTCTTTGAAAATATACTATGTATGTGATTTCATAGGGAGAAAATTTTATAAACATTAATATGTTGAGTATATAAAGGATGCTTCAATTGGGGCCTTTTAACTATATATACATAATGGTGTGATCAACATAAAGGAGAGTAAGTGTATACATGTGTTGACCATGTGCTAGACTATTTTAAGAGGGAGCTTTTATCTTGTATAAAGTGATTTTAATTATATACACATCACTTCTTCTAGATTGTTTGAGAGTACAAACAACAACATGATATACAGGCATCTAGGGAATAGGTCCCCCAAATTGAAAAGAATTCGAAAATGTATCAAGAATAATATGTGCATATACTTGAACACTATTGAATAAAAACATATATCTATGGCCAAAATAAAGTTGATAGAAAGGAGGTAGAAAGCAAGCCATCCCTCTTTCTTCTTTAAAGATATTGACTACATGAAGCAAAAGGAAGCAAAAGTGCAAAATACACACACAATCAGAGCCATCCATTTCATCATATGATTTTCCATAGGCAATTAAAGATCCTACAAAGAGGTCTTTAGGGTAATTTCAAATTACAGGTTTGAAAGGCATCCAAAGAAGCCTGAGATTGCACATCAAAACTGGCCCATTCACTATCATCTAATATGAGACTAATATTCAATATCCCTTGACTCTTGGGATGTGTGTAATCTAGTTTGTCTCTCCCTGAGCATCGCCTCAACGCAGTCTCTGGCCTGATGACCTATCATCGCCCAGAATTCAAGGTTGTCTTGGAGCAACCACCGCATTAGTTCTTAGAGTTATAGCTCTATTACCTATTTTTATGTATTATAGGAGGAGGTCTATGAAGACTAGTGCACTGGCAAATATAGGGAGATCTATGACAGCCACCACACTAGTTCTTAGAGTTATATATTTATGTACCTTGTGCAACCAAGCAAGATGTAATTGACGATATGGCCTTTGAGGGGTCCCTTTAGGGTCAAGTGCCATATCGACATGCCATATCTATCCACTGGCATCCTTTAAAATGCATGTTGATATGGCCCTTGCCCCTAGAGGGAAACCCTCAAGGGCCATGCCATCAATTGCATTTTCTGAAAGTTTAATTGTATTTTTCTAGATGTATCTCCATGCAATCACAATGGTGGGTCTTTGAAGCTATTTTAGCACTGTTTTGATCCTAAAATAAGGAAATTGTAGTCCTACTTTAATGGTATTTTAGTCATTGTTGCAGTAAATATAAATGAGGGCAAAAGTATTTCAAGCCACCGCGGTGACTAGAGGCCCGGTGGTGCCATCCAGATAATCAACTACAATTCATCAAGTGAAAATTGAGCAAAAGAGATTACAATATATATCTACATCCAATAGCATGTTATATAAAAATTAACAACTTAAACTGAGCAAAAATTGAACAAAGGATCTTACATTTATAAAAACTCGACAATTGTTGAGAGGCTTAAAGGCCAAAAGATTATATAACGACCATAACCATTCAAATATAAAAGTTAACAACAGTGCATACTAAGAGCCTTAAATTGAACAAAAAGAGATTATGTAAATGTAATAAAAACTCAACAATTGCTGAGAGCCTTGGAGACCAAAACACTACATGTTATCCAGTGAGCCAAAAGATCACTGAGAGCCTTAGAGGCCAAAATATTCCATCCAACCATTGTTGAGTGGTTATGAGCCTCATCTGAGCGAGAGGGAATTTGTACAACTCAGTATTGCCACCAGCCTAGCTTATTGCAAGGCTTTTAGGGAGCCAATGGAGGAGACAATGAACAGGCCATGCACATTGCCAGGACTCAGATTACGGCCCCCCCAATAAGTCAAGACTACTTTGCTATGAAAATACTGAGACCTTTATCGACGTCTAGGGGGAACCCATATAGCACAGCCATAAAGGGGCCAGAGGTGAGCATGTCATCTAAGGTGGTGACATGTAGATATAGGGGAAATCGACCATGGGAACAAAGGGTCTCCACTAGTGCCAGTATTTCTACTCCAGGTGAGTGCAAATGTGAGAAGGCAGATAACATTGGGGTCACAGTGCATCGAGGAGAGGTGGTAGTAGGCATGGTGAAGATGAGTGGGTGAGCAGCATATGAGTAGGGAAGCAAATGAGTGACAAGATTTGGAGGAGGGAGTGTGGAGCAAAGTAGAGCATGGGCAAAAAAGAGCTAGAGGAGGGATGTGGAGAAAAGTAGCAGAGCATGTGAAGCAAAGTAGCAGAGCAGGGGTGGATGAGAGCAACGTAGTAAAATGCCAATTGCCACTGATCTTATATATTATAAAGTTCGAGCCACTGTGGTGGCTGGAGCCCGGAGTTCCATCCATAATAATTGTAGGCCACCATGATGGAAGATTAGGTGCCACCCTAGACAAGCTGGTAGTCATTAAGTAGATGCCTGCTAGTGGTGCATGAGTAGGCCACTACGGTGACTAGTAATTAATAGCCTGCCCGATAGAATCTTGGCCACGGCAGATGTGGCTGATGAGAACCACCAACATCGGGCAGTAATTACCACAAAAGTAAATCATGAATCTTAATCATCTCTAATCACTCATTACCATGTGCTCTAGTACTCTATTGAGCATGCTAGCTTGGTGACTAGTAATTTAATGCACTCATAGTGATCATGCATGCAAGCCCGATGGTGGTAACTGGCAGGTGAGTAACTTCGGGCTACTACGATTACTGGTAATTAACTACCAGCCCAATGGAATCTTAGCCATGATAAACAAGTCGAGTACTTTGCTATGAAAATACTGATACCTTCGTCGACATCTAGGGGGAACGCATATAGCACAGCCATAAAGGGGCCAAAGGTGAGCATGTCATCTAAGGTGGTGACATGTAGATATATGGCAAATCGACCGTGGGAACATAGGGTTTCCACTAGTGCCAGTATTTCTACTCTAGGTGAGTGCAACGCAACCACCTTATGTGAGAAGGCAGATAATATTGGGATCACAATGCATCGAGGAGGGGTGGTAGTAGGCATGGTGAAGATGAGTGGCTGAGCAGCAGATGAGTAGGAAAGCAGATGAGTGATGAGAGCTGTGGAGGAGGGAGCGTGGAGCAAAGTAGAGCAGGGGAGAAAAAGAGCTAGAGGAGGGATATGGAGAAAAGTAGCAGAGCGTGTGGAGCAAAGTAGCAGAGTGGATGAGAGCAACCTAGTAAAATGCCATATGCCACTGATCTTATATATTATAAAGTTCGAGCCACTGTGGTGGCTGGAGCCCAGAGTTCCATCCATAATAATTGTAGGCCACCGCAGTGGAATCTTAGGTGCCACAATAGACGAGCTGGTAATCATGAAGCAGACGCCCGCCAGTGGTGGGTGAGCAGGCCATTGCGATGACTAGTAATTAACAGCCTGCTCGGTAGAATCTTAGCCACGGAAGACGTGGCTGATGAGAGCCACCACCACCAAGCAGTAATTACCACAAAATTAAATCATGAATCCTAATCACCTCTAATCACTCATTACCATGCGCTCTAGTACTCTATAAAGCATGCAAGCCCGATGACTAGTAATTTATTGCACTCATAGTGATCATGCATGCAAGCCCGATGGTGGTCACTGGCAGGTAAGTACTTGCAAGCCACTATGGTTGCTGGTAATTAACTACCAGCCCAATGGAACCTTAGCCATGATAGACATGGCTAATGAGAGCCACCACTACTGGGCAATAATTACCACAAAAGTAAATCATGAATTCTAATCACCTCCAATCACTCATTACTATGCACTCTAGTATGCTACTGAGCATGTAAGCTTGGTGACTGGTAGTTTACTCCACTTGTAGTGATCATGCATGCAATCCCGGTGGTGGTAACTGGTAGGTGAGTAGCTGCGGGATACTGCAGTAGTAGCTGGTAATTAACTACCAGCCTGGTGGCCCCACTGAGATGAGGTTAATGAGAGCTATCACCACTGGGCAGTAATTATCACAAAAGTAAATCATGAAGGCTAATCATCTCTAATCACTCAGTACCATGCACTCTAGTAATCTACTAAGCATGCAATCCCAGTGAGACTGGTAGTTTACTGGACTCATAGTAATCATGCATGCAAGCCCAATGGTGGTAACTGGAAGGTGAGTAATTGTGGGTGGGGGTTTCCATTTTCTGAGCAAAAACCCCCGAGCAACGAGCAGACAAAAGGTGGGAGGGGTCAAAATATATAGGCTCAAGTCATTTTTGGGGAGCAAAAAATTCCAAATTATTTCAAGGAATATGTAAGTAAATATGAAACATTGATAAATAGATATAGATATAAATATACCTTTATATAATATACATATATAATGTCCAAGTGGTGACCTATTTTATGACTTTAAAAAATCCTTTCTTTTACTTTCACCATTGCTTGGATTATAAAATTTTGAACAAATATCCTCTTTACAGTTCCTGAGGATGACCTAGGAAAAATAAATAGTACCTTTTCAATAGACCCTCTAAGTATATTTTGCCAGAGGAATATGGTTTGAAGAGCTTGTCCCAACCCTATTCCACTGGTGAAATACCCTTGGAGAGCCTACGTAGAAGGGGTCATAACTTTTGCTCCTTAGCTCAGATTGAGGAGCTGTAAAAAGGAAAAATGTTCAAAATTTCATGATCTATGCAATGGTAGGCTTGAAACTATACTTTTTATAGTTATAAAAGAGAAAAATTAAAAATTTCAAGATATATATGAGAGTTACAACTTCTCCCTAATTCATATTATGGTAGGAAGGAGTACAATAGAGACCACATTTCCTTAAAAGTACTTAGGTTTAGAGAATTGGGAATATTTTTAAAATCCCTACCTTGCTTTCCCAGATTTGATAATGCATCAGAGATTAATTTATGATTGATTACCATGGCTTCAAGTCTGAGGTTTCCAATATCTTTTTCCTACTCATCCAAGGAATATGGCATACATTATTTCATGAGAGCTTCAAATATGGGATTGCCAAAGATTAGGGAAACTCTTTTAAATTGATTGAATTACCAAAATCCTCAAAAGAGAGTATGGTAGGGAGGTATTTATAGGAGTTTCTAAAGTGCTCACTATTTGTTCATATATAGATGATGTTCTCTAAAATGAGGGTTATAATGAAAAATAAGTAAGTATATGGTTCCATAAATGAGAAATTAAGAAAGAATTGTATATTCATTTGAGAAATATACAAGCATGGTTGGTGTCAAAAATTATCGCTCGGACTTTTCTACTCATAGGTTTTTGCTCGAAAACTATGCACATCCATTGTCGGCCACTATGGTGGTTGGTAATTAATTACGAGACCAGTGGAATCTTAGTTGGCACCACAGACGTGGCTGGTAATCTTAGAGGCCACCACCTCTAATCACTCATCATTACCATGCAAGATAGTATGGTTGCCTTGAATTAAACAAAATTCGGGCCAACCACCGTGGTGTCTCTCACCTTGACAGTGTAGTCAGGCTACAAACTTAAGCCTCCACTATTCCATTCTCTTAATTGTTTCATCTTCTATCCCTCTCGATTGTTTCTCTCGCCCTTGCACTCGGACTGCAAACTCAAGCCTCCAATATTCTATTTCCTTCACTGTTTTATCTTCTATCCCTTTTGAGTATTTCTATCTCCCTTGCACTCTTCCTACAACTTCTATCCCCTCTCGTAATGGACCCTGCATAGTCTAGGAGCTCCTCACACAATCTTTCCTCCCCCTCTCTAACACAGTGCGAGAGCCTATCCTCCCTTGATCTTGAGATCGTGACATATGGGAGCTCTTCACTCGCTCTTCAAAAGCCCAATTTGGATGCTCTTAAAAACTTCACTAGGTTGGTACAGGAGGTGAACGTGAAGGAGGGGCAACTAGTCTGTCAACATCAAATGATTACCATCACTAAAAACGTGATTGAAAATGCACTAGGCATTCCTAGAGGAAATTTCCAAGCACACTTCTTTGAGAAGCATTGGAAGAGACAGGATATTCTAGATGTATACCCCAACGCTCATATTAGTAAAGATGGTGAAGTCAAGCTTTCTAGCTTGCCAACAGACCTCCAAGATGTGTTGAAGAAGACAATGCAATTATTTCCTAATATGAGAGGATCCGTAAAGTTCTGGTAGGTTCAAGAAGTAGTAGAGCAACTGAAAGGATGTGATATATATTTCTCAAGGGAAATCTCCAAGAGCGTGATAACCAACCTAAATAATTGCATGGATGGCAAATCCCAATTGTCATCTCAGTCTATTGGAGTTGCAATGCACCTAATGCCATCTACCTTCAAAGGGATTTTTTAGCAATACGATACTTGAAGAAGTCTTAGAATGTGACTTTTCTACAAGAGAAAGCCACCGATATAGCAAAGGCAGCGCAACTAAAAAAATTCTCAGGGAGGGTGCAGAAGCCAAGGTAGATGAGGCACAAGCAAGGGCCTTGCAGGCACAAGAGCAAGTTGAGGCCGCTGCAAAAATGGTCTATATGGAAAGGCATAGAAGAGAAGAAGCACAAAAGTGCATCAAGGAACTCCGAGATAGGCTTGAACAAGTGAGAAGTGATGGGGACATCGCAGACAAGGAGCTAGCAATGATGCAAAAGGAGCTTGGAGATCAGAGAGCCAAAAAGGAGGGTCTTTAAAATGGATCTGCAACGTGCAAAACGCATTGGACATTGAAAAATACCAAATGATGGAGGAGTTGAAAAGGGAGAATAAAGAAACCAAAAAGGTTATGCAAGAACTACGAGAGAGATTCAAGGCTAGGAAGGATGGGACACAGAGCAGTTAGGGTGGAGAAGACAATGAGGAAGCTCTCCAAGCTAGGAAGGATGGAGACAGCAGCAACAGTGAGGGTTGTTCTTTCAAAACACTATTGGAAGTTCAAAGAGTAAGCTGACCCTACAACAAGATTGCGATAGGGTTGTGCACGGGCTTGTCATGGCTTTTGACAGTTTTGAAAAGTAGTCCATTGTCCTGAGAGATTTCCAAACTAGAGTGGAAGTCTTGAAAACCGCCCATGTTGATGTTTTGAGCAATTTAAGCACCTTCAACAGATGCTGAGGGATTCAGATAAAGCTGTTGCACAAAGTGAGCAAAGAGTGGAGAAGATGAAGGAGAACATCTGCAGCCTTAGGATGAGGGAGGAAGGAATCAAGAAGCAACTTCATCATGTACAGAGCAAGATTGTGGTATTGACAGCTGTAATAGTTAAATTGGATGCCTATCCTACTATGCAACAGTGTCTGAAAGGCATGGTCTGCCATACCCCCATCATAGATAATTGCATGATTCGATGGCTTGCGTGCTACCACCCTGTGCACATTTTTTGCTTTGGGGTGTTTGTGCATGCAAGATCGCTATGTAGAGAATGTCGTTTGCCATTGCCCAAGTCATGGATAGATCAAATGTGCCTGCCTGCTATAGCTATTGATGAGAAAGTAGATGTTGCAGCTCAATTTGCCATTTGGGAAAAAAAATGTAAAAGACAAGGAGCTCAAATTGAAGAAGTTCACGACCGAGCTTGACCTGCGAGGAAAGGGAGCCTAAAGGGAGGAACAGGTTCCTTCAGGAAAGGAGCAAGAACAGCCAAGCTTGCAACCAAGAAGCTCAAATCAAGGAAAGAGAAAGAAGCATTGAAGAGAAAGCAGCCCCTGAAGGAAGGAATTAGCCCCCTTTTGGGAAGGAGCAAGGAGGGCCGAGCCTATAATTAAGAAGCTCAAAATGGCGACCTTCTCAAAGCAATGTGGAACCAGCCCCCTAAAGGAATATGTAATCTAAAGGAAAGGACTCTTTGATATGTAATGTATGTAATCTATTGAATTATTAATCTTCTCATGGACAATGTTTTCTCAGTTATATGACTAGATAGTGTCCTTTGACATGCCAAGGATCATAATGTGAGAAGAAAGATTTTGATTAGACAACTAATGTGAGACAAAAGATTTTGATTAGACAACTAATGTGAGGCTGAAAGATTTTGATTAGGCACTTAATGTAAGATGAAAGATTTCGATTAGACAACTAATGTGACACTGAAGAATGATAAGGTCATGCTCAATGGACTCTCTCTCTATTTAAGTGCAATGCAAACACAAGCCCATTATGAAATCTAGCCCCAAAACTCTATACATCAATCCACCTACTATTGTGAATCTATGGCATACCCAAAAGACTTTGGAATTCTTTCGTTCTATCTGAGAACAATGTTGGATGACCTCCTCACAAAAACAGACTCAAAGAAGAAGGAGGAAAATAGCTTCTATAAGGAGGACATGCTTTGGTGGTAGGTGTATTACTTGGAGTCGGCAAAGATGGTGAATATTAATTTCCTTGGCTATTGGTTTTCATGCTCCTTTAAGGTACTTATTAAGCTCATGATGTAGGTTTCTTTTGGTAGGATATGATGGAGGCACGGAGTTGTATAGAGTGCAAATACCAGGATGAAGAGGATCCCAAGCGAAAGAAGGAGTTACTATGGGCATACAAGTCGGCAGAGGCAAGTAAGAAATTGGTAATCCGAGTGTGTGAAGAGGTCTGCTATAGTTCATCAGACTAGCCTAAAGAGCTAGGAGATGCTTGCTATAGATATGTTGATAACATAGTTGGGAGTTTGGAATTTCCTTGAGCCACAAAATGTCAGTATTTTTAAAAAAGTAAACATTTCTTGGACTTGTGGACTTTCTCGACCTGCCATCATCCATGATCTATGGTGCTCGTAATACCTGATTTTGTGTCGATCTGCTTCCATGTTAGTACTTAAATGTTTTAAGTAGCTCGATGGTTAAAATGTGATAGTTAAAGATAACCAATCTAAAGGGTGTTGTTTTAGTATAGCACTATGCAACAAATTTTAGGATAGCATGACAATAGTGTAGGATAAGTGGTCGCCAGTGCAATGGTTGGTTACACTTGGATATTAACAGCCACCACTGTAGTGGTTTGCTTTTATTACTACAAGATGAATGGATTTGTGGATTCGTTATGGGATTTAATAAAACCAATGCAGTGGTTGTTTGGGATATACTAAAAACAAGCATGGGATTTATCGTTTGGTATTTACAAAAACAATTTAATAAAACCAATGTGGTGGTTGTTTGGGATATACTAAAAACAAGTAACTATGGGATATACTAAAAACAAGCATGCGATTTATCATTTGGGATTTACAAAAACAATTTAATAAAACTAGCATGGTAGTTGTTTGGGATATACTAAAAACAAGCATGGGATTTATCCTTTGGGATTTACAAAAACAAATGCGGTGGTTAGTTTGGGATTTACTAAAAGAAGCATAGTCTCAAATACATTTTCCATTTTCTAGGATAAGTGGAATATTTTTTCCTTGCAATGAGACTACATTTTCTTAGTACTATCTCAGTCATCCTCATCCACCACTCCAAGACACCCCAAGATGTGCTCATGCATGTCTAAATCCAAACTCTTGCCCTTCTTTCATTGTGGCACAGCTTGCATCTGGAACTTAATAGATCTTACTAGATGAGAGTACACAAATGTTTGTGGACTCTTATGTAGCAGTTCGTAATTGCGGCATCTCTTGGATGTTTTTTTGTACCAAAAAGCTCCGACTACTACATTCCACTTCTCATAGGTTGTTCCCCAATTATCCTTAAATGCTTCCTCAATATTGTGCTTAGGTTTTGTGCACTGCAATAGAAAGTATGGGCCATCTTCCTCATTCTCCCCAGAGGCAGTGACAACTGCAAAGTTGTCCTCCTCTTCTAAACAATCAGTGAGGTCATCAAAACTCTCCCCAAACTATGGTGAGTCATTGTTTGTCTCTCCATTGTTTGTCACTCCATCTGAACATAGAGGGAAATTTCGAACTCGCTCCCATGTCTTCACAATTGTAATGTTCTCACAATCATCACGATCCCCTATGATGGACGCACTATAGAAACAAGAAAGTTTTCTTGTTTTAATCAATTGGTTGTTTGAAAATCCCCATATGCTATGCAGACCACGAACTTCTTTAATTTTCTTGCAATTGTGTCAACTTCTCGTTTGTACTTCATAGAACACTCTGCATACTACACTATTCTTAAGGCTTTGTTTACTTATGCTGAATGCGCACCTATGGAGAGGTTGGTTGTAAGCCATGTTACAACATCATGGGCATCATTGAATTTTTCTTAAGGGCATGTTTATTGGTGTTTAAACAAAGCTTGCTTAATAACAGCACCGCATCCATCATGTTCGCCCTTACCATGGCTAGACCCAAAGAAATTCCACATCATGTCGACTGGTCAGGGATTTGAACCTTGAGACAAAGTAGAATCCACGGGCTGATTTAAATTGAGAGGCAGCACCATCTGACCACACCCAATGCTGTTTTATATTTTCTGCATGGGGATTTTCCTTGTTCAACCATTCCCAATGCAGTAGAAAAGCATGATGCACAAATAAGGTGCCATGTTCCCTATCATTTGAAGTGTAGACTACAACCATGTCAAGATTTATGTTGAAGAAGATCCATAGTAGTTGCACCTCATACATAGGGGAGGCACTTTTAACTACGAGGGGGCTACAAGACTTTGTTCAAGGGAATGAGGCCCTCGTGGTAGCTGATACCCTTGTGAGATGGGAACAAAGGAGAGTAAAGGCAGGGAAAGAAATGAATTGGAAGTAGCAAACACTCATGTATGAGGGAAACAAAGGAGAGCATAGGAAGGCGAAGAAAGGAGTTGCAGGTATAGGAGGAAGGGAGAGGGTAGGAGATCTCTTGAGGGAAGATGAAGCAAAAGAAGGGGGTCATGATTTGTTGGTGACCTAAGCACTTAGCTCCTTCAAAGGAGGCCTGTTAGGCAAGGGAAGCAAGGTTGAGCATGAAAGAATGGCAAAGAGAACAACTGTGCCTACAAGGATGGGGTATATGAGTATATTGGGAATTAGGAGATAGGAAGTCAAAAGCCATCCCTAATGGCGAAGCCAGGGAGGGATCATTCACTCTAGGCTGACAAGCCACTAAATTCCCTTTTGGACATTAGCTATCTACCCACTATATGCATACAAAATGGATTTCAATACTCCTTTATTGCTAGTGCATTGATTGATTTAAATTGATAGAAGAGGGAATCCAAGGGAAGGTTATCCTCCATGACGTTATCTCCCAACTTACATCATCATAGTTAACCATAAGGAAGGAAAGTGTGCTAACCATAGACACTAGATGACATCATCCCTGGGATATGGAATTTACCATGGTTTGATATTGATACTCATAAAGGAACCAGCGAAGACTTATAAAGGAATAAGGAGTTAGACAATGTGCTCCAATAACTGATAGTGTTTGTTAATCAAGCTAGGAAAACAAGTGTGTGTGTGCACACGTGCGTGCATGCATGCACGTACACACGTGCATGCATGCGTGTGTGTGTGTGTGTGTGTGTGTGTGTAGATTTAATAATCCCATCAATAGATTAATTCAATTATCTGGATAATTGTAAAACTATTCACTGGTTGGAAGAAATAAATAAATGAAGCTAAATTCAAGTAACCTTTAACAATATTGCAATCCAAAACTTTTTTTTAAAAAAAGGATTGGCAAAAGCATTTTTCTTTATATTGAATTTGCAAACTTTAAGCAGAGAATTAGTACAAAAATGTCGAATCCCTCCGGTAGTCCAGGCTCCAAAGTCAGGGTCCACTTACCTGTGCCACCATCCAAACCAACCAGTTGTTAGAACAATGAAGTTGAATTTGGGTAGACAGGTAAAGCCTGTATCCCCTAGCTTGTTATTGCGTTACCAAAGAACATGACCAAACCTTTTGGAATTCTAAGTTAAGAAGGATCCCAAATGGAATTTAACAACAAAGTAAGGGTTTATATTCTAAAGAATTTTGATACAGTGAAAAAATTTTAAGGGGGGTAATCCACACCTTTTAAATAAATACAAAAGGTTAGTCATCAACAAGGGGGGTTTTCCACACCCTTAGAAAATTTCCACATATATTACCAAAATTAATTGACCAAAAAAGATTAATTGAAGGAATATAAACTGCCATCAAAGATTTTTTACATCTATAAAAAAGATAGAGTGAACTTTTTAGAATTTATTGTTAGGTAAAGCTAAACTGCACCATCACAAATGTTTGCCTAAAGGGCTACGAAGACAAGTTAAAAGAAAAAAATACCTATGTTTAAGCTAGCTCAAAAGATATTAAGCAAATAAGGGTTCTAATTAAATGTGAAGAAATGATAAAGGAAGGCTAGATTAATTAGAATAAAGCCATATATTGAGAGATACAACAAAATTAATAAAGTAAATATAATCAATTACTTAATTTGAATAGAAAAAGAAGGGGACACTAGGGTTAAGGGCTAGGGGGTAAATCGTGTTAGTTAAGTAAAATAAAATTGAGCAAATAAGAGTACATGCTCACTAGAGTCAAAAGAGTAAAAGAAAGCTACTAAATACAAAAAACTTTATTAAAAAAATAAAAGAGAAACAAAATCATTAGTCAACCAATGAATGAAACGTTTGGAGGAATAAATGAGTAGGCCTACTAAAGTTTCTGAGAGGAATCAAGCAATAAAATCATTCATTAACATGAAAATAAATAAGAAAAATTGACACAAAGTTAACAAAGTGTTGCATACATTATATATACGTATATATGTTGGATTATATACATGACATATGCTAGAGAAAATAAAGCTTGCGAACCTAAAATGATTTTACTTAGTATTAGAAAAACTAATCAAAGTACAAAAGAGTGTCTAAATATATATAACTAACTAACTTTAATATACAAAAAATATATATATATATATGGAAGGGAGGAAGGAATGTGTGTGTGTGTGTTTTATTATTATTATTATTTCAGCCAAGACGAGTGACAAAGTAAGCCAAGGATGGTGGCATCAAAGCAGAGGTAGGTGTAATAATGAGAGAAGTCTCTGAAAGGGCAATAAGTGTGGTAGCTAGCACTAAACAAAGACTTAAGGAACTAGTACATCAATGATTGTCAAGTGAAAAAAATCTTTCAAATCACACCCAGATGTATACATTGAGAAAAAAGAGACGTGAAAAGCACTGTCGCCATGCAGCCTACGCTACTCCAGAAGGAATTGGATGACTAGCAAGAACAAGAAGTATCAATAATACCCGTACGTAAGATCCTTTAGAAGCAACGACTACGTGAACGTGAGCACATAGAGACAACTTAGGATAAAAGGTAGCCCAAGCCGAAGGGAGATGCACCATGCATGTCATCGCAATAGTAGCACCAAAAGAAGTACCCAAAGCTTCGAGAAAAGGAGCCAACTGGCTCTAAAAAGTGATCATGGAGGAGTCACCAACAAGGAGGAACCATTAGCTTTGTCACTACGTAGATGTGGCCATAAGCTAAGAAAACAGAGTATGGAGGCACTACTACAAAACTAGGTAGAAATGGCAATAGCAAATGGCACACAATTTCCAAATTTGCATTTCTTATGTATGAAATGGCAACGGCTTCTCAAATTGCCATATTTTTTTTGTAAAAATGACAGTCAGAAATGGAAACTAGTTCTTGAACTGCCATTTCTTTGGAAGAAATGGCAACAAAAAATGGCAACCTTTTATTGTCTGCCATTTCTTAATTGGCAAAACCAAATGGTAGCCAATTCTTGACTGCCCTTTCTTATGAAGAAATGGCAACAAATTCTTGATTGCCATTTCTTATGAGGAAATGGCAACAAATTCTTGACTGCCATTTCTTTTAAGAAATGGCAGCAAATTCTTGATTGCCATTTCTTGGTAAGAAATGGCAGCCATTTCTTGACTGCCACTTCATTCGAAGAAATGGCAAGCACTTCTTGACTGCCATTTTCTAAGAAGAAACCGCAGCACAAAATGGCAACTATCTCTTGACTGCCATTTCTTACGAAGAAATGGCAACCATTTTTAAACTGCCATTCTTACCAAGAAATGGCAGCACAAAGTGCATATGTGGAGCAAAATTACACAATGGTTGACCATTCAGTTGCTGCATAGTATCTTATTGTTGCCAAAGATTTAGTACTACCATTCACAACATTGATATTATAATCACTATTTCTGTATTGTCTAAGTGTGAAAGATTAATCAAAAGTCTTAAGTGCATCAGGACTCATAGTACACAGTGTGAAGAAGTCATCTAAAATTCTAAGGAATAACTTTTACCTTTTATAACACATGCATTTTACTTGATAACAAATATTATTCAATAGTTGATTGAGAAATAAATAATACAATTTTTACATAGCAAAATAAAATATAAAATTATAAAGACATTACATGAAGAGTTTTCCAAGAAACATTCAAGCCTATGGTTTGACCCAATGTCTGAATCTCATAATTTTCTTTAAATATACAAGCATCCTTAATGGTTGCATCATCAACACTCTCGATGGGTTTGATACTTTGTATAGGCCTTAATGAAAGTGGAGGGGAGTGGGCCAACATTGGTGTGGGTATTGTAAGGATGGCAGGGGAGGGATGGTGGAAAGGTCATGAGGAAGAGGCAAAAAGTTGGCAAGATCTCAAACAAGAGAGGTTTGGCAAAAAAAGAGGCATTTGGGTTTGCTTTTTGAAAGTTTATTTGAGTCGGTACAGGCATCAGTATATACTGGCACCTATACCGATGAAAACAAAGTTTTCCTTTGTTTTTGCATTTCCTAAAACTTTTAGTCCTTCTCTCACTTCTAGTTTCTTACTAGGTTTAAGAAATGATGACTTGTATTGGATTACAAAATCTTGTAGCCTGGGAGGCCCTGTTTTAGGGTGCGTGTTGACTTTTTTTATCATATCTCCTTTTTTACCACACCTTGCACCCTTTAAAACATACATCATTGTACTTCTAGCCATGCATATGGTATTAGATGTGCATGATATTTTTCAAAAGCCTCAAACCAAGTGATTTCAAGTCCTATGCAAAGAATCATGGCCATTCGATGTCATTTTCATTGGATATTTCCTAGTTTCGCACCATGCATCATGCATGGTCATCGAAAAACATGCATTTGTCAACTTCTAGCCATGCAAATGACATTTAATAAGCATCATACTTTGTGCAAGCAGTAAAATGGGTGAGTTCAAGGCTTGTGCAAAGTATCATGGCCATTTGGTGTCATTTTCATGGCATGGAATGGATATTTCCTAGTTTTTCACCATGCATCATGCATCAGTATTCAAAAACATGCATCGATGTGCTTGTAGCCCTGAAAATGGCATTTGATGGACAAAATACTTTGATGAAGCCTTAAACTTAGTAATTTTAATGTCTGTGCAAAGTATCGTAGCCATCTGATGTCATTTGCATGGCTTGGAATGGATACTTCCTAGTTTTTCACCATGCATCATGCATGAGTGTTGAAAAACATGCATTGATGTGCTTCTAGCAGCCATGAAAATGGTATTTTATGGACATGAAACTTTGTAAAAGCCTCAAAATAGGTGATTTCATGGCCTGCGCAAGCAATCTTGGTTCCTTGTGCATGTGTGCTCACTTCTATGCTCAGTTTGCAATGCACTTTCACATGATATCATAGCCAAATGTTTGGCTGTAGACCTGAGGCATGGAGAGCACACTTTGTGGAGGTCTAGGGCTGCTCTTTGGAGGTATTTGGGAGAATAGTGTGTAGAGGTGTGGGCTGTTTGGGTGTCCAACAAAGGATGTAGTGTTTGAAGGGTGTTTTCGAATCGAGGAGGTGTTTTGAGGGATAGGACAATGTGAAGGTACCTTAAAAGTGAGGACCTTTATTGTGGGTGTGCCCGCTCCCTTGTGAGGATAGTGTAGGGTAAGGTAGAGGGTAGATATGGCCTTGTTTAGGGCACGTCTAGGTCTACTACCTATGTGCTACAATGGTAGCCCTTGAAGCCACCCTTTGTAGGCTTGTATAGGGAACATGAAAGCCACCCCTTAGGGGCAGCAGACCCAACCTGGTTGGTTGGGTTGTTGGAAAGGTCACCTCCCCATCTGTAAGCCCCTAAATGAGGAGAGCATGGGGGAGGGAGACCTAGGGCAAGGTATGCCCAGAGAAAGGGGACAGCCACTGTATGGATCAGTACGGGCTGCTGCAGGGCAGTGTACGGAAGGCGTGTAGGGTGTGCCAGGGTCCGGACAAGGGCTGAAAAGAGGCGGAACAGTAGCAGCGAGATACGGTACATAGCTACTTGACGAAGGTCAAGGTGGTGAGGGATCAGCTGGCAGAAGTTGCTTAGAAGACAGACTCATGCCATTTGGCCTTGATGGTACTGAAAAGACTACATCGGAGTTTCAAGAGCTTTGTTACGACCGTGACAGCTGGACAGAGGACTAAACCTCTAACATTTGAGGAGTTGGGTCCATTATTGCTACATGAGGAAGCTCGAGAGAAGCTCTACAACGACGACAAAGATGACAAGGCAATGCTGGCGAAGGATTACACTGGCAAAGGAAAGGGCAAGCCTAACAGTGGCAAGTCCAAGAAAGACGACTTTGACGACGAGGAGACTTTGAAGAGGAAGCAAAAGAAGAAGTGCTTCTACTGTGATACGCCAGGACATTTTGCAAAGGACTGTAGAAAGAAAAAGGCAGATTAGAAAAACAAAAAGGAGTCCAACTCAGATTCAGAGATAGAGGCCAAAGCAAATGTGGTAATCAAAGAGTTGTTCCTGGTGACATCACCGAGTGTTACCGAGGTCAGATATGTTGACCAAGAAATCACAATGAGGATATTTGACATAGAGATGTGGGTCAACGAGGAGTTAGATGCCTTTGTGAAGGTGAAGGACAGCATGGAGCACTTGGTACCTTCCAAGTGCGTGGCTGTTGACACTAACACGAGGGTGGATTCCATGGAGGGCCCTGGGGTCTCATGGTCAGATGGATGTTGTACTTCAGAAGGGGACAATACAGGATTACACAGGCTCTTGGTGGGTGTCTCAATGAGGTACAGGGTTTGCTTTCAAAGCAAACACACAGGGAGTACAATAGTTTGGTATGTACTTGATATTTCCAGGTTTGTGGCTGTTGATACTAACACGAGGGTGGATTCCATGGAGGGCCCTGGGGTCTCATGGTCAGATGGATGCTGTACTTCAGAAGGGGACATGACAGGATTACACAGGCTCTTGGTGGGTGCCTCAATGAGGTATAGGGTTTGCTTTCAGAGTAAACACACAGGTAGTACAACAGTCTGGTATGCACTTGATATTTTGCATTTGAGCCTTTATAGCATGTTGTGGAGAGACTCTGCTCTTCATTTGTCTTAGGTGATACAAGATTGGAAGGAATTGGCCTTCTTCAAAGGCAGAAGGGGAAGTATTGGTGCTTCTTCAAATCTCGGACGCAGATTGCTAGAAGGTGATGGACAAAAAGTACTGAAGCCAGAAGAGTACCTGCTTGAGAACTTAGCGAGAGTTCATGGTCCAGGTTATCTGGAAATATTAATTGGTTGCAGACCTTGCCAAAGGAAGGATAGGTCGAAATAGACCCTCAAAGCATGGTGCCTGGAAGACCCCAGGTTGTTCACTCATTATGAGGGGGACAACTAGAAGATCGTGACGGCTGGATTGCTCGAGTTCAAAGGCAGGAACATGACTGAAGGAGGTGGTGCTAGGAGGTGCTACCAAAGATGGATGTGTGTACTAGGATGGTGTGCGGAAGAGGAATCAGACCCGGTGGAGCAGGAGCCATTGGATGAAAAGCCAAGAAGAGATTTTGACATTGAAATGTTCCAAAGGACTACGACCAAGGAGTTACTAGAGCATCGTCATCGACGTGTTGGCATTGGGCTGAGATGTGTTGGTGAGAGGGGGTGTTGGAAAGGTCACCTCCCCATCTATAAGCCCTCAAATGAGGAGAGCATGGGGGAGGGAGACCTAGGGCAAGGTATGCCTAGAGAAAGGGGATAGCCACTGTACGGATCAGTACAGGCTGCTGCAGTGCAGTGTACGGAAGGTGTGCAGGGTGCGCCAGGGTCCACGGACAAGGGCTGAACAGAGGCAGAACAGTAGCAGCATGGAGTCGCACTATTGCAGCAGGTATTGGGTAGGTCTATGGCCTGCAAGCAGGGCTGGCAGGTGGTGGGGTAAGCAGTCCAAAGGAGCTGGGCCCTGCATGGAACAAAGGGCCAGCAAAGGGCCCTAAATAGGGCTGGATAGGCAGCCAACCAGCCAACCAACTGGTCGGTTGGTTAGGATTGCTACAGACCAGCCAGTCGGCCCAATTAGGGCTGGCTGGTCGGTTGGTTTTGGAGGGCCTTGTGCCCTATATAAGGAGGGCCTTTGGGCCCTCATAACTCATTCTCTGGAGCAGCCAACCATCAGCAGATTGAAGCAGTAGGAGGACCTTCCTTGGGCCTACAGGAGGCACATAGAAGTTGCAGACAAAGCTGAGAAAGGGCTGCCTACCTAGGCTGATTTACAGCAGTAAGGTAGAGAGAACCATTTTGAATGGAAAGTCTACAGACGCTCGAGGTGGAGCACGTGGGCTCGAGTCTAGAGATAGCCAGCAGATAGGAGAAGCACCTTGTGGTAAGATTAGAGGACTACACCATTGGTGGGACTTTGGATCTCTCTCTTTTGTATTGTGTCCATAGCTTTGGATGGAAATATATTATTTTGGTGGTTTCTTTATCTGGCTGGTTCATTGTCTATTGATGAGTATGCACATCTATTTTATGCACATAAGAAGTTTGTGATTCCACACCCCACACCACACTATGTGAGCTTCTGGGCATTACTATCAGTCTTCTGCTGTGCGTACCCTCTGTTGGGTAATTTCTAACATGGGTTACGAGGCCCCCCAAGAGCCGGTTATAGGCTACAGGTGGACCGACCTGCTAGTCGACCACCTTGGCTGGCTGGTTGGCTCCATAGAGCAGGGGGTTGGCCCCTTTGTATAGCAGCCAACTAGGAGCGGGAGAAGGTATATATGTGTGTCCCCCCCTCCATTGTTGTATTCATCTCATCGGTGAAGGTTTTGCCCAACAGTTTGTTGGCCTTTTCTTGAGATCCCCTTGCAGTGTTTCTCTCTCTTTCTTGCAGTCTTGGTTCCTTGTGCATGTGCTCTCTTCTTTGTTCAGTTTTTGTTGCACTTTGGCAATTGCAAGAAAGGTTTGAATTGCAAGGCATAAAATACTCACTAGATTCTAAAAAATGTTGCGTGAGCACATCCTTGTATATCTACTATCTGAAGTAGAATATGTTTATTCTTGCTTGAGTGTCACGCAGCTTATTGTTGCTATTTTCAAAGCACGTTAGCCTTGTGGTTGTGGAGATGTGTTGGTGAATTTTAAGGTTAGCTCTCTCTAATTCTAATCATGCTAACTATTATTTGGAGACATAACTATCATGTTGTTTTTTTTTCTTTTCAAGTATGATATGAGACGAGTTTATTCTCACAATGTGCTTTGATATAAACGTTTACAAGTCATGCCATTGTAGGGTTCTTGTGATCCTATTTGTGGCAGGCTAATGATGGAGAATAAGTTTGGCAGACTCAGAGAATCTGGGGTTGTAATTTGTTATGAGTCAGGCATTGTTTCAAGCTTTTGTACATCGTCATTTTCTATTGAATGCTAAATTCATAGGTGTAGGTTGGATTATCTGAGTGCTAACTACACATCATTGAATTGTGTTCCTTAGGCTAATGTCACTTGATTATGTTTCTCATTTTATCCATGGTTGAGTTATATTGTTTAATAATGTCCACACGATTGTGGCTTCTATTTGTTGATATATTGTTGAAGTGTAGCATGGATGGCAATGATACTGTTCAAATTTTTGCAGTAGTACTAGTGTGTCCTTACTTTGCCAAAACTTTGTGGAGTCAATAGTTACAAAGCCACTTGCATGGCGTTTCATTGTTGCATTAGGGCTTCTTTCCACCACGTCCTTAAACCACTTTACATCCAAAACATACACAAAGAAGCATCGAAAGTCAAGCTTAATATCTTGGATTATGCCATAATAATCATCCATGGCTCCATTGGCTCTCTCAAAGCTACCGATGACGTCGCAATCTTGTGTGTTTCTCTTATTATCAATCCGTTGTGTTCAAAAATGCTTGTCCACACTATATAGCATTGAACATAGTACACTACACTGAGACAAAATTAATTAAATAAGCAATCTAAATTGTTGAAAGCTTGTAGGTGAGAAGCAAATAGGTAATTGTGGTGTATGAGAGCAGAAATGAAGGTAGGAGCAGCAAAAGTCAAGGAGGGTCACAATAGTTATTGTTAATATCTTGTCCATAAGGTTGCTCTATCTTCTCCAAAGGTGCTCCACCTTCTCCAAGGTTGCTCGATCTGTCCAAGCTTCTACTCCATCCTCTCAAGTCTTTCCAATCCTCCTCACATTCCTCTCTATGGGTTGCTCTCAGCTCTTGTTGGTTGCCCATAGGTTGCTTCTTTTAAGCTAGTTGTGTTTTTGTGGAATCTCTTGTTACTACTACCTTCTCTTAGAGTTGAACTCAGCTTTAAATGTTGAGGAGGCATCATGCTAGCTCATTTATGCTAGTTCATAAGAGTTTATGGTTTTCAACCTTGTAGATGACACCATAGTTGTTTAAGAGAGCGAGTTTGGTAATGTTCTTGGATTCATCTCTTAGAAAATTGCATGCACCACTCTTGACCCTGATAGAATGCTAGAACATAGCAATTGCTAATTGATTATCTACCCTATGTAGTGGAACAAATGCAAGCCGAAGGAAGGACTTTGAACAAGACAGAGTCCTAAGTAGAACGAACATGTCACTCTCAAGGACACTTAGATATGAGATAGTGAATAATTAATCTCGTGCGATAGTATCTCACAAAAGTATCCATACGTGCATCAAACTAGCTACCAAAATAATTCAATTTGAGACTTGAAGATAGCTTCAAAATCTACCTTACACCCTTATCAATTGCGTGATGCCAGTGGTATCTTTAAAACTAAAACAATGCCCCAATGGGGTCATATTTATAGGAGAGGAGATAGTCTTTCCCTTTCCTCCAAAGCTAGCTATCTAGTCCTAGATAATTGATTAGGTTGCCAACCTAGCCTGTAGTAGGCCTTGTTGGTGTGGGTGGTGACCTCCCCATTTGTGAGTCCCCAAAGCAAAGGGGAGTGCACGTGTGTGTGTGTGTGTGTGTTGGATGACATGTTAGCATTGATTTAGGATGCTAGGGACTGTTGATCTGAGGTGGTACATAGAGCTGCCACATGGACAACACATTGGCTATCATGTGGGACATACACACAAAGAAAACACAAGAAAAAGGGTTGCCACATGGGTAGCATGTAGGTTGCCTTGTAATCTAAAGAATACTTGGCCATACGTGGAGCTCTTGGTGGAGAGATCTTATGCAGAGTAGACATGTGGCAAGTATGGATTGGTCGAAGCAATTTGGAGGAGATCAGGAGGCTTGGAACATGGCGATAGCATCCAAGGTGCATATGTAGGTCTACATGGACCTTTTGGAGTAGATATGGCAAGGCGTAGTTAAGAGAGAGAGAGAGAGAGAGAGAGAGAGAGAGAGAGATTCATCATAGATTTTATATTCAAGCTTAAAAGGTTTCATAAGTTCTTGTGCTTCCTCGACATACTAGGGACCTTCAACCCTCACATATAAGGCCTTCAACCTTGGGTTGCATTGTTGTAATTTTCTTCTAACCATGATATCCATGAGGTCTTTGAAGGTTGCCCATGTGCCACACCTAAGGATTGGTCAAGGAAATGATTCCTAGTCCCTACACGCACAAGGCAATGGGGCTAGATGGGACTACTCCTGGGATCAAGTCCTAGATTCTCTCGAATGGAGAGATGGCTTTTTTTTTTTTTTGGCATGTACTTTGTATCATGTACTGTATGTTGTACAACACAAGTTGCACCAAGACATGGATTTTGTATATTCAGATATTGTATGCAATTTGCAAACGTACGCATAGTTTTACTGTGCGATGGAAGGTTATGCTAGCTCTAAAGTGCAATCTTGTTGACTTTACAAAGTCACAACATAAGCTTGTTAATGAGATGCTTTAACATCGATTGTTAGAGTAGATAAATAGTATGCCCCAGAGAGAGGGAGGCCACAAAAAAGATCATCTAAAAAAGATTGCATAAGTTGAAGGCCAAAACTTATGGAGGACATGAAGAGGTTGTTAGAAGATGATGCCTAGAGTCATGTGCTTGTTGACTTTGTGAATGGGAGTCTGATACATTGCTTTGCGTTGAATCCTTAATTAGTAATGCCTACTCATGGTTTGGGCAATCGTGTGCTACAATACTAACATTAAACAACAATCACAGTGCATCACGGATGAAACGATGGCATGCAATATGGGCTTCATATAAAACTAAAGTCTTACAATCTGACAAGAAGAACCTCTTGATTGAAGTTGGGAGAATAAGTTAGCATTAATGTTTGGAATGGCAGAGTTGCGAGTTGAACAAGATGAGGTGCTAAGAGTCGAACCTAGGCTCAATTTGCACATTGCCCTTTGTTGCAATTGAGACCTCTTGTTCATATATGTAGGTTCAAATAACACATATGATGTGGATATCTTACATTCTGAATATTTAATATTACCTCCAAGTGACTTTAAAGTAGTGATATATCTCTCACATAAGGACTTTTAAAATCACTTCATGGAAAAAATATATTTATATTATGGGATTTATAAATTTGAATTTTTTTTACAGAGGGAGTGTAAGGAAATGTAAAAAATAGTTTACATAGGGATTTAGAAAAGAATCCGTGAATGCATGTGATATAGACATTTTGCATTAAGTGACTCCCCTGAGAAATACATGCGATGTTGGGAATTGAAAAGATCAAAAGTTGAAAATACGTTCTATTAGGTACTAGTATGGGTGTAAAGCATGCATCCCCGTGACATACAAATTAAAGGGTTTGATTCAATTATACAATACAATTTCTCATAAGTAGCATCTGTTTCAACTTACACTGAAATGTATAAGACGAGGGCAAAAAATATAGGCTTCTCAAATTTTAAGTTTATTAAAGGGATATAATTATTGATTAAAAAATTCACAGTAGGGGCATATAAAATAGATAAAATGTGGTTACAGAGGGGTTTTTTAAATACCTTTTGAACGCACGTTGTATAGATGGCTTATGTAAGGTGGACCCCCCAAGCAACAATTAGAGTAGAAAAGACAGCAGCACAAATAAATGACATACGTGTTTTCCAAGTAAGTTAAATTTATTTATTTTTCCTAATTAGTATGGCAATGACCATAATGTTTTTGGATATTTTTCATAAAGATATTTTAAACAAATATTCTACTAATGATCTCTTGAATGTATCTTTGTAGGTTGATGCTTTTCAAAGGGGACAACGGGTAAAGATCTTACATAAGAACTCAAAAGACATATTTGCAATGGGGACAATAATTAGTTTAGATCCTTCATTTAGAGTTCATACTATACCAATAGGAGTTGGTTATGTAGGAGTACGAGTTGATGATGCAATCATTAAGGATGCTTGTATATTCAAAGCAAATGATGAGATTCAGACATTGGGTCAAGTCGTAGGCTTGAATGTTGCTTGGAAAACTCTTCATGTAATGTCTTTATAATTTTATATTATATTTTGTTATGTAAAAATTGAATTATTTATTTCTCAATCAACTATCGAATAATATTTGTTATCAAGTAGAATGTGTGTGTTATAAAAGGTAAAATTTATCCTTAGAATTTTAGATGACTTCTTCACATTGTGTAATATGAGTACTGATGCACTTAAGACTTTTGATTAATCTTTCACACTTTGACAATAAATTTCATTCATGGATACCAAGTATCAAATGTAAAATTTTAGTAATTTAAGATTCTAATGCCATGTAACTTTTTGCCCCATTTTAAAAGCTAATAGAAGTTAAATGTTTTTGCCCATTTTGAATGCTATTGTTTATAAAAGAAGAAATGGCAATTGTGATTCCATTTCTTGTCATTTGTAACATAGTAACTGGCATTTTGTATGTCACTTTATTTTCATTTTCAACATGAAATCTTGCAAATTTTAAGTCATCTTTTGCCCTTTCGAATAAAATAAGTGACAATTTTTATGTCACCTTTTGCCATTTCAAACATAACTTTTATGTCACCTTTTGCCATTTCTTTCATAGTTGGTCTCTATTGTAGTGCCATTTCACGCATTAAAAATGGCAAAAATATATGATACTTTTGGTTGCCATTTTGATTGTGGAAATGGCAAAACTATATGGCACTTTTAGTTGCCATTTCATACGTAAAAATGGCAGAATATATGGCACTTTTGATTGCCATTTCACACATCAAAATGGCAAAAATATATGGCACTTTTGGTTGCCATTTTGCATGTGGAAATGGCAATACTATATGGCACTTTTAGTTGCCATTTCATACGTAAAAATGGCAAAATATATGGCACTTTTGGTTGCCATTTCAGACATCAAAATGGCAAAAATATATAGCACTTTTGGTTGCCATTTTGCATGTGGAAATGGCAATACTATATGGCACTTTTAGTTGCCATTTCATACGTAAAAACGGCAAAATATATGGCACTTTTGGTTGCCATTTCAGACATCAAAATGGCAAAAATATATGGCACTTTTGGTTGCCATTTTGCATGTGGAAATGGCAATACTATATGGCACTTTTAGTTGCCATTTCATACATAAGAATGGCAAAATATATGGCACTTTTGGTTGCCATTTAAGACATAAAATGGCAAAAATATATGGCACTTTTGGTTGCCATTTTGCATGTGGAAATGGCAAAACTATATGGCACTTTTAGTTGCCATTTAATACGTAAAAATGAAAAAATATATCGCACTTTCGGTTGCCATTTTAGACAAAAAATGGCAGAAATGAGGGTGCTCTCAACGGAAGCAAGAACGGAAGAGGGAGAGAGAGAAACAGAGAGCCACACAAGTTTTGGTGGGTGCAGAACCACCCTAATCTTCTTTTTCATTCATTAATATATGTGTTCGAGTATTGTACATAACCGGGGTAAAGGCACAGTGATCTTTAACCCCCACAAGCTCCCACTTAAAGGACAATGTGCCTTTAAGGGAGAACAACCAGTGTGCATACTATCCAATGCCCATCAATACATGACAATACTCAAACCGCTGACTAGGTAGACTCTTCGTTAGCATATCTGTAGGGTTATCATCTGTATGAACCTTGACAAGCTCTATGCGCTTGTCCTCAAGTACCTCCCTGATGAAATGGTACCTGACCTCAATGTGTTTGGTCTTTGCATGAAAGACCGGATTCCGTGCTAGCTGAATAGCACTCATGGAATCACTATGCAATGTTGGTACACCTGTATGAATCCCCAAATCTCCCACTAGCCGATCAAGCCATATAGCCTCCTTGCAACCCTCTGTGGCTGCAACATACTCAGCCTCTGTGGTAGACAAAGCAACGCACTTCTGTGGACGAGACATCCACGACACTGCACCACCTGCAAAGGTGAACACATAACTAGAAGTGGATCTCCTACTATCTGCATGCCCTATATAGTCTGAATCTATGTACCCAAGTACACACATGTCTCCTCTACCAAAGCAGATGCACATCTCCTTGGTATCCTTCATGTACCTCATGATGCACTTAACTACCTCCCAATGCCTCTTTCCTGGATTAGCCATATACCGGCTAACAATTCCCACTGCAAATGCAATGTCTGGTCTAGTAGCTATCATAGCATACATAAGACTCCCAACTGCTGATGCATAAGGAACCTTGGCCATCATGGCCCTTTCCTCATCTAATTTGGGACTATCTGTATGACTTAGTTTCACATATGGAGGCAATGGAGTACTCACTGCCTTCCCCCCCTCCATATTGAAACGCTGCAATACTTTTGTAACATACTCTTTTTGTGAAAGCCAAAGGAGTTTCCTACTCCGATCACGCGTGATGCGCATACCAAGAATATGACCTGCAAGTCCCAAATCCTTCATATCAAAGGCCTCATGCAAGTTGGCCTTTAATGCATCTAGCTCATAAGTATTCTTGCTAGCCAATAGCATATCATCCACATATAGTGCCAAGATTATCAGGCTATTATCCTTAGCCCTTTTAGTGTAGAGGCAGTGATCAATTTCACTCCTTCTAAAACCTTGGGACCGAATGAAAGCATCAAACTTCTGATACCATTGTCTAGGCGCTTGCTTAAGACCATAAAAACTCTTCTTCAACTTGCAAACTAAATGCTCTTTGCCCTTTTCTTCAAAGCCTTCCGGTTGCACCATGTGGATTTCCTCATGCAAATCCCCATGCAAGAAAGCTGTCTTGACATCCATCTGCATAAGCTCCATATCCTCTGCTGCCACTAGTCCAAGCATGCATCTAAGTGCGGTCATCTTCACAACCGGAGAGAATATCTCATCAAAGTCCACACCCTTCTCTTGCTTGAACCCTTTAGCGACCAAACGGGTCTTGTACCTAGGCACACCATCACCTGTGACCTTCATTTTGTAGACCCATTTACATGGCAATACTTTCTTTCCATGTGGCAAAGAAACCAAGTCCCAAGTCTTATTCTTTATAATTGAACTCATCTCTGATTGCATAGCATACTCCCACTTGCGTTGATCCTCGCGCATCATAGCCTCTCTGTAGTAAGAAGGCTCCCCGCAATCAGTAAGCATCACATAGTATACCCTTGGAACAAACCTATCAAGCGGCCTAGACACTCTAGATGATCTTCTCAAGGGCATTTCAGCTTGGTGTCCCACCTGCATATCAGCCACATTTGGCTCATCATTTCCACCAATAGATGATCCATCATCTACCCTTGATTGTATACCTGTGGGAGTACTTGGTGGTACCATTTCTTGCACATTTGGCACATTTTGCTCTGGAGTACGAGGGGATGTGAGCTCCCTCTTAATCCCACGTGTATGACAGAAATACTGAAAGTCATGAGAGAGATACTCTCCACCATTCTCAGTCCGTAGGCATTTAAGCGTTCTATCTGACTGATTCTCAACCAAGGCCAGTTATTTCTAAAATACCTGGAACACATCACTCTTCCGAGCTATAGCATAAGCCCACACTTTCCTAGTTGCATCATCAATGAATGTCACATAGTATTCAGCCCCGCCTAATGACCATGTCGGCATGGGACCACATACGTCTGAATGCACCAAATCAAGCTTTTCAAACTCTTTCTTTCCCCTTCTTTTATGGGCTGATTTAGTCTGCTTCCCATAAAGACAATGCTCACAAAATTCAAAATCAAAGAAACTCAAATGCGGTACATAACCGAAATGGCATAAGAGTTTCATTCCATTCTGGCTCATGTGCCCCAACTTGCAATGCCACAAAGAAGTGCCTGGCTGCTCGGTTATTGCAACAACATGATCAAATACCCCTGATACATGTAAGGGATACAAAGTCCCACACTTGGCACCCCTGGCCAAAAGCATAGAGCCCTTCTGGATTTTCTAACTTTGAAAGCCAAAAGTGGTGTGAAAACCAGCATCATCTAGCTGACCCACTGAAATAAGACTCTTGGTCAACTTAGGCACATGTCTCACATGTTTCAAAATAAATGTAGACCCATTTGCAAAAGAAAACTTTATGTCACCTACTCCCACTATGTCACATGCATAGTCATTTCCAAGATGCACACAACCTGTCTTTCCACTGTCATAAGTGGAGAACCATTTCCTATGGGGAGTAACATGGAATGAAGCACCAGAATCCAAAATCCAATCCTGGGAATATGCATCATCTGAAGTGGTAAGCAACTCTGTAGGTAAACTAGACATGAAGAGAACGTCATTGTTACTATCATGTGTGACTGCATTGATCTCCTCGATCTTCAGTTTTCCTTTGTCCTCCCTTGGACTCTCTTCCTTTTGATTTGCACCCCAATTTGCATTCTTTTTCTTATCCTTTTGCTCTCTTTTCAGCTTGTAGCAGTCCTTTTTCATATGGCCCTTCTTGCCACAGTGGTAACACTCAATGTTCCATGCCCTGGATTTGCTACGAGACTTCCCTCTTTCTTGGGACTTCCCCCTGAACTGTGATCTGCCCCTTTGCAAATTTAAGGCTGCATCCTACTTGTTGCCATCCATAGACTTCTGTCTAATCTCCTCAGCCAACAAGCTACCCACAACATCATCAAATTTCAGTACTCCACCAGGTGCAGAGTTACTGACAGCTGTACGGAAGGTATCCCATGAGGATGGCAATGAACATAAGAGAAATATTGCCTTAGTCTCCGCATCAAAATTCATCTTTTGATCCTGAAGCTGGCTGAAAATAATATTGAATTCATTCAAGTGAGAAGCAATGGAGACCCCTTCCTTCATCTGCAGCTCAAACAACCTCTTCATGAGGTAAACTTTATTAGAGGCAATTTCCTTTTCATAAGTGGCACATAGTTTCTTCCACAAATCTTTCGTAGTCTACTCATTTACTATTGTGAAATAAACTGACTCTGCAAGATGAAGTCTAATCGTAGATTTTGCTAATGCATCCACCTCATTCCAATCATCCTCAGACATATTTGCAGGCTTAGCTTCAATCCTTGCCAAGGGTTTAATCTGCTTCTTTTGAATAAGCACATCCCTTATTTGTTCTTTCCACAAAGAAAAGTTTGTTCCATCAAACTTTTTAATGCTAAAAAACTCCTTTTCAGACATGGAAGAGGATGCCATGATGCAAATGAAGCAAAAATCCCAAATGCTAGTGCCTACACGAGAGAATCACACCAAATACCAGGTGCACCCAAATGTGTATGCCACAATAGAGTGAAATATCACCAAAACTCATGTCTCAAAGAATTAAAAGATGCATCTGACTCATGTGCATATACTATGCATCCATATGAGCAAATTTGGCCCAAAAGAAAATGCCAACTGCAATGGCAATCCAAAATGCCGATAAGTGCCAAATGACTCAAGCATAAACACCGTCCACTGGCATATGCATCAATAATATCTCATCCAAGAGAGCATAGCACTATCAGTGCATCACCTGCAATGTATCAAAGCTGTCCCTCAGCATAAAATAGCATCCATGTGCAAAGCGTCCATAAAAATAGCATCCCACAAGGCAATTTGGGCCTATCAGTGCATCTAATAAGGACCGCAATGCATTCAAATGGCCTATAAATCATCCACTGCAACCCAATGCACACCACGAATGAGCGCACATTGCAACCAGAGTGATCTGCATAAGGTATGCTCAAGAAATCATAGTCCCACGGTAATGACCGCTATTGAAAATAGAACCTGAGATGCCTCAAAACATGGGCGCCATTGCATAATCGGACTCAACAAGAAAATCTGCAAATATCTCTCTTTTGCCGGAACTCCAAAATCCCAACCGATGAGTGAGAAATGGGAGTCAACAATTATCCACTATCATGTGGCATAAATCTAAGGTTTCAAAACCTTAGAATGAAAAATGCATAACAGAGAGATGAAATCGAATACACAGAGATCTATAACTCTGAAAATCCTCTACGGAATCACGTAAGAACTGACAGGTAGGGGTTTTTAGGCGTCCGGAATGCAATGGGACAGACGGTTTTGGAAAGTGTGGTCTCAATCACTGGGTCCAACACATGGACTGAAAAACGTTTTTGGAAACAGAGCTGTTTGTAAACTCCACCAGAGTGTGAATGATGAGCAACATAGAAGTTTTAGGACCTCTTGAGTCCACCGGAACTGACAGATCTGCAAATGGTTGCTCCAAACTTGAGTTCCAACACCCGGGTAGAAAAACGCAGAAACTGACACAGTGAGTCAGAAATCCAATGAAATGATCCCAAATTCAAGAATGAAGGTGTTTCCAAGCTCTTGAAGTGAAGTGGACACCAAAAGTAAGTAATAGTTGCCTCTACAAGTCAATACGAAGTCTCTGTCATCGAACAGAACAGGGAAAAGCTCAAAAAAACGACTTTTTCTTTGAAAACACTTAACAGGCTCTCAAAACCACTTCGCAAAACCAAAGTGACTTTTCCAAAGGTTCCTCCAAGGTCTCTACACACTTGGATGCAAGTAAAGTCACCCACAAAGCTTCCCACAGAGCTTCTCCTTCCTCCCACAGAGCTGCTGAGCTTCAAGCATTCACGCACGCTCAGCTAGATCACCTGGGCTCTGATACCAGTTGAGAGTGCTCTCAACGGAAGCAAGAACGGAAGAGGGAGAGAGAGAAACAGAGATCCACACAAGTTTTGGTGGGTGTAGAACCACCCTAATCTTCTTTTTCATTCATTAATATATGTGTTTGAGTATTGTAGATAACTGGGGTAAAGTCACAGTGACCTTTAACCCCCACAAGAAATATATGGCACTCTTGGTTACCATTTTGTATGTGGAAATGGCAAAACTATATGGCACTTTTAGTTGCCATTTCATACGTAAAAATGTTAAAATATATGGCACTTTTGGTTGCCATTATGGACATGGAAATGGCAAAAATATATGGCACTTTTGGTTGCCATTTCCAAAAAATGGCACATGTGGAAATGGCAGCAAGAAAGTGCAATTTAATAATGTAGAAATGTCACTTTTGGGCTGCCATTTCTACCTAGTAGTGATGCTCATGGTATTTGTTGCTAATCTCCAACTCTTCGCACAAATGCGTGCAAAACCCTCAAGAATAATGGGACTATCTCATGTTGTTTAGCTCCATCATTTGCTCTTAGGAACCAATTGTTAGTGGTGCCCTATTCCTCCTTGTAGGGTTTGTCTAATCTTAGCTGCATGCATCATGGGCCCTGGGATGCTCCCACCTTTTAGGCCACTTTTCATAAGGTTTTGTTTTAAGGTGTCTGAGCCCCCCCTCCAAGTAATATATCTGGCATTTTATTTTTATTTTTTTCATTTATAGAATCTAGCAAGGGTCTTCTTTAATCTCTAAAGGTACCATACATAAAAGTCTTCTTTAGCTCTCAATATAGCGGATACAAGGGCTTATGTTCTCCTAACCTAGAAAGAGTTTTATTCTCTCATTTACTTTGAATTGATCATGTTTACCACCTTCTAGTTTAAATGCTCACTTGTAGTGATGCTCATGGTGCTTGCTAATCTCCAACTCTTCGCACAAATGCATGCAAAACCCTCAAGCATAATGGGACTATCTCATGTTGTTTAGCTCCATCATTTGCTCTTAGGAACCAATTGTTAGTGGTGCCCTATTCCTCCTTGTGGGGTTTGTCTATCTTAGCTGCATGCAGCATGGGCCTTGGGATGCTCCCACCTTTTAGGCCACTTTTTGTAAGGTCTTTTTTTAAGGGGTCTGACCCCCCCCTCTCCAAGTAATATATCTGGCATTTTATTTTATTTTTTTTCATTTATAAAATCTAGCAAGGGTCTTATTTAATCTCTAAAGGTACCATACGTAAAAGTCTTCTTTAGCTCTCACTATAGCAGATATAAGGGCTTATGTTCTCCTAACCTAGAAAGAGTTTTATTCTCTCATTTACTTTGAATTGATCATGTTTATGACATTCTAGTTAAAATGCTCACTCTAGTAGTGATGCTCATGGTACATGCTAATCTCTAACTCTTCGCACAAATGCATGCAAAACCCTCAAGCATAATGGGAGTATCTCATGTTGTTTAGCTCCATCATTTGCTCTTAGGAATAGTTGTTAGTGGTGCCATGTTCCTTCTTGTGGGGTTTGTCTAATCTTAGATGCATGCAGCATGGTCCTTAGATGCTCCCACCATTTAGGCCACTTTTTGTAAGATTTTTTTTAAAGGGGTCTGACACCCCCCCCTCTCCAAGTAATATATCTGGCATTTTGTTTTTATTTTTTTCATTTATAGAATCTAGCAAGGGCCTTCTTTAATCTCTAAAGGTACCATATGTAAAAGTCTTCTTTAGCTCTCAATATAGTAGATACAAGGGCTTATGTTCTACTAACCTAGAAATAGTTTTATTCTCTCATTTACTTTGAATTGATCATGTTTACCACATTCTAGTTCAAACGCTCACTACTAGTAGTGATGCTCATGGTACTTGCTAATCTCCAACTCTTCGCACAAATGCGTGCAAAACCCTCAAGCATAATGCGATTCCCACACAATGATGTATTTGCTTGTTTCCTTTGATACCATGTTGCTATATGGATATTATATTTTTCCAAGTGGGAGAGCCTTTTTTATAGGGCTATCTAAAAATAAATACCTTAATCCTTTATGGATTTAATTATAGGAGTGGCTGTCCACTATCTATCCTCTTTTAAATAATAGATCAATTGTTTGGGAGCATGAAGGATCTTATATGCTCATTGATTTCTCTACCTTGTAAATTTGGTTTGCTAGTAGATAATACCATTCATACTATCCTCTACCTCCATAGCTATTTGAACCAAAATAAATGAAGAAATCCAACTATTTAAAAGTAGAGAATATGAAGTTGATGATCTTTTATTATTGCATCTCCCTCCTCTATAGTCATATGTCATTTTAGAATAATGTTTGTATATGGAACTGAAGTTAATGGTCTTTTATTATTGCATCTCCCTCCTCTATAGTCACATATGTCATTTTAGAATAATGTTTGTATATGGAATGTTTTTTTAGTCAAAATGCATTAATAAAGAGCCTAAAAGAGCTACTTAAATATTGATGGCATGAATTTGCATTGGGCTTTTTAATTTTTCATAGCATTGGGTCGCTTTCTATTTTTTAAAAAAGTCATAGCAATTTATCCCTTTATTTTTTGAATTAATAGATGTATTCTTGGAGAGTTCGGTCCATTTGTTTTTTAAATTAATAGATATGGCATTTACAAGAGATTACAACTTATTGTGTATGCTATCATTATGCTTCCCATAAAGTTTTTCAAAATTTAAAAGTAAAGGCAACAAAATCATCGTGAACTAGTGACCACATGCCTATTGAATGTGTACGCTCTCACATTATTTCTATTATAATTAGGAAAAATACATTCTTAGCTAAGATGGGTAAAGCAATGTGCCATCAATCTCCTTTCTACATCTAGGACTCCAAACATGTGAAGCAATGATGTTTGCTTATAATTGTCTATTAAAGCATCTGAAGGCCAGTACAAAGTGTTGGTAAACTGAAAGGAAAGCATAGAGTGAACACAAACTCAGAATACTTGCATATAGAATGAGGAAGAGTGAGGTCCTTATGTAGGCACCTCTTACATGCTCACTGACATCACTGATGACTTCAGAGCTCCACAATCATCTCCTCAATCTGCTCCTAGATTCTCTCAATCATCCTATGTGGCTTCTACCACCACCTAACTGTGCTTATGGGCACCTAACTGTGCCTTTAGCACTCACACATAGAAACCAAGGTGTGCTTGAGGCATACACCTTGAGATATCCCAACAAACCCCCCCTCAAGGAAATGCCTCAGGCTATGTCAAGGATACAGCTAGCACAAGGTGTCTCATGCCATCTCATGGTGGTCATGGATCTATCAATGGCTAGGATCTCAAGCTAGCAAGGGTTCCCATGGGTGTAAGGTAAATAAAAGGGATACAAAAGACCTTCCAATGGTTATCTCCCCTGCATGTACATGCACACAATGTCTGCAGGAGGTACCATGGAGCAAAACACATACACATGGCCTACATCATAAGGTGACTAGAGGTGTTTACAAAACACACAAAACACAATAGTTTATTTCATTCATTTTGGAGGACTATCCAGGCTGAGTACCTTGACTCAACATAAAAAGAGAGATCTGGAGCATACATAGAGATGATTTAAAAAGCATAATTTTCAAAGGATGCCTCATCTTGTGGAGGCACATCAACTGAAAGTAGATTGGCATTTTTTGTCTTTGAAGTTGCTTCCTTTTTGGCAACCATTATCTTGGCAATCTTCAACATGGAAGCCATGTTGGCATTTTCTTCCTTTGTAGCATAACAAGACATTGCTTTATGTTTTGGCTTTTCACATATTTTGCATAAGCAAGCCATGAGAGGGTCTAACCCAGGAATTGGGCAGTGTCTTCTCTCTTACAAGGCTAGAATAACAACTGAAAAGCTTCAAAATATAAGCATTCAATGTAGCAACAACTTGTGACCAAATTTCAATCAATGATGCTTTTTCTTACATGCTTCACAGAGGTGGCTAAATGAAAGCTTTCCAATCAAAACCAGGTATAGCAACTCAAAGCAAAGCTGAAGCCACAGTTGTACTAATGCTATTCAAAACTTCAAAAACTAAAAAATGCTAAAGTAGCATCTAATGTAGCATCACTTTCAAAACCTTGTCAAAACTATCAAAAACAAAGGCATGAACTTGGAGGGCTTGTATCTCACTCTCCAAATCAAAGAAAAAGGAGCTTTTTAAGGCAAAAGAAAGCTCATATACCACAAAAGGTCCACTGAGGAGGAGGGGCACAAATTTGTGTCAGATTGCCATAGCTTGCTTCTTCAATTTCGACTGGTTTTTCTCTGTTTTCACCTTGAATATGCAGCCATTGCTACTCAGATTCGAGCACAGGATAGCTCAAGGTATGGAGAAGCTCCCTCTGAAAGGAATTAGAGAAACATGGAACAGTCTCAAAGAAATCGTGGAAGACAGGTTCGACGATCTGTGCAAAATGGCGACTTGCAACGACGAAGATATGTTAATTCCTTACAGCCAAAGGTTTGCTTCTTTGAGATGTATCTCCAGTAGGAAGGGCTTGGAGAATGGCCGAGAAATGGAGGAGAACAGGCTTTAGCAAGATTTGGAAAGAAGGGGAAGAGATGGTGAAGAAGAAGATGGAGAAGAAGATGATGATGTGGCAGAAATGGGATCAAGGGGGATCAAAGTGCTCTGATACCATGTTGGTAAACTGAAAGGAAAGCATAGAGTGAACACAAACTCAGAATACTTGCATATAGAATGAGGGAGAGTGAGGTCCTTATGTAGGCACCTCTTACATGCTCACTGATATCACTGATGACTTCAGAGCTCCACAATCATCTCCTCAATCTGCTCCTAGATTCTCTCAATCATCCTATGTGGCTTCTACCACCACCTAACTATGCTTATGGGCACCTAACTGTGCCTCTAGCACTCACACATAGAAACCAAGGTGTGCCTGAGGCATACACCTTGAGATATCCCAACACAAAGAAGAATACTGTGCTGATGTAGATGGGAGTTCCTCATGCTGAGGTCTTACCATCAAATATGCATGATTAGAAACTCTGGGTGGATCCATGCTAACATGGGGTACATCTGCATCTAATCTCTCAAGACCAATGAGGCTCGAGTCACCATCGTAGATTGGTGCATACCCTGTGGCAATGTACAATCAAAGAAAGTTCTCTTTCCACTCATGGGATTTAATTACTTCCTTATGTATATATAAACATGTAAGTAATTACTTCCTTATGCATATATAAACATGTAAGTAATTTAATTAAAGGGATGGCCTCCTCTAGCGATGGTGATGGTGGTGGCAATGGCATTGGAGATAGGTTTTACCACCTTCAGCTAAGGACATCCACCATAGCCCTCGAGACTTGGAGGCTCTAGGTCACTATCATGAAGAAATAGCAAGTTAGATTCTATCATGCTAGATATAGGACAAAGCAAGAATGACGCGATGGACGCTGAACTCCTCGTACAAGGCGGCTCCCCCCATGTGGAGGATTGGAACATGCAAAGACCAGAAGCTTCTAAGGCACTAAGAATATTACTAAAAGATTTCAGGACCTCTCCTCACATCATTCCCTCATTTCGCAAAGTTTCAAGCTAAATAGAATACTCAAAGGCTTTCTCTTTCGCATCGCCCAAGAAAACTCGTCAGCCAAATGGACCAACTCAACAAGACTCAGTGCAGCAGACGTTGAAGGGGAGACCAATGTAGGACATGCCATGAGGCACCTATGTTTTAGCAATTCAAGGAGTGGAAGAAGCCTTTCCAAGGCTCCCCAAGCCCCAAAATAATCGGCTTGGGAGTAGCTCATGCCAAAAGCAAAGTGTATCTTCAACGAACCCAGTGACACAGTAGTTGAGCCAGGAGAACCGGTTGGGAAAGACTCTAGAACAGATGGAATCGCTCAACTGTAAAAGTTCACAATGGTATCCTCAACAATATGACAAAGTGGCTATGTTCATGCCTGGTAGTGTGATACATTCATGGCCCCTGCCCCCCTGCTATGTTCCTAGAAGGATGGATAAGGAATTTCTGGACACGTAAAGGTCTAAACGTGACAAGTATCCATTTCTTGAGAAATGAGTACATTGTTTTTTATTCGAAAATCCAAAAATGACGATGGAGGTACTATAGAAAGGTACATGGACGATTCAAAGTCAGCCTCTCTCAATCCAACTATGGGAGCCCTCCTTTAGTCTAGAATCGCCACCGCCTTCAAAAGCCCCTATTTGGGTGGAATTCGTTGATCTACCTTTATCACTTTTCCGAAGCCCTTTGTATCCCTCTAGGACAGTTTCTAAGACTAGAAATTGAGAGGTTTACTAGCCCCAAGGGCAACTGCAAGCTATGTATTAATGGATTTGGATGTAGATCCTCCAAATGCTATTCGCGTTTTAGATGGGGATGGAGCTGAGTTAATCCAAAAAGTCTTCTATAAAAATCTTACCAATTCATGTTTCCTATGTGGTTTAGGAGGACATTTCATTAAGGATTGCCCTTCCAGAGCTAATCGCAAGAAGGAGACACACCACTAGAGTCAAATCAGGTACCTCAACAATCAGAGAAGGTAGAAACAGAGGTCTCGACGGAAACCCATCTCCCAAAAGATAAAGAATAAAAGACTACAGAAGGACAGAGAGACCCAAGAAAATAGATAGTAGAAGAAGGAGCTTTGGCCATTAAGGAAAACATGGATGAAAGCTCAAGAGACGAGGAATTTGTGGCCAACACACAAAATTTTGAAACTCAACTAGAACAGGCGGATCACGCAGCTCTCTCACAGGAGGAGCAAGAGTTCACTGTGGTCAAAGGAAAAAAGAATCCTACTACAAAATGCAGCAAGCTCCTCAAAGAAGATCTTGGCCGAGAGAGAAAAAAGGAGGATGTCTAGGGGATGTCTTATCACCCCAAGCCAGTCCTGTGAATTTCAAGAAGTCGAGAAATAAAAATTCTACCCAATGATGATGAACAAAACACGAGAAAACTTTTCTTTTCTTAGCGTAAATGTTCAAGGGCTCTCCAATGAACTTAGGCTTGTAGCTGTAAAAGATGGCTAAGAACTAATAGACTTAAGCATGACTTCTTAGCCCTTCAAGAAGTCAAGATAGGAGGTGCAAAGTTAAGGTGACAGTTAAATCAAATAGATGACAAGAGAAAGTGGATCATAACAAATTACGAAGAAGGAAGAGGGGCACAGCTTTGGGTATTATAAATTACCTAGCCCAAGCTATTGGTAACATCAACACAATTTTCGATAGCCATGGAGTTGGTTGGACTTCATGCACCCAAATCTTTCCTATCAAGTGTTTACCATCTATGCTTCTAACTCCTCGAGAGATAGAAATCTACTTTGGTATAGAGATCTTATATTGGATAATGCCGTTCTACTAGGTGATTTTAACATGGTAGAAAGGAGTGACAGATGGAGCGGCCTGGGCAGTGTTATCAGAGGATGTGAACTTATAGCTTGGAATCAAGTTAAAGATCGAGCAGCTCTTGTTAATATCACAGAAGACACTTCCTTCACTTGGACAAATAATCAAATTGGAGCGCTACATAGAAAAGCCCACCTTGATAGAGTTTACTACTCTAGAAAGGTTTTAGATGAGGCATCCACCTCAAAAGCAGTGCCTTAGCCATGTTCTTCCACTCTTAGACCATAAACGCGTATGGGTTGAGCTGGATAAAGGTGAAGAGAAGATAACTAGATCTTGGTTCAAGGCCAACCCCTTCTTTTTTTAGTTGCCCTACATTAAAGGAGAAGGCACTAAGGATTTGGAACAGTGCTTTTGGGGGCACAACAAAATAACAAAAAAATGGATGAGGGCTACAGATAGAACAAAGATCTTTTTGAAGGCAATAAAGCACAGGGCAGAAAAAAAACGGAAGACTAGATCAGTGCTCTAGAGGGAGATTCCACTGAGTAGGAGCATTGCTGAGAAAAGCCAGAGATAAGTTAAAAGCAGAAGCTGAGGTCTTAGCCAAGCAAGCAAAAATATACACTCGAGAGTGGTGGGTGGGAAGAGCTGACAGAGCTAATGAGGACATGTTCAAAAGCCTTATGAAGAAACATGCCAAAGAGAGTTTAGATGCTTTACGGTTAGAAGGCAGACTAGTGCAAGATCATGAAGAAATCATAGAAGTAGTTCATGCCCATTTCCAAAAATTACTGGGAGAGACAAAAATCCTTTCAACAAAGAAGGCCAGAGTGTGAGAGCTATGCAGACGGTGGGTCAGGGAAAAAAAGGTCTCCAATCTTGATAGTAATTACAAGGACCTCTCCCTAGAAGAGTTAAAAGAGGCAATAGACCAAATGGGAAAGGGTAAGATGCCAGGAGAAGATGGATTATCGATAGAGTTTTATCAAACTTTTAGGGATACTGTGGGGTCCTATTTATTAATGCTCTAGAAAGAATCTAAAGAAAATGTTTTTTTGGACCCAAGGATTAATTTAGGAATGATAAAATTAATAACCAAAGGGGGTCAAAAGGATGAACTCAAGAATTGGCGACCACTGACAATGCTGAACTGCAGTTACAATTTTTTTGTGAAAGCACTCGCCATTAGACTGCAGCCAAAGATGCAAGCTTGGATCAAAGAGGAACAAAAGGGACTCATATAGGGTAGGCATATTCTGGAAGCCATCCTGACTCTTTGGGAAGGGCTCAAACTTGCAAAAGAAATCTAGCAGGACATCTGTTTCCTAAAAGTGGACTTTGACAAAGCCTACGATAGGATGGAATGGGGATTTATTCTGCTGTCACTAAAGGACTTTGGGGTTGGGCCAGTCTTTACCTTGTTTATAGATCTACTGTGTCAGGTTAGAGGGAAAATAGACATCAATGGTAAAGTCTCTTCTTCCTTCTCTCTAAAGAGATCCATCAGACAAGGTTGCCTCTAGCTCTGCTTTTATTTGCTATAGCCGGTAGATGCCTTGGGATGGGTAGTAAACGATGATTTGGTCATCATTGGAAACATCAAAGGGATCCAAGTAGAAGAGGGAAAACAAATCATTTGTGAACAATTTGTAGATGACACCAATCTAACACCTAGCAATGATGAGCACTGTTAGAAACACTTTGGAATGCTTTAATGTTTTCTGTCTAGCTTTAGGGTCCAGAATCAACCATGAAAAACTGGCATTTTTTGCATGAGGGGCCCTCCACCTCACTTTTTGATCAGTAAAGGCTGCAACGAAATAAAAAAAGGAGAAGTCTTCAGACTCTTAGGCATCCCCATGGGATTTGGATGCTCAATGAAAGACAAATGGGATTGGGTGATTGATCGACTCAAAGGCAAGATAAATAGTCTCCAATTAACACTAGCCAGATGGAACTTTGTGTTAAACCACTACATCTACCCTTTGATCATATACTTTATCTATTGTTGGGCTCCTACAGGAAAGATTTTGGTCCAAGTTAGTAGACTTTTCATATCTTTTCTGCGGGGAGGAGATGCAGACCACCATAAGGTTGCCAAGGTGAAGTGGTTTTTCTGTACGATGCCAAAAGAACTAGGAGGTCTGAGGATAGTAGATGCGGGAAAATCTTCTACTAGGTTCTTGGGACAATGGATCTTAAAAGCGTTGGAAGATCAAGGCTCAACTTGGGCCACACTGATACTTAGAAATATCAGAAGAGTCAAGCTTCGCAGCTGCAAACACTGGCAAAACATCCTGATAGGTACGATTCTTTTTGGCAAAGGAGAATGTGTTGCTAAAGGATCCAACCTATGGAAGGGTATGTGGGCAGCTTGGGAATCGATGAGACACTACATTAGATGGAGGGGGTTTTCAAGGAAGACAAGCACCTTCTACACAAAGGATTCAATTTGGTTTTCTCTAATCTGGCCAGAAGCAAGATTATGAGATGAGACTATCAAGGATGCTTTGATACTCAACAAAAAAGGAATCCGTATTTGGGAGGACATGAGGAACAGAGAGCAAGGGGATTGGCTGGATAACGGAACTCCGATGATCAGGTTTTGACTTAATAGATTCGATGTGTTGCTACTATAGGAGAGATAGAGACTATGGATCAGGGACTCTTCCGTGGATGGGCGGAAGATTGCAACCCTCTACTAAAGAATTTAGATGGGCAGGTCAAAATGAGTTACACAAGGTCCGTATCTGGGTTGAAGGACAAGAGGAACTAATGAAAAAGCTCAATCTAAAGTGGTGCAGAAGAGATTCATAAGAGGTGTGGACCAAAAGATTTTCAAAATTGTGGGATAAGGATATCCCTGAGAAATAGTCATGCTTGCTTTGGCTAATTTTGTAGTATAAGGAGTTTGGACAGCCAAGCCGCGTTAAGAATCGATCAAGAAGACAGATTCTACAAATGATACTGCAAAAATTTTGAAGACATTCCTCACCTCTTCCTCAACTATAGTTTCTCTAGATCTGTATGGGATATAGCGTACAAACATCTTTTTTCCATTCAATTACATGTATCTACTGCTTGGAGACACTCCGAGTAGAGCCCCATCAAACTGGAATGTCATTCATAGTTCTACTATTTGGACCATTTGGGTTCAAAGGTGCAATAAAGTTTTTAAGAATGTTCATGTGGATGCTAATGAGGTTTTACTGAATTTATGGATCAACACAAGAACGAGGTGAAAACCTCCAGAAGATCAAACAACTCCATCTGCAGGTGCAAGAGTGTCTCAAGAAGGAGGAAAATATGGCTAAAGATGAAGCTGTACTTCTGGCACAAATGCAATCCCTAGTGGACAAGGAGACACTAGAGGATGAGGGCCCCAGCCATGTGCTCTAGCAACAAGTCCAAGTAGCTACCCTCCAGACACCCAAATCCAATTTTCCCGCCCATCCCCACAACTCCCCTCAGACTCTCCCCGTTGCTTCTACTCCCTCTCCTATTGAGAGACCAACTTCGACTGGTTTTTTGGTGTACAGTTGCCCTCTATAGGCTCCCTACAATCCTATAGCCCCACCTTCCATGCAGCAAGCTTTCAAAAGACCGATATCCAGGTCCGACCGATTAAGTGCCATGTATAAGGTTCTACATGAAGAGACGACTTGTCTTGAACCCACTACTAAACACAGAACAAAGAACACTTGCCCCCATCCATTCATCCTAGGGATGATTGTGCTCAAAGTTACTTCACGTTTCGTGCCAAAAGTTCTAAGCCTCTGGAAGAGGCAAAATGATCCATGTGATGATTGCTCAGTGTTCCCTCTTACATCTACTCTATTTCAGAGCTACCACTTTGACCCATCTGACTCACTGTTTTAGTTTCTGCAATAGTTGCCTTGACGGTTTTGTTGGCTACAGCATTTCAGCTGACATGCAGTAGCAGCTTGTTGGTACTTTGGATATCTTGTTAAGTATACCCTCCCCATTGTATCTCACAAGGGTATGTTCCGAGAAGTTGTATGACTTGACATTTTGATATTATTAATATAAACCCTCATTTTTGAAAAAAAAAGTAATTTAATTAATATAAACCCATCGGTTGAACTCATGTAATAGAGTTAGGTGCAATTAGTGACCCCCTCAAGATTGTGCAGAGAGCATTAACACATGAACAACTAAAGAAAAGACCCACCTTAGATGTCATGGATTTCTTGAGGACCAACTTGTCATATGGGGACCAAGCCAGCTATGTGTCTAAGGAAACAAATGTAGTATGAGTGTTTTGTGGGGTTAAGAAAGGAGGTGTTGATAGATCTATACAATAGTATTCTCAACTTGTGCTAAAGACACAATCCATGCATTGCATAAGAGGAGCTACACAAGAGGCTAGCAGGGCAATAGCAATGAAAAGGTTGTCATGCTACTGCAATGTTTGTACTAAAGAGTCTTAGAGAAACTAGGATACTTTAAGAAACTGCACCAATAGAAAGCATGGTTTTATTGGGATTGCCACATCCTTGTAATTAGCTGCCTAATCAATTAAAAAGGCCCATCATAAGAATTTTTTCCCAATGCACGACACTTCATTTTCATGAGGGAAAAGCACAAAACCCCAAAACCCCTTTGAAGAGAGTTGCAAACTTTGTTGATCAAATGGTCATCCCATCTTGCAAGTCAGGTCATTGTAGGAGTTCAGTGGCTATTTGATTGGCTACAAGCTTGGTGGATAAAAAGAAGCATCATTAAGTCATCACACTTAATCCTAATCAAGCTCCGATGGCCACCACTTAATCTTTACCACACCATCATTTTGCTCTCCGCTCCATCATTATTATAAGTCTCCATGTTCCACCTATTGAATGCTAGCATGGTGGCAATTGATGACCAGCTGTGTGGTATTGTGTTTCCAAGTAGTTAAATTAGTTTAGTTAAGTTTCTGAGCTCTCTGCTCCATCATTATTATAAGTCTCCATGTCTTACCCTCGTCTTACCTATTGAATGCTAGCATGGTGGCAAATGATGACCAACCTGGTGGTGCTAGACTCTCTGCTCCATCATTATTATAAGTCTCCATGTCTCACCTATTACATGGCAATTGAAATAATTAATGATCAGCCTGGTAGTTGAAATTGTTGTGTTTTCAAGTAGATAAATTAGTTTAATAGTTTAATTTCTTGGCTATTTCAGATCATACACGGGCTAGCTTGGACTCTGATTGTCCAAAACTAGCTTGGTGGTTTTAACAGCAATATATAATTGTTGGGATATACTAAAAACAAGCATGGGTTTTATTATTTGGGATTTACAAAAACAATTTAATAAAGCCAACACGGTGGTTGTTTGAGATATAAGAAGCAGTCTCAATACAAATTTCATTTTGTAGGACAAGTGGACATATTGTTTCCCTGCAATTACTAGACTACATACATTTTCTTAGTACTATCTAAGTCGTCCTTGTCCACCGCTCCAAGACACCCCAAGATGTGCTCATGCATGTTTAAATCCAATTTGAAGACACTCTTGCCCTTCATTGTGGCACACGTTGCATCGGGAACTTAATAGCTCTTATTAGATGAGAGTACCCACACGTTTGTGGACTCTTATGTAGCAGTTCGTAATTGTGGCCTCTCTTGGATGTTTTTTAATACCAAAAAGCTATGACTACTACATCCCACTTCTCATAGGTTGTTCCCCAATTATCCTTAAATGTTTCCTCAACCTTGTACTTAGGTTTTGTGCACTGCAACAAAAAGTATGGGTCATCTTCCTCATTCTCCCCAGGATCTGTGACAACTGCAAAGTTATCCCCCTCTTCCAGATAGTCAGTGAGGTCATGGAAACTCTCCCCAAACTGTGGCGAGTCGTTTGTCTCTCCATTGTTTGTGACTCCATCTGAACGTAGAGGAAAAACTTGAACTCGATCCCATGTCTTCGTAGTTGCAATGTTCTCACAATCGTCACGATCCCCTATGATGCACACATTGCAGAAACAAGAAAGTTTTCTCGTTTTAATCAATTGGTTGTTTGAAAAGCCCCATATGCTGTGCAAACCACAAACTCCTTTAATTTTCTTGCAATCGTGTCGGCTTCTCCTTTGCACTTCATGGAACACTCTGCATACTATAGTATTCTTAAGGCTTTGTTTACTGTATGTTGAATGCGCTTCTGTGGAGAGGTTGGCTATAAGCCATGTTACAGCATCATGGGCATTATTGAGTTTTTTTGGAGGGCATGGTAACTGGTGTTTAAACATAGCTTTCTTAATAACAACACCGCATCCATCATGTTCACCCTCACCATGGCTAGACCCAAAGAAATTCCACATCATGTCTAGACTGCCCGGTCAGGGATTTGAACCTTGAGATGAAGTAGAATCCACATGCTGATTTAAATTGAGAGGCAGCACCATCTGACCACACCCAATGTTGTTTTATATTTCATGCATGGGGATTTTCCTTTTTCAACCATTCCCAATGCAGTAGAAAAGCATGCTACACAGATAGGGTGTCATGTTCCCTATCATCTGAAATGTAGAAATAATAAGATAGTTGCACTGACTTGGACTCCTGTGAGTCATCAAGCAAATTGGCATCAGGCATGGAAGAATCAAGCAAATGACTATACATGATATGCACAAGAATTGTTATCTGCTTGTTGTACTAGTGAGCACTTTGTATCTCATCTTGTTCTTGAAAAGAATAATTTTTTGCAAAATCTATGATAGATACAATAGTGTCACGGGGAAAATTGGCAAGGCATGTCCTGAACTGCTTATCTTGCCAGCCGGCTGTGAAATCGTAAATCACATATTTTGGGATGGATTGAACCACGTGACCTACAAGCTCCCTTGGTTGGGTGCTCCTATATGATAGTAGCCATCTCTTTTTATCAGATCCTTCAACATTGACATTTTCAAATCTCCTCCATTTTAGAGCAACGTGGTTGTCTTCCCTCATTTCATTTGGACTGACATTGAATGTCTTCTTCTTCAGCTTCAAACTGCAATGATTGCATGTGCCGTGAATGCATTCAATCCTGTGCCACTCACGGTCTCCCTTTGGACAAACCACTGGTTCTTACAAAGACTTTAGGCTACAAAACCTACCCTCCCTTGCAACACATGATGAGGATCTAGGTGGCCTACAGACTGCGCATTCTTTGGGGAGGCATGGGCATTGATCCCCATGGAGCAATGCTCCAACATGACTAGATCTCAAGTCATTCATAGCTTGCCGGGCCAGGTCAAAGTCTATGTGTGTTTTGCAATAACAAACATTCTTGTATTTGAGTTTCCTAACATACTAGGGCTTACAATGCTTAAAGCTCCTTTGCCCAATTGAAATGTTCAGATTCTTATCCCACAAACTTGAGATACAACTCCGTCTGCTGGCCCAACATGTGGGAACAACAAAACAATGAGCCCCCTTTTTGCTACTACTAAAAGAATACAAAACACAATCTAATTAAATTATATAATGAAGTAAAACAATTTCAACCACGGCTCTGGTTTAGGATAGTCACAATTTCAATCATTGGGCTCTGGTTTAGGACACGTTTAGGACAGTCACAATTTCAACCACCAGAATGGTTTGGGACACTGTCACAGTTTCAACCATCAAGATGGTCTAGCCTGACGGTCTCAACTTCACATATTAGACAATAACAAGTATATTTCTTTTCATTTCTGAATTTCACCACCATTAAAAAATAACAATATATTGCTTTTCATTTCTAAATTCCACAATTTAACAGTGGTATATGACCCGAATAGCAAGAAATTAAATTTAACAAATTTAAGTACTAAGAAACACAATAATTTCAACCACCGGGTTGGTCAATAACTAATGTTTGTTTAACCACACTAGTTTAGGACAATCACATAACTGGTGATTGAGCTGAAGCAGCCACAATTGCATGATGTTCCAACCATCGGGCTAGTTTAGGACAATCACATTTATGTTGCGAAATATCTCAGGGGGGTCACTATGTATAAACCCTCTATATCACGTGTGTTCAAGGCCTATATTTAAAATCTCTTATCTGTAAATTTTTTCATTAATAAAATGTACCCCTTTTCTATACAAATCTGTAAATTTTTTCCAAAACTATTTTAAATAGTCCCTTATGTATATTTATTTCTGTAAATTCTAGAAATAAAAAATATCCTTCTGTTGAACTCACGTGATAGGGTTACATATGATGAGTGACCCCCCCCGAGCGAAATATATTGTTGTTAATTTCTGCTCAACCATGCCACCGGGCTGGACAACAACTAATGTCTGTTCAACCACGCTGGTTCAGGACAATCACATCACTGGCGATTGAGTTGAACTAGCCTATGGTTGCATGATGTTCCACCACTAGGCTGGTTTAGGACAATCACATTTATGTTGGAAGATAGCATGGAAGCAACAGAAGATGGACACAATGAAAAGAAATGCTCATAGAATGAAGAACAATGAGAGCCATATGTAGGGCATCTCTACATGATCATTGACATCATCGATGACCTCTGACCAAAGGCCATCGAGCTCATCTATCCCCTAGAATCTAGCCAACATCTAGATGGCATCTACTCCCACCTAACTGTGCCTCTAACACACACATAGGACCAAAGGTGTGCTAACAAGGAGGCATTACCTTGATACATCCCAACAAACCCCCCCTCAAGGGAATGCCTCAGACTATGTCAACTGCTGACAAGGGCTCCCAAGGGTGAGGTACAAAAAAGGGATACAAAAAAACCCCCAAATAGTTATTTCCTAGCATGTGCAAATAGGCCTACAAGGGTACTATGGAGGGCACAAAACCCCCCCAAATGTTATCACCCTTGCATGTACAGACATACCTGTCTACAAGGGGTACCGAGAGGGCATAAAACACAACCCCCCCAATGGTTATCTCTTCTGCATGTACAGACACGCCTGTTTGCAAGAGGTACCATGAGGGAACACACAGTCACATGGCCTACATCATAAGGTGGCCAGAGGTGATTACAATGATAAAGACACACACAAAACAAGCGGAGTACAAAATATCATAGATATCTTTGCATACTCATAATGGCTACAAAAGGTTCAGAGTCCTTTTTGGAAACATGATCTGAGCAGGGCACCCTAGAAATGGAAATCCGCATTTTAGGAGCATAGAAGCTCTAGCTTGTTCCACAATTCATGTGCAGTGCAACCAAAATCCAAGTGATGCATGACTCGATCAGCCAAGGTTGAACCGATGAGGACAATAGCTTTGTTGTTGAGATGCTCCCAGGTTATAATTTTGTCTTTTCCCCTTACTAAATTCCATACTCCTTCTTTGATGAGAAGAAGCTGCAACTTGTTTTGCCAAATGAGGAAGTTTGGACCAAAAAATTTCTCCATAGTAGCAGATTGAGAAGACTCCATGAAATCTAAATATAGAAACTCAAGAACTGAAAAACAATTCATTTTGCAACACCTTATGACAAATGTCGCAGCAAACAGATGCAGGTTTGGAAAAGCAGTTTCTTATCATTCGATGCAAGAACTAGGAAATGTCAAAATTGTCAAAATGCACCGCTCTATCTTGCAAGTCCTCAGAGTTTGAAATAGGCTGATAGCTTCAGAGAATATTGTCACTGAACATACACATATCTCCTCCTAGTTGACCATAGAAAGAAAAGCAAGGGTGCTCTTCTTGCAGATATGAGCTCAGAGATACGCTTCCAATAGTGGAACCAATGTAGTAGGCCAACAATTTGTAGCAGAATGAAGTTCACCAATGGCCAACCCTTTAGAGCCATCACAATTGAGACCTGAATTATTGACTACTCTCTGCATCAAAGAAGCTTCAAGAGCTTCAACTTTGAGAGTATAAAACGACCATGAACAATGATGGTCGAGCACCAATAAACTCCTACAAATCTTTATCAATTGAAACAGTCAATGAAGAAAAAGAACACTCCCAATTAGAGAGTCCTTGAGAACCACGAGCGGTAGCCCGGAGTCTCCAAGGAATCTTAGCAAGTCTATTACTTAACGTCATCAGCACAGAGTAGATCAACAATAATAAACATTTTATTCTATGGAGAAAACAATTGTGGAACAACAACAGCAAGTGTTCCTAGAACAAATGTTTTTGGTGGGTACAAGCAGATCAGAATACGAAAGCCACGCTTCTGAGCTTCATCAATTATAGAAAAATTGTAAATGATGGATATTGCTATAGCACGACTAGGCCCTTGGCTAAACCTCCAATGACTTCACGCACTAGCAGTGGGTAGAATGCTGTGAACAGCATCCCAACCTCTCTATATTAGAATTAGTATAGCTGGAAGGGTAACTACAGAACACGAGTCTCTCACATTAGCAACCGATGTATAGAACCTCTCCTAGCATCTTCTGTGATGTTCAACTATATGCAAATCTTCTACGGCTGCCTTTAAGCTATAGAAATTAGAGGTTGTTCTTGTTGCAAATGGAAGAAACCCATCCACTGACTCGAAGTAAGCTTATGTCAAGAGTGTTGCAAGACCAAAGACACGCAGTGGAATATAGAGCTGAGGATGAGAGAGCTACAGACTTGGCAAGAGAAAGAAGAGGGAGAGAGCCACGAGAAGAATGACATCGAGCTCAAGGAGGATAGAACCGCTCTGATACCATGTTGGAAGATAGCATGGAAGCAACAGAAGATTGACACAATGAAAAGAACTGCTCATAGAATGAAGAACAATGAGAGCCATATGTAGGGCATCTCTACATGATCATTGACATCATCAATGACCTCTAACCAAAGGCCAGAGCTCATCTACTCCCCTAAAATCTAGCCAACATCTAGATGGCATCTACTCCCACCTAACTATGCCTCTAGCACACACATAGGACCAAAGGTGTGCTAACAAGGAGGAATTACCTTGATACATCCCAACAATTTAGTCCAAGCCTAGTTTAAGAAAAGAAACAAGTAAACTATCCCAAAGCTCAATCACAAACAACCACCGGGATGGATTAGGCACCACTGACATGTGTTGTATTTAGCATGTGTATGATGTGCTCTCCTCAAACACCTTTCATTTCGTCTGCTTCTTACAGATGTCGTTTCTATTTGGAGAAACTCTTGTATCTTCATGCCATTGTCACTATAGCAATGACTTCTGCACTTAGGCTGTTTCTCCTTTTCTTGCATTCTATTGAAGCCCATAGACTTCTCAGATCGGGATGATCGTGCATTGCTTTTGCTCTACTTTCAACCAGTGGAGCCACGTTGGTCCTTTTGATTGACAACATCTTCGACATTTTGCACCGAAGCCGTTTCTCCTTTGTTTCAGGGGACACCAACATAGCTAATGTCACCCTCTTTGCAACTAGTTGATCTAAGCTGTGTATCCCTTTCTTTTTCTGTAGGCCATTTCTTAGGTTAGAGAGCATCGCCTCTTGGGCGTGCATCTCCCAAGGTGGTTGTTACTCTACGAACTTTAGGGTGAAGGCTAAAGCTTGTGAAGACTCGAGACTAGTAATTACCTGAATGGCCTGATGTTGTTGCCTCAAATGCTCCCACCAATCGTGACACCACAGCTTGTGTTCTTCGCTTCGATGGCAATGATCGAATGCATGCATCTGACAAAAGGATGGATCAGTTGACACAAAATGAAAGCTCTAGAACAAAGTTGATTGATGAGATTAAGAACAATGATCGGCCTACTAAACGATTTGAAGAGTTGGCGTAGCACAGTCTTGATATCAAAGTGGAAGGATTTGTTCAAGTTTGGCTTGGCTCTACCCTTTCGAAAGATTTTCTCTCAAATTTCTCTCAAACAATAGAGCAAACTCAAGGATCTCTCAGTAAATCTCAACAAGGCTTTTCTCATAGTCTCTCACAAAGGGAAACTCACTCTCTCTCAGAATAAAGCTAGTCTTTCAATGAATGGAAATGCATGATGGAAATTTCTCTAGGTAGAAGAGAACTCTCAATCTAAAACTAAAACTAATCTTAGAGAAAACATGATCTCCTAAGGCATGTCTACAACTAATCTAGGAGACTATACCTAAGCTTTGATACCATGAGAAAACATGTGTGCCTCAGGATCTATGGAGTGCTCTAAGGTGGATGGAACCTATGTGGAAACATAATGAAGAGAGTAGGTTCCAAGATAGATTAGCTTGGACTCATAAACATAATCTTGAGCGTATATACATTTCTCTCTACTCAACAATACATGATAGGCCTCTTATATATAGAGTGCCCTCAGAATAGTCAACACTTGTGGGATCGTCTGATCCACATCTCTCCTTGTGGATATGCTTGATCCACATCTCCACATCATGTAGTCCACATCCTAGGGTGGCTACTTTAATTATTTCCTATTTGTGTTTGCTTTTCTAGTTTGATGGAATACAAAATTTTGTAATCACTGTAATCTATATCGTCCATTTCCATAATGTCCTCATGAGTTTCCTCCTGTATTTCTTCTTTGAATATAGCCTTACCCTTTCTAGCCCTTTCATCTCTTTCTGGAGTTGTCATTTTTTATATTTTTTTAAAAGTGAGAATTCTCCAGATATTATAAAGCACAAAGCTTTATAACATTTCCACATCATGTAGTCCACATCCTAGGGTGGCTACTTTAATTCTTTCCTATTTGTGTTTGCTTTTCTAGTTTGATGAATTCTGAATACGAAATTTTGTAATCTATATCGTCCATTTCCATAATGTCCTCATGAGTTTCCTCATGTATTTCTTCTTTGACTATAGCCTTACCCTTTCTAGCCCTTTCATCTCTTTCTGGAGTTGTCATTTTTTATATTTTTTTAAAAGTGAGAATTCTCTAGATATTATAAAGCACAAAGCTTTATAACAAAGAGAAAAAATTGTGATGCCCACTTCCCTATGAGTTATTCAAGGCCTTGGATTTGTGTTCGAAGTCATCATGCCTTTCTCACGACCTTGCATTCTAATTCTCCTTTGAATTCACTTTCCTTGATCTTGGTCTCCATAATCTTGCTCTCGAGTCCTTTTCTTTAAAGAAGTTGGTGAAGCTAGAAATTATGAAATTGTGGTGAGAGCTTAAACTCTTGAAGAGAGGAATGAAGGAAAGGATTTAGGACGGACCTTTGGAAAGAGAGGGCTTTGGAGAGGGGTATAAATAACTTGCTGATGTGGCTTTTTCAAATGTTTGAGACCTTTGATGATGTGGCAATGCTCTTCTTTCATATTTGTGTCTTGTCCAGGTCGTGTGTTGCCACCGTTTCCCTTCTTGAGATGCTCCCTTTGTCAAATGGTGGGCACTTCCATCTGTTACCCTCTAAAGTCTTTAATTTAGCACACCCATACAACAATTATGCCATACGATTCCAATAGGCAACCTCTCAAACATACTGTAGAGGTTCACGTAACGCTTGTCGGTGAAGTGATAAGGAGGGATTCTTTTGCTCATGTTCAGCTTACGCCTCCTGTCCCTGAGTCCCTAGCTTCTGACAACTTTTCTTATCTTATGTGCATCTCCATTTGTTGCGCTCAACCACGCTTTTCATTTCTACGATGCCTCTTGTGGTGATGAAGGAACGTGTAAGTTTTCAAATTGTGCATGCTTCTTAATAGCAAAGATTAATATGCAAATTAGTATCGGATTACTACAAGTCGGTTTTGACGATACATTTTCATGAACCTGCTACAAATGGTCGGCTGGCTTTGAGCATAAGAGTGCTTTCCCACGAGCTGAGAAGTCGGCATATGTGCCACCGAATGCCAAGAGAGCTTGCCGTTCCACCTTCAACCCCGCGATTGTAGGTGCCGATTCTTGGCAAATATATGTCCCGCTGGAGATTGATTCTGGGCCTCTACCCAGGCTTTGCGGGGCTATCCCATATCTCTCCATTTAGAGCTTCTGTAGCTCAACCCCATCCTGCAAAAACTTGCAAGCATAGCATTGCTAGTTTTGCCTCATGCAGGAAAGCACTCTAAGATGAAAATATCTTCACGATTAGATAGAGTCTGGACCAGACGCAACCTTTGTCAACCAAGCTATACAAATCTAAAATTGTCATGTCAAACTGATTTGGGTGGCATTGCGGAGCACACACATAGACGGCTTCACCACCATGAAAATGGTTCATGGTGGGTCCTTTGTTTCTTAGTTTCACTGCCGACGGACAGTCTCACTGCCAATCAAAAGTGTCAATTAGTATGAAAGCTGCTCATATATATGTCCATTGAATTGTTTTCTTTTTATTTTATAGTGTAGCTTTTATGTACTACAATAAGGGGGACTCATTAGCTGAGCATTAAAGTTTGGTTTATACACCAGCTAACGATTAAAATAACGAATGGGATAGCATCACTTTGAATCAACATCATAAGGCCTTCCTGAGCAATTACAACACTGAGAGAGCGTGAATGCTTATGGGTTAATATTAGATAGGAGAGAGATGTCATTTTAAATTACAGATTCTAAAAACAATTATAGATCGAAAAATCATTTTAAAAAGGTGCAAAATCAGGACACCAGGAGAACAAGAGTGCACATGTACATGTGGGCACTCCCTCCTAAGATAGTGGTAAGCTTGACTTTTGGATGCAAAGAGGAAGTAAAGAATTTTTTTAGTTATTAAAAGGAAGGCTACCATTGGGCTATTAAAAGATAGTTTTAGCATGAAGGTCAAAGCTTTGTAGAATGATCTCAATAAAAAGCAACCCAACTCAAATACCTTTTTGTAAAAATGGAAATTCACAAAAAACAATGGGCGGGATTTTTGGTTCCTCACGAGTGGAAATCATTGGCTGCCAGATGAAGGGGAGCACATCCGTTGGGGAATTTGTAAATGCAAATATGTGGCTGCCATTGTTGGAAACAGTGAAGTCACTGCTAGGGGATGCCTGGAACTAGGCCGGTAGACGTTATTGCTAATTCACAACAAGTTTTAGACAAACTTCTATGTGAGAAGAATTATAACTTTTAAGACTTTTAAAGTGAGAAAATCTAAATTCACACAAACAAAATATCAAACCCATTTTTTATGTCTTAAATCAGCCTTTCATAAGTGCTAAAAGAAATACTCCCAGATTCAAATGTTCGTTTTAATATATGAAAAATTTTCAAATGTTGGTTTTGATGTATGGAAAAAAAACAAGTCAGCAAGTGATAATGATTGGGCAGCCCAATTAGTGTCTCCGTTGTCATGAGTTTGGGCACTAGGCTCAATTGTGCCCACGCTTTAGTAGGACGGATTCTCCCTCACCTCCAGAGGCACCTACGCTTGGGGCAACGCACTAATTGTGACCCTGGCAGGTGACTCCTTGGGTATGGAGCAGGGTAAGAAAGAGGTCCTACCATGCTGGAAAAGAAAAAAGAAGAAGCAAGATGCGGCGGGGAAGGATAGGGAGAGGAGAAGGAACAAAACGTGCAAAAGAAAGAAAGGAAAAGGAGGAGGAGGAGACTACTCATGTAGATGCTATTATAGTTGAGGCCGAGCAATCTGGCTAGAATGCATCTCCCCCTCCACCACCACCTTCTATGCAACATGTGGGCAGGTGCTTCTAGGCTATTCTAACACCTACTATGAACCTTCGATTGGTGAGCAACGCCGCAGCCATCTCGGATCATTTGGGGCTCCAAACGGGCCCCACAACTCGAGAGTGGGCTGCCCTGAGAAATGCTCCATCTACCCTTAGTGCGGTCAGTCATGGGATGCCTTCTTGCACTTGCATGTAGCCTAGTTGGCAGTGTGCCAACTCTATCTGAAGCCGTCCAGCCATCAGGCCACACATGGCCCCCATCTGGTGTCCAAACCAAGACCTACTGGATAACCGAGCTACTCAAATGCCTTCTCCTCATATGGGGGGCTTACAAGTAGAGTTAGCTAGTTCCCGCGTAGTTACACGAAAGTGGAGCATTGATATCTAACAGTGAAAAGTAGAAACTTCTTCATCTTTCAATGAGCAATATGTACATTTTTCAAAATAAGTTTCAAACTATGCTTGAAAAGTTATGAAAATAGTTCTCATAAATGTCTCCAAAAGATTGATCAATATTTAAGACTAGTGAAAAATCATAATAGCCTATTGCAAATGACAACTCGTGACTCATTGTCATTTTTCATGACTCGCTATTATTGCATCTTTGTTAGATGCACCAACCAATGACAACAGGGTAGGGGTACCCCCCCAGACCTCCCATTCTTATTTGGTGTCGACGTGGCCTATGGGAGAAGGATACCTCCAGTTGCACCGTCAATCGCTCCAGTTGCATGGTGGCCACCACCACCTTGTGCTCGTCAATGGGATTCATTGCATGACAACGAGAGCCACAAGCTCCCTGCCATGCATGAATGCAAAGGTGGACAGAAATCTTCCCTCCTGTCACCCTGTCTCCATTCCCCGCCTCCCTCCTCGCCAGTCCAAGCTCAACGACGCCATGGCTAGCTCCACACCCGCAATGGTTGACCTCAACGAATACTACGATAGTTGTGATGCGGAGGAGGAGTTTGTGCCCAGCACTCAGGGGACTAAAGACATGGAGACATCGCATGAGGAGGACACCCATCACATTCGGGTGGATTCATCGTCGTCCCACCATGAAGTGATCGGAGGGCATGAACCAGTTCTTAGACTATGATGTCTGTGTTGAGAGTTGTGGTGCCATGAGCACATGTAGAGCAAAGGTATGAGCAAAGGGCAAGCTGCCACATGGCATGGAGGACATATCCCACATGTGAGCAAGCAAATGGATGTAAGTACCCTCACCCATAAAAGGGAGGTTCATTTGAAGTAATATCAATCAAGCACTTTGCACTATCTCAAGATTCTCTTTATGAGTCCAAGCTAATCTATCTTGGAACCTAATTGACTTGAGGTACATGTCATGAGCACTCTCTTCATCATCTTTGCACTTAGGTTGCATCCTCTTTAGATTAGTGTTGTACTAGGATGTTGTCTTAGTGACTAGGAGAGTACGATCCTCACTTTGTCATGGTATCAGAGCTTAGTTCTAGCTCTCCTACATTAGATGTAGATTTTAGGTTGAGAGATTTCCGTCCATAGTTCTTTAGTTGAGTACTCACTGAGAGTTTGAGATTGTCATAGAGTTCGATGAGGGCTTGCTTGTGAGGCTTTGCTACATCCCATGAACTCGGCCATGCTGCAACCTATCTCTACAACACCCGGCGCAGGTTGTCACTTCAGCCCTTCAGCATGAATCGTATTTTCAAAAGGTCATTTGCTTGTAGAACCGAGGGAGGTGTAGGTACATTTTAAGGTGCCCAAGCTCACAACGCTCTCACCCACGACAAACTCTCAAACGAAGCTCACAGGACGAGACCTCTCCTACCTACAGCAACAGCGACTACAGCTAAGGAGGTGGCCGAGTTTTTTACCCACAGTCAGTGCATGCACTACAGTCGTCTTCAACAAACAGCGCATCTTCCACAGTGTGCCTCTCCTCACAATGCACACAGTTTGTAAATCTCGCCTCACGGTCGAGCATCACTAGTAGACTAGCAGCTCTCTGCATTAGCCTTCTACAAGGCACCACGGCTCATGACCAACGACCTTGCAACAAGCCGCTCCATCACCTCGACTAAGGTTGCCTCTGCAAACCTTCTACAGCTTCCGTTTGGTGTGTATCCCCTCAGCGCCTTCAGACACGTGACTCGACCAGCAGGAGCGCCAGGCCGTCAGCTTCCACGCCCATGCAAACTAGCCCACTGCCTCGACTGAATGATAGCTTCTCTAGCAGTGACGCCCATGGCTCGCAGCCCCTCGACAAGCCCGCATGAATGCCTTTCCAAGGCAACTCCAGCCAGTCTTCAACGACCGTGACCACAGAAAAAGCTTATCACCGGCCTACTTCATTGACTCCACACCAGCGACTCGACTTCAGCCTCCTCCACGAGAAACTCTACAGACGTCTCCATCACGATCAATAGCAGCGTCGTCGCCATTATTTTTTTCCTGTGGCGAGATAAAACTTTACCCGGGTTAAGTTAGTCAACCCTGGGTTTGGGACTAGTTACCTGTCTACCACGTGGCAGGATAAGATTTAGCCATGGTTTAAGTTTTCTTAGACTTGAGTTAACTCAGTCTGGTTAGAAAACTGCCACATGGCATAGTGCCACCCAAGCACAGTCTCTTTGTAAGCACAATTTGAATTCTACATGTGAATCCTTGTGCCACATCATCAAGACCCCCTCTTCTTCATAGAATCTTCGACAAGCCATAACTTGCAATCCAGGAGGAATTTGCACACGCTCCAAAAAGGAAAAGTGATCGCCTTTTTGAGCTCTACACACCGGTCAACTCGAATTTTTTGTATGCAATTAGAAACTACCAGATTTGAAAGTATCATCAAACTGGTAAGACCTTTACAATGGCAATCCGCACCCCAACTATTGAAAAGTTCATCGGGGATGGATTTCACACATGGTCTACACAAATGAGATATCTCTTGATGCACCAAAAGCTTTGGAAGACTGTAAAAGAAGACATACCCACTGCACAAAATGATGCTTGGAAGGAAAAAGATGAAGCAGCACTATCACTCATTGGATTGCACTTGGGTCCAAACATAATTCATCATATAGAATCCAAAGATCATGCCAAAGATGCATGGGATGAGTTGAACACAGTGTTTGGTGCAAAAGCCAAAAACCAAGAAATCCATCTTAAGATTGAATTCTATGGTATGCACATGGGCTTCAATGAATCCATGGCACAATTTGTCAACAAAATCAAAAGCATTATGACTCAACTAGAGGGCATAAATGCAAAAGTAGGAGAGAAAGATGCACTTGCAATTCTCCTTAAAAGCATGCCTGCAGAGTATAGTGCATTGACAACCACTTTGAAGAATTTACCAAATCCAAAGTTTGAAGAATGTGTATCCTCTCTTCTCGAAAAAGAAAGAGAGTTGAAGGCATCGACATTGACATCGACATCAACACGCAACAGCTATAATGAAGAACAAGCATTATTCAGTAAAACATCAGCGAAATGCTACCATTGCGGAAGGACGAGGCGGAAGGATGGGTCACTATCAAAGTGACTGCAGATTGAAGAACAAACCAAAGTGTCACCATTGCAAGAAGCTGGGACACAAGGAAGAAGATTGCAGATTGAAGAACCAACAGGTCAACTACGTGGAGTCGTCATCAAGCCATGAGCCAAAAGATGACATCAATGGAATGTATTGAAAAGCCAAAAAAAAAAAAACCTTGCCAATCTTGCCTATATTTTGTAAATCAAGCCTGACCACCTGAGAGTAGCCATGTAGGCACCCAGGGGAGGATTTAATCTTGTAACTCACATCTGACCACCTTGCAGTAGCCAAAGGATCATGACACCAAGGGGAGGTGTTAGAGTTGTGGTGCCATGAGCACATGTAGAGCAAAGGTATGAGCAAAGGGCAAGCTGCCACATGGCATGGAGGACATATCCCACATGTGAGCAAGCAAATGGATGTAAGTACCCTCACCTATAAAATGGAGGTTCATTTGAAGTAATATCAATCAAGCACTTTGCACTATCTCAAGATTCTCTTTATGAGTCCAAGCTAATCTATCTTGGAACCTAATTGACTTGAGGTACATGTCATGAGCACTCTCTTCATCATCTTTGCACTTAGGTTGCATCCTCCTTAGATTAGTGTTGTACTAGGATGTTGTCTTAGTGACTAGGAGAGTACGATCCTCACTTTGTCAGTCTGTGGATGGCTAGACATCGTACGTGGAGGCGCATCAACTACAATGATGGGAGCGGTGGTCGCAAGCATCCCCCCTCCACCTCCTGGCAATTGGACATGTCGGGCACGTCCAAAGCCCAACCCATATCGCCCAATTTCTCCTTCCTTTTCGTCTACTCCCAATGCTCCTTCTTCTCGCCTTCTTCCTCTCAATACTCTCTTAGCTCGCCCTCCATCCTGTCCTATGCTACCAGCAAACATCACACCTTCTAGCCGCCCCCCTACCATCTTGTTCGACCGAGCTACTCTCCCCTCTTCCATGCCCATACTCATCTCTGATGACTTACAAGGCAAGCATAGCACTTGGGCTACACCTACAAAAGGAGGAGCACAAGGACGACAGAACTAGTGGGTTCAAGATGTGCTCACGTCCTCATAGAGAAGAAAAAGGAGATGGAGATTGAATGTCGCAAGGGAGGAATTTGTGCCCTCATGAAGCATCGATGGCACTACATTTCAGAGCTTTGAATTGCAACAGGAGTGCAGCACTCAAAGACGCAATGCAAGTCAAAATGGGAGAAATTGAATGGTGTCTTTCATCGCATCTACAACTACGAACGGAACGTACCGTCCAGATGCTCCAGTTTACTAGAATATGACAGAGCTGAGGAGAGGAGGGCCGCTTGCCTCCATGTGGATGACTTGCCCAAAGGGGTTTACAAGAAGCTCGTCTCTTTCTTTGGTGGAGACTGAGATGTTGATCGTGGTCCTATCCTCTTTCAATCGGGTTCTAAGGAAGGCGCCCCGCATGATGGTGATTATGAAAAATCTATCTGGACATCCTACTTTGCATCTCTTGAACTTCTTCCTCTCATTGTTGAACAAAACTTTCTGACTTTCTTGTTGCATCCTTCATTGTTTGTTAGATGAATCAAGCACTGCATTGTCCTGTGTGAGAAATTTTTTTGATTGCATTGAATCCTTGCAGTGTGTGTGGCTTTTGGTGTCTTGTCTTTGTTTCCTGAAGACAAATAATGCTGGAGTCCATTATTTTTGTGGTTCCCTCAATGTTCACGATGTATTTTGCTAGCGATCTTGTGTTTAGTGATGCCATCAAAATTTGTTTGTTTTGCCTTCGCTGCTGTCTGTTGATGGGAGCTCTAGACTATCGTTACCCAAGATGCGTTCATGTTGAGTCTATGCATCTCGTCTTGCACATCTTTATCGACATGGAAGTTTTCATTTCTAATTGGTTCTAGTAGGTACAACCTTTCAATGTCCTTGACTCGAGATAGCGCTGTGTATGCTAGCCCATGTCCTTGTCCTCCCTTTGGTGAGAAAGTGAGCCTTTCCAATGTTAGCCCTTGTGCACGATGTATTGTTCTTGCAGTTGCTGGCTGTATAGGAAATTGTTCTCGAGTGAGGATGCTTGTTTTTTATGGCCCTACTTGTACCTCTTTCACAATTCTTCCAGTGGATGTTGAACCCATCATGAAAACTCCATTGGTGCCGTTTACCAAGCTATCTTGTTGGTTGATGTTTCCCAAGTAGAGTTCTACTAGCATTCCTTCTTTTATCTCAATTTTGGTGTGTAGGCCGCATGTGTTTCTTGGATCCTCTAGTGTTTGTGTTCTACTGCATGTTGCGTGTGAGAAGTGATCCCTTGCAAGAAGTGCATGCTTTTGCCCAGTGCAAAGATGCATTATTGTGTTGTTGTGTTTTCTTGTTTGCAAATTTGTGTAGTATAGGTGGGGGAATGTGTGGTCTAGTGGTGCTAGGTGCAAGCATGTTTTGTTGATGTAGTCTAAGTCTTTGGTTGTGTGGGTGCATTTCCTGAATGAGTTGAGTGTGTTTATGAATACACCATTGCTTTGGTGCATGATAGATTGTAGCTCAAAGCATTTGGGTTTTGTTTGCCAATATGTCTCTGCAAGACATTCTAGTTCTCTCTCAGCTATTTTGAAGACCCACGAATCTTTGACTGGCTTGGCCTGGTAGAAGTCTCCACATGTAATGATGTCTACATCTACAAAGAAGTGTGTGTGATCTCTTTTCAAAGTACACATTCTTAAATATGTGAAATTCATTGTCCTTCTCCCAACCAAGGAGATTCATCAACAACAATAAGTTGAACTTGTGAATATAGAGCTGCCAATGTGTCCAACCTCTCTCTTAGCAAAGATGTCAAGTTGTTTGTGTGTGTAGGAAGGTGCAAGGTGGAGTGAAATCTGTTACCATTAATATTACGTGGTGCTTTTCTAATGTCGCGAGCAAGAGCGCTATGGGGAGGTTGCAGTCAATATGTTCCAAATTCCTGTGGTAGTGTCTAAGCAAGCCTTGCACTATAAGGAGTAGAAGATATGTTTTGCCCATCCCCGCCCCTCCAGTAAGAAACAAGTGTATTTTTTCTTGTGGGTCTAGATGTTTTTGCAACATTACATCATCAAATAGCTCACGTTGCTCCTTGTTCAGTGATCTTATCTTTTGGAAGTACTCAGCATTGTCCATTACAACCTGCTCTTTGGTGTGACCATATATTGGTCGCTCTTGAGATGACTTTTGATATCACGGGCATGTCTAAGGATATATCGTAGGAGTTCTCTTTTTGTGGTTCGTTGCTTGGAGTCGGGCTTCTGCTATTTTTGTTGTCGTTTGTGATGTTTGTAGGAAGACTTTTTATGTCATTTGTTGTCATGGTACTAGTAGTTGTAATTCCCTTTGTTCATGCATATTATATCATCATTTGCGTAGTAGGCTTCTTTCCAAGTCCTGTGGCTCTCAATTGCTCCTCATCCTCTCTGAAGGGGCAATAAAGAAGAAGTTGTTCATGGTAGTGATTATCAGGGTCTTTAAATTTGTTGAACTTGACAAGCCTCAAGATTTTTGGTTTCTCTCTTTTCTTGGAAGTATTGTTGGCGTGGTTGTATTCGATGGTGAATGTTGCCAGACATAAGTCGTCCATGTGCTGTCGGTCGCTATATTTGTCGATGATGCTATGTCAAGAAATGTCGGTGGAGTCATTGTTGAGTGCCTGCAGTTTGTCTTTACCCTTTAGAATGAATGCTCTTTTCCCCTTCTCATTTGTGTTTATGAATTGGAAGTCTCTACTGCATCTGTGCAAAGGTAGTGACAGAGTCATGAATGCTGTGAGCTCATTTGCTGAGTGTGCATAAAAGTATTTCCCATTTTCCTTAATCTCTCTTGCATGGGATTGTTCTCCTGCAAGCATGTTGTCAATGTGTCGTGCATTGATTGCATGAGCGTGATGTCCATTTTTGTGATGTACGAGGTGCAGTACGATGCAGTAGTGTATGGGTCCAAGATGAACTGTATGTCCATGTTAGATTGCCAGAGGAAGTTGATCTTTTTGTTGAAAGCATTTGTGAAGATGTCCTTTGGCTCACGCTTTAGGAATAACTTGGTTTTGATATTGAAGCCCTTAATGATAGGATGTATGTTTGTATGTCTATTTGCAGAGTGTCCAACCACTGTGGGAATGTAAGGTCCCCTATTGTCTCGATTCTTTAAATTCCTTGCTAGATCCAAATACAGGCTTCCTTGACATTGTACTATGGTGCTTGTTCAACCCACAAAATCCCATGCTCATGTTGGCTACCTCTACTTTGGAACTCTGTGACAAAGAAGAAATCAGCTACCCCGCCTATTATCAAGGTGTCCTTGCGCAATAAGTGGATCATATTTTGTAATTTGTGCATGTAGTATCGAGCACATAGCGAGGGGTTTTGTCTAATGAGTTGCATGATGTTTGGCTCCTAGAATGTTGTATTTTGTGGTGGAGTCCCTACGTTATACTTTGTTTTGAGAGCGCTCACTAAAAGTTCCCACATCCGTTCGGCACAAGAGAAAGTAACCAAGAACATGGTGGCTCCAATTGATGCATCATTGCAAATGCTTCTTTGCGTAGTCTTTCCTTGTGGTCGGGCGAGGTTCGAAGGTTTTCAAAGTCTCTATATCCTATCCCTGATTTCATTAACTCTTCAATGTTCATGTTATTCTTGACATCTTTTGCACATAGCAATTTATTTTTTAGCATTTATTTTCTTAAGCGCACCCATATGGATTGCATCGCTCGATGGATCAAAACCTTTATAGCTTGAAAAAAAAGATTTGTAATGTTATGAGCAAATTTCAATGACTTGTGCATTTTGATTCTCTGAAGGCGCCACATAAATCACCTGTGTTTCAAAATCTATGACTTCCTCTGTGCTAACTAGGTTGTGTATCAATGTGTCGGTTTCTATCTATTTTAGGTATTTTGATAAGAGAGGATGCTTTGTCACAGGACAAGCAAAAGACATTGTCTCCATCTCTTGATATCTTGTTTCCCTTGCATATGGCACATGCACTCTCATAAAGGGCTGAATTAACACCCGTTACTGTCAAGGTCCCAATCACCTACAAAGTCCCTCAATGGCCTTAGTGAGACTTTTAAAATCATTCGCACAAAATCTTGGCTGGTGACGGGGACAGTAAACAAGTAGACCTGGTTGCCATATCCAATGTGCTAGATGTGTGTAGTGAAGACATGCGAGAGATAGGAGGTTGGGAGCGATGGATCTTTGATGGGCATGATTATGGTGATGTCAAGCATATTTAACACAATAGGTTGGGTGTTCTTATTGCATCCAACATTGTGCAATATGAACTTTGCCTCTCCAAAAACTTTGAATTTGTCCGCAATTTTGACAAAGTCAGAGCGTTGGTTGCTCTAAAAAGTGAGCTATTCACATGTGTTCAAAAGTGTAGAGTAAAAGTTTTAGATTTGAGCTGTAAGAGTGGAGAGAGTCATAGACAAAAAAAATTAGAGATGTATCAATCCTTTGAAATTAAGTGGGTGTCTTACTATTATTAGATCCTTAGGCAGGTCACCATCTCCCACAATCAGCTCGGCAAGAGTTGCAAAAGGTAGCAGGCGCCCCTCACCCTTATTTACTAGATTCCTACATCTCTCCTTGTATTGGTAGATGGTTCCCTGGGGACAAATTTCTGGCACCACAGCAAATGGTTCTATCCTTTCGACTCTAGTAGAGGGGTCAAAGGCAATGCTGTAGTCGGTAGTCCCTCCATCATTCCTAGGGTTTCTAAAACAAAATGGAGAAGTTGGTTAACCTAATATAGTCACCTATGTTCAACAACTTCACAAACTCTCCATAAAAGAGCTCGTCAATATGCAAGGTTATGAAACCTAGGCCGTGACCCTATCAACTAGATCAACTTTCAAACATCTTTGATAGTTTACATTTGAAAACATGTAGGTTCCTTATTCAACACCTTCCCATCAAAAATACAATTCTTGATTGTAAGATCGATTTCAAAAACTGGACAACTTTGACAACTGGCTCTATTTCAGGGCCACACCAGTTGTGTGCTTCATCAAAGCAGGCACATTCACATTGCCTACACAAGGCAGGTACTCTTCTTTTACCTCTACCAGTTTTTCCTTGCTTTCATCAAGAGAATCTACTTCATCTACCTTTCTTTTTGGACAACGCTTTGTAGCCACAGTTGTTTTCACAGTAGGTGGTGGTGAGGAACTTAAGAGAGAAGCAACACCACCTACAAGGGATGGAATCACAACATGTACACTCAAAGGAGAGATACTAGTTGGAAGAGCACTATCTCTCTTTGTTTGAGGGTGCACAACATCTATTTCAACAAACTTAAATGTGTTAGAGTTGACAATGATATGTTTTTGTCTTAGTTGTTTGTTAAAGTGAAATAATAGTATGAATAGAGAATTGCAACATTGGAGGTTTTGATTTAACTCAAATCAAAAGGACCTAACATATATACAAATATATTAATACATGGAGAAGTAGTTCCTATTGCTACAATGTTTTCGTATATATTTTTTCTTTTATGACGTAGTTATCTTCTCTTTAAATCCATTTAATAACAATGTAGCAATTGATACCATTTTTTCCAGCAAACCACAACACTTTATTTTTTATCTTTTAGTTTGATTATAGGAAAAAAGAAATGTGGGGGAATAGGGCTTATTTCCTCTTTAAATTCATTTATAAATATTGCAAAAGATGATAACATTCTTTTACTGACTCATAACAATTTTGTTTGTCTTTTAATTTGATTAGCGAAATCGAGATGTGGGGGGCTATATAACCTATACGCCATTCAAACATTCACAAACTTGGACACTCAGTCACACATAATGCAATAAAGCAAGCACAAAATATACGCCAAAACATTAAATTCATTTACAAATATTGCAGGAAATGATAGCATTATTTTATTGATTCATAACAATTTTGTTTGTCTTTTATTTTGATTAGTGAAATCGGGATGTGGGGGGCTATATAACCTATATGCCATTCAAACATTCACAAACTTGGAGACAGTCACACATATTGCAATAAAACAAGCAGGCAATATACAACAAAACATGATGTGTCACTAACTGTTAAGCCACAGTGCCATTGACTGTCAAATGACACTTACTTCCTTCTAAGGCCTTACCAACGCTGTTAGCAAACCAGCATCATCAAAACCCAACCATACAGCTTAAATCCCTACGATCAAACCCACACAACAAAGCTAATGCTGCAACTAAGGACCTTACAAACTATACTGCTACAAGAAACATGTCGCTTGAACATGCTAAGTAGTCCCGTCTCGTCATGGAGTAGCATAATACTAAGCTAAAATTCTTCCTAAACGTCATGGAGTATCCTAACATACACAACGAACACCACTCACCACTCTATTCTCCTCTACACAACAAAGCACAGAACCCTCGGGACACGGGCATGCTTAGATACTCATGTCTTCTCTACACAACATATCATTGAACCCCCAAGACACATACGCAACCACTTGCCAATCCATTCTCCTCAATGCAGCAAACCACCAAACCCCAGGCCACACGCACATGCTTCATTCTCCTCTACACAGCAGACCACCGAACCTCGAGCACATAGGTGCAAGCATGAACTTCTTCTCCTCAACACAACAAATCACCGAACCCCACACGGCACACACGCATGCTTCGTTCTCCTCTACACACCAGACCGCTGAAGCCTGAGGACACAGGCGCAAGCATGCACTTCAAGAAAAATACCACCCAAATGTCCTACGTTTCTACGTCTGCAATAGGCACAACCCCAAAAAATCCCATCCACAACACTTGCATGTACTGCAAACCAAGGATCATAACCAACAACTACAAAGAAAGCATTCAGCTCTACGACCTTCGGAGTCAGCCATCTCTGTATCAAAATATGTGCAGCAAGAGTCACATAGTGCGTGTACAACCATCACAATCTCACACCTATCCAAGGATAGCCATAGGGCAAAGCATGATTGGGATCACTTATAATATCCAAATAACTCCCATGACAAATTTTGTCATTCAAGTTTGTGTGGTGCATGTGAATGTATGAAATGCATGCTATGTCAACCCACTGGTACAACTACTTTACCACAAAATGGTATTGGTAGCCTATTGCATTCTACCCATCCGTTGCATGAGGCCTAGATCCTTTTCTAGAATTTGGTACTTTGTTGGGATCCTGAGGGAGTATTGGAGCATTTCTAGCATCTAAGGGACTGAACGAGCACCAATACCTACACCACATACATAGTGCAATGAGGGAGGCCATATTAACAATGAGGGATCAAAAGCAAAACAAATTGATAAGAGCTTACATTTTTTAAAGCAACCAAGAATCGTCTTTTGACTTTCTGAGGGGCCCATCCTCTCTATGTTCCTTCTTTTGGATACGAAAGCTTTTAGGGAACATAGAGTTTTGGCTCTCTCCCTCTTTGAAGTCATCAACATGATCCATTTTGATGTATCCTATGTGAAAAACCTTGTATCAAGAGCCAAGGTATTCAAAAGCTCCCAACGTAGGTTGCTCACATTGAATAAATCAATGGGAGGTGTCTGCAATTTGCTAATATCATATCCAAAATAGGTTGGTTTTAAGCAAATCATTTTTTCTCTACGTCTTGAATCCTATCATTGAAGAAGTTGAGAAATAGGCAAGAGAATGTTAAAAGAACACACCAAGCATGGAGTGAAAAGAAAGGGATGACGTACGCAGTCACTGGTAAGGAAGCCATGGGGTCATTGGTAGTGAGGAAGCTTCACTGAGATCCCTTTGTAATTCTTGAAGGATGCCCACCTTAAACTGACCTGGACCTATAGAGAGAAACCCTCACCAATAAATATTTGTTCCCTTTATAAAGAAGACAAGGCACTCCACTTTCTATTCAGTGTCGAAAAGGAACAATCCATAATGATATAAAATGCCGTTATATCCTTCATTTTCAAATTCACAATAGGTCTACACATCTGGTAATCGTAATCTCAAAGAGACAATGCCTCTTGAAATCAATTTCTCTCTTTGGAAGTACATTATCTACTCTCATAGCTCTATATCCTTAGAGAGGTCTGATAGGTTAATTAACCCAGATTATATACCTTTTGAACGGGGGATAAGGAGAGGTAAATTATTACTTCAAGGAACAAGGAGATCATAAGGGGGGAGGGGGGTGAAGACTAATGGAGGAAAGTAAGGGAGGGTGTCAGAAAGGGGAGTAAGTGGTGGATAAGGGAGGGGATTAATGGAGGGAAGTACCCTAGATAGGATTGAAAGTAGGGAATAAGGAATGGTCGATAAGGAAGGCGGCTTAAAGTGGGGGTAAGGGAGGGGAAAATTTGTTGAAAAGCTAAGTATCTCAAAGCATCTTCCTCCATTTCTTCGATACTGTGGACTTAGTCTCCACGAAATATGAATCTTCATGAAAGATTGATAAAAGAAATGTTGATGGAACGAATATTTCTTGCTATTTAGTACTGACCCCTAGTCTCGCAGACACAAATTTCCATTTTTTATAAGAGGGAAGAGTAAGAAATAAGACAAAGCCAGCTTACAAACTGCAGGCCAAATGGTGAAGATGAGTGTGAATCTTGTGGGGAAAAGGCAGTGCAGAATGGGGAAAAGCTGGTGCAGAATTGTGAACGTATGTGCACTTATTCTCTTCCTAAGTTTGGTATTTTTAATTTCTCTTGAACCAAACTTAGGATTAAAAATACCAAACTTAGGATACTTGGTATTTCTATTTTTATCAATACTATGGACTTAGTCTCCACGAAATATGACCATGTTTTAACTCATGCTCTTCTTAAGTTTGATATTTTTATTTTCTCTTCAACCAAATCTAGGATTAAAAATACCAAACTTAGGATACTTGGTATTTTATTTTTATCGATACTATAGACTTAGTTTGGTATTTTTATTTTCTATTGTATCCTATGTTTGTTATTTTTATTTTATTAATGGAGGGAAGTAAGGGATAGGATTAAAGTAGGGAATAAGGGGTGGTCGATAAGGGAGGCATAAGAGAGGGGAAATTTTGTTGAAAAGCTAAGTATCTCAGAGCATCTTCCTCCATTGCTTTGATACTATGGACTTAGTCTCCACAAAATATGAATCTTAGTCTCCACATACTATGCTTTGATACTATGGACTTGTCTCCACGAAATATGAATCTTCATGAAAGATTGATAAAAGAAATGTCAATGGAACAAATATTTCTTGTTATTTAGTGCTGACCCCTAGTCTCACAAACACAAATTTCCATTTTATAAGAGGTAAGAGTCAGCAATAAGACAAAGCCATCTTATAGACTGCATGCTTGGCTTGCCAAATGGTGAAGATGAGTGCAAATCCTCTAGGGAAATGGCAGTGCAATCCCTTTCCATCATTCATGCAATCCCTTTCTTCATTCATGCAATCACTTATTTCCATCATTCAATATGCAATCCTTTTCTTGGAAGTGGAAGTGGCAGGGGAAGGGAAAGGGGAAGGAAAAGAGAAGGAAAAGAAAGGGGAAAGAGAAGGAAAACACAACAAATACTATCGGAGCGCGTCTATAGGTGTGTCTAACAGCACGTCTATAGGCATGACTGTATGTTTTCCCAAACATACGCATCCATAGATGCATTGTTAGACGCATCTATAAATGCGCTCCGACAGATGCCTTTTTCTAAGAACTTGAAAAGGACATGTGCCCGACCACACTAGTACAAAAAACATCCGTTCGACCTACATACGACAAAGGACGAATCCAAAGAGAGCAACTTCCAAAGAAGATCAACCATCAAGAGACTTACCTTGGATAAAGGTATGGAAGGTTCTTGTCCTTCTTCAAAGTTGCTTCTCTTTCTTCTCTTCCTTGTTCACCCTCTACTTCTCTTTCTTCTTCTCCTTGTTCACCCTCTTCTCTTGTGTCCTTGGGGATGATTATGTAAGATTGGAGATGAGTGTGGGTGCTTGGAGATAAGTGTGGATGCTCGGAGCTATGTCTGTTAATAGGAAAGCAAGCCGCGTGATGTTAAAAGTATGTGAAGAAAAGAAAGCGCGCTAAAAGTAGGTTTGAAAATCAGCTCGCAGTCTATGCGTCTATTTGCGCATCTAAAAGTGCGTCTATTAATGCATCTAAAGTACGTTTTAAACGTGCCTATAGACGCACTCCACAGTACAAATGCACTGTTAGACATGCTTTTAGATGCTCCACAGAGTTTTGACATTTACAACTCATCCAAGAATAAATTTTTTGGGTTGTTTATATGTAGGATGTCTTCATCTTCAACAAGTAGCTCCAGTGAGGATGAATCCCTCCATACCGCCATCACAAAATGTGGTTGGAGCAAAAAATCAAATGTATGTGTGATCGATGTCGAGGAAACATATATTGTGCATGCAGAATTACACTCAATCACGTCTCAAAGTATGGAGAATGGGATGTGACCGTAAACATGGTAAGTGTTAAAGAGTTAAGGTTGATTGAGATACATATGGGTATTCATGTGTTTGAGTTATGATCCCGTTTTAATTTGATACAGGATGCAGTGCCACACCTGCATATGTTGCCCTATGCTCATCATGAGGAGGCGAAGCATCGGCGATATGAGGTGGGATCTTCAAGCGGGACCGTTACGGATGCATGGAGTGATGGTGATAGTAGCCCTCCGCCATTACCTCATGAGGCCGTGTTTGATGATATGGTGTGGGATATATATGTCCATCAATCCTCAGGTAGGGATGATAGCATGGAGTAGGATGATCTTTTTACCACAACATCAAGTCCATTGTTTGAGCGGTGCACATTCTCTGTTCTACGTGCCTCCCTTGAGTTACTAAACTTGCAGACCATCTATGGATGGAGCAATGCAAGTTTGAATGCATTACTCAAGTAAGCTTTAAAGTCTATTTTGCAAACATGGTGAATTATGCTAGTGGCTCAATTACTCGAATGCTTTTTCTGATTTATGGTCTTCACGTGTAGGCTATTGTGTAAAATGCTTCCAAGGGAGAATAAATTATCGACCTCAAGAGATATGGCAAGGCAACATGTGACCTCTGTTGGAGGATTAGATTACAAGTGCATCCATGCATGCGTCAACGATTGCGTTCTATTTCGTGGACCACATAAGCACCCCTTATAGTGTATGGCCAGTGATATTGGTGAATTATAATCTTCCACCCTCTATGGCGATTAAGAAAGGACATGTTATGTTATCCCTTCTAATTCCAGGGAAACATAAAGTCAAAAATCTTGATGTTTATTTGGAGCCTTTGATTGACGAGCTAGAGATACTTTGGAGAGGTATCGAGGTGCATGATGTGAGCAGGCCTCCCTCATCACAAGACTTCAATTGCAAAAGTAGTCTTGATGTGGACGATGCATGACTTCCCAGGCAATGGCGAGTGTTCAGGTAAGCATTGCACTTTTAATTATGAGTAGGCAATCGATGTGGCACCCTAAACCCACCTTGAACTCTTAATTGCATCTAATGTTCAGGTCTCAATACATCGAGTTACCATGCATGTCCTATTTGTGGTCCTTTGCTAGTTGCCTCATGGGCAGATGCATTGAATAAGGTCATCTATGAGGATCACCATCGATTTCTCCCACCTGGTCAGCCTAGATCTGTCGCCCCTTGGAATGAAGTCCCTCCACAGTCACTCACTGCAGGAGATTGGATGAGAATTTGGGACGAATCCACGACTCCTCCACCACTTGGCATGAGCCGATAAGGGTTTGTAAACTATTATGTGCTATATTGAATGGAAATAAAGATTGCCCGCTAACACCAACTTTTGTTTAGATACTCCATCTTTTATCGTTTACCATATTGGTCCCACCTCAAGATCAATCACTTGCTTGATCCCATGCATATCTTCAAGAATGTGGCATCTACCATTTGGGAACATTTGAATGGGACACGAGATTCCATAGGCATAAGGGAGGATCTATGCACCATAGGGAAGATGCGTGAAGCTTGGCCATAAGAGAGGCCAAATGGGCGTGTATTTTTACCTCATGCACCATGGAGGTTATCAAAGCTAGAGATGGTGGCACGGTGAAGCGAGCTATCACTACAATTTGTACTCCCACTGGATGCATTGAGTGTTTGAAGGGGGCCTTCACAAAGAGCAAGAAAAGAGGTGTAGAGCAATTATATGGCTTGAAATCTCATGATTGGCACAAGATGCTCCAAGTAAGTATTTTATGTGCATAATATCTTTTTCCTTCCAAATTTGTGAGTGAATTAGAAGCAACTATCAACCATTCCTCGTGTGTTTAGTTCATACTACCTACTAGCATTTCTCATAGTGCATCAAAAAACGTGAAGGATTGTACTTTACAGGATACAAAATGTGAAGCGTATCAATGCTCCATGCAAGGTGTTCATATTGCTAATATGACATACTTTTTCCTTTCTAGGTATGTGAGCTCAAAGGAAATAGATCCCACCACGCTTGAGAATGCTCGAGTTATGTCAGTGGAGGTGGTTTGTTTAGTGGAGGAGACATTTCCATGTCCTATTCTCACAAGCCAACTACATCTCATAGTGCATTTGGTGGATGAGATTGCTATATGCAGTACTGTACATGCACGATCGTTGTTCTTCCTCGAGCACTTCATGAAGACCTTGAAGGGTTTCGTGAGACAAAATGCAAGACCCGAAGGTAGCATGGCCGAGGGTTGGTTGGTACAAGAGTCACTTGTATATATTTCTGAGTTTCTTGTTGATGTGGATAGCTCTCTTCCACAACTATGGAGAGATGATGAAGACCTAAGGATGACCTCTATTGTGCCTCAAGGGAAAGGACGCAACAAAGTATTAGACACGGAGTTGTTTAATAATATCAAACTCTATTGCATGCTTAATAGTAATGTGATGAAAAGATGGGTGACAAGAGACAAGGATGCAAAGGCGAGAAGACAAGGAGAAAGGGCCCTCTTTCGTACACACCATGGATCTCGTGTGCCATATCCTCAACATCTAAGAGCACTTCCAAAGGATATTCATGTGGATTGGCTACTTGACGAAATGGAGAGAGCAGAGAGAGATGAGGGGATGCATATCACAATGGAAGAATGGGAGTTTGCTAGGGGATGCATGAGCAAGGTCGGTACATAGAATGTTATGCATAAGTTAGGAGCTTTCAACAATTTAGATTGCTTATTTAATTGATTTTGTCTTGGTGTAGTGTACTATGTTCAATGCTATATGGTGTGAGGGCAAGCATTTTCAAACCCAATGGATTGATGATAAGAGAAACACACAAGATTGCGGCGTCATTGCTAGCTTTGAGGGAGCCAATGGAGCCATGGATGATTATTGTGGCATAATCCAAGATATTATTAAGCTTGACTTTCGATGCTTCTTTGTGTATGTTTTGGATGTAAATTGGTTTAAGGACGTGGTGGAAAGAGGCCCTAATGCAACAATCAAATGCCATGCAAGTGGCTTTGTAACTATTGACTCCACAAAGTTTTGGCAAGTAAGAAGGACACACTAGTACTACCGCAACAATGTGAACAGGTATTGTACACACATATAAAAATACTCACTTTTAAATATTTGATACCTTCGATGCAAGGAAAATAACATGATTGTATTTATGTTTGAGTTAGGTTGTCTATCAACCAATGGTGGATAATAATAGGTGGTGGCATGTCATACCTATTCCAAAGTGATGTATAGTACATTTACTAATATGGAGCGTATGGAGGATGATCATGGTCATGGAGGTGATGATGACCGTGATACGAGAGAGGAGGATGGTTATGAGATGGGAGATACAGATATTGAGGCCATTAACCGTGAGGACGAGCCTACCATTGGTGATGCTAATTTTGATGAGCACATGAGTAGCACAAGTAGTAGTGGGTTGAATGTATATGTAGATCTCAACACTGGTTTGGATTTTGAAGTAGATAGTTTGGCAAGGGTTGATCTCATTGAGGATAAGATTGAACCGTAGCCCATCATTGATATTGGCAAAACTATTTTACATATTTTCTCATTCTCCTCACCTCACTTTATTTTTGTATATGTGAGTTTGCCAAAAAGCATTGATATTTTTGTTAAAATTACATGCTTTGGTAATCATGGGCAATGTTAGGAAAGCAGTGATGTACATTTATCAACCTGCACCAAAATTTCACTTTTTGTATTCTCTATTTTGCATCTAAATCTGCATCTAAATTCGCGTCTAAGTCACAGTGCAGATGCGCTAATAGACGCGCTAATAGATACGCTATTAGACGTGCCCATATTTTTGCTATTCTAGCAGTGCCTATAGATGCGCCTACTATTTTGGGCATCTATAGTTGCTTTGTGTTGTTGTGGTTGAACACAAGCAGTTGTACATTGAGCACAACTAGTTCCATGAATTTTGTTTCTTGGTGAAGAGTTGGGCTAAGCTTGGTCGGCCTCATTCTACTCATCCACTTCCATTCTCACCATTTGTTGTTGTGTGTGATGAGATTTTTGTAGGAGACTATTAAGTTGTTGTGGATGATTGATGTGTTTGCATTTTCTTTTCCTTGCCTTGTCATCATGTGTATCACTTCATGTGTTCTTTGCACATGTGCCATAGGATACACATGTCTATGATGAGTGGCTGTAATAAGGGAATCCTTGAATGAAGCCAAGAGGGTGTTGGGTATGATTTAGGAAGCTACTCCAAACACGAGTAAGAAGACATTATTTAGTGCACATACATTATTATATGTTTATGTATGTGGATGATCCATATCAGAAGCATCAAGTGAGAAGACAAAGAATCAACAAAGGTAGGTACACCATCTCCTTTAACTAAGGATAGCAAAGTTGACACTCCAAGGTAGAAAGGAACACAGTTTGATCTTGAATGGGAAGATATTAATGTGGAGGTTGGGGAAAACTCCCACCAACTCTCCTAGAAAATAAAAGGGCAAGTCTCCATTGAAGTCAGCCAAAAATTTGGTATTAGATGATGAGACCTTGTGTTACCTTCTATGTAAATGCAACAGGATGCCTCCTAAGAGGAAGAGGATAGTTACAAACAATATTGTTTACTTTGTGCTGTGTCCTTTTTATGTTTAGGACTTGGTCTCCTTAATTTATTATCATCCAAACTGAAAGTTTTGGGTCTACTAATTCTTTTGCCCTATGTTTGATACCTTTTGCAACATTTTTCCTGATACTAGGTCAGGTCTGACATGCAAGTGACTATAAAGATGACATGCAACCGGTATATGGTTTCTCAAAAGCTAGTCTAGGTGGTAGTAGCAAAGAAGGGAAAACATCCAGTGAGAAGGCAGATAAGTCAAGAAAGACATGTCTAAGTTTTGGGGAAACCCATACCCACTAGTGAAAGACCTCCCCCTTTGTCTCCTACTAGTAGAGTGGAAACTCCTAGGTGGAAAGGAACATGTAATGATGTTGAATGGAGAGTCGCTAATGTGGAAAATGTGGCAACTCCTCATGACTCTCCCAAAAAATCAAAGGGCAAGTCTCCTCATACATCTCTTAACAAATCAAGGAAAAAACTCCTCGCAAATTTTCTAAAAAATCAAAGTCACCTAAGAAGTTACTCTTAAATTAGGTGTCAAATGAGGAGGAGAATGCCCCCCCTGTGTAAGCTATAATACATAAACATAAAGGTGTTCCTGATAAGGGGAAGTGGATAGGTATTGATGTGTAGGTTGGGGAAAGCCCTCTTAATTCTGGCACAAGTTAGACTTGAATATGGTGTCAAATGGGAAAGATAACACCTCCCTGTGTCATCTTATAAGATAAACATAAAGTGGTGCCTCAAAGAAGATGAATGGAAATAATGGAAACATAGATGTGTGTGTGAGTTGGCATGTATGCCAAACTTTGTAAGGGGAATCCCTCCTTTTTAATGATATTTATGATCAATGTGAATGAATTCCCTTCTTGTCTCATCTCCTCTGTTTTACTTGATTATTTGCCTTGTATTTACAACATTTTAGGTATGATGATCTTTAGTTATTTATTGACATGTAGGAAGAACAAATGTATCTCTTGTACAATGGGAATACTGAAAAGTATTAGGCAAAGGAACACAATTAACACAAGCTCAAGTAGATCTAATTGTCATCAAATTCCTACTCAGAGGATGCCAAAGGTGTTGGGCCTTTAGCAAATGCACAACCAATTGATCTATAAACATAGGGTGATATGTTTGATGTTCCTATATCAAATCACATTAGGATGGATAGTTTTGAACCAAAGGGTTAATAGGAGGATGCCAAGGTTGGTATATAGCTAGTTGATCTACAAGTAGTAGGTGATCTGACCAATGTGTCTATATCAAAGCAAACTGGCATGGATGGTTTTGATCCAAAGGATTCAATGGAGGATGCCAAGGTCGATGTGGTGCACAAATCTCCTTTGGAAAGTCAGTATATCAACATCATGGATGAGGTCTTGCATGGCATCCTCACCAATGAATCTGTCATGGAGGTTGTGCAAGAGGAGGTCCCTTGGAGACTAAGAGATACAATTAAGGACAATCTTGCAAGAACAGATGAAAAGAATCCCTCATCAAAACCTCTGACTTCTATAAGAAAAATAATGGTTCTTAAGATGAATGGTCTACTCCTAAAATGACTAATGTCATGGGGCATGCCACTTTTCCTAACTAAAACACACCAATCTAGAATTGCAAAAGTGCATACAACCCTTGTCTAATGTTGTTTGAATTGAAACTAAGATGTTATTTTGGGCCACCAAGTTACAATTTGACCTCATTATTTGGCCCTCTTGTACCATGATGAACATCATGATTGCTATGAATGCCTGCTTTCCATAACTTTGGAACATTCATGGTTTCTTTCACTATAGGGTATTGGCTAGTTTTTGACACATATTTCGATGAAAAATGTGTAGGAATTTTTTTGTTACTATTTGCAAAAACATTAGTACGGCCATTGGTATGTCTGTCAAAATATGCACGTCAGTATCAACATCAACCCTAATAAAATATGATAGTATTTCATAGCGTCAATATGGCCGTTGGGCCCCAATGTTGTGTTTTCAAAAAAAGTTACTTTTGGAGAAGAATGGGGCTTGTTTTAGCTTGACTCTGCCCCACTATATATATTTTATTACATTGTAATATAAAAATGAATGCATGCCATCCAAGCTAAAAAATTGCAAAATTGCTTGAAACTCTCACATAATTTATTATTACAAACGTTTCCTTTTGAAGAGGATAATTCAAAAAGCAATGAGAGGTACAAATGGAAAAAATAGGAAGGATAGCTAAATCTAAGCTAAAATATTGATCATCCTCCTCATCTTCATCCTCCTCCTATTGATCTCCACCAGTCTCACCTCTTGCACCCTCCGGTCCCCCATCTCCTCCCTCTTTGTCCTTGCTTATGTCCTCGCTCAGGGCGGCAGTGCCCTAGGAATGTTGCGTGAAACAATTTAGAAAATATAACTAAATCTTGATTGTAAAAAGGAAAGTTCAAGCATGATTGAGAACAAGGAGTATCAAAGACTTACATGGTGGCTCCCCACAATTGACAAGTGCTCCCACATGGTCCAACTTCTTGAAGAGAGCCTAGCTACCAAGGCTAATATGCATATCTATACTCCTCTGTACACATTTGGCCAACTCCAAAATACTTGTGCACCCAAATTAAAAACATTAGATGAAGTGCCATGAGCAAAATAATGTATTCAAACCAAACTAAATGTAGCACACAAATATAGAGCAAATATATACTTAGCAACCACGCATCCATTCCTTTCTTGCCACTACACTCAAGATGTGAAGTACCTTTGTTCCATTTACATACTCGTGTGATGCCTTCCGTTGGTTGTCTGAGTTCTCTGATTTGTCTTGAATATCCACCTTGGCCCTCCTGCAATCAACTCTATTCACTTGAGGAGGATTGGGCTTGCCCTCCCTCATCACATTGCAAATATTTGATCGGTGATGTTTGAGTACATAGCACATGCATCTAACATGTAGCAAGTATCAAGCTTACGACCATGCAGTACTGTGTAATTTTGCGTGAGCATCTCTATGACATAAGCCAGAGGTTACCTTGTCCTTGCAGATGCTACAAAAGAGAAATTTGACAAAAGCACCATATTGTTATGCGCCACATGAAGCGTATGAGGATATTTTGGAGATGCTTTTCGATTCCTAATGTTAATGATGCTAGATCATTGGTGAAAACTTTGAACACCTTAGGAAATCTTTGAAAGGATAGACATTCAACACATAATAATGGAGTTGAGTTTTGATGCATAATTTATTTTTTTCTTTTCGTCACTAAAGGTATGACTATGTGTATGTGTCCTTACTGCTTAAGCTGCTGTTGCACAAGGTAAGGTAGGTCCCTAGTCTTGAAATCCATAATTCTCCTTTAAAGAGAGACAATAGTCCGATTCTACTCTTAAATATTTCTTCTTATTCAAATTCATGATCCTATTAGAAATTTCCCATGGATGAAATGCGACATGGGTGGAAAAAGATTAATTGTTTTGGTAAATTTCCTTATTTCCCATGGATGAAATGCGACATGGGTGGAAAAAGATCAGTTGTTTTGGTAAATTTCCTTATTTCTTGCATCCTTCCTTTTTTATGCTGGTAAATTTCCTTGTTTCTTGCATCCTTCTTTTTTTATGCAAGGTCTTTTACAATCCCATGATTTCTTTTGATTTGGGTATGTGTCATGGTTTATATATTGTAAATCTCTACAAAGAGAGATACATAATGCTTTTTTAGGCTTTATTTTTTGTGTTAACATAATATAAGATGAGCTACCATGTCTCCTTGCACATAGCTACTACAAACATTATGTATCCTCCAGTTATGGATTCATTTTAAGTATGGGAGTTCATGTAGCTCAATTAAGAATTTAACTCCATCTCTGCATGTCGTTATGTGTGGCCTTTATGGCTTTATTATCCAAGCTTGTAAGAGTATTATGGCAAAGTCAATATTCCTACTCCTAAATCTTTTCCTATCCCTTGTTTCTTTATGATATTTAGCAATAGCTATTTACTATGTTGTATTCTTGATTACAATAACAAACAATCAAAGCTTATAACAAAATTTTAGTCCTAGGCAATATTCTCAACAAATTTGCTAGATAAATGTAGGTAGCAGGTTTTGACCTTCGTAGCATAAACTCTGTGCTTTCAAGCAAGACTTTCAAACTTTTTGTTTGTGTGTGTCTTTTTTCAAGCACGATTTATGTGCTTTATAGCTTAATCTATGTGCTTTATAGCCCATCCCTCCATCATCGTCCTTAGGAAACATTTTCATGTTTGGCAGTGGTTCTATTGTACGTCATGTTAGAATAGTAGGGCACGACATAAATATGTGGTCAGTTGCAAGCGAGAGTACATAAGACAAGTCCTATAAGCAAAGCTGTTACACATGTAGCTGCTAAGCATCATTGAGGTCTCCATAAATGTTAAGACAACAATGTGATTGGCCTTTTTGACAAATGATGCTTACTTGATAAGTTGTTCATATATTAGGATACGAGCAGCCCATGCTATATCAACCAGAACGGGCTACCCAATCCATGGAGGGTGTGCTCGCATTTAACATCATGCAGGGTGTGCTCGCATTGAACATCAAGCACAATCTAGTTGTCCAGCGTTACCTCATGATGTTCAAATGCCCCCATCGAAAGCTCAGGCTATGCATATTGCTCACTCACTTAATCTGAGAGCACTCAACCAATAGCCCATTTGATCTCATAGCCAACGCACAAACACAATTTAAATTCCCTCTCCGTCCTTCATTGGTGTCACATCATAATTTTTCAAAGCCATTGTCTTCAATTTAATAAAGTAAAAACATGTTTCCGGTGGATGTGGTCGTTTGAGTTTCAAAGACCCATTAAACTCAAAGACCCATGTAAGTAGGACGAACGACGTATGGTAATTAGTTGATTAGTTTCCGAAAGCATGATGAGAGGGCTTTCTAATATGATTAGATTGGGAAGCGTGATGAGACGAACCGTTGCGTCCCTTTTACTACCGAACTTCAAAATGCATTTCACATGGAGGAATGCCGTTTTGGCTTCAACGAGAAAGGCTGTTAGTACCTTAGACGAATTCTACAACCACTGACGACGTAAGGAGTGCGCTTTACTAGAGAAGACCCAGACGAACACCAGCTGAACTCTCAAGACGCGAACACTAACTGGGTTTTGTGGCTAACGGCCGTAAACATACCGTGATCATGATGCCTGGAACTTAGCTGGATTCAACTGAAAGATGAAGGGACTCATCCGGACCCCCTGCCTAACTTGTTTCTGCTTTTGTAGAAGTAAAAAAAGAGAGCGCGCAGCCGACTGGAAAGCCGTGCAAGAATCATACGATTCCGATGATAATGTGGCTGCCTTGAATGAGCAGGCAGACCAATACTCCGTCGATGACGACACCGCTTGCCCGACTAGACACAAGCTCTCGGATATTTCTGAAGAGGAAGCCAATGATGTTGAAGAAGAGCCCATTCGAACTGAGGAAGCCCACTATAATCTCCCGCCAGTGCTCAGAAATAGAGCGGAAATGGTTGATGAATATGAGGACTCGGCCAAGGTTATTGCCCATACCAAATCAGACGCAAACCAGGCAACGAATGCGACAAGCAGTGCCCGTGTGCACAATATAGATCCCGAACAGGTGAATTTTCCGCGCTTTGCAACAATACCTGCAATCGATCACAGCCCCGAGATGCAGGCAGATAAACAAAACAGGGATGGAACTGGGATTGCCACTGGCGATACCCGAGAGCGAGTGGATGGTCAAGGCTCCGCGAATATTCATGGCGGCACTGAGCAATCAGATCAAGGTGAGGCTGATGAAAAATTGGTTGAAGGCCCTGCGTGAGAGTTTCCATAAAGTTCTACAAACATGGCAAACACTTCGAAAAGCCGGCTTCCCGATGTCTTGAAAGCCGATCATGCGCGTAGCATCAGAACAAGCTCATTCGCCAGACTCCAAAGTTTGTTGCGTGTGATTGTTCTTTGATCCTCCCTGTTCGATTGCATTTTTCTTGACCTTGTTAGCCTCGAGCATAACTTTTAACACTTTTATTTTATTACTTTGTGTCTCTCCTCTTCCACAATGGTTACAATCTCCTCCCTTCATCTCCTTACTTCTACTTAATGATGATTTTCACCACTCCTCATCTCCCCTCACCCTAATGTGCATTTCTGCATGGATATACTCAAAGGTGACATGAGGTAGGGGTAGGATTAATGTGACGTAGACACCTATTTAGAATCGTCTACTTATAGCTACAGAGGTGCGTAGGACTATTTGTAGGAAAAGAGAGAGAGAGAGAGAGAGCGAGAGAGAGAGAGAGAGAGAGAGGGAGAGAGAGAGTTTGTGGAAAGGGGGGGGGTCATCATAAAGAGGCAAAAAAAGATGACGTGGTGGTTGGGAGAAGGCCTAAATTGTGAAGGCATGGTACATCTAGAATGATTGGTTATAAAAGCCACAAGCTAGCAACATGGGAAAATGCCCATGAGTAGTGAAGAAGAGAGCATCATTCCAATTGTAGTAGAGAAGATACACATCACTCCAATTGCAAAGGGAGCAAAGAAGTCAATAATTTGACACTCATGGGGCTATTGCGCCTAAATTATAAGATGTTTTTAATAGTATGCCTTTTTGTTTAATAGTATGCCCTTTCCTTTTTTATAAAATATTAAAAGTAAAGATTTTGAGCTATTATTGAATAGGGTCATGGGAATCATAAAGCCATTTAAGCCATCAATTTTGTGTGGGAACAACACGTTATTTGGATGCAAGATTGTTTTTCATTCATGTTAACAATAATGAGTGATGTATGTAGTTTGAGGGATCTATCTATCATGTGGCAATCTACAGAAATTGGTCTATAACATCTGTATAGCTTAATGCATACATGAAAAACTTTTCTTTTCTTGCAACTTCTTGGTACTTGGTTGGCAACATGCGTAGACTAGTCATATGTCTTAAAAGTAAAATTATAAAAGGCATTGCTACCTCGAGTAGAGTGTATAAAAATTATCTAAAATATCTATGAGGGAATGAAGGTTAATGAAAACATATTAGCTAGTTTTGTACAAATTTACATCTTTCCTTGAGAATCGAATGACTTACAAACTTCCTAATAGTAGGTTCTTTAAAGGACGAAGATGGCATGAGGAAATAAGATTCTTGACTTTGGGAAAAAGTATAAGGAATATGAGGTGGATATAGTTAAGGATGGAAAATCAATTAACCAAAATGGAAAAGAGTATAGCTGATTACAAAGCAAACAAGGAGACAATGCTCATTCTTTGCAGTCTTCACCTTCTTGAGGTCGATCTCTGTGTGCTACTTGAAAGTTGAATCATGGCCCGCTCTTCAGGCTCAGGGAGAACATCTCAAACATGTACCAAACCATGTGAGTGCACAAGAATGGTATTTTTGAAAGACATAGGGGTATATTAAAAATTTTAATGTATAGATATAGGAGGGTTATAGGGGACCTAGGGGGTTGGGGTGAAGGGGCCTATATGTCTTTTCAATACTACTCATGATGTATCTTCTCATGCATAGGGGGACCTAGTGGGAGTGGGGTGTAGGGACCTATATGTCTCGCCCAATACTAGTGATGATATATCTTCTCAAAACGAAGCTTCTTTGTTAGTTCTAAAGTTGTAAAATAAGAGGTTCTATGTCTTTTTCTTGCTCACATATTTCACATATACACAAGTGTCAATTCTCAAGAGCTAGTAAATTAAAAAGTTCATGTTTTTTCTTGCTCACTTCGATGTCAACATGAGGGTACTTTTTGAGATTGTTTCATACACCCAGATGGCCTAAGAACATAACTAAGCACTATGGAATGTATAAGGTTGAAGAGAATCAGAAGTTCATACAGTGGTGTCTTCCATATATCTTGAATAAGATAGAAGAAATACCTTCCGTGCTCAAATTTGTTGGAATGCTACTCATAGATATAGCACATATATTTTATGGCTATACTAGACATGAAGGATGGAAGCTAAAAGATATAGAAGTGACATGCAAGCTTCTATTGGCATGGCGTATCATAAAAGAGGAATCGGAGGGACCAAATTCATCACCCTTGGAACATGTTGCAGCAGGTAAGATTTCATTACTTCATATCTCTTAAATCAATACTACTACTTAATATTTGACTAAATTGTAATGTGCATTTCATTGCCTTTGAATAGGAAATGCTGAGATGTTAGATGATGTTTTGAGACATGAATCACATGACAATTCATGGTGTTATGATTTTGAAAGAAGTATCTATGGGTATCTCTCCATCTGTATAAATAATTGCATGAATGAGATGACCTACATGCAATATCATAGTAGAATCTTATTCACTAGAGTTCAAAATAAGCTATATACTGAGAAGGATGGATGGCTACCAGATGAGCAATTTGTGCGAGCAATGCATAAGTTGGTGAAACTACCTATAGGCACTTGCAGTGATGAAAGTACAATAGTTGTGCACAAGGAATGGCACAATAAATGCATGCTAGTTGCATCTTTCGAAAAGATAGCAATAGAGCTATTCAAAAATGCTGATTCATTGCCTCCAGTTCCATGTAAAAGCATAATGCAGAAGAAAGGAGTGGTGGTAGGTCCATCAAAGCCTAAAGTCATGATGCTAAGTCCATGGGAGCATGCTGAGCTTAGCACCTATTGGAGGGAGACTGTAGTTGTGGGGGCTACAAAGTGTTCTACTCAAAGATTTTTATGAATGAGATAAAGTATGCTGTTGCAGATAGTGTCATATTGCATAGCACTTCAAAATCTTCAATTTTACAAGCTGCAAGACTTTGTGCCTTTTTCTCTCATGAACATCTTGGAGAACTTCAAGTCTTTGCCACTATACAGTACTTCAACTCGGGTAATGACTTGAGTGTACTTCAAATAAATGAAGCAATGGGAATGAGAGTCCTTACAGACAATGAGTACTCAGAAAGGTCTTTGGGGATTTGGAATGTTGGTGATATATGCCATACAGTGTTTCTTTATGCCATGTGGAACAGAACGTGAGTGGATTATTTATGAAATTCATGACTTCACATATCATAGCCACCTATTACAGAGTGGAAGGCCTGGTTGTGTGCCACCATGGTTGGAGGTAGGAGATATTGTCATGGTGATGTTTGATGAGGCCTCATCAACTTCTCATATGGCTGTTGTTAGGGTTGTCAACAAAGAATTACGAAAGGTTCAGTTAGGGTTTATGTGCAAGGATTTGGATACAGGGGAGTTGATAGTAGTGAGAGAAGATGTCACTTGGTGGGATTGGAAGATGTGCATTGAGTTCATAAATGGGTGGTGGATAACAACTGAAGAGAGGATAATGATAATCAACAACATTCAACATACAAGGAGTGTACGGTGGAAAGAATTGGTTAGTATGCAAGTCTTTGGTTTAATATCTTTGTTGCATTTAAAGATTTCAATTTTTAAATTTCTATTATTGTATACTATCTTCCTATCTTAGCTTATAGGGATGATAGATAACTATTATTGCCTGGAAGTTTGACTTATATACTGATATCACTGGCATCCTTTTAGCAACATAGAAATATATTAATTTTATTGAATCCAACTTTCACATGAGGGAGGGATATCAAGTACATTTTACAAATCTTTAGCCTAGGCCCTTACACCAACAACCCAAGGTAGCCCGAGAAAATCCATATGCACTCATGTGCAGCCACAATTAGGTGCCAAGCACACCAGGTCACCTGTATATCAACTTGGGGTAGCCTGGGCACAATTAGGTGTGAAGGGCACGATGCATGGTGAATCAGCCGTGGTGTGGTAATAAGGGATAGGAAAAAAGGTTGTAAAAGTCAATGCACATGGACAGGAACAAAGCTAATGATGCAAGTCATCACACGGTAGAGCTTCCTATAAAACTAGTCCTGGAGCAACAATGTCTAGCACACCACCCACTAGTAGGGACATTTGAGTTGCAGCAGCAAGCCCTAAAAATGTCCATGATTCTAGTATAGTTTGCAGCAATATCAACCTCGAGGTTTCTCTGTAATTCGACCTATTTGTCCTAAATTAGCTCCCTGATGAAACTTTATTAAACCTTGATGTTCATTGTCTCAGAATAGAATATTGGGTTTTTGGCAATCACAGTGCAACACAGGTTGTTGTGCAAAGGATCACCATCATATCCCCTTCAAGGGCATCCATGTCTTCCAGTATCCGATGCACAGGCGGTTGTGCAAATTGCTTTTGTACTCATCATCTATCCAAGTTGATTGTGTCTTTTTGAGCCACATGATGGTCCTGACGCAGGTAGACCATTTGGTATTCCAATCACATCCCATTTTGTAACATGACCACAAAAAGTAATACCTATCTAATATGTGATCCCATAAATCCATCTCTCGAGGGGAAGAAATGGAGATGCAAGATGATGGTGACAACGGAGATGGAGGTTTTGAGGGTGATGCTAAATCTTTTCGTCCATACTCCTCCACTCCCTTCAACCCAGTGGATATATCCTTTGACTTACCTCAGCGCCTTTTTGAGCCTGACTTCTTGTCAAACTTCTCGAGTGACGTCGACGCTTGCTTGCCTCAGCTCCCAGACCACCTCAACATAGCTGACGAACGCTGCTTTCCCGCTCTTGTCTCCAACTAGTTTGAGGAATGTGAAATGCCACCCTTGTGTTATGGAGCTCGAATGGTTTCCCAAAATGGAAGAGGAGGACAAGGAGGAGGAGTTGTGCGCCCCTCTTATGTGCATGCAACTCAGAAGCCACGGGGTGGCTTCTTTAGCCTCCCCTCAGGATCGAATTCTTTTGCTGGCTCTCTTAGTACAGAGGGGACCTTGGTGGCCAGAGACCTACAAAAGCCCACATCACGCAGTCTCTCTAGCGTAGAGAAGCAGCTGGCAGCAGTGAAGGAAGAGCCTCAGGCACCGGTGCTAGCTCTGCATCCAAGCATTTACTCAACCAAAGTAGTGAAGGCAGAACCATGCAAAGCGATCAAACAAGAGACAATGGAGGTCGACCAACTGCAACTGGCGACAGAGTTCCCTCAACTAGTGGAGGCTCCTTTGGCAAAGACTAAAGAGGAGATAGAGTCTATTCTATGCCGACTCCACGAGACCCAAGGCTACCTGCAATTGACGAGGAAGAAATTGAGGACCTCTCGCCATCGGGCATCATAGAACCCCAGCATGTTGCACAACTAGATAAGGATGGAGCACAATACCCTATGGAGTGAATCCTGTAGATGGAGAAGGTAAGTCAGTAAAGGCTTTCTTGGATGACAATTTGCTTCAAGACTCTCTGGTCTGGCTAAGGACCCATGCTTGGTGTAAGGCCCCCTCTCACTTTCATTGGGTCCTGGATCAAGATGAATTGGATTAGGAAAGGTATGAATGTCTTGAATGTAAGATTTCTCAAGAAAGGCTTTTTTGTCTTTCTGTTTGAAAAACCAGAAATGGCCTCTGGAGCCATGCAATATGGTCTTTGGACTATTAGGAATCAGCCCTTGTATCTTGAGTGGCGGTTGAAAGAATTTTCCCCTGATACTCCTAGGTCAACTAAGATTCCTATTTTGGTGGAGCTCCCAGACTTACCTCTTTATTTATGCAACCAACTTCCCTCCTTATGGAGTGGGGGCTAGGAGAAGTCCTTGGAGTAGAGCAAGAAAATCTTATCAATCCCAAAGGAAATCCCCAGTTTTGCATTAAAATGGACGTAGCAGAAGCGATGCCTAAAATTCTTACCATTCTTAACAAAAATGGTAGTGTTTTTAGGGAGCAACCTCTTTCTTATAAAAATCTCCCTCATTCTTGTTTTCTGTGTGGACTGTCCACTCAGTGGTCAAGAATTGTCCTCTAAAGAGACCCAAAGCAAAGGAGCCATATGCCAATGCTGCCAACCAGCCCTCTCCCACTGAAAAGTGGGTACCTAAAACTTAGAACCCTCCTACTAAAAGCCATAGAAGGAGTGAAAAAGATATCAGATAGTCTTAAACAATCAATAAGAATTTTTTTGATCTCTCAAGGAACAAGAGGAGAGTTTGGAGAAGAGGGACATTGTCTATCAAGATGATAACATGGTCATAGAGGCTGGTTGGTCCAAAGAATTTGAGGAGGATGTTAATACGGATGATGCAATGGAAGAAGCAAAAGCTAGTGAGGAAGACACACTAGTCAAGGCAAGGCATTCACAGTAATTCAGCATAAGAGAAGACAACAATCCAAAGCAACCATAGTGCTAGTGAATAGCCCTAACCCCAGGGCTAAAAAGGGGCATAAGAAGAATGTTAGATAAATCAATGACTTTCTTGACTCTCAATGTCAGAGGATTGATGGATCCTTGTAGGAGTGAAGAATTAACTTTTTGGCTAGGAGCTAATTTACTATCATCTCTCTTTTTAGCATTGCAAGAAGTCAAGGCAAGTAGGTCTACTCTTGAAGATAGACTAAAAGTAATAGATAGAAGAAGGATTTGGTATTACACTACTCATGAAGTTGGCAAAGGGGGCACAACTCTAGGTATCTTGTCCCACCACAAGGATTGTATTTCTCATAACAGATGATTAATGCTGCAATGTTGTGTGAAAGAAGTTTTCATTATGTTTATGCTCCTAATTTAGTTTCAGAAAGGAGGGGTTTATGGGAATCTCTACAATGCCCAGATGGCAATTGCATATTAATGGGTGACTTCCATATGGTAGAGAACAAAACCGACCGATGGAAGGGAATGCGAACATGCATTAGAGGATTTGAATTACTTGCTTGGGAAGATTGTAAAGAACACTAGCAGATGGTTGATGTTAGTAACAATAGTGAGTTTACTTGGTGCTAGACCAACAATAGAGAGTTTATAGAAGGGAGGCTAGACTAGACAGATTCTATATTTCCCAAAACCTGCTAAACAGACATTTTTCTTTAAGAGTGGTAACATACTCTTCTTTAAGCTTATCAGACCACAAGCCTATCTTGTTGAGATGTGATTTTGACTTTGGGGAGAGGAGTCCCTCCTGGTTCAAAGTTGACCCCAAACTTTTCTAGTTTAAGAGTGTGCAGAACCTAATAAAGATGGCTTGGCATAGTGCTTTCTCAAAGCATACCTTAGCATCACATGCTTGGGAAATGGCTGTCAAGGATACTCAAAATATTCTAAGAACAGCCAGAAAGAAAAGGGCTCAGATTACAGCTGAAAGGATGGATTGCATTCAAGTTAATATCAGCACTTTAGAGCAAAAAGCTAGAGAGGGTGATGAAGAGGCTCATGCAGACTTAAACAAGCAAAAAGAGAGCTCAGAAAGCAAGAATAACTCATACTAAATGATTCCAAAGTGTACTATAGAGACTGGTGGCTGGAAAGATTGACAGGCCCACTAAGGAAACCTTCAGAATTATCAGAAGGAAAAGATGTCAAGAGGAGATTACCCTCCTTAAAAGACCAAATGGTCCTCAATTAAACAACCCTGAGGAGAATATTAAATATATTCAGAACCACTTCAAGGATCTACTCTCTAGCACTTGCCCTCCTAATGAGGACACCTGGAGAGCAAGATAGCTTTGCATGGATGATTTTTTCAAGCTAGTTTTGTTAAGAAGCTTAAACTTTATATTGGCATTGAAAGTTTATATGTACTTTAAAAATAAACAATTGAAAGATTAGCCAGGATTTGAAACTTTTATGCAAAACATATAAAGTTTCGCTGAGATTTACATTTTTTACTTCAAAATTCAAAAGAACATATATAAAAGTATACTACACCCTATCAATATTGTGAAACTAAAAAAATGAGCTTGATAAACTTTTGCTAATATTTTATATTAGTATATAAGCATAGCTTCGATAGAAACATCCCATGTAGCTCTGCCAAATAATAAGGGATAAAGCTGTTAAATTTTTTGACCTCCCCTATCTAGAAATACCCTTCAGTCTAGAGGAGTTGAAAGAAGCTGTGAATGTCATAGCAGATGGGAAGACCCTATGGGAAGATGGTCTACCTATTGAATTCTACAAATCTTTTTGGGAGCCAATTGGACCATACCTTTTACTGCTATGGTAGGAAATTGTTATGGAAGGTTATCTTCCTTCACATAAATGGAGGAATTATAAAATTATAAAAAAAGACCTCTTACAATGTTAAAATGTAGCTACAAGATATTTGCCAAAGCTTTGGCTCTAAGGATTCAAGGTAAAATGAAGAATTGGGTTCTTCCAGAACAAAAAGGGTTCATCAAAGGACGTCACCTTCTTGAATCTATCATCAACATTTGGAAAGTGTGAGTATGCTAAGGAAACCAAACATGATATATGTTTTCTTAAGGTGGACTTTGATAAAGCCTATGACAGGCTGGAGTGGGACTTTATAATTCAATCTTTGCAAGATATGGGAATGGGCCCCTTCTTTGTCTCTAGTGTTAAGCTTTTGCTCACTAATGCTATGGCTAGGGTCAATGTCAATGGTATTATGAGTGACCCCTTCTTTCTCAAGAGATCAATTACACAAGGCTGCCCTCTAGCTCCTCTTTTATTTGCAATTGATGTAGATTCTCTAGGATGGCTTCTTAGAAGTCAAGTACAAGAGGGATCTCTGAAAGGGATAGAACTCAGTAATGGTAAACAATTATTATGCCAACAATTTGCTGATGATACCACCCTAACTCCTAGAAACACTGATCAAGATGTCAGGTGTGTAATGGACTGCTTGGAAGTTTTTTGTCAAGCCTCAAGTTCATGTATTAATCACTCCAAAATAGGATATGCTACTCTCAGTGGAAAAGATCAAGTGGTTTCCAAGTTGGTCTCCATCCAAAACTAGTTTGGACAGAATTATTAGGCTATGTAGATCCTTTTTATGGGGGGGGGGTCTAACAAAATTTCTAAGGTAAGATGGGAATATTGTATCAAACCCAAAGAAGAAGGGGGTTTAGGGGTGATTGACATTTGCTCTACTGCCAAAAAACTTTCTGCCACCTGGATTATCAAATCTGCTCTACATCCAGAGGAGGATTGGGCCCAGTTGCTGTTGAGAAACATGAATTATATTAGACCATGCAGGCACCTAACTTGAAAAAGTATCCCTTTATTTCTGTTCTTTTTAACCCTGAACCTTGTAAATACAAGGGAAGTCCCCTATGGAAGTTTATCTGGGGAGCTTTTGAAGAGATAAAAGCTTATATCCTCTTCTCTGGAAAAGGTAGCTTCATGTCAATTGATTCTATTTGGGTGCCTTCTATATTTAGATCTGCCACTCTATCAGATGATCAGTTCATAGTTGTTGCAGCTAGCTTGTTCAAGAAAGGGCTTCAAACTTGGGGGTAGCTTTGGAATAGAGAACATATTAGATGGAAATCCTGGCTTGAAATCAGAAGAGAGTTCTCTTTAACCAATCAACATCAGAGACTGATCATGGGGAGACTGGAATTATGGCAAGGGGATGTGACATGGAAGGGAGGGTCAGTACTGTGCATGCACAAGGAGTTTAGTTGGGTGGGTTGCTCCTCTTTATTACCCATCCCAACCCCCACTACTAATATGGAGGATCTATTTAGAACTCTTAACAAAAGTTGGAAATTGAATGATGACAGAGCCAAATGGTACTTCAGATTCCACAGAATTTGGATTAGGAATGTGCCTGACAAAATGTCTTGTCTTGCTTGGCTAATACTTCATAAGTCAGTATGGTCTAACTCAAGAGGACTCATTATTGGTAAAGGGGATGGCAAGTGTATGAGATGTCTAAATTCTGTTGAAGATGTCTTCCATCTTTTTGTTGCTTGCCCTCATGCCAGAAAAGTATGGAAATTTATTCAAATGGAATGTGGTGAGCCAGTTAACTAGAAAGCTATTCTTCTAGGAGATGCTTGCAGGATAAGGCATGAGCCTTGGTTTCTCATCAGGGCCAGGCACAAGCGCTCTTGTTTTATTTCATATGATCATGCAAAGTTACCCCTTTTTCTTCAAAGAAGATCTACAACAACTGGGGTTCCCCTACCCTTTTCCCTAGGCTCAGCACCTCATCATCTTCATGTCTCTTCAAGCAAAGCTCCCTCTACTTTTGCTACTGCTGGTCCCATTCACTCTACCTCTACTATTGGTTGCCTCTCCATCAATTCCCCTTTTGTGGTTGTGGACCCATCAAAACAGCCTCAAGATTCCTCTCTTGGAGCCAACATTCAGATCTTTGGTTCTGGTTCTTTTGCTCAGCTCACTCCTTTCCTTGCTGATCTCACTCAGGTGTCCTCTATGTCTATTGACCCTCTCCAGGGCCTTTCTGCTGCCCAGGGACATTCTATAGATACTACTGTTGCTCAGGGACACTCCATAGGCAATTTTGCTACTGTTGCTGCCTCAGATTCCAAGGAAGAAACTTCTAGCTTTTCATTTCATCTTTGAAAAGACACTCTTAACCTCTCTAGGAATTTATACTTTAGTTGTTCTTTAGGATGTAAGGCCTCTTTTAGCCACAACAGACAGCTCTAGTTCTATGTTTTTGACGTATCACATGATTTAAAGCAATACTTTTCTGCCCAAAAATAAATAAATCCATCTCTCATTGAGATACATGATTACCCTAATGCCAGCCTTCTAATGAGGTACTCTTGGCTTGGATCACAATTGGATAGTAAAATCGCTATGTGGGTGTGTATTGGTGTCACAGAATTAAGTCTAGTTATTGTAGCAAAGAAAGACAGTCGAGAAAGCCTCTTATTGTCTCCAGTCACTTTCAACACAACAATACTACATAAAGCACAACAAATTGTAAATTGTAGAAGATACACAAGCTAGAAAGAACTAAGTTACTGGCATCCACAGATGTGGGAAACCTGCCCTAAATGGGTTTGCAAACTTCCAACAGAAGCTAAGCTACGAACACTCGCGATCTGTTTCACTTCCCATGGCACATCCCTCATTCGCACTTCAAATGCCTCCTTTTGTGCAGCTCGAAACTTGTGGGCCTCGATTATCCTCTTACCTTCTTCTCTCTTCTTATGTTACTTTTTTGTTGCTACTCCAATATTCTCTTGGAATCCTTTAGAATACGGGCCTTTTGGCCTTACGATGTATTGATTGTGTGCTAGAATGAGGCTGTTTGTGTAATCAACAAATGCTCTCTAGAGTTGGCCTTTGAATTGTGGTTGCCTCTTTAGTAGCTCTTAAGGATGTTCACAATGCATGATCTCCCATCCTTGGAACCCACTCATGTAAGGCAGACTATGTTATTGGATCACAAAGGGTGGTCATGCCTCCATAGCAGCCCCCTCCTTGTTTACTTTTTGGTTTAGGGGGGGGGGTTGTGTGTGGCAATTGTTTACTTTTTGGTTTGGGGGGGGGTTGTGTGTGGCAGCCCGTGGACCATGTCTTCAGTTGAATTCTATCAGTAAAACTATATCCTCATTAGTGTCCTCACTTTGTACAACATTTGAAAGGTTAGAGTCACTTGATTCTATCATGCACTTAAATAGCTTGAGGAATCTTCTTTGTAATGCACAACCTTCAATGATCAAGCTATTTGTCCCTCAAGGATTTTCAAAATAGCAACATCTATATTCTGGCAGTGTATCCGTGGGAACGATATTGTTATTCAAGTTGTCGAGCTAGATAGTTGTGGCTTTGAAGACAACTTGTATGTACAATTTGCTTCCAATTGCCTCTTGGTGATTCTTTCAAGCTCAAATGTGGATATTTGCGTGTAAAGATTTTTGCAGTACTATGTCTAGGGGCTGTAAGTTGTAACCTTTATGATGTATGGGTAAGCAAGATGACAAGCTCCAACTTCACCTTACTTGCATGACCATCTACCATAAAAAGTGTTAGCTCTTAGATATGTATTACTCTAGCAATGCAACCTCTTCCACATTGGCAAAACATAATGTGATTAATGATTTCCTTATATCACATGTCAGATCAGTGTATGGGTCCGCTCTTGCAAGGACTTTCATAACCTTGTCTGGGCAATATGTGTAACAAAAGCAAAGAGAAACACGCGCCCAAGATGGAGGAAAGATACTTGAGAAGGAGCAAACGTAGATAAGCGAGATCCCATGCTCATACCACTGGGGCAGGCCCTGGAGAGATCTATATCTTGTAGTTGACCCAAAGCTTGTCATTCAATCAGGGCATTGTAGGAACCACCTCTTGAGATGCCATCAGGGGGGGCGACTGCCACACTCCTAGATCACAATCTAGCTTCACCAGAGCTCATCCCTCCCATAGTCATAATCTTTAGGTTTGCATTTGGTCGATCTCTAGAAGCGGATCCTAGTGACACTCTGTCCCCCTCAAGCCCACAACTTGTTCTTGTTGCCAAGGGAGGGTAGGCACCTCTGTGACCCCATCATCTCGACCCCTGCGTGAGTCAGTTTCCCTCGCTTATAACAAAATATGTGTTTGATTTTGATGAGTTCTTGATCCTGCTTGTGCCATCAGTGGGATTCCCAAGGCGGATAATTCTCCTAGTCTTTGGAAGTCCCCTGGGAGAAGAACCTTGTGGTACTAGGAGGAGCCACTCTGTTGGGAGGGCCTCTTTGATTGTTGTCCGTTTGGAGGCCACCCCTCTGGTAGAAGCTGTCACAATCTAAAGAGTCTAGACCTTTGAATGACGAAAGATGTTTCTTCATACTCTCAAGGAGCATGTTGGCCCACTCTCCCATCCCCCCTAGGTGATCTATAAGCACTCGTGTCATTGTCTGCCCTCACTATCGATCACCCAGCTATTCTAGAAGATAGGCTACTTGTTTATCTCCCCTTGGCAGCTAAAAGGTAACTGACCCAAGCACTGTCGCTTGCCATGTGATACTGTTAAGAGGCTATGAAGAAAAGGAGAGTGTGGTTGCCTCACTGGCATGGTTGTGAAGATCCACCTTAAAGAAGGCTGCCATTCCCCCCTAGCTTGAGATGGCAAGAACGAAGCCCCTCCTGCATCAAGAGCTTCTAAGTCAGCCCTCTTGGTGTGAGGGCTTGGTCGAACGGACGCCGTAGGTTAGTTGCTCTATTTTGCACCACGGTTCTATCGTGTGGTCGGTGGCCTATTTCGGGACCAACCTCCAATCGGCTGTTTTGGGTCGACTGGGTCGGTCTCCCAATTGAGTCTAACCGACTACGACGGGTGGCTATATAAAAGCAAGCCCATGAAGCCCATATTCATCACTGGCTATAGCAACCCTGATTCCTTAGCATCCAGCCTCCGTCCTCTACTGTTTCCAGCATGCCATCGAAGCTTCTCACACAGTGTTGGTCGACCAACTACCTCCACTGGTGAAACCTCTGGCATCGACCTTCTGTGTCTCTGACGTGCCGACGGCTCCAACTCTCTGCACATGTAAACATCAACAGCCTGCAACAGCGGCAGCTCTCGGATCCCTCAGCGCCAACGCCTCTCCTCATGCTACGCCATCAACAAGCTGCCACCAATAGCCTCGACTACTCACCGGCTCCAACGCCCATGCAAAGGCTCCATAGCCTACAACGATAGTGACCTATACACCAGCTCCTGCATCTCTGCCAGCAACGTGCTCCCCATCAACCTAGTGCCCAAGCACACACAGCACCACCTGCAGCTGCTTCTACGGTGGCGGTGCCCTTGTGATCAACGAAGCTTCTACGAGCAATGACCTCTCAAGCTTCAATAGCCCTCCTTCATACGTGATGCCGCGCCTCCATCCAGCTTGATACTGCTCCCAGCGATAGATGACGTTTCTCTACATCCTCAAGCAGACCGATGAAAAGAATTGATCATTGTTATGCTAAAGGCTAAGGATGAGAACGGAGGGTCGCTAATGCGCAACAAAGTGCTGGATATTCTGCTTTTCTTGCTATCTCGCTACCATCAGCCGAAATTTTGGTGATCCCGCAACCCTGCAGCGGGCCTTCAACCATCCACAAAGTCTCCTCCAAGGTTCTCTACCAAAAAGACACGTGGCAATAGATGGAGAAGACATGTGGCAAGATAAGATGTAGCTATGGTTAAATTTAACTTAGCTTGGTCAATGATTAAGTAAACCCAAGTCTGGTCAACTCAACCCACACTAACCCATGGTTAGATTAAGTTCAGGGCTAGTTAAGTGCCACCTAAGCACAGAGACCCTTGCTAAGCATAGTATGGAATTCAGCATGTGAATCCCTGTGCCACATCATCAAAGGCCCTCTTCTTCACAGAAACTTCGACAAGCCATAACTTGCAATCCAAGAAGAATTTGGACACACTCCAAAAAGGAAAAGTGATCGTCTTTTTGAGCTCTACGTGCTTGTCAGATCAGAATCATTGTATGCAATTAGACACTGCCAATATTGAAAGAAATCAATTGGTAAGACCTTTGCAACCAATGAAAAAGCAACGCATGAATGCAGAAAGCATGCCAAAAGCACAAGTGCATGAGATGACCATAGCTCGAAACATGGCATCCACACACAAAGCATCAAGGCACATGGAAGAACAAAGCATCATGTAGGTAGCTACACCAAACAAAGAAGCAAACGAGTCGTCATCAAGCCATGAGCCAAAAGGTGACATCAATGGAATGTATTGAAAACAAAAACCTTGCCAACCTTGCCTATGTTTTGTAAATCAAGCTTGACCACCTGACAGTAGCTATGAAAGCACCCAGGGGAGGTATTGACATGTAAAAACCACACTTGACCACCTTAAGTAGCAATGCAAGCACTAAGGGGAGGTGATGGAATGTAACTCACATCTGACCACCTTGCAGTAGCCAAAGGATCATGGCACCAAGGGGAGGTGTTGAGAGTTGTGGTGCCATGAGCACATATAGAGCAAAGGTATGAGCAAAGGGAAAGGTGCCACATGGCATGGAGGAGATATCCCACATGTGAGCAAGCAAATGGATGTAAGTATCCTCACCTATAAAAGGGAGGTTCATTTGAAGTAATATAAATCAAGCACTTTGCACTATCTCAAGATTCTCTTTATGAGTCCAAGCTAATCTATCTTGGAACCTAATTGACTTGAGGTACATGTCATGAGCACTCTCTTCATCATGTCTCCACATAGGTTCCATCCACCTCAGAGTGCTCCATAGATCCTGAGGCACGCTTGTTTTGTCAAACTGGAGAAGATTTGGCTTTCTGGGCTGGATCAAAGAAAGGTAAGGGTAAGGACTCTGGTAACCCATCTTATTCTGATGATAAAAAGAGAAAGAAGATCAAATGCTTCTATTGCAACAAGGCAGGCAACAAGCAGAATGAGTGCCGGAAGAAGATTGCAGATGAGAAGAACGGAGTAAAGAAAGAGTCTAGCAACAATGCGCAGGCAGTACCAGTAGAGCTGTTTATAGCAATTGAGGAGATTTGCACGGAGGCAGTTCATGTACCTGCAGATGAACCTTGGATTATTGATAGTGGTGCATCACGCCACATGACCAGTCGGAAGGATTGGTATACCTCTCTACATCCGGTAGGGAATGACATCCTGGTAGCAATCGGCAATGATGCAAAATGTCCAGCAAAAGGAAAAGGTACGATTTCTCTCAAGTCAGATGGAGTTGTAAAACAGTTGTCCGATGTTCTTTATGTGCCAGACATCAAGAGGAACTTGCTGTCCGTTTCTGCGATCATGGATCGGGACCTCAAAGTTCAATTCGATAAGAATGGCACACAGATTTTGGATCTTCAAGGGAAGGTCATTGGTAAAGGTACACAGTGAAACAACATCTACGAACTCTCAGCTTTCAGTGCTCAAGCCAATGTGAGCAACACTAAGCTGTGGCATGAGAGGTTTGGTCATCTAAACCTTAGTTCTTTAAAGGAGATGCATAAAAGTGGATGATTGCAGACCTGCCAAAAATTACAGATCTGCCTGATGTATGTGAAGCTTGCATGATGGGCAGGCAGCATCGGTAGCCCTTTCCTAAAGAGGCCAGTAGGGCAAAGGCTCCTCTAGAGCTCATTCACACAGACCTCTGTGAAAAGATGGAGATGGAAGCTTTGGGTGGTTCCTACTACTTCATGACGCTAATCGACGACTACAGTAGAAGGATATGGATATACTTCCTGAAGACTAAAGATGAGGCTTTTAGTAAGTTCAAAGAATGGCATGTAATGGTCGAGAAAGAAACGGGGAGGAAGGTGAAGAAGTTGAGATCAGACAGAGGTGGTGAGTTCACATCAAGTGAATTCAAAAGTTACTGCAAAAGTCACGGGATCAAGAGGCAGAAACCCCCGCTACATACACCACAGCAAAATGGAGTAGCAGAGCGCAAGATGCGCGTCATCTACGAAATGGGCAGGAGTACGATGAAAGGGAAAGATTTGCCAAAGACTTTCTGGGTTGAAGCATGTAACACAATAGTTTACATTCTGAATCGTAGCTACACGAAGGCTGTGAATGGGATGACTCCATTGCAGGCCTTTTCTAGTAAGAAACCTTCACCTGCACATTTCAGAGTTTTTGGATGTGACTGTTTTGTGCATGTCCCTGATGCTAACAAGACCAAATGGGAACCAAAGAGCCGGAAGTGTATTTTCTTGGGCTATAGTGAAGAGGCAAAGGGTTACCGTCTCTATAATCCTGTTACCAAGAAGGTAATAGTAAGTCGTGATGTGGCCTTCTCAGAACAGTCGCATCAATTGGAGGAGGATGATTCCTTCCTGGACAACTAGGACCAGGATATCCATCCAGTACAACCACCAACAGCAGACCGAACTCCCCCAACGGTGCTTGGGAGGATTCAAGATAAAGAAGAGGAAGAAGAGCCTGCAGAACCACAATGGCAACAGCCATTCCCGAAGTGGGTAAAGCAGCTTTTGAACGACAGAGAACCTCCAGCCATTGAGGAGGAACCATCCGAACATTACCGGTCCAAGAGATTAGAGGAGCAAAGAAGGGCGCAAGAACCTCGCAAGAACACTTGGTCAACTACGCTTTGATGACAGAGGTGATCCGTGCTGAAGAACCCAAGTGTCTTGAAGAGGCATAGGGTGATGATAGGTGGATGGAGGCTATGCAATCGGAGTATGGCTCCATAATGAAGAACAACACTCGGGACCTTGTGGATTGACCACCAAAACGCAAGGTAATTGGCACCAAGTGGGTGTACAAGACCAAGTACAAGTCTGATGGCACGTTGGATAAGTACAAGGCTCGGTTCATGGCAAAAGGATTCACACAGGTACATGGTTTTGATTATCAGGATACTTTTACTCCCATAGCTCAACTAACCACAATTCGCAGTATTTTGGCTTTAGCAACACAGGAAAGTTGGCCCGTGTTTCAGATGGATGTAAAATCCACCTTTTTGAATGGAGATCTCAAGGAGGAGGTATACGTGGAACAACCGCCAGGTTTTGTGGTCCCCGGTTCAGAAGGTAAAGTCTGTAAACTAAAGAAGGCACTTTACGGGCTGAAACAGGCCCCACAAGCATGGTACCAGCGGATTGATGCCTACTTTCTGCAAAACGGGTTTAGGAGGAGCCCATCTCATGCCAATTTTTATAACTACAGAGAAGGAGGCACGTGTATGATCGTGGTCCTTTATGTGGACGACCGTGTCATAACAGGGAACCATGAAGAAAAGATCTCGTAGACAAAGCAGTTGCTAGGAAGAGAGTTTGAAATGATAGACCTTGGACTGATGCATTTCTATTTGGGGATTGAAGTTTGGCAAGAGCCAAAACAAATCATCTCGCAGCTGAAGTATACTGGAGAGATACTGAAGGCATTTGGCTTGGCTAAGTGCAAGACAGTTGGCACCCCTATGGACGTTGACGTGAAGCTCTCAAACGAGGATTCATCACCACTGGTGGATGAAGCAAAGTACAGAAGGCTTGTGGGCAGTTTGATTTACTTGTGCAACACACGGCCGGACATCAGTTTTGTGACTGGTATACTAAGCAGGTTTTCCAATAAGCCCCAGGAGAACCATTGGAGGGCAGGGATGCATGTGTTGAAATACATCAAAGGCACACTTGATTATGGCATCACCTATACCAAGGGCAACACCTTGACCAAATTCTGTAACTTGGATTGGGTAGGAGATGTGGACAGCAGGAGATCAGTGACAGGTTACTGTTTCTCACTTGGATCTGGAGCTGTGTCATGGGTCAGCAAGAAGCAACCCACAATTGCTCTTTCTTCTACCGAGGCTAAGTACAAAAATCAGCATGTTTTGCTTCTTGTGAGGCAGTGTGGTTGAGGAGGATTTTAGGGGACTTGGGGTGCAGTGCAGAACAACCTACGCAGTTATCATGTGACAATCAGAGTTGCATGGCAATTGCAAAGAACCTTGTGTTCCACGCTCGCACAAAACACATTGAGATTCAATATCACTTTGTATGCGAGATCATCATGGATGGAGAGGTCAACTTGGTGTACTGTCCGACTACAGAGAATGCTGCGGACATCTTCATGAAGGCTCTTGGAAGAGACTTGTTGGAGAGGCATCTTCATCGACTTGGCATTGGGCCGAAAAAGTAAGTTCACTTGTGGGTGGACATTGAGGGGGGGTGTTAGATATCAATGCTCCACTCTCATGTAACTACACGGGAACCAGCTAACTCTACTTATAAGCCCCCCATATGAGGAGAAGGCATTTGAATAGCTCGGTTATCTGGTAGGTCCTGGTTTGGACACCAGATGGGGGCCATGTGTGGCTTGATGGCTGAACGGCTTCAGATAGAGTTGGCACACTGCCAACTAGGCTCTATTCTGCATCACAGTTCTATCGTGCAATCGGTGACCTATTTTGGGACCGACCTCCAGTCGGCCGTTTTGGGTTGACTGGGTCAGTCTCCCAATTGAGTCTAACCGACTACGACTGGTGGCTATATAAGAGCAAGCTCGTGAAGCCCATATTCATCACTGGCTATAGCAACCCTGATTCCTTAGCATCCAGCCTCCATCCTCTACTGTTTCCAGCATGCCATCGAAGCTTCTCTCACAGGAGTGCACGGCTGGGAGGCAGCACCATCTATTGTATCAGTTTTACAGTAATCAAATTTTTGATTCTCCATACTATCTGTTTTTCTCTCTTGCATACGAGATCATGTTATCTGTTGAGCACAGACGTTGTATTGTTTTCTTACATTCACATCAAATGACAAATTGAAAAAAACAAGATCAATGATACGATCTAATATTCTTTGAAGCTACTAATAATTCGTGCATGTCTACGTAAAGTATAATACATTACTTACTTAGAATTACGAAAATGTGCTTTTTCTTCTACGAAAACTTCATCCCAATCATTGAAGTTCATCCTTATCATTGAATTAGAGAATATATGTGGTGTTAAGATAAGTAGGTATATGTCATCCATAGAGAAAGAAGAGGCTTGTTGAAAGAAAATATTTCGATAGATGCAAAAAGAAAATCAAATATCTAAACGATCAAATTTTAGACGATTGTGAGTAGTATAATTTAGTGGTTTACTTTATTTTGATCTAAATATGAATCATGAAATAAAAATTGTTGTCCTTTTTAAAAATGATGTAAATCTAGATTCTAGAATCCACTTTGTTGTGATAAAGTTGAACGGAAAAAAATTTCCATCAATGAAACAAAATTTTCATCCGAAAAAAAAAAATTTATAACATGAGTGAATGCAAATGTCATTCTAGTATAAGGAAAAACATTTCACCACGTAAAACTTTCATCGATGGAAAAATTTTGTCAACGGAAATTTTTTTCCATCGACGAAAATTTCAATCCGTCGACCGGGGGGGGGAAAAATTCATTGATGAAATCTGGGTTCAATGGATTCTGGAATCCCAAAATTCATCAACGAAGAAAAATTCCATCGACGGATTGAAATTTTCGTCGACGGAAATTTCCCGTCGATGAAAGTTTTACGTGATGAAGCTTTTTGAACAATATTTTTGTTCATTCATAAATTGAAATTCATCTTTTTTCATATGAAATTTTGTTCTATTAACAAAACTTTCCATTTTTTAAGACAAAAAAATCATTATGTTCACGCTTGTCAACATAGTGGATTCCAGAATCCAAAACTTCATGAATTTTTCAAAAAGACAATTGTTAGCATACTCATGCTTCCAAATCTAGCCCTTTTAAACTAAAAGCTATATTTTTGCAAAGTCTAGAGCTCTGAATCGAACCAATAGACCGAAACATAGTAAATAATAAATTGTACTAATAAAGACCATTTACAATTTGACCATTTGAGTCGTTGGGCTTTTATCTAAATCTAGATACATGCTTGCTTTGAATAAACCTCTTCTATGGTCGTGGACTCCATATATACCTACCCATCTTAACATCAAAATATATTAAAATTCAACCATTTGAACAACTGTGTATAAAAAAGAAAAGTTGTTTTGTTAGACAATGCACTAAAAGTGTTTCATCAAATTGTATTACATCTTAAAGTCACATCATTTTATGAATTATCAATTAGTGGATAGCATGCTATGTACAACAAGTATTCTAGAAATGTGTACTTATCCATGAGGGCAATGTTGTTACTTATGTGGAAGTCAATTCATAAAAAATTCTTTCAACCAATGGACTTCAGGGAACATATCATCTAGAGGTGCTTAAGCAATGCAATAAAAGAAAAAAAAAAGAAATTCATCGATGTGTGGACATGCTTAATTTATAGGATGTAGAAATCCTTGTATATGGATTTGAGTTAAAAATATATGGGCACTTGCATGAAAAACAATTGATATTTTAAAGAAAAAGCTCTAACGACTCTCTTAGTTTAATGAAGGAGTTCCTTCTTCTTTGTAATTTATCGTGTTTTTCAAATTAAAGAAGAGAACACTTTTTTCAATTGATATTACTAGACATTTTTGGGTTCTGGAGTAAATGGTAAGTAATATTTTATGCATTCTTTTTTCATAAAAGTACTAGTTTTTTAAATGTTTGACATGAAGTGTATATTTTGTCCCTCTAATTTTGACAAAATGCACATTTTTTGGGATTTTTTCCAAAAAAGGAGTTGACTTGTCGTTTGCATGATTTTGCTGTCATTTTTTATGAGTCAGTGTTCAATGCATGGGGACCGTTTTAGCCGTCATTCCACACTGATGTAGATGACGCATGGGAACGGCCTCTAAGGAGAAGTACTCCCTCCAAAAACAATCAATAGCCCATCTTTTCTATATTCAATGGCATGGTACTTGGTGGTTCCACATTTCCTTAGGTCGTGAGCCTAGGTCTCCACCATCCGAATATACTATTATCATTACCACTCAATTCATATGCACTCCAGGTAAGGTGGTCTTTCATATATATGGCCACATCCCCTGTGACTTCCAAAGACCATAATCTACAACATGGGTAAAACAAGCAATCCAACTAATCCAAGGTGAACTAGTCATAAAACACTCCCCAACTAGTTGTTGTGAAAGCCAGTAGTGGGTAGGTTCCCTTTTCATATTTGCTCCATTAATTCCTTATTGCTTTATCATTAGCTTGGTGGTGTGGTGGGAAGTTCTCTAGCACATCCATATCAATCCATGCCAATCCATTTGTTAATCATTATCTCCCTAAGCCAACTAATCAATGGAGGGTAGGTGGAGCACTATCTCCCACGCACAATATCAATGATCATAGGGGAACTATCAAAATTAATACAAAACCAATTAGGTGCTATACATAGTCCCCATGCAAGGAATCTACAAGGATCCCCAAGTGTAAGTGTGTGTGTGTGTGTGTGTGTGTGTGTGTGTGCGTGTGTGTGCGTGCACGTGTGTGTGCATGCATGTGCATGTGCTCGTGTGTGTGTGTGTGTGTGTGTGTGTGTGTGTGTGTGTGTGTGTGGAATGAGAAATGTTTTATTGATAGAATTTAAAATAAAATGAAGTAGCATCACTAGAGGGTGAACATTTTCTTTAAGAAAAAAGAAAAATGTGAGAAGTTGCGCTTTGATAAGTCATTGGCAGCATCATTTTTATTGAAGAGGGGAGTTTGCCTACCTGCCACCATCCAACAAGCAAAACAATAAGAACCAGTTTTAACTTTAGTTGGGAAGACAAGTGTCATAAACACCCCTCCCTTGTTATCGGAGTCACAATAAAAATGAACACTTGGCCATACACTTATCAAGCTTACTGTAAATACAAGATTGTTTCGGTAGAAGAATGAGTTTAGAGGTTATAGAGAGAGGAATATTGAACCTTTGTAGAAGGGGGGTAGGTGAGAGGAGTGTGGAAGGGGAGGGGTTTGTGGAAGAAGTGTGGAGGAGGAATAGTGATGCTAGAAGGTATAGTTATTAAACAACCAAGCAACTTGAGCTTAAAATAGAGGGAAATTTAATAGAAATTAATAGAAAAAGAAAAAGAGGGGGGGGGGGAGAGGGGAATTAATGTAAAATAAGGGGGGGGAGGGGGGGGAAGGGAAGTGTAATTGTACGGGTAATTAAGAAGAAAGGAATTTAAACAAAGGGCAGAGTTAAGAAGAGGAGAAAATAATTCTTAAAAAAGAGATAATCTAACTAAAGGTACGCCAAAAATAAAAAGATTTGGATGTGGATGCCAATCCATAAGACGAGACATTAAGGAGAGGTGGGGGGTTTGAGAAGTGTGAAGAAAATAATGAAATTTCAAGAACCATAGATTAAACAGGGAGGTTTAGAGGAGGAAAATACCATACATGAAATTTAGATGTTAGTGTAGAGGGGGAGAGGTTTAGAGGAGGTGGGGCATGAAAAGAAAAGGGAAAGAAGTATTGAATAGATAAGGGAGAGAGGATGTTAAAGAACTAAGGGGAAGAACTGATTGAAATAGGGCAGGGGGGGTTGGTTTGTAACTACATACTTAAATGAAGGGCAAGGTGGGGTAAAGAGTAGGTGGGCAAGAAGGGGGGGGGGGGGGGGTGTTAAAGACCAAGATCATTAAGGTTAAGAAAAAACCTTTAGGAAGAAAGGGCAACCCTAAGTCGTAAAGAGCATGCTGATCGAGGCAGCAGTAATGGAGCAAAGACTTGAAATGGGTGGCAAGTTGTTCAAACTTCAAGGTACGAAGCCAAAGATAGAGCCACATGCGGTGTGGGTCACTATGTCATGCCAGTCGTATGTCGATGTAGGAGGCTACGAGCAATCGACCAGAGAGCAACCAGTAGGAGGGAAAAGTATAGGACATTGGGGTAGAGAAGAAGCTACTTATTAGGGGACGACGGGCACGAACTACAACGCGGTGCATGAGTAGCAAGGTTGGAGATTCGAGAAGAAGTAACTATGATGCGGGCACGAATAGTAAAGTGGGATTGAGAGGTATGTGAGGGGGTACATAAGGCGAGCAATGGTTAAAGTAGAAGGGGAGTGAGAGATGGAGCTGCCATCCCGAGGAGAATTTAGACAGCCGGGTTTGGGGGATTAGACAGTCGGGGTCCAAGGGTTTAGACAGTCGGGGTCAGGGGGGTTGTTGGTTAGGTTAGGTGGAATTGGTAGAGTTAGGTTTACATAGTGAATATATTATGTATTTAAGAAAAAAGTAGTAATAATGAGAAAGAATAATGAAATAATTTTACAAATTAGGAGAAATTAAGGCAAATTTTTTGTTAAGAAGATAAGGAGAAAGTATTAGAAAAGAAAATAACAAGAGATAAATAACCAAAAAATCAAGAAAAGAATAGATTGAGTAATTAGGGGAAGAGCATGGAAAAAGTAGAAAAGGGGGAAATCAAGAGCTTTTCGGAGGTGGTTTGTCAAAAGAGATTAATAAAAATTTGGTAATTTATACTTTTTTGGATAAGAATGAATAACTAAGGGGAGGAAATTAATGATAGGACTAGGAGAATAAAACCGTCTGGAAATGGAATAGGGGGGGTTTGGAGTTTCTAGAGAGAAAATTAAGGAAATTTAGGGGGAAATAGAAAAGCTTAGGGATAATTAGGAAACAATAGGGGAAAATAGGAAAGATTAGGAGGGAGAGTGAGAGAGAGAGAGAGAGAGAGAGAGAGAGAGAGAGAGAGAGAGAGAGAGAGAGAGAGAGAGAGAGAGAGAGAGAGAGAGAGAGCAAGGAAAGGAAACTAAAAAAATGTTAAAAGCAGAAGTACTATAAAAACGGGAACAAAATAGTGAAAAAGAAGGAAAATAAAGGGGAGAATACAAAATTTTATAGGAAATATCAAACAATAAATTAAATTAAAAGGGAAAAATGAAAAATAAGGGAAAGAGGGTAAAAATAAAGGGGAGAAGAGAGAGAGAGAGAGAGAGAGAGAGAGAAAGAAAGTAGGGAAAAATAGGCAAAAATTAAGGAAATTTTAGAAAACTATTTAGGAAAAAATTAAAAAGTAAAGAAATTTAGAAATAATGGAAATAATAGGGAGAATTAGGAAATAATTAGCAAAATTAGAAAAAAATATAGGAACAACTAGGGAAAAATAGGGGAGAATAGAAAAAATTAGGAGAAAAATATGAAAATTAAAAAAGGTGCTAGAATGGGGTAAACTGAGAGGTTTTAGGGGAGTTTAGGAGAAAGAGAGGGGAGAAAAGAGTAGAGAAAGGGTGAGGGAAAATTTCTAGAGAGAGGGAGAAAGGGGGAAAGGTAGTATAAAAGGGTTTTCAAGGGATTATAAAGGGAAGAAAAGTAATTAGTATTTTCAAGAGGAAAAGAGGATAGTAAGTGTGTGTGTGTGTGTACCCACCTTTGCCCCAGTAGGATACAACACACTAGGTGAGACAATAGGTCATCATGTAGTGTGATGACCTACTATCTACCCAAAGAGAAAAGAAGTATTGAGAAGTGCAATTTAAAGTAATGGAAAAGGAATGGAAGAGAAGTACTTGAGTCTTGCAAGTGCGGGAGAATTTCAGAAGTTTAACCCAATCATTGAAGGAGAGGATTTTAATGAGTAAGGGGGAGTTTTTTGCAAGGGCATTGAGATCATGAGTCCTAATGAAAGAAAAGAACTCAAAAACCTAGAAACAAGAGAGTACCACTTGAGAGGCATAAGAGGGAGCAAGAACAGGGTTGTTGAGGGTCTTTGATTGGAGCGAGACATCCCAAGAATGTTTCTGAAAGGACAAAGGGAAGAAAAGGAGTACCAAGTTAGATCAAGAAGTAAAAAAGCCAAAGAAAGGCCTTAATGACTTAAATGTCCTATGTGCAACCATCCAAAGCTGCAGGGGAAAGTGTGTGTGTGTGTGTGTAGAAGACATTACAACACCCCTTTCCATAGTGAAGAGATGATAATTTAGAGTAGGAATGAGAAATGTTTTATTGATAAACTTTAAAATAAAATGAAGTAGCATCATTAGAGGGTAAACATTTTTTTTAAGAAAAAAGGAAAATGTGAGAAGTTTGGCTTTGATAAGTTGTTGGTAGCATCATTTTTATTGAAGAGGGGAGTTTGCCTACCTACCACCATCCAACAAGCAAAACAGTAAGAATCAATTTTAACTTTAGTTGGGAAGACATGTGTCATAAACACCCCTCCCTTGTTATCGAAGTCACAATAAAAATTAACACTTGGCCATATACTTATCAAGCTTACTATAAATACAAGATTGTTTGGGTAGAAGTATGAGTTTAGAGGTTACAGAGCGAGGAATATTGAACCTTTGTAGAAGGGGGGTAGGTGAGAGGAGTGTGGAAGGGAAGGGGTTTGTGGAAGAAGTGTGGAGGAGGAATAGTGATGCTAGAAGGTATAGTTATTAAACAACCAAGCAACTTGAGCTTAAAATAGAGGGAAATTTAATACAAATTAATAGAAAGAAAAAGGGGGGGGAGCGGGAAGAGGGGAATTAATGTAAAATAAGGGGGGGGAGGGGGCGGGGGATGGGAAGTGTAATTGTACGGGTAATTAAGAAGAAAAGAATTTAAACAAAGGGAGGGGTTTAGAAGAGGAGAAAATAAGTGCTTAAGAAAGAGAGAATCTAACTAAAGGTATGCCAAAAATAAAGAGATTTGGATGTGGATGCCAATCCACAAGACGAGAGATTAAGGAGAGGTGGGGGATTTGAGAAGTGTGAAGAAAATAATGAAATTTAAAGGACCATAGATGAAACGGGGAGGTTTAGAGGTGGAAAATACCATACATGAAATTTAGATATTAGTTTAGAGGGGAAGAGATTTAGAGTAGGTAGGTCATTAAAAGCAAAGGGAAAGAAGTAGTGAATAGATAAGGGAGAGAGGGTGTTAAAGAACTAAGGGGAAGAACTAATTGAAATAGGGGGGGGGGGTTTAGTTTGTAACTACATAATTAAATGCAAGGCAAGATGGGGTAAAGAATAAGGTGGGCAAGAAGAGGGGGGGTTGTTAAAGACCAAGATCATTAAGGTTACGAAAAAACATTTAGGAAGAAAGGGTAGGCCTAAGTCGTAAAGAGCATGTTGATCGAGGCGGCAGTAATGGAGCAAAGACTTGAAATGGGCAGCAGAAGGTTCAAACTTCAAGGTACGAAGCCAAAGATAGAGCCGCATCGGGCGTGGGTCACTGTGTCATGCCAGTCATCTGTCGATGTAGGAGGCTAGGAGCAATCAATCAAAGAGCAACCAGTAGGAGGGGAAAGTATAGGAAACGAGGATAAAGAAGAAGCTACTTATTAGGGGATGGTGGGCATGAACAGCAAGGCAGCACATGAGTCACAAGGCTAAAGATTCGAGAAGAAGTTAACTATAACACGAGCACGAACAATAAAGAGGGATTGAGAGGTATGTGAGGGGGTACGTAAGGTGAGCGGGGGCTTAAGTAGAAGGGGAGTGAGAGATGGAGCTGCCATCTTGAGGAGAATTTAGATAGCCAAGGTCCGATGGATTAGACAATCGAGGTCTGGGGGTTTAAATAGTCGGGGTCGGGGGGGTTGTTGGTTAGGTCAGGTGGAATTGGTAGAGTTAGGTTTACATAGTGAATATATTGTGTATTTAAGAAAAAAGTAGTAATAATGAGAAAGAACAATGAAATAATTTTACAAATTAGGAGAAATGCAAATTTTTTTTAAGGAAGATAAGGAGAAAGTATTAGAAAAGAAAATAACAAGAGATCAATAAGGAAAAAATCAAGAAAAGAATAGATTGAGTAAGTAGGGGAAGAGTCGGGAAAAGGTAGAAAAGGGGGAAATTAAGAGCTTTTGGGGGGTGGTTTATCAAAAGAGATTAATTAATTAAAACCATTGGTAATTTATACTTTTTTGGATAAGAATGAATAACTAATGGGAGGAAATTAACACTAGGACTAGGAAAAGAGTGAAAAAGATAGAACCATCTGGAAATGGAAAGGGGGGGGTTTGGAGTTTCTAGAGAGAAAATTAAGAAAATTTAGGGGGAAATAGAAAAGCTTAGGAATAATTAGGACACAATAGGGAAAAATAAGAAAGATTAGGAGAGAGAGAGAGAGAGAGAGAGAGAGAGAGAGGAAAGGAAACTAAAAAAAGGTTAAAAGAATAAGACAGTATAAAAACAGGAACAAAATAGTGAAAAATAAGGAAAATTAAGGGGAGATTACAAAATTTTAAAGGAAATACCAAACAATAAATTAAATTAAAAAGGGAAAAATAAAAAATAAGGGAAAGAGGGTAAAAATAAAGGGGAGAAGAGAGAGAGAGACACACACACTATTAACTAGAAAAGAAATCCAGGCATGAGGCTAGACGCTAGGCATGGCAACGCTCGAGGGCCATGGGGGAAAGGAAATGTGAGGAGAGAAGCATTAACATGGGTGGGGAAAAGGGATTAAGGGGGGTGGGAATAAAGAGGGAGACTATGGCACAAGGGGGAAGGGAGAGGGGGAAGATGAGCATGTACATGATGGGAGGTGAAATGTAGAGATGGAGACATCAAGGGAAGAGAGTTAGGCTTTATTTGAAAGGAAGGATGGGGGAAATCAAAGTACTAGCAGCACTACTCGAAAGATCCTTAACACAGGGTATTATTGGCCCCGACTCAACAAAGATGTCCATGAGTGGTGCCGAAGTTGTGAGGTATGCCAAGTATATGGACACAAGCAATTGATTCTTGGGCCTTGAATCCCATTCCAGCATATGGTCCATTTGAGAGGTGGGGTTTAGATTTTGTTGGCCCCCTTCCTCGTTCTTCACAAGGGAAGTATTATATATTAGTTGCAACTGATTATGTAACTAGATGGGTAGAAGCAAAAGCTACTGTCAACAACAAAGCAACAACGGTAGCATCATTTCTCAAGGAGTTTATATGTGCCTGTTTTGGTTGCCCTTTGGAAATTCTTACAGATGGAGGGAGGTCTTTTAGGAATAACTTGATTGAATCTTTGGTGCACAAATTGAAAATAAATCATGTCATATCAACTCCATATTATCCCCAATGCAATGGTCTTATGGAAAAAACTAATGGTTTGCTTTGTGGGTCCTTGTCTAAGCTAGTAGACACCATGAAAAGGAAGTGGGATATGCATATACCAGAGGTTTTGTGGGCTTATAGAACCACTCATAAGCTCTTCCTTGATTTCACACCTTTTCAGCTAGTTTATGGAGTGGAGGCCATCTTGCCAATAGAATTGGAAATCTCAAGCCTTCGCACGTCTTTTGCTCGATTGTGCAATGAAGAAGAAACACATGCCCAACGTCTAGTATAGCTGGAGACCTTGGATGAGAAGCAGCTTCAAGCACTTCAACATTTGGAGGCAACACAACAATGTCTCAAAGCAAAAGCTTAGTGTACCTACAAGTGTAGGGTGCGCTGACTGCATGTGTACGGAACAGTACCGCTGATCGTACTGCTATACGGACGATCGGCAAATTGATGGCGGCATTGTACAGACGAAGGCCACCCTATCACACGTGCAGGTACGGATGAGCTGTAGGCAGTACAGACAGTTAGTCCATACATTGTATGGACGTCGATGTGTACGGACGGAAGCTACACCGGGAGCTTTTACAGAATGCTTGGCGATGGAACAGTACGGACGCATGTACGGAATCCGTACAGTCATACAGATTGTATGGAATGGCGGGTAAGAAGCAGGTCCAGGAGCAAAGAGCATAGGAGCTTGGGCAAGAGATCAGATGCGAGAGTTGGGAGCAACTCCAAGAAGGAGAACTACTCTGATACCAAAGGTGAGAAAAACGGAAAGCAAGAGTGAGCAAAGAGTGAGCTAAACGCAGGTCACTCAATAGTGGATTGAATGAAGTGAAGTACGAAAGAGAGATGAGGAGTTTTGTCTAATTGAAAAAACCCTACCTAATCACTAACCATAGTTAGGGATTAGACTATCGTTAGGGGAAAAAACCTCTAAGAGGGAAAAGTGCTCCTAACCCACTTATTACATTACATTGGCCACTGCCTAGAATATAATAATAATTCTAACACTTCCCGCCTCAGTACACACTTTGTGCATAGCCCTGCATATTACAATTGGAGAGCCCATCTTTTGGAGTTTTTCCGGTCCCGTGTGCCTGTTGGAAGGGGGAGTGGTGGCTCTACAAGAATGAGTGTGTCACATCAAGGAATAGCCCCTCCTTTTATAGCCAAGAGAGGGGGTCTCCTAATAAATGCATCCTCCCACATGCATGGTGTGTGTAGAGGAATCTCCCATGTGGGCTAGGTGGGTACGCACTCTCAATTGTGTGCGACAACGCTTTGCCTCATTTTTCCACATAAATTAAACCCCATATCCCAAGTCTAAGATACTCCCTTGGTCTCTTCTCAATTTTATAATACATTCAAACATCTCAGAGGACAAGTGGAGGGTTGGCACAAGGAATCTTGCCACCTCATCCTACTTTCCCCATTATTTAACTTACATTCTTGGACTATCTACACCCCCCCCCACATGGGCCTATCCTACATGGAGGGAATAATCCAATACAATATCCATCTCCACCTATTTTATATTACTTCTCCCATGGTCCTTGGGCCATGTCTCACTAAATGCAGGCATGGGACCACCTAGATGGAGGGGTGGCACATGGAGGAACCATACCACCTTAACATTTTATAAAATTACTACCATGGATTATGTACAACACACCTATGGGTCCTCTTACGTGGAAGGGTGGCACATGGTCATGCCCTGCTACCTCAACCCTGGGCACTACGCACATCATATTTTATTATACTATTGCCACACATACAAGCACACACACATATTTATGCCTTTTACCTTGGTCAAATTTATCCATAACAACACACACACACACACAGAGTAGGCAAAAATTAAGAAAATTTTAGAAAGCTATTTAGGAAAAATTTTAAAAAGTAAAGAAATTTAGAAATAATGGAAATAATAGGGAGAATTAGGAGATAATTAGCGGAATTAGAAAAAAATATAGGAAGAACTAGGGAAAAATAGGGGAGAATAGAAAAAATTAGAAGAAAAATATGAAAATTAAAAAAGGTGCTAGAGTGGGGTAAACTGAGAGGTTTTAGGGGAGTTTAGGAGAAAGAGAGGGGAGAAAAGAGTAGAGAGAGAGTGAGGAAAATTTTCTAGAGAGAGAGAGAAAGGGGGAAAGGTAGTATAAAAGGGTTTTCAAGGGATTATAAAGCGAAGAAAAGTAATTAGTATGTTCAAGAGGAAAAAAGAGGATAGTAAGAGTGTGTGTGTGTGTGTGTGTGTGCGTGTGTGTGTGTGTGTGTTACCAAAAAAAAAAAGTGTGTGTGTGTGTGTGTGTGTGTGTAACCACACAAGTCCATGCAACTTGAAGGTAGGGCAACGAGTCCCACCAATTCAGGTGTGAGTCCAACCACCTACCATAGGCCTAAAAAAAGAAATTAATAAACCTTGGTGACAAGATTTATAATAATCCATTCTGGTTCTTCTATAGTTGGAGGTAAATATTAAAAATCAATTGGTTTTTTCTATAGTTGGGAAGGTCAAAAAGTCAACCTAGTCAGCTGTTTTTTTAAATGGTACTTGGAAACATATGATCCTTGCTTTCAAAGAAGTTATGAAACCAAGGATTAGAATAAAGAAGGATGGACTCTTTAAAAAATGCACCAATTTGATTCTCTAATAGGAGGAAAGATCCAATCAAAGTACCTAAAACCAAAAAGGGAATTGCACTAGATAAATGCAATCTTGAAACCAACAACAAGCCACCACACTAGAAGTAGCAAGCAAACAAAATAATGACATATATGTGCATTCAAGTCCTAGAAAAGAACTCCTAGAAACTAGGTTCGGGTGTTTCAAAAAAGAACAAGTATCCAAGTGCAAGTGTTTTAAAACTAACATCTAGCAGGCATTTGGAATTAATAGAGACAAGCTCATGTCGTAAGACCATAGGTGACTTAGAAAGTAAATTCATTTTTCCTTTTCTTCAAAACAATTGGGACCACATAGTTTCGATACAACACAATTTGGATCAAAATTCCTAGATCCAGCCAATGTGGAGCATCACGGATACATATAGCTTAGATGGAGCATGTATCATACCACTCAAATCATCCTAGATGCATATAGCCTGGACCATATGACCTAGATTATCCCAAATATATACAAACCAAGATCCACTGCAGTTTGGATAGAAAAAGCCTAGAATCAGCACAACCTAGATTCACCACAAGTTATCAAAATTCTCACAATCAAAATAATCCTTTTTGTGCAAGGATGCATAGAGAGGTCACTACAACTTTTATATGCTCGTCACTAGTGAATATTGAAAATGACTCAATAACAGTAATCCTATTATATGACAAAGCATGAGACAGAGACCTGGAGAAGTCATGAACATTACAATAGCTACATTGCAAAAGCAATAAAAAGACACGCTTATGGATTTCTTATGCATGTTACTAATTGAGAGCACATACATTGAGACCAGATAATGCTTATTAATGCATGTTACTATTTGAGAGCACATATCTTGAGACTATATAACATTAATTAATGCTTAAAAGGACAACAAAGCATATAATATTTATAGAGGAGACTTGAGGGCAGCACCATCTTGCACTTAGCAAGGAAAGATCATGAATGAAGAATAGTAGAAGAATCTTGTGGGGAGAAGCAATAGACATTGAATGAACCAATACTAATGCCTTACCAACTTGATTGTTTATTGTCTTTATAGCAAGGATAAAATGTGTTTTCTATCCAAGCTTGCCACACTTGGGAGGAGGGGATAATGGGCAAGATTTTTCTCATAGAAGAAGTGATGAGATGAAGGGGTCCAAGTCGTGGTGCTACCTAGAATATTTTGGACTTTGTGGATTTTGCATGAGCTAACCCTTGAATCAATTGGTTCTAACCACCTTAGGTCACCTTACTCATCTATTAACCAGTCCACATTTTTTGCGAGACCCAACATATGAGTCAATGTCTAAAGTCAAGACTTGTTATATGAGCCTAACCATGGAGGTAGTTACAAAAGATAGTAATAGGGTGAAGGGGATCTAGATGGGTAAGTGAATTTGTTGTAGAGAGTGTTCGATGCTAAGCATGGAGGAGGTAAAACCAATAGTTACCATCCACTACATAAAGCTAGAGGGGAAGAGCTCTTACCCACATACAATACAAATTAGTGCGTGAATATCGTATGAGTGGAAGACAAGTATCAACACTCCTATTGGGATGGCATTTTTAAGAGATGCCTGGATCCCTTGGTCTACCTACCAATATCACCAAGCTTCAACGAAGGAAATGATATCAGCCATGAAGAGTTTGTATTGTATAGATAATAAATAAGAAATCAACATTTACTTGCATTTTCCATAGTGAATTCCATAAGATGTAGAGAAACAAGGTAAGAGAAAAACATGCTCATATTTCCATGAAATAGTTCTCATTTTGTAATTAGACCAAGAGGAGCTCACTCATTCATGTAGTAGACCATCCATAGCCTAGTAACTTGACATAGAGGCCTCAAACAATGGGGCAACTTGTCTTAGTATCTCCAAATGTGTGGATCTTAGTAAGAGAACATTAGTGCGTATGCATTCATAGGGATTAAAATAGCCACCAAATTGGACTCAACTTTGGACATAGCTTACCAAACAATTACATAAATATACAACCTAGGACTAAAACCTAATCTACCATAAGTAAGACATACAGTTCTTGAGTTTTAGTAGAGGGCAACAAGTTCTAGGAGCATTGCACATATAGTTTCCCAAAATAATACAAATTAATGAGATCAAGAACTCATATGAATCATTCAAGCCTCTATGAGAAATGGCTACACATTCTGATATAAAAATGATATAACGAGCTGCTGCATACCCGAAAAACAACAAGGGGTCAAATCTTTACAGAGATGCACATTATTTTTTAACCAGTCAACCCTGGCAGATGATCATGGGAATTTCTACTAAAAGAACTTGTTGAGGAAAAGGCAAAATAGAATTAGATGATGCTATAGCAAAGGCAATCAAGTGTTGTGTTGATGATGAGCATGTTTACCAAACCTTGCAACATCGGGTTACAACAATGTAATAAGTCATCTAGGATGTAGTGTTGATTTTATCTCTAAGCGTCTCTAAGGTGCCAAAGTACACAACTACAAACAAAAGGAATTGAATCATGGTTCTACTAGCGCATTAAGTGAGGTAAATCTAGCATCACATTTCATTGTCTTTTGCTTGTGTTATTTGGCTATGACAATTTGATGAATAATGGCATTGGTGACTTATATAAGTATACATCCAAAAAGCTAACATAGAAGGGCCAAGAAAAAATTGCAACAAGCGATGATGAAGCATATCTAAGGACAAAAATTCCCACCAATTCTCCTCCAAAGGGAAACAAAGAGACCATAAATAGGATGGAAGAGCCAGCATCCACGGTGGTCCGACAAACAACAAGCAACTAAGAGGGAGAATGGAGATGAAATGCCTCATGAGCAAATTGAAGCATATCGACAGTAATAAGATAATTTATTGATTTTCTAAAGAGCCTAAAGAAGTCCAAGTAGCCAAAATGACTTCCACAAAGAGGTGTGGAGGGAATGGCAAATGTGGAAGAGAAAAATTAGTCAAAAATTTTGAGGGAGGAGAGAACTGTGACATGCAAGGGTTACCAAGAAATAGAGTTAAAAGCAAAGGACATCAAGGGGACAACATGTGGCACCTTATTTTGGAGGTAGCAATGGGTGTTGTCTACCTTCACCGTGACACAAAAGGCACGTAAGAGATTAAAAAGAGACAAAGCAAGGTACCTGGATGATCTAGCTAAATCATGATCAATGGACCATGTATTTTGTATCCACTTTTAAAAGGGAAGGGAAGACTAATTACACAAACATATAGCATACCTTATTTGAGAAGAGATTTGAGGGCCTATGTTGTTGCTCAAGTCATACATCCAAGATTACAAATGAAGGGGATGTTTATGGATCATGGCTTCTTCAAGGTGGTGGATTTAAGGAAGAACTTATTTTGATGGTGATTCTCAACCCACAACACTTTGGGACCGCCAAAATCTTAGTCTACCAAGAATACCACAAGGTATTCAATTCCCATGTCCAATTACAATGCATCATACAACTATACTTCCCACCTTGTTTTGGAGGGGGTGGTGAATGGGAGACATGGAAGGGGAGGATGAAGCAAGTGGGGAAGTGGATGAAGTGCGAGAAGAGCTAAGGGGGGGGTGGGCGGGGGGCGCTGGGAGGGGGGGAGGAGGGGCAAATGCTAAATGTGTGTGTGTGTGTGTGTGTGTGTGTGTGTTTAGATTTAATAATCCCATCAATAAATGAACCATACAATTAATTCAATCATATGGATAATTATAAAAAGATGCATATGAGAAATGGATTGAAGTTCATTAAGAAAACTAAATTGAAGTAACTATTGAGAATAATGTAATCCAAGAATTTGGTACGAAAGGCCAGAGGATTGGTAAAAGAATTTTTCTTAATATAGAGTTTGTAAAGAAACAGTAAAACAGTGTCAAATCCATCAGGTAGTCCAGGCTTTGAGGTCAGGGTCTACTTACCTCCCACCATCCAAACCAGCCAATTGTTAGAACAATGAAGTTGAATTTGGGTAGACAGGTAATGCCTGTATCCCCTGGCTTGTCATCTCTTTACCAAAGAACATGAACACACCTTTCAAAATTCTAAGATGAAAAGGAGCTTTAAAGGAATGTAAGAAAGTTAGCAAAGATTAAAATTCTAAAGAACTTACAAAAAAGTGATAAAATTACTAAAGACGGTAAACCTCGTCCATGAGTGTGTACTTAAGGGCCAAATAAATTAAAAAGATTAAAGCTAGGGGGTAATCCACTCCCGTGAAAGCTTAATTAAGGAAAAAGTAGAAATTAAAATAGAGGTAAAAAATTAGAAGCATTAATTACAAAGAGGAACCTCAAGGAGGGTATACCACATGGGGAACCCATCATTCAAAGTGGGGGGTAATCCTCACCCATGGCAATTAATTAGTATTTTTTAACAAGGGTTAAAGGGAAATTTTAAAAAAAGGGGAAAAATATTAACAAAATGTTATCTATTTGTTATATATATGTATGCCAAAATATATATAAGCCATATATATATATATATATATATATATGAAAAAATTCCTTGAAATTTTTAAAAGTAATAAGAGGATAAAAGGATGAACTCTTAATATTTTTTTAAAGGAATTAGCAGGGCAAGGGGAATGATCCTCCAAGGATCTTAAAGATCTATAAAAGGAAATAAGCAAGAATAAAGGAAAATAAAACAAACAACAAATTATAAAAAATCTAAAGCTAAGCAACTAAAAAGAAGTCATAAAGTAAACCATTATATAAAACTAAAGTAAACAAGGTTAGCAAAAACGCAATAGAGTGCCTAAAGTAATAGAAAAAGTTTGCATATATACAACTACACATATATATATATATATATATATAAACAAAATGATGTAAAAGAACCTCAAAAAGAAGCCCATAAAATGAAAGTTAAAAAAATAAATAAACTTGCAAGTGAACATACCTACAAAACAATTAGAACTAAATACATAAATATCAATTTACAATCATATATTTATATAATTGCAAATAAAAGCATGCAGCGACTACATTAGCCACGCAAAAATAACCACAAGGAGGCAATATCTAAAGCTAAAAAAGAAATCATAAAGTCAAAGTAAACGGGAACGAGCTAGTTAAGACAAGGTGAGGACTGGGTAAGCTGCCTAAGTAACCTATAAAAACTTATAAATGTAAATATATACGAATAAAGGTAACAAGAGCTCAGTTGCTATGACCCGACAATCGTTGTGGAGCAAGAAAAGCGTGCGCCCTTTGTGGATGAAGCTGTGAAGGTGGCTGTGTTCTATAAAAAAGGAGGTGCCTCGGTGTTACGAAGTTCACGATCTTGCCAATCGCCTGGAAGTACAAGGAAGCGTTGGGAGGCACTGTAAGCTTAAACAACAAAAAGAATCAATTATGAAGATCTACGATCCGATGGGGGACAGTGAACGAAGTGAACCGCTTGCAAAGCGTCATGGAGACACAAAGAAGCCGGGCGAAACTCCGAACACCAGCTAGAAAAAAAGTGTACGCCTCCGCACACAGCTAGTAAGAGAGAAAGGAGGTACTGAGCACGAATACCAGCAACTATCACGTAAAATAGTATGAAGAGGTTAACTCCTAAAAAGCCAAGCAGGCAATCCCGACAGATTGGCGGGGCAGACAATGAGGTAGGAAGATGAACTTGGGCGTTGAAGACGTTGCGCCAAAAAGAGCAAGCGGGGTTCAACCAAGCACGTAAACACAGTACTGATTGAACCATCGAAGAAATAGAATTCTGTAAGCCATCCGAAGTGAAACCCGAGACAGAAAGCAGAACCACGCCTAAAGGCAGCGAGTAGAAACGCATAAGCGAAAAGCGGGAGCAAGTCCCGTGATCACCACAGCTGTGAAAAAGCCATGCAAAAGTCTTGTGACCGGAGCTCCGAGAAGAACCTAAGCGAACGAAGAGAACCTGAGTCTACCAATAGAGAAGTGAAGGCACTAGGTTGTGAGGAGCAGTCGAAATCCCGTGAGGAGCAGTCATAAGCGAATGAAGGCAAGTAACAGAAATCAACAGGGAAGTGCAGTTCTTTCTCGTGGAGCAAGGGCTTTGTATGCAAAGGAGAGTGGTCGAGCATGCAAGCACTTCAAAAAATAGATAAGGTCGAAGGGCTCTAAATGGAGATAACAGATAGGGGGGCGGTGGCAGCAGTTATACAAGAATAGCGGTGAGTGGGAGAGCGTAGGAGGTCAGTAACTAAACCCACACTTAGGAAAAGGGGAGAAGGGGTTCGGTTAATTCTTATTTAAATGCAATAAAGTGATTGCGAAAAAGGCTCTTGGAATTAATTAAACGAACGCAAACCATTAAATTCTTCTATGTATACCAATTCTTTGTAGGAGTTTAACAATAAAAGGGGTAAGCTAAAAGACGTAGTTAATTACTATAGGCACTGGAGAAATTAGGGGTTTAGGTCTTGGGTTTTCAAAGAAACGTGAAGGACTAATATTAACTATGTATGAAGTGTTGAAAATAGAAAAGTCTGGGCGGTTTGGTTAGCTAGATGGTTGGTTAGAAAAAGCTAAAAATCGACCAAGGAGTGTCCGAAAAAAGTTAGAATTGCTTAGGGGCTAGGCACTAGAGGGTAAGAGCACATGTGCGGGAGAAAACTCTTAATTAAAAATGTACAAAATAATCAATCAACATGGGGGAGAACCCAAAATTGGGGGAGTCAAATGCATAGGGGATGATGTGGATTCAGAGGGGATCAAAAGGGGAGAAGGGGGAAATTTAATATTAAAATAGCATGTGTGTGTTTTAACTCCTAATTAAAAAGAGAACAAATGCATCATAAAAGGGTAACATTATTATGTGTCGGTGTAAGTTTGTGTGGGGTGGTTTTGAAAGAGTAGGGGTGTGTGTGTGTGTGTGTGTGTGTGTGTGAGTCTAAGTGTTAAAGAAATGTGTGTGTGTGTGCGCGTGCGCATGCGCATGCATGTGTGCACGCATGCATGTGCGTGCGCATGCGCATGCGCGTTTAATATACAAGTAAAAGGATGTTAAAAATAGAGAAAATGGATACATTTTTCAACAACATGATTTCTGGTATATTCTAAAGTTAGGACTTATTACATGAGCCTCACGATGGAGGATGATACAAATTTATTCCATTTTCTTGGGGTTGATGAATCATGGATCATTAATAGTGGAGCTTCTCAAAACCTCAATCAAAGGGGTTGTGAATAAAAGGGAAGCACAAAGAGAGATAATAAGAAGATGAGGTGGTGACAATGCAAGGGCAAGGGAGACAAGATCACCTTACAGTATAACGTTAACGTTGGGCCAAAAGAGAGCTGCATACCAATGATTAGGGGAGTGCAAGGCCAGCAACAACAAGAGAGAGAGAGGTGTCCATAAGGAGTGAAAAGGAGACCCAACAAAGAAAAGGTGAGAGCGTGGACGTCTATGAATTGTACAAGTAGCTTGCCTAGGAGCCTTGCAATCATGGCATACTTGAGGATGAATCTTCTATAGCATCCAAAATTGCCCATGAATACTTCTACGCACTTAGAATTATGTGGGAGTGGTAACTCCATGACTTTTTGTCCATCCGGTAGCAATCCCATGTCTAGAGATTATTTAGTCCAAGACAATTTCATGTGTGACCAAGAATTGACACTTTAGACAATTCAAAGAGATGTCATAGTCTCTGCATTTTTTCGTTACCTCTTCAAGACATTCCTCAACAAGTCTCTATAAGTCTTCCAAGATGATTTCTTATATATTCGAGTAGAAAGGATCACTTGAAAGGCGGTACTAAAAAATGACTTGGGAATTGCATAATCGAAATGGCATGACACTATATGTACAATTTTCCCAATTTGTGGCAAATGCTATCTTTGGTTGATCTTCAAGAGCAGTTTCTACTTAATTATACCTCTTGAACCCATCCAAGAAGCTATGGACTTCGGATCCACCTACCCATTCCAAAACTATTGTTGTTAACAGTAGGTAGAAGTGATCTTGAATTGTAGCTACATGACATATTCTAGATTCACATATATTCTTAGCTTCAAGTTTTTCTTTGGCACAATCAAAACTGGAGACACACAATTAGTATCTTGGAAGGTACATCATTGGGGAGGGGGATGAATCAAGGGTGAGGAGGTAGCAGGGAGGAGGGAAGACAGATGCAAAAGAGTGTCGAAAGGGGGATGAGAAGGGTAGAATGAGGGTAGGAAGAGGGAAAGCAAAGACAAGGGAGGGTCAAAAGGGGGCAAGAACGATAGAATGGGGAGTCAAGGGAGGGGAATAAGAGGAAGGAGAGCATCATAAGCGGGGATGAGGAGGGTAGAACAAGTAGTGAGGCAAAAGTAGGGGGCAAGGGAGGGAAGCCAGAGGCAAGGGAGTGTCAAAACAAGGATGAAGAAGGTTGCAAACATGGGGGCGAGAAAGGGTCAAATGAGGGAGGGAGGGAAGGGAAACAATATGTAGGAGGGTGAGAGCAAGAGACCATGCAAGGGACAACGCCTCAAACATACAAAGGAGTCATGACATGCCCATGTATATGCTCTCACACTAGCGATGGTTTCCTAGGGGTACAATTGCAAGATTTATGCAAGGCTTTAATCTTAGTCAAGTAAACCTAAAAGTGCATACATAATAGAGGCACTTTTTAGAAAGTGGGGTCACAATGATGAATGCAAGCAACACATCCAATTTATTTAATAAAGATCATGAAGGGCACCGGTCAAGAGCAAGATGATCTTGACGACATATCCTAAAAGAGTTTTTAAAAACTTAACCTACAAGCAAAACTTTAGTAGCAACCTAACGTTGAGTGACGACTTCTATGCATTTCAAAACATTGGCTATAATAACAAGATGGTTCTTGTTTACCCTCAAGGATCCAAGAAGGTCTTGAAAGCCTCTATTCAAAAGTTAAGAAAAGAATTGCTCTTAATGCTACGTTCCTTTAAACTTTCCTCTCAAAAAAAGGTCTTCAAACTCAAGAAAGGTCTCTTCGAGAACTTTTTGTTTCCATCTAATTTTCTCATGGAAACTCAAATAAACTAAATATCGGTAGGAGCCGGATGTATGGAAGACAGCCCCAATTTAATAGATGGAGAAAGGTTGCCCCAATGTCCATGCTTTGTTGGACAGTGATAGGAAAGCCGCTGAAACTGTTACTTTGTATTCACTGCGATAGATTAGATAAGGTTGAAGCAAATTCAGAGAATAGCTAAATACAAAAGCATGTTGAAATCTTAAGATTCAAAGGGAAGCTCACTAAAACTAGATGAAATTATTGTGTAATTTTATAAGCCACCTTACATTTACCTTTAATAAGGAGTGTCAGCATTTAATCTGCTAGCACATGAAACTGTCATCATCATCAATTATTGTAATCTCGCAACCATGTTGGGTCAATCAATAATGAATTGCTAATTGATGGGAACCAAAATTTGCCATAGATTGCCTCTTTGCCTTCAAAACAGTAAGAGTCAAAATTGTGTAACTGTCCCTCTTGATAAAAGACTACACCTTTACAAAATTTTCTGACTTTGTTCTTATGAGCTGCGAAGTCAATAAAACAGCTTTAGAAGATCCCTAGGTGAGTGGCTCAAAAAATGTAATTCTCTTCCCTCAGATACTAAAAAAAACGAACCTCGGTGTGAAATTGTGGAAGCATAACAATAGGAATACAAATTGTACTCAAAAAATACCCTCAAGTAAAACCTTTAGTGTGCAGGCAATCCTTTTTTGACGAGTTAAGCAGAGGACAGTGTACCCAGCTGCTTAAAACAGAATTTCTGCAATTTGAACAGCATTCAGAGCAGCACCCTTCCGAATTTGATCTCCACATACAAAAATATCTAGCCTGCACCAGCATTTTTGAAAAGCTTGATCACACACCTGAACAACTATTTATAATTGCGACTTCCTTTCTTGCCTACCATATTTTTCCGGCTCTTTTTTAATAAGGGTTTTGATGGAGTATGAGCTATGTAAAAATGACTGCATAATATCAAATGAAAGCTTGATTGTGTCCTTAAGAAACCCAAACAGCGTATACTGTCTAAATTAATGACGAGATCTGGTACGTATCCAAAAATTCCAGCTGCAAGACCTATATTTCAAAAACAGACAATTTAGTGATATGCCAGTAGACGGTGGCAAAGCAGACAGTCTACCACTAATTTGGTTTGTTACGTTGTGTGGGCTTCATATGTTTCCAAAACTTGCTGGTCCTACTCTGGTCCCATCTAGCTATTGACTGGAGTTGTCCCCTTAGGAAAAGACCCCCCTGACTTGAGCAGTTCATTTCAGAGATCAACTAATGCCCATCTCCACAGAGTGTGTTCTGGTTAAGTTGTGTAGCCTTCAAAGATCTAGGGAATACCATTATTCTGTACTTTCTTTACTGGATAGAAGTCATTACATATCGGAATCATAGTAGAAACTCTAGAACAAATTTTCAGAAAGGATATTTAGCACAGGCCTTAGAACAAATTTTCAGAAAGGATATTTAGCACAGGCCTTATCCAGGGTGAAACAGAGACTGACAACTGTGCCCACAAATTTTATGGATCTACAGACAGTTCGCAAGTTTTCCATGTTGGTAACCATATAGGCAACACAGAATGCTCACAAACACCGACATATAGGCACATGTATTTCTCAATCCCGAACTTAAGTTATAAACACACAAAAATGGTGCAATCTTCACTTCATGAGAAACAACTCCCAAGCTTCAAAATAGATTTATTTGTCATGCATAGCTTGGGCTACATTCAATAACACTACTGCATCATCATGTGTGCCTTAAATGAACACATTTAGGGGATATATCCTTTCAGTAATCTGTACAGACTAGCATGCTGAGTTTCTACCATTTCTCTGGAGTGTGAAGGGTTGTTTAAGCCACAGCAAATGATAGCACTCAGACAAGAAAAACTCGATGATGCTTATGCCATCCAATCAAGTCAAAATGTTTCACTTCAAGCCACTATAAGATAGCAAGCATAGTGGGCTCAAACAGATGCAAAAGGCCTTTATAAACCTGACACTAAAGTATAGACTCTGGACAAGGGTCTCATCACATAGAAGTAAGAATTCTTCAAATAGTTTTCCACTTAAATAGGAACATATAAGACATAGAAAGAGTCATGCATACCCGTAGTCCCCTTCTTGGGAAAGATCATGCCTGATCCTACCAACAGCAACATCATCTTTATTGGACACCTGTACACAAAGAAACTTAGTGTGACACTTTAAAATATCTGAACTTTCTCGATGAAAGAAACGAGAATTTTCAGAACATTGAAATATTGCTATAATGCAAGCAGGCTTCCATGTTTATGGGTCCAGATACCAATTACCATACCTCAAGAGGTGTAGGAAAATTATTGGAGACCCTATCATCAATCACAACAACGCCATCTGCTTTCATAAGAATTTCTCTAGCTTTTTCCTGAGGACGCCAAGAGCCATTGTGATTTAAACTAAGAATATAAAATGCATGATGAAATGACTACTGAAAAAGACACGCATGGCATGCTACCTCATCCAAAGGCTTCTTGAACTGCAGATTGATACTTTCTGCATGCGCTCGCATTATTGGGACACGAACACACGTTGCAGTTACCCTCACATCTGGATCATTCTGAGTACAGCAGTTCAAATTTGAGTTACAGTACTGTACTAGGCTGCAAACGTGCTTTTAATGCATATTATCACTGTCTACTGTCTTAGAGAAATGTAGATGAAAGTGTTGTACATGCTAGAGAAATATAAAAGCTAAAACCAAGCATTCTTTTGAATCTTGTGATGCATACCATGCAGTTGAAGAAATATGATGCAGACCCTGCCCCCCTATGTGGGAGGATGCTGACGGGGGCTGGGGTCAAGAGTCTACCATCACGGACCACAGCCGAGAGAGAGAGAGAGAGAGAGAGAGAGAGAGAGAGAGAGAGAGAGACGTTGTGCTCAATCAATGGATTTCAGAGTTACACACCCCAGTGCAATAGCTAGAGGCACTTGCATACTTATGAGACCCAGGATACCGAATCCCTTGCATGTGCCATGTGGAACTGTAATGGTACCCTATGGTCAGATCCAGGGAATTTTTTGGAATCCTATACAAGACGTGACATAGTCTTCTACACAGAGACACCTCAGAGTCCAGCGCTCCCATTACCGAACGTCAGCAGGTACACATGGTAGTCAGCATTCAGAGACGAGACTAGGGAGACAAGCAGAGTATGAGGGTTGGGAGGAGTGGCAGTGCTTTTTGGATCCTCTCTCATCGGGGCCATCTCCGTTGAGAAGAGGGATACACACTCCACATTCATGTGGGTCCGGATCCGACGCGCAGATAACCGTGACCTCTTTGTAGCAGTATGCTACTTCCCACCAGAGACATCTCAATTCGCCAGGGATACATGCGAGGAGGGTGAGACATCACCACATGCATCCCTTTTCCCAAACATCCTGGATCTCTGGAGTCGCGGGGCAGTCCTTCTCGTTGGGAACTTCAATGCCAAGACGAGCACACGTCAAGTACCGCTACTGGATTTTTTAGATGATTCCGTACTGCTGCCCGACATTGACTTCAATGAGCAGGTATGACACGAGTATCTGCTGACAGACAATGACCAGTCATTTCATATGGACATGCACTTCTAGATATGTCATTTATAATGGTCTTCCACTATGGCCCTCCTCGGTGGTTTCACATGTTTTCCCACATGGGGGCTCTCTAGTGTAGTTGACTATATCATGGGATCCCCTACCTTCACATCACACATCAATGACTTCTCTGTCTCCCCACTCCCTCCAGGGGCGGATCACACTTGGCTCTTCTTCAGCATCTCCACCCCCCATCTCACAACACCACCCACCCCTTCGATCACACACACCACTTACCACCATATACATTTTGATCACAACCTAGCTCCAGCATACTCCGTGCGGCTTTATACACTATTCATGTACATTGATCACATACCCCTCTTAGAGGATCGCGCTACCTTGATTAGCCGCTCACTCCATGAGGCTGCCTTATACGCTTTCCTTACACCACCCGTTCCACCTCTTGGATACCACCTGTTCCACCTCTTGGATCTGTGCCTTGCAATAGTTGGTACGATGCGGAGTGTAAGGCCCTTTACTGAAAACTCTGACTCGAAGCCAAACATAACCTTCCGAGTGGTCCAGACACGATATGCGAGTATTGTCGTCTAGTACGCCGGAAGAAACAAGCATTTATCCGTCGAAATAAGGAGCTACTAAACACTCTGTTTAGTAACAACTCCAAGGATTTTTTGTGCAAGTACCTTGAGCGGAAACCACCCTCACCTCTCACCGATACCCAAGTTTGGCACACATATGCACGCAGTCTTTATGATGTCCCCCACCAGCCTGCCCCCGATCTCTCACTCACCCCGTCCCACCACTTGCACTTTGTTCACTAGAGGTGGCACCAAGGACCCGGCATTGACACTTCGCAATGGCCGAGCCGTGAGTGAAAGATCACGAAGGGCTCTACACAGAATTTGTTGCTTATGGGATTGGCTAAGCTATTCCTAGCTAAGCTATTCAATGACGCAGTTTACTTGGCTTCCACATGCATGGACCCTTAACACTATCACTCCTATTCACAAGCAAGGGATCCCATGGACCCGGGAAACTACAGGACCATTATGATTGGACATATCATGTCCAAGATCTATGCATCAGTACTTGACACGGAGGTCAGCCGGTTCGCAGAGATGCAGGGACTTAGGGCAAAGGGGCAGGCAAGGTTCCGACAGGATCATGGGACCATGGATGATATACTCACACTCTGCAGAATCATAGAGGAGGCTAGATCACGGAAGCATAGGTTTTATTGTTGCTTTGTGGACTTCTGCAAAGCCTTTGACACGGTCCCACGGGCCTGCGTCATTAAGCACCTGCAAGAACTGGGGTATGACTAGGAGATCGTATGGGCTGTTATGGCGCTTTATGAGAGAGCCTCAGGCCGAGTTCAGACAGGTGCCAGGTGGACGGAGGAGATAATGAGCACCATTGGGGTCAAACAAGGTTGCCCGATGTCACCAACCTTGTTTGGCCTCTAAATAGGAAGGCTTGACCTTCATGAGGGCATTAGGGGGGATTGGTTCCTCCCTTGCCGGTACCTTGGTTCAGATCCCCTTGTACGCAAATGACGTGGTATTGATGTCCTCTTCTCCCAAGGCTCCAGAGACACTTGGATGAATTGCATACCTTTTGTGAGTCACACAATTTGAAGGTCAACCTCGGTAAAATCAAGGTTATGATCTTCAACACATCTCGAGCAACCATGCATGTGGAGCAATTCACATTCCGTGGGGCATCGGTTGAGATAGTCTCCTCCTATGCCTACTTGGGTGTTGTTTTCTCTAGCCCAATCTTCACAATGAGACCGGCGATGCAGGCCCATTTGAGTAGGGACTACGCCTCAATTGCCCGACTGGAGAGACAGTGCTTCCACTCACACTTTCAAGATCCTCGAACCAAGGCTCTTCTATTTGACTCCTTGGTTCGACCAGCAGGCATGTATGGCGATCCTCAATGAGTGCGATAGGTGGATCCACGTGTACTCTAAATTTTGAGTGTCATCTTGAGAGCGGACGAGAGCTGAGGGGATACCCAGACAGTGTCGCATATGCACGTATGTGATCGACAGGGAGTTAAGTCAAGGAGCACTTCACATTCAGATGCCCCGCGTACTATGAGATCTGTGGTCAATATCATTGTCTCTTCAGAGACAGTTTTGGGCCCCTCTCCAAGCTTCTTTCATACCCAGACCAGGGGTGCCTTGCTGCTTTCCTTCATGAGGCACTTCAACACAAAGAGCACCTACTCAAAGCACAGAGATAGGCCTCCGACACACAGTCGGATTCCTCCCAGAGCAAGATTACATAGGTTTTTCACTTAGACCATATGGATCACACAGTCCCTGACGAGAGACGCAACAAAGACCCAGAATCTGAGACACGCCATACTCAACAGCGGAACACACGCACATTACAATTGGCGACCTCCCATCCATGTTCACACCCGGAGCACGGCCCACAGGAATTACAGTAGCTCTAGTTAGGAGCATGGTCATCTCCAAAAGATCTAGACGGATTGCGCCCATGGATAGCCGCCAGCGGTCCATCACTGGCTATACATCCGCACCACCTCGCCCTCCCCCCGAGCTCCCCCTGACACCTACACCATTATGAGACCGCATTGTACTAATGAGGATGATGATGATGCCGCTACTGATGATATATGACTATGTATTTTCCTAGGACTTAGCACTCAACATGGGTGATGATACTCGCTTAGTAGCTCCACCCGTCTACTCGTTGTATCACGTTTTCTACTAGTCTCATAGACCCATCGGTCTTTCGTAGACTTTAATAAACTCTCTCTCTCTCTCTCTCTCTCTCTCTCTCTCCCTCTCTCTCTCTCTAGGGAGTACATGCCCCTAGAGGCCTATCATTGGATTGAGTTCGGATGATCCTTCAGGGGCCATAACCCCTATTGGCCAACTTGCTCTTGTGGAGTCATGAGTGCACAAAATCCTCTTCTTTAAAATCCAAATATTACATGCATTCATTTGCATACTTCTTTTGATTGGCCTAAGCATCCTAGATGTTCTTTCGACCGATTGCAAAAGAGCATCCTTCCTTTCTAGGTAATCTCTTCCTCACTGCTTTTCGGCACACATGTATGCTATCGTGAAAGGTATCCAAACGCCACCTCCATACATGGCCTCAAAACAGGCTCATCCATATCAATAAATGCTTGGTTTTGTTACAACAAAATTTAGCAAGTCCAAGCCATTTGTCCCAAGGCCTCTAAGTGTCATGGCAAAGTTTCTCCGCCCTCTAATATTCCTCCACCCATTTGTTCACCATTCCAAACTGACCATCATTCTCAAAATGGTGTGCCATACTCGGAGTGAGTATGGTGCCCAATGCTGTAAATAATTCCTACCAGAAATGACCCATAAACTCTGCATCTTTGTTACTCACAATCTTTGAGAAAAGCCGTGATTCTTACCCACCTGATCAATGAGCTATCAAGTGACTTGAGGGCATGAAAACAATTCTTGGTGGGGTTGACATGGAGCTTGTTTGGTAAGCCTCTCGACAAGCACAAAAATGGTGTCCCATTCCTGTATATAGAAGTTCTACAATGGGCAGTTGTTGCAACAAACCAGCTTGTCATGACCTATGGCATATTCCTTTCCTAAAACCTTAAACTTATGGATGGTGGGATGAATGGACACTTGTGGAAGGGTATGCCCTTTCAAGGGGCTCTTTCCATGACGCACAACCCTTCACAAGAGGCATATACTTCTGATATGAACAAGATGTTTTTATTGTCACATTAAAACGTACCCTCTCATTAAGAGTCACACCCTTCGCAAGAGGTACACAACTCTTCATGCACATATCTTTTGGAGCACACACCTTTTCATGTGTGGCTCTTCACTCTATATATAAGAGAGGCCTCATTGTATGTATCATACACTCCAAGCATTTCAAGCAATACAATTATTCTTGTTCTCTACTATCTTACAGTATCCTTTTTGCTCCTTAGCATGCTAATCATATTGGAGAACTAGGATTTCTTACAGTGGTATCAAAGCAAAATTCGAACTTGACTGTAGGAAATGCCCCTCGTCTTCAAGCGCCTATCCGGTACCACAACTCACGCTAGAAGGTGTTCCACACACTGTTGCATGGAAGAGATGGAGAGATGCAATGATAAAATTTTCACACACTGCCCCACATAAATTTCTAGTGGCCTCTCTATCCCTCTCACATCAGACTCATGCCCCTTCGTGTGATTGGCTTGTCCCACTTCAAGGGACACATCTTTTCCCATCAACCTGCCTTCGCAACCACACAATCCAATTTGTCTAAAATGAAAAACTCATCGAGCTCAATGGTTCCATGGATGCCCCTACAACACCAATAGCCTCGTCACTACAAGTCAAGAAGTCGGTTTGCAAAAGACAAGCTAACACTACACTTTTGTTGGTTACCTCAATGGAAGAGACACCTAAGAGGGATCCTCAACGAACCATCTTTCCAACCCTACCTCGACATTTTTCCACAAGAGTTTCCACACCAATTACCGCCTCATCGACCAATGGACCACGCAATCATATTATACGAGGCAGTAATCCACCGTCGAAGCCTCCTAATCAAGTTTCCTTTACTCAACATCAGGAAAGTCCAACTCACATGACACAATCTGCACGTGTTCCAGATGGGAGGATGCCCCAAAATCCCTGGTTCGATGCTGAGTGCAGAGAGATGAGAGCCCACCTTACACGTGAGATAGCATTGGGACATTTGACTTCACCAGAGGCACAATGGATCTCACGCCGAGTGACATGGCGTAAGAATCGGGCTTTCCTCATGCACAGGATGGATGTGGTGATCAGTTCCTTTCGCGGAGGAGATCCTACTACGGGATGGGGGCTCTTATTAGAAGGGAAGTCACCCATTCCCATCACAGATCCCGCAATCTGGCACACATATGCTTGCTCTCTATATGATGTCCTAGGTCAGGCACCACCTAATATGTCCTCTATGCCCAGACCCACCACATGTCATTTGTTTGCTTCGCAAAATGTGCGAGCTGCCCTTCTCCGGCTTCATAGCTGATGATCACCAGATCATGAGGGACTACGCACTGAGCATTTTGCGCATGGGCAAGAGATCTTGACCCCGCTCTTAGCATAGCTGTTCAACCATGCCGTATGCCATGGCTTCCCACCTACCTGGAGCACCACCACCATAGTACGAATACACAAGGCAAGTGATCCCATGGACACTAGGAACTACCGTACTCTTATGATTGGCCACACTTTGGCTAGGATATATGGGTCAGTACTAGAGAGGGAGATTAGTAGCCACACAGAGGGTCACAGACAGCAGGCACTTGGGCAGGCAGGATTTCGGAGACAACACTCCACCCTGGATCACATTTTCACCCTGAGGGATATTACTGAGGAGGCGAAGTCGAGGGATCAGAAAGTCTACATTTGCTTCGTAGATTTCCATAAGGCATTTGGCACTGTCCCATGCTCTCGCCTGATCAAGAGGCTACAAGAGTTACAGAGCTCCCATATATCATGATTTGGGGGGTCATGAGTCTATATGACTCTGTCAGAGGGAGGATAAGCGCCCCAGGAGGCTTATCAGACTGGACTAAAAGCACCATCGGAGTAAAGCAAGGCTGCCCCCTATCACCGACTCTTTTCGGGCTCTATATCGACGAGATCACTTCTTTTGTCAATTGACGAGGCGGAGAGGGTTCGCTCTTGGCTGACCTAATGGTGCAAATATTGATGTACACCAATGATATAGTCCTCATATCATCCTCAACAAAGGGACTATAGAAACATCTGGAGGCTCTACAGGGAGAGAGACTTGACAGTTAACCTTGGGACGACCAAGGTTATGATCTTCAACACCTCGCGAGTTGTGTCCCGTCACCATAGTTTCACATACCGTGGCGAGCCCATGGAGATAGTGCAATACTACACATATTTGGGGATAGTGTTCACTGGACCAAGTTTCACGATGATCCATGCGGGTACGGCACGACTCACACGAGGACGGGGTGCTCTAGCCCGACTAGAGAGGCGATGCTTCCAGGCACACTTCCAAGACCCCCCGACGAAAGGTTGGCTCTTTGACACGCTAGTGAGACCGACTGCCATGTACTCAACACCTTTCTGAGGAGTGATATTTCAGCGACTAAGTGGAAGATATTTGAGAGACTACAAGTGACATGGGATCCAGGATGATTCGAAGTAAACCCTCAGTCCCTCATCAGATTATGCAAGCAGAGTTCGCCATGACCCCTCTCCAGGTTGATGCCATCTTCTAGACAGTGACATTCCTCCACAGAGTTTGTGTCTTACCCCAGTGGAGACTACTAAGGTTAGCATTAGAGTCCTCCAAGCAACTAGTAGAGAGTGGTGTTGATACGGTACGCACGCATATCCATGTGGTTTGGTAGTCACTGCATTCAGATGGACAGACTTCCCCCCTTTCAGTACAGTCTGGACACACCACCCGAGATGATTCCACGAGATGAGATCAACTGTATCATACGGTTGGACCTCCTCCAGCTCCATACATCTAGGGCTTGGGGGGGAGAGGATTCTCCACCAAGATCTAGTTCTACCATGATCAAACTTCCTGAGGATCTCTGAGCACGGTCTTGTCATCAGACCTCATTATCTTGAGGACAGGAGAGTTTCACATGCACTGAGGATCGCCATTGGTCAGTTACGAGTCTCATCACATCAGTTGCGGATTGAGGCATGAAGAGCTGCAAGCATACTCAGAGAGCAGAGAACTTGCACACTATGCCAAGTGGAGGAGATCGAGACGGAGGAGCATTTTCTATGTGTCTGCCCAGTCTACTATGAGATCCGAGGACGATATCACTGCCTCTTTCAGGAGGGACATGGCTTTGGTCAACTGACACGGCTGATACATTTTCACAATGAAGTCTCTGTTGGGCTCTACCTGCTTGAGATGCGCCGACGGAGAGACACACTGATGCGACAGGCCAGAGAGCATCATGGACTGATGCCACAGGTCACCGTCAACATATCACAGACTTCTGTTACACACTTCTATGCACCTGAGTCAGCTGCCAGTGTGGCTGAGGGAGAGAAGCTTGATGAGATGAGAGCATCATGGATCAGTAGTATAAGCGTCCACCACAATGCGGCCAGACGAGGAACACACTCCACGTGCGACACGGAGAGAGACCAGAGCACGCACGATCGAGGTCAGGTCTATCTCATCCCTTCTCAGAGGCGACTACCAGAGATGAGGCATCACCCTTGACGTAGCCGACCGGATCCAGAGATCGAGGAGACCACGCCCTCCCCCACGTCGCGAGATAGCTCGACAGACACAAATACGAGAGCTTCTCACATCTCATCAAAGTGCCACTAGGTTGCCTGAGTATGTACTAGGAGTGCTAGCCTTGAGCACCTGACACTCTTCTGTTACTTTGCTACTCTAGTATTTTATTTTGTTCACTAGTTTAGCATGTTAGCACTTTAGCTTTAGCTTTCAGTTTTCAGCAAGGGTCTTAGTGAACCCTTTGCTTCAGCCCTCAGTGGCTTGTATGAGATACCTTTTGGATTCGCAGTTTGTCTCATAGACCCGTGAGGCCTCTTACAGACATAAATATTTCTCTCTCTCTCTCTCTCTCTCTCGCTCGTGACCGACTGCCGTGTATGCAGCACCTCCCTCCCACCCTCCCTCCCCCCTCTCTCTCTCTCTCTCTCTCTCTCTCTCCTGCCATGTATGCAACACCTTTTTGGGGTAGTGATCTTCCGGTGGCAAAGTGGAAGAGATTTGAGCGGCTACTGGTGACTATGGGGTCTAGGATGATTTGGAGTAAGCCCTCAATTCCTCATCAAATAGTACAAGCGAAGTTCGCCACGACACCCCTCCAAGTTGATGCCATCTTTCAGATAGTGGCGTTCCTCCATAGAGTTTAGGCCCTACCCCACTGGAGATTACCGAGGCTGGCACTAGAGTCATCCAAGCGACTAGCAAAGAGCGGGATTGATACAATATGGTATGCACACATATCCACTTGGTTTGCCAGACATGATGTCCTCCAGATGGACCGGCTTCCCCCGTTCAGTACAGCATGGATGCACCGCCTGAGTAGATCCCACGAGATGAGATTAACCGTATCATACGCTTAGATCTCCTCCAACTCCATACGTCTCGGACGGGGGGGGGGGGGGGGGCGCCAGGACTTCCCCACCAAGATCCAATTCCATCGCGCCCACTTTTTGAGAGTATCAAAGGATGGACTCATTAGCAGACACCAGTATCTCGAGGACAGAGGAGTCTCACATGCACTAAGGATCACCATAGGGGAGATGCGGGTCTCATCACATCAGCTAAGGATTGAGGCAGGGAGAACGGTAGGGATACCAAGAGAGCAATGGATCTGCAAGCTATGCACGTTGGAGGAGGTCTAGACAGAGGAGAATTTTCTATGCATCTGCCTAGCCTACTATGAGATCCGAGGACAATACCACTGCCTCTTCCCTAAGGGGCACGGCTTTTGTCCAATCTAGTGAACCCTTTGCTTCAGCCCTCAATGGCTTGTATGAGTTACTTTTTGGCTTGTACTTTGTCTCATAGGCCCGCGAGGCCTCTTGCAGACATTAATACATCTCTCTCTCTCTCCCTCCCACTTGACAAGAAGCTCATTTCCTTACAAATCCAAGTATAACAGAGACTCCCTTGGAGCTGTGTACAATACATAGAATTGTTCAAAAATCTTATTTCGCCATCAGCAGGGAAGATCGCCACATGTTTTGTAATGACATATAACAAATGTTATATAATGATACCTTGTAAGTGCAATTCACCAAATGTTCCAGAGTGATATCTTGTCTTACAATATAGTCAAGAAATTAACCTAAAAGTGATACTAAAACAAATTTGCATCACATCAATCATAAAGAAAAACATACCCAAATCTTCCTTGTTTCCTTAACAAGCTTCATCTCTTCCTCGTTGTAGCCATTAGGCATTACCGAAGAGTTATGGCTAAAAAGATTGAAAGCATACTGCACAAGCGAATAGAAAGGTAATGAGTGTAAATTTTAAAGCAAGACCACATGCAGCTATAGCAGAACATGCCCAAACATCTTGGGTATTTTTATTAACATCAACACCTGACGATTGAATATGTTGCAAGTGGGAGGCTTTCCCTCCAAAACCTGAAAAGAATTTCAAAGTGCAAAGATTATTCCTGAGACATTCTAAAGAATTTAGATCAGTCCATTAGTTTAAATAAGGTCACAATCCTTAATATCAAGCTTGAGAAAGACAAAACCTCACGAGTTTGCTGTTCAAGCTCAGCCATAGCTGCAGCACCTGCACCACTGGCTGCCTGGTAGGTGCTTACCACCATTCTCTTCACCTGTAAGCAAACAAAGTCCCTTAAAAGCACAAGTAATGTGGCTAGAAACTTTTGGTTAAAACCCACCAATTGCCAAGATGGTGAAAAAGATATAAAAGGGAGAATATTCTCAGTATTCCTACTCTTGCATGGCGGTGCAAAGGAGTTGCAGCCATCAAACATATAATTGTTGAGCAGTTTGGATTTGCTATCAGTGCTCCTTTCTTATGGCTCAGCTTAATGTGCGACATTGCATCTGGATTCACCTGGCAAAACGCAAAATGGTCCCAACAATATGATATAGGAAAAAGAATTCATGTGAACACAAGTCTCATCCATGCGGGCTTAAATAATGAGAACGAAGATATCTTGATTACAATTCTGGGATCAAAGTCCAGCACAGTACCTCTGGAATCACAAGAGGAATGTCCTTTTCCATCCGGAATGCTGAGCTGTTGTCCACTACAATAGATCCCTGAGCTACTGCTAGTGGTCCAAACTTCTTGCTGGATTCCAGATTCCCAAAAAAGACAGACGTTATAAGTTTGTTTGCTGCCTCCCAAGCAAAAAGCACATGCAAACAATATCTTGCACACAGTATATCCAAATTCTATAATGTGATTGAAGAACACCACTCTCCCTTGTGTTTGCATGTAAGATCAGATTAGATTTTTCAATATTGACCATCCTTCGAAGATACAGCTGTGGTCTTTTTATTTGAGGTTACAATCTGTCAACAGATGTACATTGACATAATAACCAACAAAAAAAGGAAGTTTATCGTTAAAAATAATTTCCAGAAGATGATAACCCTATAGGCCCATATGATGCCATCCACCCAGTAAAGGACCATGGGACCAGGAGGATCCGTACTTTTGAATGGCATGGGATAAAGTAAGGTGAAGAAGTACTTGACTTCTTCAAATATTACGTAAAGGGATTCCATGTTATAGTTTCAGTTCAAGGAGCCAATTCTTCGATACGTAATTCGATTATAAATTATGACCGATCGTAAATCGAACCTCTGTAAACCGGGCGAGGCTAATGTTGGAGGTCAGCGTCTCCTGATGTCACATGGTTAAGGTAGGTCAAGAGTGAGGGCCGTGTTGTGGGTGTGCCTGCCCCCCGTGAGGTTAGCCTAGTGTAGGGTAGGGCAGATATGCCTATGTGGAGGTGGCTTGGGGCTCGATGGGCATCTGAGCAGGCTGCTATGCTGGCGCACTGGTTCCCAGGAGGGTACAGGCCAGATACACCTCTCTTTTGGGCCTCTTTGTGGCTTGCGTGGCACCCTAGTTAGGCCTGCTTGGAGGGTCACTCAAGCCACCTTTGTTGCTGTAGCCCAACCCCTATCAGGCCCTTCATGGCAGAGGTGGGCTGACCTATGGGTTGGCCACCTAGGCCTGCTGCTCAGGCAATGTGGGGCATGGTGGTCATCCCCTCAGCAGCCCTCTTATAGGGCAGGAGAGGTCAGCCCCTGGGAGCAGCCCAGTCAGCTCTAGAGCTAGGGGTAGGGCCCCTTATAGGGCTGTGTGGCAGCCCCTACATATAGCAGTAGTAGTCGGCCCACCTAGGGCTGTGGATCGGCCCACATGGACCAGCTGACTATTGTTGTGGGGGGGGCGCTGGCGGCATATATATAGAACCCCTCCCTCACTTGTTTGTTCATCTCTTGGAGCAAAAACTGTGCCTATATCAGTAAAGGTTTTCCCCAGCAGTTGAGGGGTTTCGTCCTGAGATCCAAGGTGTTTTCTACTGCCTCTTCAGAGATAGCTCTGGGGTTTTGTCCCATTTCCTCTCCTACCCAGACCAGAGTTGTTTGGCAGGCTTCATCCATGAGGTAGTCAGGCACCACAAGAGGAAACTTCAATCACGAAGACAAGCGCAGACTTCTTCCTTGGCAAATCCCTCTCACAGCTTTATTACGGAGTTCATCTTGCCAGATCACACAGACCCCCACGAGACGAGGCCTCGACATGATCGTGACCCAGAGCCAGTGACCCAACAGCTCACACAGAGGATCGATGCGCAGATTACACTTCAGGATATCCCCTCTCTGATAGGGATTATTGGGGTCACTGTGGCCCTTGTTAGGCGTAGAGCTATGACCAAGAGATGTCACAAGGCCACACCCGTGAGCAGCCAACAGCACTCTCGCCGATTTCATGCCTCCATTGCCTCATCCACCTTGATGTGCTGATGATGATGATGATGATGATGATGATGAGATTGATATGCAGTTGACCATTGACATGACTATGTTGTACTTAGTACTATCATTTTGCATTTTTGCATTCTGCATTGGTGTGGATGCTCGTTTAGTAGTAGGTCCACCCTCACAGCTCGTTTTGTACCGGGTTTTTCAGTCTCATAGACCCATTGGTCTTCCAAAGACTTTAATAAACTTTCTTTCTTTCTTTCTTTCTTTCTCCATTTCTGTTTAGATCCAATGCAATTCTTACATGGTATCAAAACCACCGTTAGCTAGAGACCCAAGACCTAGAGGGAGTGTGGAGCCAGCAAACTGAGAGGAGGTTTAGGGCTGCTGTTCGGAGGTGTTCTTGAGGACGAGTGTAGAGGTGTGGACCGTACAGGTGTCAATCAAGCCGCGTTTCTTTGAGAGGTGTTTTCAGATTCAAAAGGAGGAGTTCTTGAGGGTCAGGACAGCAAAGGTGTGAAGATACTTAGGCCTTAAGCCTCTTCATCATCTTCTTCAGCCCTCTCCTCTCCTTTTTTTTCCCGTCAATCCCCTTCTCTAGCTTCTTTCCCATCCACTCTCTCTTCCAGTCCAATCCTCTCTTCACTCCGATATACCTAGCCTGGGCGAGATGGCGGAGAGCAATCCAAAAATTCCAGTTTTACCCACCTTCCCAATCGACCATCAATTGGATGGTCGGTGTCTGGCGGGTCATGATGGAGTCCATGCTACAATCATATAATTTGGCAAACTTTATATTGTTGGGAGTAGACAAGCCTAATCCCCTTCTGTTCAACCCAAGGATCCTGCAGTAAAAGGAGGCCAAGACCCTGTCTCAACTATGGGACCGTGTCAATGCGAGGGCAAGGTCGTTCATGTTCCTAAACTGTACTCCTCAGATGATTAATCACATGAAGCATATGACGGTGGCTAAACCTATCTAGGAGCATTTGGCATCCTTGTACAATCGAACCTCTCCCATGAAGAGGGTCTCTTTAGAAGTCCAGATGAGATTGTTGGATCCCACAAAGTATTCATCGACGCGGGAGCACATCGACAAGTTACAGAAACTTCAGCAAGAGATTCTTCAGGTATGCCTGTGTGAAGGTGGCTCGGGGCCCGATGGGCATGTGAGCAAGCTCCTATGTTGGCGCACTCTTACGAGATGTTCCCTCGAGGGTGTCGGGCCAGATACAGCTCCCCTTGGGCCTCTTTGTGGCTTGCTTGCTACTGCGTGGCACCCCCTGCAAAGGCGCCCTGGTTAGGCTTGCTTGGGGGCCACTCAGGCCACCTTTGTTGCTGTAGCCCCACCCCTATCAAGCCCTTTATGAGCAGAGGTGGGCTGACCTGTGGGTCGGCCACCTAGGCCTGCTGGTCGAGCAGTGTGGGGCATGGTGGTCAGGCCCAATAGGCTGTGCAGCAGCCCCCTTATAGGGCAGGAGGGGATCAGCCCCTGGGAGCAGCCCAGTCGGCTCTAGAACCAGGGGTAGAGCCCATGTAGGGCTGCGTGGCAACCCCTACATATAGGGGAGGAGTCGGCCCACCTAGGACTGAGGATCTTCCCAATGGACCAGCCGAAGGGGGGGGTGGCTGACTATATATAGGCCCCCTCTCTCACTTGTTTGTTCATCTCTTGAAGCACAGTTGTGCCTATATGGGCAGAGGTTTTCCCCAACAGTTGATGGGTTTTGTCTTGAGATACCTTGGAGTCTCTCTTGTCTCTTTCCCTCCTTTCCAATTCTGTTTGTGTATGGTTTGCTCTCTCTTTTTCTCCATTTCTGTTCAGATCCGCTGCACTTCTCACAAGTAATTGGGTCAAAGGTTCTGTTGTGTAGTGTCTTTCTTTGAAGGTCATAATTGACGATCTTTGGCAGGAGATCACTGCTGAAACAACGGTGAGGTCAAACTTCCTTTCCCAAAGTCAAAATGAAGGCATACAATCTACGCATTGGACTAAACGCGCACGCTTGTATTACGCCGCTTCCTAGTTAAGTTGTACTTAGATATGATATTTCAAGAAATCACATACCATTTTCGTTAAGGTGATGTACTACGAGCCATTCTTAGCAAAAAAAAAGGCTGAGCGTTTGCGCAGCGTCAGAGAGACACACCCTATCCGTCGCACAAAAGTGACGATCTCTATTCACCCAGGGCGGGGGAAAATGAGACGAGAGCATTCGCCTCACCTGATCGAGCCTCCCGCACTAAAAAGGGCAATGTCTACATCCTGAAAGCTCCCTTCGGTGAGCTCCTCGACCTTGATTTCTTGCCCCTAACAATGCACAAGAGTGTGTACATGAATGACATCTCCCAACAAAACATGGCGCGCTAGAGCAACAACTGTGATTCTAAGAAAGATAGTGCAAAAAAAAATACAAGCATAGCATTGCAGACAAGGATGAAAGCGTTGCGAGGAGGGTAAGGACCTCGAAAGGGATGTGTTTGCCAGCGGAACGCTTACTAGCGAGGAGCTTTAAGCTACGGTAAGGGAAATTCCGTTCTGCCAAAACGTTCAAGAATTCTTGGCCAACAGCGCCGGTGACGCCAACGATGGCCACGGAAGGACCATGCTCGGAGAGGGACATGGTAACGAAGCCAGAGCTCCTGCGGGGGGGGCATGGCGAGGCAAATGCAGAGGCAGAGAGGCTATGGCGAGGGCAAATGTGGGAAGAAGACGATAGCAAAGATGAGCGCGCAACAAGCAGATTCGACGCCATCGCCAGCCAGCCCACAAACCTCACTTCACTCTTCTTCACCTTCACACTGCATTTACTAGCAAGTTCCTTATCGTGCACGAAACTCCCACTCTAGTCATTGCTTTTAGTGCTCCATAGAGAGAGAGAGAGAGAGAGTGTGTGTGTGTGTGTGTGTGTGTGTGTGTGTGTGTGTGTCTATGTGTGGAGAGAGAGAGAGAGAGAGAGAGTGTGTGTGTGTGTGTGTGTGTGTGTGTGAGAGAGAGAGAGAGAGTGAGAGTGTGTGTGTGTGTGTGTGTGTCTTATGTGTGGAGAGAGAGAGAGAGAGAGAGAGAGTGTGTGTGTGTGTGTGTGTGTGTGTGTGTGTGAGAGAGAGAGAGAGAGTGAGAGTGTGTGTGTGTGTGTGTGTGTGTGTGTGTGTGAGAGAGAGAGAGAGAGTGAGAGTGTGTGTGTGTGTGTGTGTGTGTGTGTGTGTGTGTGTGTCTGTGCGAAGAGTGAACTTGAAAGAGTTGGGCACACCTAACTTCACTCCTTCAAGTTCACTCCTCGATGACTATGCATTTACTTGTAGTTTGCTTAACAAATACCTTATCGTGCACGAAAGTCCCACGCGTTGAGTCCTAGTCATTGGTGCTCACCCTATAGGCCATGATTCATAAAAAGAGAGAGAGAGAGAGAGAGAGAGAGAGAGAGAGAGAGAGAGAGAGAGAGTGTGTGTGTGTTTGTGTGTGTATTTCATTCCCTTGGAGACAAAGAGCCCGATATTAAAATCCGATAAGATTGGATGCTATCGGAATCAAGGGCACACAGTTGTTGAAAGCTGCCAGACCTTATCAGAGTTACAACCACATGCTCTTGTTGAAATCCAAAAGCAAAGTTCTACGTTTTTATTGGAAACCCATGTCTTGCCGGGACCTTGCTCGCATGTGTAGTCCAATTGCGTCCGTCAAGCATTCGAATGCCTTACTACCTGAACCTTGCAAAAAATGATGCATGTGCCCACAATGTGTGTGTGCGCACGCGCGTCCGTGCGTGTGTGTATGTGTGTGTGTGTGTGAGAGAGAGAGAGAGAGAAGGAAATATCTCTCTTCCAAAAAGAGTGTGTGTGTATACCTCCTCTAGTTCTTCTTGAGATTTGATTTACTTTTGCGTCCTCATATTTGTAATGCTCAGCTTTTGTACTTCATGTTGGGTTTCACCTCTTTTGAGGTTTCCCACGCAATGAAGTATTCGCAGAAAAAAACAATGTATATATGTCTATAGCACTAGCACAGACTGACATAAGTAATATAAATGCATTTGTGAGTCACTTAGCCAAAGAGCTTCCAACCCTACTCGGAGATGACATAGACCTTACCCATGTCTCTGAGACCCTTGTCTCAATGATATAGGATGTTGCCACATCAAATCCTTCCCCACCACCTGATCCACGCAAGCTCGAGATGGGAAATTGCCTCAAAACCCTTGATGTGTAGAAATGAGAGCCCACATCACATGGAGCAAGCCCTAGGCCATTTAACACCATCTGAGACACAGTGAGTATTTTGATGATTGATGTAAGAGATGGATTATCATATCATTTTGAGGAGGACATTCGACCACTGGGTGGGGGCTTCTATCGGAGGGGAAGCCACCTATTCCCATCACTGAGCCAGAGTGTGGCACACTTATGCATGCTCTCTCTATCATGTCCCTATGCAAGCACCATTGAATATATCCTCTATGCTCAGGCCCACTACCTCTCACTTGTTCACCACCCAGAATGTACGAGTTGCACTCCATAGGCTACACAACCAGAGAGCATAGGATCATGAGGGCCTACGAACTGAGCACCTTGCACATGGGCAAGAGATCTTAGATCCGGTCCTAGAACAGATGTTCAACCAAGCTGTATGCCATGCCATGGCTTCCAACCTGCTTGGAACACCACTACTATTTTGCCGATATGCAAAGCTAGGGACCCTATGGATATTGGGAATTACTGCACCCTTGTGATTGGCCATACTTTGGCCAAAATATATGGGTCGGTGTTAGAGAAGTATCTCAATAGTCATACTGAAGGTCAAGGTCAATGGGCACTAGGACAGGAAGGATTCAAGAGGCAGCATTCTACTCTAGATCACATCTTCACTCTGAGGGCTATCATTGAGGAGGCGAGATTCAAACACAAAAATTCTATGCCTGCTTTGTAGACTTTCAGAAGGCCTTCGACATTGTCCTGTGATCTCGTATGATCAAGAGCCTATAGGAGATGGAAATTCTAGAGATACTAATGTGGGGTGTAATGAGCCTATATGAGTCAGTCGGAGGTAGACTTCGTGCTCTAGGTGGTCTATTAGATTAGGTCAAGAGCACGATCCGGGTGAAGCAGCAATTGGGGTGAAGCAGCGTTGCCCCCTCTCATTGACTCTCTTTGGACTTTACATCAATGAGATCACATCCTTCATAGACCACCTAGGGGGTGATGGATCCGTACTAGCCAACTCCATGATACAGATATCGCTATACTAGCTGACCTCATAGACTGCCTAGGGGGTGAGGGATCCTTACTAGCCGACCTCATGATATAGATATTGCTATACATTGATGATATAGTCCTTATATCATCTTCAACGGAGGGGTTGCAGAGACATGTGGAGGCCCTAGATGTGTTTGGCAGAGAGACATACTTGATAGTCAACCTTGGGAAGACCAAGGCTATGGTCTTCAACGCCTCACACACACTTCTTTGTCGACTCAACTTCACTTACCATGGTGAGATAGTGGAGATAGTGCAGTCTTACACATACTTGTTGGGAGCACTCTTCACATGACACATTGCCTGGCTAGAGAGACAGTGCTTCCAGGCACACTTTCAAGATCCACTAGTAAAGGGCTGGATTTTCAACATGTTAGTGCAATCGATGGCCATGTTCATACCCTTCTAAGGCAGTGATCTCCTAAAGATAGAGCGGAGAAGATTTGAGCAGCTACAGGTGACTATGGGGTCCTGAGTGATTTGGAGTAAGTCCTCAGTCCCACATGAGATAGCATAGGTAGAGTTTTCAATGACACCATGCCATCTATCAGATAGTGACATTCATCCATAGAGTTTGGGACATACCTCGATAGAGACTATCAAGGCCAGCGATGGTGGAGTCATTTGGGCGACTTGCAAATAGTGGAGCAGACACATGGTATGCACGTATACCTACATGGTTTTCCAGACGTGACATTTAGATGGATAGGCTTTCCCCCTTTCAGTACAACATGGATGCACCTCCTGAGTCGATCCCATAAGATGAGATTGACCGTATCATATGGTTAGGTCTCCTCCAACTCCATACATCTTGAACTTGGAGGGGATTAGGAGCTCCCCACCAAGACTTAGTTATATCGCGACCACTTCTTGAGAGTATCAAAATAGGGATTCATCTCATTGGACCCTAGTATCTCAAGGACATAGGAGTCTTGCATGCATTGAGGATCGCCGTTGGGCAGATGCGGGTTTCATCCCATTAGTTGAGGATTGAGGCACGCAAAGCAGCACTATACCCAAAGAGCAGTGGATCTGTATGTTATGCACAGTGGGAGTGGTTGAGATAGAGGAGCATTTTCTTTGTGCCTGCCTAGCCTACTATGAGATCCGAGGACGATACAATTGCCTCTACTAGGAGGGGAGCGGCTTCGGCCCACCCTCATGACTAGTATGAGATCCGAGGATGATACAACTGCCTCTACGAGGAGGGGAGCGGTTTTGACCCACTCTCGTGAGACTGATCCATGTCCATGACCAGGTCTGCATTGGACTCTATCTATTTGAGATGCGTTGACTTAGGGAGATTGTACTACAATAGACTAGAGATTATTAGGAGGCAACCAAACCACAGGATACAGAGGTTAACCGTGCACAACAACATGTCACTGACTTTTATGCAATTGAGTCACTCTAGGGCATAGTGGGGTGGAGGAGGAGGATCTAGCTGATATGCAAGTAGTCTGGATCAATAAAGAGAGCCGACATGGTGTTGTCAAGAGAAGATACAGAGACCACCCCGTGACATGAAGCATGACTAGAGCATACTCTATTGAGGTTCGGCCTATCACAACTTTCCTTAGGGGAGACCGCCCGAGATGAGGGGTCACTCTGATGAACATAGGCCAATAGGTTCAGAGATCGATGAGACCATGCCTCCCCCACCACAACATGAGATGGCCCGACAAACATAGATTCAAGATATTTTCATCACTCACAGGCAAGCCACCATGGTGCCAGGCTTCAATTTTTGAGTCTTGGCCCTCAGCTTGGTTTAGTTTGTATTTGATTTTTGCTCGAGCTATTGTGCTCTTTAGTGATATTTGCATAGTATTCAGCAAGGGCACCCTTTGCTCTAGCTCATTGAGGCTTGTATGTGTTTTCCCTTTTTGGTGTACTTTGTACTTTGCCCCATAGGCCTCTCGTGGATGTTAATACTTCTCTCTTTCTTCTCTCTCTCTCTCTCTCTCTCTCTCCCCCCCCCCCAAAGCAAGTTTGTCACGATGTTGGACCCAACATATAAGAAAAGAATAAAATAAAGACTTAAGTGGGTATGTAAATGCTAGGGGATGACAAGCTTCTTGGGAGCACTTTATAGATGCCATCCTCCTCCTTGATAGTTGTGGAGCGAATGGTGTCTATCTTGGCCCTGGTGTACATGTTGGATGCTCATGGGTGATGATGGAGTGGCATTAAAGTCAAGCAACTCTCAATAGATAGCAACTTACAGGGCCAATTATAGCAAGAACAGCCATAGGTAACAACTCGTGGGAGATGCTTTCCATACCAGGCCTTGATTACTTTGCCACAACGTATTTTACCTTCATTGGAGATGTGTCATCCTCCAAGGATGCCTATGTGCAACTCTGTCTACAAATTTGCAATTTTGGACCATCTTTTTACCATAGCAACATTCATGTTGCTTCTTACTTTTAGTGAATTACATGGAAGCTTACACAATGCACAATAGCTTTTTACCACAGAAAGACTTCATCCTACTTCTTACTCAATAAATTACACAAAATCTTACACAATGTGTCATATCCTAGAAAGGTTTCTTTCCTAAAAAACAACTCCATAGACTAGCCTTCATATTTAAGATAGATTAGTATACCTAGCAGGTGAATGATCGCATTGGTATCCATGGAATCATGGTGATCTTTCTAGGTATGAAGATATGGCTAAGCATGCATTCACAAGTAGCTTATACCAAAAGATCAACAGATTTGCAATTTCACATGTATGAGATTCTCTTTCAAGGACCTTGAGAAGGTAGCACATGGATTCATTGAGAGGCATGGTTATGGTGGATTTGAAGTGGTTTACAAGGGGATGCCACCAGATGGTGAGCGAGCTATTTCCATCAAGAATTTGGAGGGTAAAAATGCAAGCACGCAAGTAATTTTTCACTAAGGTTGCTGCACTCAACAACACACACCACTAGCATCTCATTGGGTTTTATGCGAAAGGCTCCCAATGGCACTTGGTTTATAAATACTGTTCATTGAGGGCAGTGCCTATTCTAGAAGGAAAGTAGACGTTTGATCTTAAGTTGAGACAACATAACTCTAGGAGTGGCCAAAGGTCTTTCTTATCTACATTAAGGGGATGACAATTTTGTGCCAAAAGTGGCAGATCTGGCTTGTTGAGGTTGTTGAGTAGGGACAAATAGTTTGTCATGACCATGATGAGAGGGGATGTTGGGTAAAGAGTGGCTATTTGATTTTGGACATGACAAGGAGTGCAATGCCTATAGCTTGGGGATGATGCCATTGGAGCTACTGAGCAGGTAGAGGAATCTTTACATGACCAACCCATATCAAGACTGGAAATTTTAAGGGAGCATAAAGCATATGTCATCAGGGTTAACTGCTGAAACAAAACTCCATAAAAAGATAAAATCTAGAAAGCTAATTGAAGTGTAGAGAAAGCTTTAAAAGCAAAAAGTTTCAGCTAAAGTTTCAACTTCTATGATCAAATAGTTTGGCTTGGCTACCACAAGGCATATAGAGGAATCCATAGCATCCAATTTTGGAGATGAAGGCAGAACTAGCTAAGTCTAAGCTTCATCAAGGTAGTGTGTAGCTAATATGAGTGACAATAGATGGAACAAAAGTAGGATCAGACTGAAATTAATGCTTACAATTCTGTTGCTATTGTGCAAGGTAATGTTTTGACAATCAGACGACAAGAGGGGAATTGATGGACATGAGGGCAGAATCTGTGTGTGGATTTGTAGAGGTAGATATGTGCAAAATTGGTAGTGGGCACTAGAGAGGCCACGGCAGTCATGGATCCTGCACAAATCATCCACACAAAAAGTGAAAAGGGGAGACGAGCAAAATTGGCAGAGTATTTTTAATTTTGGGAATGTAGGTGATGCTGGGTTTCCTAAAGGAATTTGATGTTAGATATGCTCAATGCCCCACCTCCTAGGGTAACCACCAGTGGTCCAAAGTGCTCAAGTTGTAAGGCCCCCATATGAGGAGAAGCCATGTGTGAGACCGAGACACTAGATGGATCCTGACTTGCATGTTAGATGAGGTGTATCAAAATGAGACCGTTGATGGTAGAAAGGTGATCTATGTGAGTCTAGCCTATGGGCCAAGCAAGGTAGGTAAGCTGACAGCACAATGAGGCACATTGTCTTGATTATGTGGGAGCCCCTTACTCTTCCATAGGGGGGCCAACGGCCCCCCTAGTGGGGATTCGGGGGTGAGAGCCCTTGAGGCGACAATATAGGGAATATTCCATGGATGACTAGTCGGTTCCATCGACTAGGTTGACTGGTCGGCTCTACCAACTAGGTTGACTGGTCGATTCTACCGACTATGTTGATCCAACTACCGCCCTCATAGCTATAAAGAGGCAACCTTCCCAGTCCATTGTACCAGATTAGATCTTCTAGCAGAGATCTTCCAACTAGTAGCTTTTCACCTAGTATCTATCTAGATCGCCATCTAAACTCCACTGTGGGAGCACACGGGTGGACAGAGCCATCATCTGTACTACATCAGTATTGAAGGAAAATTTTGTTCATCTCCAGTTTGCTCTGTACTCTCTATTCTTTGTTCAGTTTTTGTTTCGCTGCGCCATGTAATTTAACATTTGAAGCTAGACTAGGCATCCAAAGAGTTTGCTCCCAGGAGTATGAGCTAATGTATATGATAGGTCAATTGGTGCTAGCTACAAACAAGCTCTTAGATGGATCCAATGAACCGTTATTTGTTCTCAATAGTGATGTTATTATCAAGTATCCTTTGAGTCCTAAAACTCTGATGGAGGTGAAGCAATTATTATGGTCACAAAGGTAGTAATTTTCCCTTGATTTCATCTCTATAATAAATCTCTCATCCTCATGACTAACCTAATCTTTCCCAAACACTTCATGTATTGCTACAGCATCAAGTGCTCATGATTTCCTGGATGCTTCTTGCTTTTCTGATAGTAGGATTTAATTATGGAATAGTTGGACTAGCCTTCCATGTATGAAGTGGTGGTTATGGATGAGAAGACATGCAAAGTGCATTGCTTTGTGGAGAAGCCACAAGTTTTTGTAGGAAACAAGATCAATGCTTGGATCTACTTTTTGAGTCCCAAAATGTTAGATAGATCAAATTGAGGCCTACATCAATTGAGAAGGAATTTTTTCTCAGAATCGCATTGGAGAGCAAGTATGATAATGACTAGCTAGCTATGCTCTGTCTAGATACAATGTCAATTGTGAAGGCCACTGGGTGATGTTCATTAACATAGACAATTTTGTGTATCCAAGGAAGTTCTTTAAGTGAAATGGCACCCAATCATGCTACAACAAATGACACTCACTTACTACTATGAAAGCTTATCTCACATATAATTATTCCCAACCTTTCAAGGTGGATGAGATCTGTATTCATTGCCATAGCATTGGCCCATCAGGGCACATGGAGCATTCTAAGGAAGGGGTGATCTTGGGCTACACATGTAGGGTGAGGAGTAGAGTGTCATGACTCACAAGTTTATCGTGAAGTTGGAAGCATGTTCCATGAGTTTGCTAAAGTATGTAGTGCACCATCTCTAGCTAAAGTGAGGCTTTGGTCACGTGAATGGGTCCAAGGTATCCACCATCATCAACCACTACAAATAGCATGTGTGAGATATCTTCAAGAAGGAATTCATCCAGAGAGAATCGACGGACATGATGGATTGGAAGTGGAAGCACAAAGAGGCATAGGGCTCTAGGCTTAGTCATGAAGGCAAAAGAGCCAATCAATTGGCCTACTTGATTTTGCAAGGTGGGGGACATAGGATTAAGGAATTGGACACAAGTGAGTGAGTATGTGAGCATTTTTTATCTAATGTGATTGGTGAATATGAAAAATTTGCACTTATTTCAAGTGTTCTCATCACCATGTAAGTGTTTAGTCAAATACAATAATCAAGGATGTTTTTTATCGAAGCTATACTTATATATTAATATAAAATGTTGGTGAAAGTTTATAGAGCTTGTTTTTTTGGTTTCATAATATTGATAGAACATATTATAATTTTATATATTTTCTTTTGAAATTTGAATACAAAATTGTGAATCCTAGCGAAACTTTATTTATTTTCGTATAAAAGTTTCAAATCCTTGTGAATGTTTCAAACCTTTATTTTTATGAGGGCATACAAAATTTTGACACCAATATAAAAATTTTGCTTCTTAACGAAAAGAATAGGGAAAAATCATCCATGACAACAATCAACAAAGGTGAAGTTTTCACATCTGAACTACATAAAAGTAGAACAAAAACTTGAACTGAAAACTGAGCTGAAAGCAAAACTAAAAGATAAATTAAAAGTAGAGATGAAAAATAAAAGCTAATGAAAGAGGGGCATGCTCTCTCATATTAGAAATAACCGAAGAGAAAGTATGCCACCACTTCACGCACATCACATATGGATTTTCTTTTTTTGTTTTGCAACTTTCTTATTTTATAGCTTTCTTACTTTTATCACTTTCTTAAATTTTAAGCCTTTATTATTTTGGGATTCTTTGAAAGGGTAGGAGCTTTCTATTTGTGAATTGAATATGTATAATTCTATTTTTGCAATATATTCCTACTAACTTATAATTTTACCTAACCAATCCTCTATTTTTAATGCATGCCTTTGACAATGAGCGAGCATTGGGGAATCAAAAGAAACAACCATGGTGAATGCAAATTTGATAAACTATATCATCAACATTCACATGATCATAGTCCATCTCATTATATCTTAAATATCACAATGATGATCATGATGAAAAGCTCATGTAGGAAATCCCTTATTCGTATATTTGTTGGTCTTTAGTTTTCAAAAAGCGCTAATCTTTGTCCATCACAAATATTTAAAGTACTACCTCTAATATTTAGAGGGAGGATCAGGTCTGATGGACTTGATGTCGCATCTCATCTCTAAAATTTTCATACTTTTTTTTCTACCTCCTTTTTAAAAATGCTAAAATTAGATTGTTTTCCAAATTAGTGATTATATGCAAAATAAAAATATATGTACTCAATAACACAGAAAGGCTATAAAAAGTTGAGTTAAGAACAATATAATTTGATATGATTGAAGTCAAAAGCTTAATTCATGGGATATTTACAAAAACTAACCAACTCATCAAGCATGATAACTTGATTATATTCATCGACCACAAGTAATAGCGATGCACCAGTGCCAAATTTAATCATAGTGTACGTAGGTCTCATCATGTGCTACTAGTTGGATAATCTCCTTGGACTTTGATAAATTTTCTTTCAATTCATTCATTTCCCTATTCATATCCACCTCTTTTCATTGTGCTTCTTCATCTTTCTCCTAGCTTTTCTTCCATCGTTCCCTCTTGGCTTCTAGTACATTGCAGTTCATTTCCATTTTTTGCATGTTTGCTTTTGCTTGCCATAATCCAAACTCCATCAATCCTAGTGGTTGGAAGTTCTCTTCCACTTACCAATGACAAACATGTGATGATATGCATCAGTGTATCGAATATCATCTATGGTTTACATGCCTAGATTGATTCTTGTTGAGAATATGAAATTGCACTACATGCATATAGTCTACAAGGAGTGGTAAAAGGGGAACATCCCTAAAGGATAAGCTAAGTGTGAATAGACCAAGGGACCATTAGGGTTCCGCAAGTTAAGGTTTGTTTATATAACAATGTAAACTCCATGCTCAATAAGAGAGTGACCATGTTGTATAGAGATTTTGGTTTCTTGAAGGCAGATCCCTCCTCCTATTTATCATCTCTCTTTCACACTCCTTTCTCTTCATCACCATGGTATTAGAGCCATAGTCATTCCAACTTGCTTGTTCTTATTTGCAAGTTTAAGTTTTATGAAATTTTGAAGCCATATGTCAAACCATAGCTTCAGTAAAGCTTACTTCTTGAGTGTTGTTGTAGCAAAAATGTTATGTATTGTAGAGCATAGTACTCTATTTTCTACCCAACTCTAACCCAAGCTATGGATCTCATTTTGGTGAAGATTCTTTTCTTTATAGTTCCAAAAACAAAGATTTCTAGTTCATGTTATGTCTATTTGCAGCTTTCCCAATATTAGAGAATAGTTCTTTGAGTGTGGTTCCATCAATTCCATTGAATTTCAATTTTATTGTTTGTTGATTTCTCAAGTTACATGCACCATAGCCCTCAAGTAGCCATGGGCATAAAGGCCGATCCCTAGCATGCACATAACATAAACAAACTCTAAAGGTGGTCAATCTCACTGTGTTCTAGTGAGTCCTAGGGTGAGTTTTATAGTACTAGGTGTGGAGTGCCATGTGTCATATTGGGAGTTATCCCATTTACATTTGGTACTTAGGTGTGTGTGCCTATCCTATAAAGGCATTGTATTTGTCACTTTTCATATCACTCAACTGATTCAAGTAAAAGCTACTTTGGTCTACATGTGAGTACTTGTTCATTGCTTTCATTTCCTTTCCATTTTATTTCCATTTCATTATGTTTGCTATCTTTTCTTTTCGTTCCTAGTGTTAGCTTGCTTCTCTCCCTACCACTATGTTCCTTCATGTGGTAAAAGATCCATGGTCCTAGCCTTGTCTCTCCTTCCATTTCCAAGGGGTTTGAGGTGAGGGAGGCCAATGAAGCTACTTGAGCCTCTTCCTCCTTGGAAGGCCCTCTTCTCTCTTGAGCTCATCTACTTCTACTCCTTAGCCTCGTTCATGAGCTACTCGTGAGCTGTTTGTTGCTGCTACAATGACCAGTAGAGAGTGGTTTTCTAGCCCACCATTGCTGCCATCAGTCTCCTTGTCATTATTGAAGCTTCTTGTGTCAAAATCATCAAAAAAAAGAAGGGTTACAACCTTTATGACATCTTTGTAGGCTAAATGGCATCGAATTCAATGTCGAGCTAGAAGAGTAAAATGTAGATCTCATTGAGAGCTACTTTTTTCCTTTTTATAGCTTGTCAATCCGATGTCAAGTTTGGTGTTGCTAGTGAGTCTTGGTGTGAGTTTTATTGTACTAGGTGTCTAGGAGTGCCACACATCATCTCGGGGGGGTCACTATGTATAAACCCTCTATATCACGTGCGTTCAAGGCCTATATTTAAAGTCCCTTATCTGTAAAAAATTTCATTAATAAAATGTACCCCTTTCCTATACAAATCTGTAAATTTTTTCCAAAACTATTTTAAATATTCCCTTATGTATATTTATTTCTGTAAATTTTAGAAATAAGAAAAATCCTTCTGTTGAACTCACGTGATAGGTTACATATGATGAGTGAGCCCCCCGAGCACATCATATTGGGAGTGATCCCATATACATTTGGTACTATGTGTGTGTGCCTATTCTATAAAGGCATTGTACTTGTCACTTGTCATATCACTCAGATCATTCAAGTACAAGCTACTTTGGTCTACATGTGAGTACTTGTTCATTGCTTTCATTTCCTTTCCATTTTATTTCCATGTCATTGTGTTTGCTATCTTTCCTTTTCATTCCTAGTGTTAGCTTGCTTCTCTCCCTACCACTATGTTCCTTTAGAGTTACCTCCCCTCAACACCCACACCTCTTGTATTGGTAGAAGAAATCAACCCCTTTTTCTCATTTGCCACTGGTTGTAGCTTCTTTGGCCCCTTTAGGTATCCATAGTAGCTACTTGCACCCTTAACCTCTAGTGCCTTTGCTACTAATTTGTGTGCCACTTGTGCCTCTTGCAATGGCACAAGTGTCACCCACCATTTATTGACCATTATTGGTGAGTCAACTCCCTTTTTTGAGCCACTACCCTCTCACTTCTATAAACCCTTTAGGTCACCATGGGTAGCTAGTTGCAGCCTAAAGATCTAGTGCCTCTGCAACCAATTGCATGTCACGTTTTCCTCATTGCATTTTAAGCCTTGATATACCATCACTTACCCTAGCTATCATAGACTACATCCCCACTTAGAGTAGCTCCTCTAACCATATCTACCCTTAGACTATAGCCCCACTAAGCATTGCCCCTTAGCCTTCAATAGCTAGCCATGCCTAGTTTCTTGAGATTCATGCTAACAATTGCCAAAATTTTGCATCACTTGCCTCTACAACTAGACTACAACTCCCTACTCAAAGCCTACCCTAACTTCAACTTGGACCAGACCAACAACTTTGCAACACATGACCATAACATATAGACATGCAACAAATTTGACCTACAAGCTAGCATAGATTATATCAGACACATGCCAAAGTTTAAGTAGATGCCCAATGAGTAGTGGTATATATTAGCAACATCAAACTACAACCTAGACTAACACATGGATTAGACCTCATGATGAATACTAGACTATAACATAGTGCACATAATCACAAAAGATAATGGAATAGCCAAGTAGACACAAGATAATTATGACATATGTGCAACCAGACTATATCTTTAGACCTAAGCTACTCTAGGCTATAGACCTAAGCTATGCAAGACTATAGACCACATCAAAATCATAGACCTAAGCTACTATAGACTAGTGCACACATGATAGATCAGTGCGAACATGAGTGATTGCAAGGCATAGGCATATTTCTTTTCATTATATCAAAATCCAAAACTCTTTGAACCAAATAAAGGGGAAATTGTTATTGTTAACCTACAACACTAGCATCATTAGTACATATTGTCTCACTATTGAATCCCATCTTGTTGTCATCACTCCTCATAGAGAAAAATTTTAAGCATCAATAATAGGCTATTATCAAGCCAAGTACCACGTATGGTTTATATCAATAACGTTGATCAATCTATTAGTGTAATTGTCCCTAGTGACTTGTGCCCCCACCTTTTACTCATAAATTGATTGCATTTGGTCCCAATGGTCAAGGACTCCTAGACTAGATCACCTACAAATTGATGAACTTTGGACCCCCCTTGATCAAAGGGATGTTGTTCCTAGATAGACCTCAGCAAGTCAACTTGAGTCTAAGTTGTTATGGGCTTGAGGTCACTATGTTTGGAGGACTCAACATCTTCACAATTTGCTACCTTTCTCTAGACCCTACCCGATGATTAATAGGCAAAATCTTGGGTAAAGATAGTAAAATTAATAGTTTGGCAATATCCCTTCTCGCCAATGATCCATTCAATTTACTTCATCGATTGCCACTTTGCCTATCTCAAAAGGTTAGGAGGGTCTCGAGAAATGGTAGGCCTAGCTAGAGTTTTGAGGATTAATGGCTAGCTCAACTAGCAATGAAACCTATTTCATAGGTAGATATGCATCCCATAGTAGCAAAACCTATTTCATAAATAGATATGCAACCCATAGCCAAAGCAATCACTCACAATTTCACGTCTAATGCTCTAATATGTACCATGTAATAGTCTAGATAGCCATAGATATCCACGATTGCGATTGGCTATCCCATTAACCATGGGTTTCTATATAGGTTTACAATGTCCTATCCTCAAGTCCTCATGACAATGTCAAAGGAAGCAAGAAAAATATTGAGGAAGATGCTTATGTAGATTAGGCCCTCTATTACTCCAAATAATCAACCATATGGCCTTACACTTGTCTTTTGTAACTTTTATAATGCAAAGTTACTTATGAAAAAGTTGCATAAGAGTCCTTTCAATATTCTCCTCAAATAACATTACATGTCTCTTGGGTTCTTGGAATTGGCACCATGATTCATCGCATCTTGACACTCACATACTTTTTTTGAGAATAGTGTCTTGCATTTCCCAATTGTGAGATGATTACACATTGAACCCATTTCTTGAATCTTCATCTCTAAAGTCAAATGTTGAGTGGTCTTTGGAATTATTTAATGCTTTATATATCTTGGAAATGGCAATTTGATAGACAAGTTTATTGAAGTAATTTTGTTGTGCCAATGCCTCGTGAATTATATGTTTGAAATGTTTCTCCTTCATAGTAAGGTGTTCTGCCATCTATATGCTCCATGCTAGTAAGAACATCATCACAACATCACAAAGTCCTACATGTTTTGCCATCTCTGCCCTCCACTCCTGTGAGAATATCATGACCATTATCACAAATATCATCAATTCTTGCTATTGCATCAATTATCCTATCAATCAGTTCATTTATTTTTCTTTGTGGTCCCATCTTGTCTTTCTCAACACAAGAAAAGTCTTCTATACTAGTAAGCATGTTTGAGTCACTTGCAACAACCAGGATAAGTCTTCTATACTAGTGAGCATGTTTGAGTCACTTGCCATAAAAGAAAAGTCTTCTAAAATAGTGAGCATACTTGCCACACAAGACAAGTCTTCTATACTAGTGAGCATGTACGAGTCACAACCTAGGCAACCTTTGTTGTGCCAGCATCATTTATTATAATGTTTGCAATACTTGTCAGCGTGTCGCAATGGTAAACTTCATACCTGTTACAACTTCTTGATTTTTAGCCTGTTTGTGTAGTTATTTTCTTTTGATAATACTTTTTTGTATCTTCCACCACATTGAGAAAACTACCTTAGATAAAGTTAATTTCAAGAAAGCTAATCCCCATTTGATAGTATTATGGACATAAAGATGTTGTAAGAAAATAATACAATGTCTGTGCTCAACAGATAACAGGATCTCGTACGCAAGAGAGAAAACAAGATAGTATGGAGAATCAAAAATTTGATTACTATAGAGCTGATACAATAGATGGCGCTGCCTCCTAACCATGCGCTCCTGTGAAAGAAGCTTCGATGGCGTGCTGGAAATAGTAGAAGACGGAGGTTGGATGCTAAGGAATCAGGTTGCTGTAGCCAGTGATAAAATGGGCTTCACGGGCTTGCTCTTATATAGCCACTAGACGTAGTCAGTTAGGCTCAATTGGGTGACCGACCCAGTCCACCCAAAACGGTCGACTGAGGGTCGGTCCCAAAATAGGCCACCGACCATATGATAGAACTGGTGCACAAAATAGAGCAACTAACCTATGGTCTCCATTCGGCCCAGAGCCATTCGGGATCATCTAAGGCTCCAAATGGGCCCCGCAACCCAAGAGTGGGCTCTGCCCTAGGAAATGCTCCATCTACCCTCAGTGCGATCAGTCAAAGGATGCCTTCCCGCACTTGCATGTAGCCTAGTTGGTGGTGTGCCAACTCTATCTGAAGCCGTCCAGCCATCAAGCCACACATGGCCCCCATTTGGTGTCCAAACCAGGACCTACCAGATAACCGAGCTACTCAAATGCCTTCTCCTCATATGGGGGCTTACAAGTAGAGTTAGCCCTCAATGTCCACCCACAAGTGAACTTACCTTTTCGGCCCAATGCCAAGTCGATGAAGATGCCTCTCCAGCAAGTCTCTTCCAAGAGCCTTTGTGAAGATGTCCGCAGCATTCTCTGTAGTCGGACAGTACACCAAGTCAACCTCTCCATCCATGATGAGCTCGCATACAAAGTGATTGAATCTCAATGTGTTTTGTGCGAGCGTGGAACACCGGGTTCTTTGCAATCGCCATGCAACTCTGATTGTCACATAACTACATAGGCTTGTTCTGCACTGCACCCATGTCCCCTAAAATTTTCCTCAACCACACTACCTCGCAAGAAGCAAAGCATGCAGATTTGTACTTGGCCTCGGTAGAAGAAAGAGCAACTGTGGGTTGCTTCTTGCTAACCCATGACACAACTCCAGATCCAAGTGAGAAACAATAACTTGTCACTAATCTCATGTTGTCCACGTCTCTTGCCCAATCCGAGTCACAGAATCCGGTCAAGATCTTCCCGTTGGTATAGGTGATGCCATAATCAAGTGTGCCTTTGATGTATTTCAGCACCTGCATCCCTGCCCTCCAATGGTTCTCTCGGGGCTTATTGGAAAACCTGCTTAGTACACCAGTCGCAAAACTGATGTCCGGCCGTGTGTTGCACAGGTAAATCAAGCTACCCACAAGCCTTCTGTACTTCGCTTCATCCACTAGTGGTGATGAATCCTCGTCTGAGAGCTTCACGTCAACCTCCATAGGGGTACCAACTGTCTTGCACTCAGCCATGCCAAATGCTTTCAATATCTCTCTAGCATACTTCAGCTGTGAAATGAAGATTTGTTTCAGCTCCTGCCAAATTTCAATCCCCAAACAGAAATGCATCAGGTCTATCATTTCAAACTCTCTTCCTAGCAAATGCTTTGTCTGCGAGATCCTCTCTTCACGGTTCCCTGTTATGACAAGGTCATCCACATAAAGGACCATGATCATACACCTGCCTCCTTCTATGAAGATATACAAATTTGCATCAGATGGGCTCCACCTGAATCTGTTTTGCAGAAAGTAGGCGTCAATTTGTTGGTACCACGCTCGTGGGGCCTATTTCAGCCCGTAAAGTACCTTCTTCAGTTTGCAGACTTTACCTTCTGAACTGGGGATGTCAAAACCTGGTGGTTGTTCCATGTATACCTCGTCCTTGAGATCTCCATTCAAAAAGGCATATTTCACATCAATCTAAAATACGGGCCAACTTCCCTGGGTAGCTAAAGCCAAAACACTACGAATTGTGGTTAGTCGACTTGTGGGAGCAAAAGTATTTTGATAATGTAAACCATGTACCTGTGCAAATCCTTTTGCCATGAGCCGAGCCTTGTACTTATCCAACGTGCCGTTGGACTTGTACTTGGTCTTATACACCCACTTGGTTCCGATTACCTTGCGTTTTGGTGGTCAATCCATAAGATCCCAAGTGTTGTTCTTCATTATGGAGCCATACTCCGATTGCATAGCCTCCATCCACCTATCATCACACTGTGCCTCTTCAAGACACTTAGGTGCATCAGCACGGATCACTTCTGTCATCAAAGCATAGTTGACCAAGTGTTCCTGCACCCTTCTTTGCTCCTCTAATCTCTTGGACCGGCAGTGTTCGGATGGTTCCTCCCAATGGCTGGAGGTTCTCTACCATCCAAAAGATGCTTTACCCACTTCGAGAATGGCCGTTGCCGTTGTGGTTCTGCAGGCTCTTCTTTATATTCTTTGTCTTGAATCCTCCCAAGCACCATTGGGGGAGTTCAGTCTGCTACTGGTGGTGGTACTGGATGGATATCCTAGTCTTGGTTGTCTAGGAAGGAAGCATCCTCCTCCAATTGATGCAGCTGTTCTGAGGGGACGAGCATTTTCTGAGCGAAATCTTCCGAGCGTCCGAGCGAAGGAAAAAAAAAGCTTCCAACTATGCATAAATATGGCAAAAATCGATCAGAAGAAAACATAGTTTCACTTAGAAATATGCAAAGTATTATAGCAATTCCTATTTTATACAAAAATCTTTAGGTGAATCTGTAGGAATGGTGAGAGCATAATGGGATGGCTTTTGAAGAAACCCACATGTAGAGTAGACTTCACTATGAAAATTCCCTTATGATCCTTCTTACAACTTTTACTTAATAGGGGGTGACATTGAAAACCCTCTCTCAACCTATCTTCATGAAAGAGTTTCTTCAAAGAAAACTCATTGAAGCAAGCCATCCAGGTAGTTTCGCCAGCGAAACCCCTTTGAAGCAAGTCTCCCAAGGTAGTTTCGCTGGCGAAACTACCTTGGACAACACTTTTAAAAGTGACATAACTTTCATATCCAATGTCCAAATATAGTCATTCAACCACTCAAATTGATCGGAACACCCCATTTGAGCACATCTATGGAGTTATATTTTGGAAAATCTTTCATATATAGTATTAAATATTACATGTATTTTATGAGAGTGATATATAAGCCCAAGTTAATACTTATTTATAGTAATTTAAACTTCTTTAGAAACATGTCCATAAATATGCTATAAAAACACTAAAAAGATATTGCCATATGATATAAATGTGTTAATAAGTAATTATATATGCATAGTATTATTACATTGAGAGTGATTATGAGGAATGTTTCTTAAAGGAATCAACACTTTTTTAAGGTAATAACAGGGGTACAAAGGGATGTCTCAAATAAGAAAATTATGTTTTGTAAAAATGAATGAGTGACTAGTCTGTATATTTTTATGATAAAGGGATCTAGTTCTAGTGAAAATAAAAGTGTAAAAACCATGTTTCCTAAAGAAAAACATTTTTAAAAATCTCTTGAAAAACACGCTCGGATAAACTTGCTCATAGGTTTTTGCTCGTAAAATTGACGCATCCCTGTTCTGAGAAGACCACATTGCGACTTACAATTACCTTCTTGGTAACAGGGTTATAGAGACGGTAACCCTTTGCCTCTTCACTGTAGCCCAAGAAAATACACTTCCGGCTCTTCAGTTCCCATTTGGTCTTGGTAGCATCAGGGACATGCACAAAATAGTCACATCCAAAAACTCTGAAATGTGCAACTGAAGGTTTCTTACCAGAAAAGGCTTGCAGTGGAGTCATCCCGTTCACAGCCTTCGTGTAGCTACGATTCAAGATGTAAATTGCAATGTTACATGCTTCAACCCAGAAAGTCTTTGGCAAGTCTTTCCCTTTCATCATACTCTGGCCCATTTCGCAGATGATGCGCATCTTGCATTCTGCTACTCCATTTTGCTGTGATGTATGTGGCGGGGGTTTCTGCCTCTTGATTCCATGACTTTTGTAATAACTTTTGAATTCAGTTGATGTGAACTCTCCGCCTCTGTCTGATCTCAACTTCTTCACCTTCCTCCCCATTTCTTTCTCAACCATTACATGCCATTCTTTGAACCTACTAAAAGCCTCGTCTTTAGTCTTCAAGAAGTATATCCATATCCTTCTACTGTAGTCGTCGATCAGCGTCATGAAGTAGTAGGAACCACCCAAAGCTTCCATCTCCATCTTTCCGTAGAGGACTGTGTGAATGAGCTCTAGAGGAACCTTTGCCCTGCTGGCCTCTTTAGGAAAGGGATGCCGATGCTGCTTGCCCATCATGCAAGCTTCACATACATCGGGCAGATCTGAAATTTCTGGTAGGTCTACAATCATTCCACTTCTATGCATCTCCTTCAAAGAACTAAGGTTTAGATGACCAAACCTCTCATGCCACAGCTTAGTGTTCTTCACATCTGCTCGAGCACTGAAAGGTGAGAGTTTGTAAATGTTGCTGGGCCGTGTACCTTTACCAATGACCTTCCCTTGAAGATCCAAAATATGTGCACCATTCTTATCGAATTGAACTTTGAGTTCCCGATCCATGATCGCGGAAACAGACAACAAGTTCCTTTTGATATCTGGCACATAAAGGACATCAGACAACTATTTTACAACTCCATCTGACTTGAGAGCAATCGTACCTTTTTGTTTTGTTGGACATTTTGCATCATTGCCGACTGCTACCAGGATGTCATTCCCTACTGGCTGTAGAGAGGTATACCAATCCTTCCAACTGGTCATGTGGTGCGATGCACCACTGTCAATGATCCATGGTTCATCCACAGGTACATGAAGTGCCTCCGTGCAAATCTCCTCAATTGCAACGAATAGCTCTACTGGTACTGCCTATGCACTACTGCTGGACTCTTTCTTTACTCTATTCTTCTCATCTACAATCTTCTTTCGGCACTCATTCTGCTTGTGCCCTGCCTTGTTGCAATAGAAGCACTTGATCTTCTTCTTTCTCTTTTTATCATTAGAAGAAGATGGGTTGCCAGAGTCCTTACCCTTACCTTTCTTTGATCTGGTCCAGAAAGTCAAATCTTCTCCAATTCTCGTCTTTTGACGCTTCTCCTCCTCCAGAAGCATCGCACTGAAATCCTCAAAGTTAAGGGGCGGATTTCTGTTCTGCGTATTCAGCACCGTAACAAGACCGTCGTACTTTGGTGGGAGAATCCGAATGCACCTTCGTGCTAGATTCTCGCTGGTGATGGTGATGCCAATCGCAATCATATGATCGCGCAAATTCTTCACCCTGGTGATGAAATTCTCTGTTGCTTCAGACTCAGACAACTTCTCATTCACGAGTTGAGTCTCCAGATTCTGAATCCGTGTCTGATTCATGGTCTCATACTGATTTTTCAAGACCATCCATGCCTCCTCTGCTGTAGTGACATGTTGAATTAATGCCATGACAGAATCACTAACACTGCAGACAATAGAACACAGTGCATCTGCATTTCTTCTTATCCATGTAGGAATCTCATCCTGCATTGGTACTATCTGTTGTTCTGCATTGGCTGGATTTGCTCTCGCAATCGGCCTCACATCCACCCCAGTAGCGGTGTCCCAAAGCTCGTATGTGCTTAGGATGGTCTTCATCTTGAACTTCTAGAGTGGATAGTTAGAGCCGTCCAACTTTCCGCTTTCACTGAACAGTGGGACTCATAGTCTTGCGGGCTGGGCCATCTCTCACAATCTGCTCGCAAATAGAAAACACACTACCAAATCTTCTTGCTAGAGTCCTGGCTCTGATACCATGTAAGAAAATAATAATATGTCTGTGCTCAACAAATAACAGGATCTCGTACGTAAAAGAGAAAACAAGATAGTATGGAGAATAAAAAATTTGATTACTGTAGAACTGATACAATAGATGGTGATGCCTCCCAACTGTGCGCTCCTATGAAAGAAGCTTCGATGGCGTGCTGGAAACAGTAGAAGACGGAGGCTGGATGCTAAGGAATGAGGGTTGCTATAGCCAGTGATAAAATGGGCTTCATGGGCTTGTTGTTATATAGCCACCAGTCATAGTCGGTTAGGCTCAATTGGGTGACCGACCTAGTCTGCCCAAAATGGTCAACTGGGGGTCGGTCCCGAAATAGGCCACCGACCATATGATAGAACCGATGTGCAAAATAGGGCAACTAACCTATGGTCTCCGTTCGGCCCAGAGCCATTCTGGATCATCTGAGGCTCTAAACGGGCCCCGCAACTCAAGAGTGGGCTATCTTAGGAAATGCTCCATCTACCCTCAGTGCGGTCAGTTAAGGGATGCGTTCCCGCACTTGCATGTAGCCTAGTTGGCGGTGTGCCAACTCTATTTGAAGTTGTCCAGCCATCAGGCCACACATGGCCCCCATCTGGTGTCCAAACCAGGACCTACCGGAGAACGAGCTACTCAAATGCCTTCTCCTCATATGGGGGGCTTACAAGCAGAGTTAGCTGGTTCCCACATAGTTACACAAGAGTGGAGCATTGATATCTAACAGATGTGACATACTGTCCATTGCATTTTGAATGATGCCTTCACATGTTAACTTAATTACCTCCACCATCTAAAGAAGATTTTGGGCATAGCCCTTGAATTTGCCAATTGCTAATACTTCTCCAAAGCAAGACAACATCTCAACTCTTCTCCCCTCAAAATAAGTTTTCTTGATATCTCAAAAGTATATCTTTGAAAAAATTTCAACTTGATCCCAAAGCGTTCTATGTGTTTACATAACAAAAATGTCACATTATAAGATATCACCCAATGTTTCAAAGTCTCCATCTCATCTCCATGTGGATATTTTAACTGTACTTGAAGATCGATCACATTGGTGATTATCACTATGCATCTTCTTTCACCACAATGTTGAAAATAACACAAATTCATAGGATCAAGACTATGTATTTGTCCAAAGGCTACTACTTCATTGTTCCCATATAACACCACATCTAAACCCTCTATTAGGGTGAATACCTATTTTAGGAAAGATAGATTAGCAACTATGGAAAAAAGCCCAACATATTTCTAACTCCTTAATTTTTATATCAAATAGAACAAAAATAATCTTCTCAAATCTTAAATCCTAAATTCTAGACCCTAAACCCTAGACCTTACAACTTAGACCCTAGATCCTAGCCTAAGACCATAAACCCTAAATCCTAGATCTTAAATCCTCAATCCAAGCTAAACCTTAGATCCAAGAACCCAAACCCTAGTTCTTAAACACTAGACCCTAAACTCTAAACCATACCCTAGACCCTGAACTATAGATCTTAAACCCAACATCCTAGCTAAACCCTGAGCCCTAAACTGCAAGATTTTTTTAATATAAAATATCTATCTTAATTTGAGCAATATGTTATGTTGCACCCAACCTATTGTTTAAGGAACAAGTTGAGAAAGTCCCACCCTATTGCTCAAGCAATGGGTTGGGAGTACACCAAAACCTATTGCTCATGCAAAAAGCTAGGGATGTTGTTGCTCAAATAATCATATAGGTTATGTGCATCCTAACCTATTGCTTGAGCAATAGGTTGGGGCTTTCTCAACATATTTATTAAGCAAAAAGTTGGGATGCAACAAAACCTATTGCTCAAATCAAGATATTTTATCAATTATTGCTTAGGATTTAGGGTTTACCTATGGTTTATGGTTTAAGTTCTAGCATCTAGGTGTAGAATCAAGGGTCAAGGGTTTAAGGTTTAAGATTTAGGGTTTAAAGCTTAAAGTTTAGTGGATAGGCTTAAGGTTTAAGATTTAGGGTTTAAAGCTTAAAATTTAGTGGATAGGGTCAAACAATAGTTTAGGATCTAGAATCTAGGGTCTAGGGTCCAGGGTTGTTTCTAGCGTCCCTTTGACCATTCGGCCTTTAATAGCAAGTGGTAGACTTCTTATGCTAAATTAGGAACTTGTTCATTTGCCATGATTTGTATAACCAAATCGACAAACTCAACTCCTTGATTGGACATGATTTCAATAGTGCATCCAAACTGACATAGGATATTTGTTGTGCTTTATAAAGATCTTTGTATGCTTTGGACCATGTTGTCCCTTATAGCCTTTGATTCAATCCATTTGGTGACAAAGGTAGTTGTCACCATGATGTACTTATTCCCTCATAGATGCATGGCAACTTTTGAATGGTCCTATGAAATATATTACCCACTTTTCAAGGGGTTTAACCTATGAAATGTTGCAAGTGCAATTTTCAACCCAAATGGTATCACTTTACTTGAGTAGGCCTCCCATTTGGTGATGAAAGTGGTATTTTACCTATTTCTTTAGCTATGATGATTTGGTTATACCCACTATACACATTCATGAATAAGTACATCATATTTAGATATGGTGATCTAGTTGCACCCACTATACCCATCATTGAATGAGTACATTTCATGCTTTTTTACTTTGTCCAGAGTGCTTTCAGTGAAGGGAAGTAGAAGAGGTCTTTGACAGTTTGTGCATCTAAATTCCTATAATCCAACACACATAATCAAACTTACATTCTTCTTAGGCAATATAATGATGGGGAACAACAATTTGCTTTGGTCCACAACATAAATGAACCTTGCGCTTGGTAACTAATCAATTTTAGTCTTGACCAACTTTGCATGGTTGTGGTTTATTTGGTACCTTTACTCTTTGATTGGATTTGCACATGGCATTATAGGGATTTTGTGTTGAATCAAAGTGAGTAGTACACCCTTTAGGTATATGTACTCCCATGTGAAAACATAATTGTATTGTGAGAAGAGTTTGTAGGCTTGCTCAATAAACTCTGCAAGAAATTTCTCTTTGCTTTGTATTAGGTTTGTCACTCCTTCAGAATCTAGTATTAAGTCTTTGTTGGCTTGCCGCATGGTGACCTAACCATTTCCTATGGATATTGCTAATTGGTAAGGGGGGTCCTCTTGAATTTCCCTTTCTCCTTTGGAAATACAAATTTTGGCTCCTCTTCATCCACTGGCATATGTTTTGCCACTATTGTGGCATCAGTTGTGGTTATTTATACAACTTGATATATTCATGTATATTCACTATTTTGATGGCCATCACAATTCAAAACCTTTTCTTCACATTTTGAGGATTCAAAGGTAGATATCAAAAGCATCTGTTTGGTGTTAAGATGCCTCTTACAAGTTGATACATTCAAGCATAATCACTTTTTTATGCTCATCACAAGATCACATGCATACAAGAGGCTGATTGCACTTTAAAGGAATTTCATTGATCACCTCTTACAAAATCGCATTTGAACTTGGATTTTATATAAAGACAATGCACTTGCCAAACCCTCTCTTTTTATGTCATCATGTTTAGTAGTGCACTTGTCTAACAAAGGGCAAGTAACTTGAGTATCATGACATTAAACTAGTGGTGCATGACCAAACCTACTTGCACTATGTTTAAATTTTGGCATAGGTGCGATGCTGTTACAAGTGCTCATGGTCAATATAACCAAGTTAAATATGCTCAATGATTTGGCTCACAATTATTTTGAATTAAGCTTTTCACCTCAATGATATGAAAAAACATTGTCTTAACTCAATCTTTTATATCGTCTCTATTATTGAGCACATATATTTTAAATTGCACACATAATCGCTCATTTGGAACATAACCTAATTTTACCATTTTTAAAAAGGAGGTAGACAAAGGAGGAAAACTTTAGAGATGAGATGTGACATCAGGTCCGTTGAACATGATCCTTCACATAAATATTAGGGGTGTACTTTTATTATTTGCTTTTGGCTTAGCAATGGACTTGAGAGTGGCGATGTTCTGTATTTCTCACCTTACATCTATGGCCCAATAGCATTTCTTCCCTAAAATGCTTGGCAAAGTTATGGCAATGAATATGGATCTCACCCTCCTTTGAAGGTTGGGAACCATTACATTCAAGATAAGTTGGCATAGCAACTAGTGAGTATCATTTTGTATAGCATGATCGGGTGCCATTTCGCTTAAACGTGTGGCTTCTCCACAAAGTGTTGCACTTTGCTTGTCTTCCCACCACTTTGTACTTGGAAGGCTTGTCCAGCTTTCCAAAATCAACTATTATTGTTGCTATGATTGCAAAAGGTACAAGGGCATTATTGAGACACAAATGCTATGCTCCTCCCTTTTGTGTTTTCCCTCATCTCTACTCTCTAAGAGGAGGAGATGTTGTATAGAGAATCAACTACTTTTGTGCCGATGATGTGCCCCATATGATCCATGATCTCTCACTAGACTAGCATGATGGCATCAAGCCAATGGTTTTATACAACTTACATCCTAGCAACATCTTTTACTTTGACTTCAAATGGTACATGTGGATTTGGAATCATTGATTAGGGAATGGCATATGATGTGTTAGAGGTCCATGGAAGGCCTTTAGAAAAATCAAGTGGCTGCAAGATGAGGTTGTGAGGATTTGACACAACAGATTCTCTAATGCAAGCAAGACCATGCTTGAATACACTGGCTTGCATCATAGTTATGTGTTTTATACAACTTACACCCTAGCAACATCTTGCTTACTTTGACTTCAAATGGTACATGTGGGTGGGGTTGGAATCATTGATTATTGAATGGCACAAGATATTTAGAGGTCCATGGAAATGCCTTTAGAAAAAGGAAGCAGTTGAGGCTAATGAGGATTGGACATAATGGATTCTCCAATGCAAGCAAGACCATGCTTGAATACAGTAGTATGCATCATAGTTATGGGTTTTTGCACTACAAGAGATATATATTCTACAATCTGATGTTTTTGCCTTGGTTGGATTATCAATGAAATTTAATAAATCATATAGATGAATATATTTCTTCCAAGCACTGGATCATGAGCAAATTAGTAGCATTGTCAAGCTACATGTATGTTGGCAGTCTTCATTTCGGTGACATGGAATTCATTGTTTCAAGCAATTAACAAGAGACATTGTAAATAGATTCTCAACATTGTAATGCTCTACCAAATATATGTTTTGTCCAATTGTCAAGCTTTTGATTTCTACCGAAACTAATCATGAATATTGGCCTACTAGTGTTATAGCTAGATCGTGTCAAAAGAAGATTAAAGTAGAATAAAATATTCATCAAAGTACGTGAAAGGGCTTATTTTCTAATAGTATACGACCTTATTACAACTTTTCCATTGTCCATGATAATCTAGACAACTTTATCTAGTCCTGTCTCCCTTATGGTTTTTGCCAAATTACTTGCTATGTAGACTTTCTATGATTTTTTGAATCAATAGACTTATGGACTTATTAAAAGCCTCCCCTCTTAGTGATACAATCATCACATTCAACAATAAGTATCTTTTTATATTTGTTCCTCCATTAGAAACAAATTTGCATCTTTTCTATGTAGACCCTTGACTTTCTATGATTTTTTGAATCAATGGACTTATGGACTTATTAAAGGCCTCCCCTCTCAGTGATACAATAATCACATTCAATAATAAGTATCTTTTTATATTTGTCCCTCCATTAGATTTTTTTTTTCATTTTTCTTATGCAAGATCTGAAAGATATTATGATCGATCTAATCTTTTTTGCTCGACATATGCTTTTTCTAGTATAGTTTCTGCAAGGCTTTATAAGTAGAAGGCTTGAAACATGCACAATATTGTGCAATGCAATTCCATGCATTGCATCATGCTCTGACTTTCACTTCTAGTAGTAACTTGGTTCTATGCAGTGTAGATAAGGGTGTTTGCTACTAATTTCTTGATTGGGGCATGCTTGTACCAATATGACTGAAATGGGCTTGAGTAGCCTCATTGCTTGTGTGGGGTTGTATGAGTGGAGATTGAAATTATATTGGAACAATGGGAGATGTGACTAGAACTATTGCTCATAACTTCCCAAATTGTTCTTTTTTGCTTTTTCCATTTGCCTCTACTTTTTCTTTTAATTGTCAACTAGCTGTAGCTACCCATGGAGCATGGTAACATGTAATAGATTTATTTGCAAAACCAGGTTGGTGACCCTTTGTACAAGGGGCGCCTCTAGATTTCTCCTCATGACTAAATTTTCATCTCCATTCAACATAGTCATGCAAATTGATAGTAAACTCACATTCTGGGCCGACAGACTTATGTTTTTCACCCCACTATTTTTTGCACTCCTTTGTGTTGCTCAAGAAGCATCTAGTTGTACCTTGGCTAGAGCTCACAAGAGCATTATGTGGGGACGTTGTTGCATTCACTTGTAATTGTGGAGCTTCAATTTCATTTGTATTAGAATTAACAACTCCAGTCATAAGCTCATGAACCACATTCTGCATAGTTATAAACAAGTGAGGCTTCTATGTTTTTAGTTACATTTGTATGTTGCCTCCTACTTTAAGCTCTTCTATTACTTGTGCAGTAATTCTTCTAGCTATTGATGTGTTCCCTTGTATTTCTAGTACCTACACATCTATTTCTTGTCTTGACACTTATACTTTTTCAAACTAGAAGCCCATAAGAATAGATACATTTCATTCCAATCTCTCCAAATAGTATTGTCACCTTTCATAAATAAACAGTGTGGTGCATGCAAGTTGCACCAGGATTCAGGTCTAATAAAAAGGGGAAAAATAGTTTATTGTAAATCTCATTGCCTCACTCTCCTCTAATTGTCCCCACTCCATTCATTGGCTTATAGTTGTGGTAAACCCTTGCCCCAATCCGCTAGATATTGGAGTAGTCAACCACTTCCACAATCACAATGAGAACTCTCCCTCACCCTCATCCTCTCATGACTCAATTGTGGTCCACCTTACCACAAAATGCTAGGTGGAGGAGATATGGACTACAATCTTGCCAAATGAAGATCGCTTGCAGCTCTCACAAGCCTTTTGTAAGCAAAATACTGGCAGGATACCAAGAATATTACAGGCAGTTAAAAGCCATACTATCATCGATCTAAGCCCTATATACCGAGACAATACTAACACCCATTGTCCCCTTATTATAATTCGTAATATGAAACTTATCGTTGGAATATTTATTTGGCTCATAGGTTATTTTTTTGGCTACCAATGTGATGACATCATTTTCATGCTATTAGGGACCAAAAATGATGTTTGTGAATGACACATTAATACAAACGTGAAAATGTTAATGAAATCTATAAATTTGATGAAAAGAGTACATAATGAATCTCTGAAGTCAAAACTTACAGTGAAACATAGGAATGTTTACATAATTTATTGCATTGCAAAGCTAAATTTCCCAAGGAAAACTATGCAGAGCCAAACAAATTTTCAAACAATTAATTACCATAACCATATGAAGTATGTTGGTTTAAAGTGATAGTTTGAGCTTGTTTCCCCTTGCCTCATTCAAAGCCTTTACCCCTATCTAAAAGGGGTATGACTAGATACTCTATTGGCTCCTCTACCCTACGGCTACATCTAGGTGCCACGAGCAGCTTCCCTTGCTATGCTTAGGGCTTCCCTTGCTAGCAGATGTTGGTAGTGAGACCCCAAGGGCCTCGGTCAGGGGCCTTTTGTTGTTTTGCCCCTTGTGAGGGGGCTGCACAACAGCCCAAGGGCTAGCTACACCCCCACAAGAGTGCCAAGGGGTTGCCCATTGTTGTGTGAAGCTGCCCTAGCCTGGTGCCCTCCTTTCCTTAGCTTCAGTAGAGAGATCATTTGGCTTAGCTTTTAGTGATTGACGAGGCTCCCCTTTTTTCTTTGGAACAACTCGTACTTTGGTTGGAAAGCTCTTCAGTTAAAGGTGGTTGTCCTTCTTTCCCCCCCTTTTTTTTAATTTTATTTTTTTGCCTCTTTCCCTTTTTACAATGGTGGTTCTTTGCCTTGTCTTGGGGAGGAATTTTCTTGGCAGTGACCCTTTTCTGGCCAGAGGGGCTCTCATGGAAGCACCCTCAAATCCCATTGCCATTAAGGTCCTTCTCTCCTTACAAGATAGGCAAAAAGGTACAACAGGCTATTCAATCATTACAAGATCATGGGCCTCATGCCTACTAGGAGATCATGGGCCTCATGCCTACTAGTAGTGATAGGCAAGATCATGGGCCTCATGCCTACTAGGAGATAGGTGATTGGATCAAGGCGAGCTTGGCACTAGAGGGTGATCACATTCAGGATGCTACCACCTATGGAAGGGACGTCTTTCTCCTTTAGCTACACTCTCTAGAGACAACCTTGACTCTTGTTGACGAAAGCTCGATTTGCCCTCGGCTCACATCTGGTGTATCTTTTCCCTTGGTACCATGGATTCACTGTAGAGGATATGGACATGATACACTACGTTCCCCACTTTCCAGTGACACTCCACTTTCTAGGCTCTTGAGAGAGTACAACATCATCCTCTCATCCATTGGTTGAGATTTTGGTATGTTGCTGGACTCCCCACAAGACACAATAGCCTCAATTGTAGCAAATGATGGGGTCCCCAGACTCCAACTCGTGGTGGGAGAACCCAGAGTCCTTTCTGCAGAGATCTACCTCAAGACTCTAGATGGAGGGGAGCTTCAATAGAGGGTAGAGTCTCAAGCCTCTCTAGAGAATGCCCAAGGTTCTGACAGATGGGACACGTCACACAGGACTTCCCTAGAGGCCAGAGATAGGCCCCTTCCCCCCTCCGTAGGTCCACTGGAGAGATAGTAGAGGGAGCCTTCAGCAGAGAGGCAACAACGGACCCATAGATAGTTGCATCAATAGTAGGAGTCCCAAAACCCTTGGGTGGAGCCATTGGAAGGGAAAGAAATCACAAAAGGCAAGCCAAGGCCAAGGAGAAGTCACAGTCAGAGTGTGAGGTTGCCTTTAGAGGCTCAAGGAGAGCAGTAAGGGTGTGCCCCCTTTGAGTGCCCTTGGACGCTGAAGGATGAGACATTATTTGACATTCTTGAGGAGCCTCCAGTGATAGGGGCACATGGTACAAAGCATCAACTCTCAGCAGAACGCAAGACCCCCCATGTCTCCAGTGTCAGCTACCCCCTCTGCCAGAAACCCCACCTCTAGGAGGCTAGTGACCCTAGCCTATGCAATAAAGGGACACTAGAGTGCTAGTCTCATCGGAGGCTGGTACTCCTATGGCTCAGCCCTTGCCCCCCTCCTCTTCACCCCCCCTCCCCCTTCCCCTTCTCACTTTGATGTAGCCTCTGTCACCACCTACCCTCCCCCCTCTTCCCCCCCCTCCCCCTCTTGCTCTATAGCAGCCCCCTCCCCCTCATCTGCTTCCTCAGCCTTCGGTTCTTCTTCCAGACCTGAGTTGTCTCCCAGCCTACTGGCAAGGGGGTAGTAGAGCCCCCTCCTAAGATCTAGGCCATCTCTCCCCAAGACACAGCTCGACCACATCAGGGATAGGTGGCCCCCTTTTCTAGCCCCTGGGCTAGAGACCCTACCCCGAGCAACCCTTGAGGAGTTCTAGGGGTCGTGACCTTGGAATCATCTAGAGCTTTTGGATGCGTATTCCTTGTACCTAGAGATGAGTGTGTTGATTTTACAGTCCCTCAAAAGGGGCTCCATCGGGGTGATTGGCTCCCACACCCATCCTTTTTGGGGTCTCCACTTTGCCTCTATCGATGAGGAGCAGTGGACCCCTTCCTTGTTCGATTGCATGAGGAGTGAATAGATGTACCACACAAGGGAGCAGTGGATGGGCATGCACGGGATCGACCTATGGCTCAGGCATGATAAGTGAGCTGTTTGCGAGCAAGGCTGGAAGAGGGTCTAGTAATGACCATGATCCACTTGCCACTAGAGGTTGAGATCATGCATCCAACCTATTGACGCTACAACAATGCATTGAAAGGTTTTGGAGTGGATGTCTCATTCATGATACAGTGGGCATGGAAGGAAGGCATTGAGTTGGTCATGCCCTTTGTGTGTAGATGTATGGATACAAACTACTTTGCTTCCAAACCCTAAACCCTCCCCCCCTCCCCCGGTGAAATCATAGAAGTTCGAGACCATGGTGTAGGCTCCTACTAAAAGATGAGCCTTGTTCACTCTCTCCTCCTCCCCATGAGTTGGACTATGGTGAGTTGGAACATGCATGGACTACATGATAGTGCACGTAACCAGCCCCAACATCTGCTACTTTGATGTAGGCTCTCACTCACAGACAAGCCTTGTTCACTCTCTCCTCATGAGTTGGACTATGATGGGCCTTGTTTACTCTATCCTTAGACAAGCCTTGTTCACTCTCTCCTCCTCCCCATGAGTTGGACTATGATGAGTTGGAACGTGCATGGACTTCACAATCATGCACGTAGCTAGCCCTAGTATCCTGCTACTACAATAAGTGTTATAGAGGGCCGTGGTAGAAGAGGACATGTTCTCAATAGCAGATATTAGTCGACACCATCACTTGCTCTTGGGAAGAGGCTTTGAGCCCATAGTAGGTTTTGCAATGGCGGTGTTTGCACTTCGATGTCCCAGGATGTGGCTCCCAAGGTTTTTGACCAAGGTGAGCCGATCACAGGTCGAGTAGTGGGCCTCTGCATGGGTGTCCAGGATTGGCATCTTGAACGTGTTTGCACCAGTCTGCAAACAACACTGTCCTACATTTTGGTGGAGGCTGATTGTGGCTCGATCTCCAAGCCACTGAGGTCTAACACGCCGAGTTTTCCTACCCCTCCTTGCGCGTCAAATGGGTTCAATAGGGCAATAGGATGACTAGGTAGTTCTTTCAATCAATGGGGCCTAGATTAGTGGGGATGCAGCTCCACTGCCACTACAAGATGAGAAAGAATGGATGCTCTTGGACCCCTAGGAGATTCTTGACATGACCACCGATTTCTACTAGTAGTTCTAGGACGAGGAGGAGTCTCTCACGGTTGCTATCGCCTAAGAGGCAGTTTTCAGGTTCTAACAGTAGCTTTGCCACCGCTGAGCATCCAATTGGAGGCACCATTCACAAATAAGGAGCTTTGGGAAGCCCTCACGGCCTTCCCACCCCAAAAGTTCCCCAAAGAGGATGATTTGACTTTGAGATTCTTTCAGAGTTTTTGGGAGGTCATTATTGCCTCGTTGCGGTATGCTTGTGTCAGGAGATATTCAACTCAGGATTTCCACCTCATACACTGAGCTAGGGCTAGATTTGCTTAATCTCAAAGGGGGAGACAGGTCAAACATTTGCCACTAGAGACCGATCACCCTTCCAGAACCTGCCTACAAGATCTTGGCTAAGGTCTTGAGCATCCCCATCTCTTTGATAACATCCATGGCATACAAAACGGCTTGGTTCAAGAATGTAGCATCTTGGACAACAAATTTACATTTTGGGAGGTAATAGATTGGGCTCAAGAGGAGCCTCAGCCTCTTGCTATTCTTCTCCTTGATTTTGAGAAGGCCTACGATAGGGTGGAGTGGTCTTTCTTGGAGGGTAGTACCATGCACAAAGTGGGTTTCTCAAATTGTTGGATTCAGGGAGTCTCCACTCTCTATGTAGGGAGCTCTAGCCATAAGCTCATCTCACTAGCCACAAAAGCGAGGCCCTCTCTCTCTCTCTCTCTCTCTCTCGTTCAATACGACAAGGCTAGGCTTCCGATCTAATAGGAGGAGGAGATATTGGATTCAGAGTTCGGAGATGACACGGTCTTGTATGTGGAGGGACCAACAACGAGCCTTCAGGCATTCCGCGGAGTCTTGGCCATCTATTGTGAGGCCTCTAGGGCTCAGATCAACTAGACAAAATCGATTGTTTTCTTCAAAGGGGCAGTGAGGTCTAGGAGGTTCGTGTGACTAGGGGCTACCTTTGACTTTAGGTGGATTCCATTCAACAGAGCAATAGATCACCCCAATTCTAGAAATTGTTAGGAAGAAGCTTCTATATTAGAAAGCTCGGCCAAGCTTTCCCTTGTTGTAGGCAGGGCCCTAGTTGGTCAACCAGGTCCTTCTAGCCACGACCTAGTACATAACCTCTTTGTGGTGCTTTCATAGGGGTTACATGGGTCATCTTAGGCGCCTGGTGCAAAATTTCCTCTACATTGGGTCAGACGGCACGAGGAACATCAAAGCTTGAGTTGCATTGCAGACAATGATTATGCCATTGGCATGAGAAGGTTTGGGCATCATTGACCCGAGAAGAGTCCTTTTGGGCAAGTTGGTGGCCCTAGTTCTCAATCCAGGTGCTGAGCCTTGGAAGCTCCTCCTATAGAGGGGGCTTCTTAGGAACACCCCACACACAAGAGGTCAGTGGTAGTAGTCTCACAGGTGGCTCTTCTTGGAGGCCCCCCCTCACAGGAAGGGATCCCCATTGATGCAGAGACTCATTAGGGTGTGGTAGAGATTGGTAGGGGGACATATTCGGGCTCCACCTCATTTCAAAGAGTAGTTCGAGCATCAAACTCGCTTATTTGGACCTGGAGGTTTGAGATTAGGATGCTAGAGCTCTTTCCCACCTCCATGGAGCAAGATAGAGATCCATAGAGATAGATGAAGCCATCCCCAAGACCTAGAGGGTAGCATTGTAGACGTGGACAGATGGTAGATGGTTGGGCTAGTCTTTTAGGACAAGGGTTCCTCTGAGGGTTATGACTAGACAAGGCAGCGATTGGGCTAGCTTCTTCAGGTGGGACCTAGAGGACTATCTGCAGTCAGAGTCAGAGAGAGACCCAATGATGGATGGGAGCCTAGATTCACTCAACTAGAAGAGCTGATCAGAGTGGGGGTCTCCAGGGTAAGGCTTGGCTTATTGATCCTCCCTACATCTCGGACTAGGATGCCCTCCAGTGGTGACTATGGCTTTGGGAGGGCTGCCCGCTTCAAGAGATTCAGTGGGACCCAAGCGAGTGGTTCTAGCCATCCAAGGTAGGCCACACAAAGAGACCCAATGATGGATGGGAGCCTGGATTCACTCAACTGGCAGAGCTGATCAGAGTGGGGGTCTCCTGGGTAAGGGTTGCCTTATTGATCCTCCCTACATCCCGGACTAGGATGCCCCCCAGTGGTGACTATGGCTTTGGGAGGGCTGCCCGCTTCAGGAGATTCAGTGGGACCCAAGCGAGTGGTTCTAGCCGTCCAAGGTAGGCCACACAGAAAGAGTGGAGGAGGTATTCTTCTTCTCATACATGACATGGATCGGGTGGAGACTGCAGATGGAGGCATTGACATTGAAGCCCTCGAGAGAGAGGCACTCGGCCAAGTAGCAAGTCCCCTAGGAGGTCAAAGCTCGCTTTGGACGTGGTTATGGCTCAACCTCAAACCACTAAAGATCTCGTACTTCTTCTGCATCTTTGCCCATGGGGGCCTACCCATAGACCCTTCATTGGAGAAGATGCAGGTGGATGGGCATTGCCACTGCTGTATGGAGGGCCTCGAGACGATCTCACATCGCATTTGGAGCTGCTTGAGTGCCCAAAGGATTTGGCTGGGTTTCCTTTGGATTGTTGCCCGGTTACAAAGTATTCATTGGGGATATGGTGGCCTAGATGATAGAGGGGGGGCACTCCTTCCACATCGACGAGGTTTCCCTAGCTTACAAGATACATGGACAGAGCATCAAATAGAGCTGCACAAGGCGACCCCTCCTTCTGGGCGGTGTCCTCGGGCTTTGTTAGGAGGACGGTATGTGGGAGAATATGGCCAATATCATAGTATGGAACATCTGGGTTACACATTGCAGTCGAGTGATGGGGGAGCATCGAGCTCCACCAGTAGCCACCTTTTTTGCTACATGGTAGGACATTATATATACTCTGTGCGCCTATGGGAGCATGGATCATCAGATTCGAGAGTGACTGCCAAGAGGCGGGACCGTTCCTACAAGGCATGGCATGCAAACATTTTCTACATTTTCAAGCCATGAGGGATTCGCTGGTTGTATCATCCTTGCCCTGGCTATTTGCCCTGGTCCTTGAGACACCCTAGGCAGTAAGATGGGTTCTCGGGATGTAGGCTGGCTCCTTTCGCCAGGCTTTTGTTTTTCCCCTTGGTCAACACTCTTGAGATAGCCAACTTGTATTGTTGACAATCCCAAGCATTAATAGAAAGTTCCTTTTTCTTGTTAAAATTATGGTCTGAGAGTGTGACTATACTAAAGCAATGTGGATCATCTTATTAATGGACAAGGGAATGCACTCTGTCTCTGTGCATATGGCTTCTCCTACAGAGAAATCGACTCGTCTTCCTTCTTTCTCCTTCTCTATGGCCTTCCTTAGGCCTTCCTTGTTACCATACAATATTGATGTGCATTTAATGTAAACATTTGGATTGATTCTATAAGTGAACTATAAGTTGAATATCCATGAATCGTGCCTTCAGCTTCAAAGAGGCTACAGTATGATAGGACTCATACTAAAGTTGAACTATAAGTTGAATATCCATGAATTGTGCCTTTAGTTGCAAAGAGGCTACGGTATGATAGGACTCATAATTTGTATCCGTGAATCATGCCTTTAGCTTCAAACTCGCTTCAAAGAGGCTACGGTATGATAGGACTCATAATTTGTGAAGTTGAAGGTTGTGAACTACAACTACTAAATGTATGCATGATAGAGCTTTTAGCTCCAATTAGTTTGTAACATCTTCTCTACTTTAATAGGTTTTTTGTTTTTCTCCACCCAAAAAAAACATGTTACATCATTTTGTTACTTATGTTGTGCGAAAGGTTAAAGTTTCAATTCTTTTCATAGATAAGAGAGAAATTGATTAACATCATCACATAGGCAATGCACCCCCTTTAAAAAAATAAATATACTTAATGATGACAATGTACATGCCGTTAGTATTGTAAGGGTGATCTTGAAACACTCTCCTACTTTTGTTTCACCACTTCATTGTTTCTATGAATCTATGCTTCCTCACATCAATAATGCATTCATTAGTACAATGACTATTGTCATGTATGTTACCCTCACTATTATCGTGAATGAAGACTACAATGACTACTATCTCTTTATGAAGATTCCACATACATGCTTGAAGCATACACTCAACCAGTTATTTTAGCTCATCCACACTTTCAAATACAAATACTTCCATGTTAGCCCTCTATAAGATTCTTTCGTATGTTAGTTGGCGGTAACTTTAGGTCATCCACACTTTTAAATACAAATACTTCCATGTTAGCCCTCTATAAGACTCTTTTGTATGTTAGTTGGCGGTAACTGCACTCCTTACATGTATAGGATGTTATGTTGGTCACTCTTGCATCCTCCTTTTTACCGTGGAAGTTTATCTATGCCTCATGCCTCTTCCAATGCAAATGAGAAATTAGAGACCTGAGAAATTCGAATGCAGCAATTGAGATTTGTGATGGGAGAGATGAGGTCTTGATTTGCCACTCGAAGCAAGAAGCAACTATGTTGTACCTGATTGACTCAGTTCTGAAGTTCCTTGAGAAATTCGAATTCAGCAAATGAGATTTGTGATGGCAGAAATGGGTTTTGCCAACACGAAGCAAGGAGCAACTATGTGCTACGTGATTGACTCAGTTCTAAAGTTCCTTGGGAAATGGAAGGCGCAGAGGGGAGGGAGGAATTTTAGGGGGATATTCGAGCAATCAGTAATTCTCTGAATCGCGAAGAAGAGAGCAGATGGGAGGGCGTAGAGAGGAGGGAGGAAGCGAGGAGGCTATGGTGGCAAGGAGAACCAGACAGATGTGGGAAGCTCAATCTACAAGAGTTGAGAAGTAAAGGAGAGGAGGTGAGCGATGGAAGCTGCAAAGAAGGAAGTTGAGGGAGGGAGTTGAAAGGCGGGTGCGAGCCAGGGCGATGGCGTGGGCAACCAGAGTGAGAGGGAAATTGTTCTTGGCAACAGGAGTGAGACGTAAAAAGGGAGGTGCTCAATGGATCGAAGCTGCAAGAAGGAAGGAAGGAAGGGAGGCGAGGGCAGGGCTATGGCGTCGGCAACCAGACTGAGAGAGGAGATACGAAGACATAGCGGAAGGAGAAGTCGTAGGGAAGCCATTGGATGCATTTGTGAGGCTTGCCATTGGATTGCGCGATGCATCTGGCGATGGCGGAGGCGACCTCCCTCTCCTGTACATTCTCGCAAATCCACTCCAGAAGCTGCGAGCCCTCCACGCCCGACTCCCTCGCGAACGATTCCAACATCCTCGGCAGCTCCGCCTTGCCGCTCTCCTTGCGAATGCTCACATTTGCCTGCAAGAACTCTTGCTTCGCGACCTCCAGCTCTTTGTGTATTGCGTTCTCTGTGTACACCCGCACCTGCACCAACGCCATCATCCCACAAAGTTATTCGCACATTCCAATCGACCTCCGCAGAACGAGAATCATTGTGGGTAGCTTTGAGATGTCTGTGAGTACCAATGGGTCGGATCGGCCTCCGCAGCATAGCGCAAAACACAGCAGTGGCTCCGGCCTGTCTATTGCATACGCCTGTCGCTCATCCCCTCTCAACTTTGCCGCTGGTGAGAGGAATGATTGAAGCCACTGCATGAGACCAGTTCGAAATCGTCACTTCTTCCGCAGCTGTTAGCGTTTCAATACAGATTCATCGCCAACTTAATGTTAACGCAACAGCTTAATCGACGAGCTCTATAGCTGCGAATTACTTTTACGAATGCTTTAGGCGAAATGCGACATCTTCTAACGAGCTAGAACTGCTGATACAAGATAATTTCGAATGACTTATGTGTAAGGTTCCACATTTTACTCTATGGTGGTAGTTGAAAGATTGACCTTTGCGGGACGATGGGAGCGACATTTTAAGATGGATTGTTCAATGGTTTGCGCATTGATGGAATGCGCTCCAATCTTGTATGCCGCCTATCACATTCCACGGATCATATTAATAGTCCATTGCAGTGATGATTTTGTGCTTCAACAAATCGTCTGTACATGACCTTACCTTCTGTAGTAACGACACACGCTTTAAGTGGTTCCGAGGGATACCATATGCAAGATAAGCCTGTAACAAAATGTGTCAAACCTTGACGGTGGTCCAAGTTAATTGTTCGAATAGCAAAAATGTCGAATCACATCTACAGATTTACGTCTATGTGTTTACATGCATCATGAGGGCATTGTGTATGTTGATCCAAAAGGCCAGCTTCTGTTCATGATTCATTTGACTTGGATCCACCGCCTCCAGCTGTTGAACAAGCGAGCTGCATTCATCAAACATGTTAATCATTGTTCACGCTAGTCAGATGCGTTAAATTATTGATACGTCAATGATAGTTTATGAACGCAGCCTTAATCGAAAGACCACGAGCAGCCAGGAATATACGCTTGGGGAAAACTAGACCAGGAGACATCAGCCAAATATCATGCTTTCAAGCCCCCTGCTGTAGAGATGGATAGCTTACCGTTTAATCTGGGAGATATTGAAACCCAAAACAGAATCACAGCTCCAAGGGCACTCACCGGAAATTACGAAGCATTCGTGCTGCATATGTCAGTCGATCATTGTCTACACTAATCCATTGCACTTCCACTGTTGAACTGCTTACTCCTGCACAGTCTGTTGCACAATTTCCCTGACTAGGGTCACTTGAACACACATCACCGGAACTATCGGTCTTGCATTGTGAAGTCCACCCATCACTTGAAAACCTCTGTGCGGAAAATCTACTCGCAGATGAGGATGATGATGAAGGGGACATCAGGCCTCCAAGATGTGGAAGGGGTGGTTCTGCAAGTTTGCAATAGATAGCAGCCATACAGCACACTAGATCTTCTGATAATTTGTTAGGCGCTTTGCTTAGTGGATCCCCAGATAATAGAGGACTCTGGCTACCAATGAAGTACTCCGGGTATATTTCTCGGCAAGGTGTACCCTGCTTTTACAAGAGCATAAAAATGTGAATACCAGCTGTTCCATGACTTATGATAGGTCTTTAATGAAACAACCTTGCTTCAGAAGCCTTTCTGCTTCTTTTTATTGTAAGGCTGTAAATTAAGTGGGTTTGAGCACAGAAAAAAGGACCTCTGTTGATTGGATGGAGGATACATCTTGCAGCTCAGCCTTAGCCACTTGAAGAACGCATTGTTGTGTTTCCTGTCAACATCCGAAGCAGCCCTTGTTATCACTAAATCAGTAAACATCCTAGAGGCTCTAGCGTCAAAGCATATTGAAACCACCAACAAAGATTTATATGGAAAGGATCACATTGTTCAACTTCCAATTTAGTTATTAATTGAGGGTAAAGATTAGAGAGCCGTATGGAATAAAGAGCTATGAAATTCTCATTTCGTGACCAGACCAATTTAGGTTTAACCAAGCCTTCCAGAAGGACTTCGCACGTCATTTAACCATTTCTGGTGGAGGGGATACATTGTATTTCTTAACGATCTCATCAATTGGTTCATCTTTGTCTATACCTTGCATCTGATCTGCGACTCCATTGCCAAGAGTCTCAATTTTAAGTCTCTGATTTCTTGTTGCAGTTGGAAGGTATGCCCCTGGATCTGATGGACCTGTATTTCCATGATATGTTTTCATGAACTGTATAGGGACTGATTGCTTTGTTAAGCTGGGAAACAGAGGCCCCTGAAAAGGCTGTAAACCCAGCAAAAGCATATGCAAATATAGGGAGTGTGTAGAGAATTGGGACACTGAGCCAAGGATAAACTCCCGTAAATTCCAGCTACTACACACAACTTAGGGCCTTAGCACATGGATGGGGCTAGCATGGGTTTAGGATGGGAATATTTTTGTCATCATTACTCCCATCCTACACCAACTGGTCTAGGATGGATTTAGAATGGGAGTAGCCACTTTTTTTCCCATCCTGGCAGCCAGAATGGGTTCCCCTTTTTTAGGGATTCAAAAACATGGAAGGATGACATGTGTCCTTGTCCTTTTTTAGGGCCTTAGCACATGGATGGGGCTAGCATGGGTTTAGGATGGGAATATTTTTGTCATCATTACTCCCATCCTACACCAACTGGTCTAGGATGGATTTAGAATGGGAGTAGCCACTTTTTTTCCCATCCTGGACCATGGCCTCTAGACCCTGGCAGCCAGAATGGGTTCCCCTTTTTTAGGGATTCAAAAACATGGAAGGATGACATGTGTCCTTGTCCCCACAAGGTCCCCACCTCTTAAACACATGAAATGATGCCATGTGTCCTCTTCCTCCTAAACCCATACCTAGTTCTTTTTTTGTTAGCACATGGTGGGATGGGAATAGGATAGAAATATGCATGGGACCACCTTTTCCCATTCCCATCCTATTTCTTCCCATGTGCTAAGCCCCTTACTGATCCAGACTATAAGCTAAGAAGTTTTGATCAAATATATTCTTGTGCATCATGAAATGCTGTTTGAGATTATTTATGACCAAGATGCTTGCCTCTCCAGCCGACCTGGTTTGTGAGCAGCGACCCCTTTGGCTCGTTGCAGGTCCCGACCCCCCTTCAGATCGGCGCGCCAGCTCGTTCAGCTGCTGGCGCCTTCCCCATGGTTGCCACAGGGTTTGAAGCTGAGGGGGCTGGTCCCGTGCCCCCCTGAGACCTTCCCCTTGTGTTTGCATTGCAGCTGCTACTTGACTAGCAAAGCTGCAGGTTCGAGGCTTTTGAGCTGGCCCTGGACTCCTCTGCAGGGCTCGGCTTTGAGCTCTCTCATTGGCTGCCCACGGTTTCTTTTCATTTGCCCCTGACACTTGCTCCTTCGTTCAGCTTTTGAGTGCTCAGCTCTTGAGCCTTGCTTGGGGCTGCGCGTCAGTTTTTCCAGCCGCTTCTCATGGAGTTTTTTGGCTTTTTGTGGGCAGCCCCTCAAGCTTTTAATAGTCTCTTGCTTAAGCTCTTGGCTGCCCTTTTCCTGCCCCTGTTTCCGCCTTCCTTTTCCTTTTTTCGCAGCGTTGGGGTTTCTTGCTTGTGCTTTGAAGAAAGAAAGCTTGGTGGTCGTGGCTTTGTCTGGCAAGGTCTCTAATGGCAGCACCTTGGAGTCCCTCAGCAATCAAGGTTTTACTTTGTTCCCAGGGTACACATTTAGCAGTGCCCTCGAGGAAGTAGATTTAGGATTGGTTACAAGCGAGCCTAGCGCTAGAAGGGGGCTGCATTGAGGTGGTCACCATCTATGGAAGGGTGGTTTTCCTTCTCCAGTTGAGGTCACTTGAGACCACCTTGGCACTTGTGGAGCAAAGCCCCGTCCACCTTGGTCCTCACTTGGTTTACCTTTTGCCATGGTACCATGGCTGCACAATGGAGGATGTGGATACGACTAAAGTGCCCCGCTTCCTGGTGACGCTCCAGTTCCGGTGGTTCCCGAAAGAGTATCGGGCATTCCTCCCTCCATTGGTGCCATGTTTGGCACACTGCTAAAGGCTCCACCAGACACAACAGCCTCTGTCATGGTAGATGATGGGGTTTCCTATGGTTGTTGAGAACCCAAAATCCCTATCGGAGGAGATTTACCTCGAGACCCTCGAGGGGGGTGAGCTTTGACAGAGGATCGAGGTCTCAGGGTTACCAGGGTAGTGCTTATAGTGTAGATGGGCCATCTCACTCGGACTCCCCCGAGGACCACCATGCCCCCCCCCCCCCCCCCTCTCACGGTGGGTTTGAGCGGTTCATCAGAGGTAGCCTTAGGAGGATAGGGCTTAGCGGCCACAGACAGTCATAGGAGTCCCAAACCCCCTAGGTGGCGCTCTCTGAGGGAAAATGAACCAAGGTTAAAAAGAAGAAAGCAAGCAAAGCAGGCAGCTAAGAACCACAGGCGGAACGCTAGACTCAAGGAGAAGGCACGTGTAGAGCAAGAGTTAGCCCCAGACTGATCCCAGTGTAAGTGGTAATAGTCCGAGAGTGCCCCCTCAGGTCGCCCCCAGATGCCAGAGGACGATACCTTCTTCGATCTTATGATAGATCTCCTTGTGGTAGTGGCCTAGAGTACTTAGGCACCTGCCCAACAGTAGGACAGAGGAGCTCCTGCCACCTCGACAGGGGTTGAGAGCACTTAGGTATCTCTCAAAGTAGTGAACCGTTGGAGCTCTCATTACTTCAATCCCCCCCCCCCCCTTCCTTCCTCTCCAGCTGTTTCCCTGCTGCTGCGGTTCCCTTGAGAGTTATGATTAACCGTTAGAGTGGGGCTAGAGGGCTCCTCTAGTCAGTGACCAAGAGAGACCCAGAGATGGATGGGGACCTAGAATCGCTTCACTTGAGATGATCAAGGTAGTGGGCCGCTTGGGTGGTTCATCGACACTCCTAGCATCCCAGACTAGCTACGAGGGCCGTCCCCTTCAAGAGATTCAGTGAGACCCGAGAGTGTGGTTTTAGCCATCTAGAGTAGGCCACACGGAGAGAGTGGACGAGGTGGCTGCCTTCTCTTACATGATACAGATAGGATGGCGGCTCCAGATGCATTGGCATGGACTCCTTTGAGAGAGAGACACTGGACTGAGCAATAGATGCCCCAAGAGGTCAGATCTAGATTTTGGACGTGACTATGGTCTAGTCTTCGACCACGGAAGATTTCCCACTTGGTCGCCCATGTGGTTTACCCATAGGCCCTTGGCTGGAGTAGATGTGACTGGATGGGGGATGCCACCGTTGCATGGACGGCGTTTTGGAGATGACCTTGCACTGCTTATGGAGCTGCCCTAGCACTCACAGGATCTACCTGGGATCCCTATAGATTGAGTACTCAGCGAGATTTCACTTGGGGCATGGCGGCTTGGTTGCTAGAGGAGGGTCATGCCTTCCACATCGATGAGGTCTCCCAACCTACAAGATACATGGATAGAGCATCCATCGGATTGAGCTATATGAGGCGACTCTCTCTTCTCCAAAGGACGGCATGTGGGAGATTGTGGCTAGCATCATAGCGTGGAATATCTAGGTTGTGCGTTGCAACCTATTGATGGGTGAGCATCGTGTTTCCTACGACGGCCTCTCTGGTCGCTATCTGGGAAGATATCATCTACGCCCTGCTTGGCTTTTGTCGGCTTTTGGGAGCGTGGGACATTGGATTTTAGAGCAATCATTGATGTCCCCTGACCAATGCAGCCCATAGGAAAGTGTACCTTGTACATATTTGAGAACCCTCTTCGCTGCATTCCAATGTGTGATTGTGGGACAATGCATGAACTGGCTAAGAAGCCCTGTGGCATAGGCATTGTTTGGCCGTATGGAGCATAAGTAGATCAAACTACATACCAACTGCTTGTACAATGTGCCATCAAACTTTTCAATTGTATCATGCTTACTTAGCTCGATTCCCTTTTCCAATGGAGTGGCCACAGGCTTACAGTTCTCCATCTTAAATTTCTGCAACAACCACTTCACACATTTTATCTATGACATAGAAATACCCTCTTGGGTTTTGCCAAAATTCAATGCCATGACAATAGTGTAAGAGGCCCAAATCTGTCATGTCTAAAGTTTGACACAAGACGGACTGCACTGCTGCAATTTGCTGCAAATTACTGAGTACGATATCATCGACACAAAGCACAAGAATGACCAAATCTGATTTTTGTTGCAGAACATAAAAATTTGGCTCTGTATGAGTGTTGACAAAGCCTTGGGACAGCATTAACTAATGTATCTTATGATACCATGCACGAGGCGCTTGCTTCAGCCCATACAAGGCTTTCCTGAGCTTGCATATCTTGTGTTCTTGTCCCTGAACAACAAAAACCTGGGCCTAATGCACATAAACCTCCTCCTTGAGATCCCCATTGAGGAAGGCGGTCTTGACATCCATTTGGTACACATACCAACCATAAAACGCAGCAAGAGAGATGACAGAGCGAATGGTAGTCATTTTGGCCACCGGAGCAAAAGTCTCCTCATAATCTATCCCCTCTTCTTGTGCATACCCCTTGGCAACTAAACGGGCTTTGCACTTCTCAAATGTACCCTCTGCATGATACTTTATTTTGTAGATCCATTTGGTGCCAACCCCATTCTTGCCAATGGGCGCATCAACAAGTCCCATGTAGCATTCTTTTGAATGGATTGAACTTCTTAAACCAATTGAACACTTCAGATTTGCTTTTCATGAGAAAGAGCCAACTGAACCTAGAATAATCATCAATGAATGTGACAAAATATCGATATCCTCTATGGGTGTGACATTCATTGGTCCACAAACATCACTATGCACAATCTGCAAGACCCTTTGTGCTCTTACTGAACGTGGACCATCCTTTTGGAATGGTAGGCGATGCAACTCTTCACACACCTCTTGAGCGGGCTGCTGTAATTTTGGCAATCCTTCAACCATATTATGATCATGCAAATATGCCAAAGCTCAATGACCAAACCTGGCATGCCATAAATCACCTGGAGTAGAAGAAGAGATTGCCATAGCACGATTGTAAGGCTGAACATCAAGCTTGTAAAGACCCATGCTGGCCTCATAAGAACCTGTAGCCACAATCTCATACCCTTTCTTTGGATCCTTGATCCTGCATTGATCATCTTGGAATCCCACAAGCATGTGTTGATCATGAGCCATGGATGGAACTAAAACAAGATTTTTCCTCAAATCAGGAACATACTAGACATCACCGATATACTTTTCTTTCCTAAATCCAGCGGGATGGGAACATCTCCCACTCCTGTGATGTCTTGAGTGGCATCATTAGCACAAGCAACTTGTCTGCCATGAACAGGTTTGGTTTCTTCAAACCACTCTTTCCTGTGACTCATGTGCTTCTATGCACCACTATCTAGATACCAAGTATCTATGGCAGCAAATGAAGAATTTCCAGATGAAGCAAGAGAAGCATCATGTGCAACTAAATTCCCCCTGGCACCAAAGCTGTCCTGAAATACAGTAAACACATAATCATTTCCCTCTTGTGCAAAGTTTGCATGAGATGGTGAAGCATTGGCATTTTCAGCTGGTGCCACATAATTACTACTTGTGCCTTTTCTCTTTTTCTCATTGGCAATCCTTTTCTAGCACTCTACAATGTAATGACTAGGCGTTTTACAATAATTGCATCTACCTTTCTTCACCTTTGTATCTTCTACATTCCGTGCATCTGTGTTTGCATTCCCCTCCTTCCTGGGCTGATAAGTATGTCTGGTCTTTTTCTGAAATTTACCCTTTCCATGAGTGGCAAGCGCTTGCTCACTCTAACCGGAGGGACGGGCTTAATTGGAAGTCCGTGTTTCTTCCTGTAAGAGCAAGCTAACTAACTCCTCAAAATTGAGTGGAGCAACCCTGAGCATAATGGTCAAGGAAGTGATAAACGTATCATATGAGGGTGCCAGACTATCGAGGGTGATAGAGATCAATTTCTTGTCTTCTATATCCTCATCAATAGCTGCAGGCTCATCCCAAATGTCAGTAATCTTTGCAATATGAGCTGAAATAGTTTGATCTTCCTACTGGGCAAGTCATTGAGCTTATTATTCAAAGCAATGGTTCTTGCTTCATTCTTGACATTCCACATAATTTTCACTCTATCCAAGCTGCCTTTGAAGTCTTGCAAGACTTGATAGTGGACTTAATGTGTGTCTTCCCAAACAATGCAATCAAAGACAACGCTTGGGCATCCCTACAATCAAACCTCTTCTGATTCTTCGTGGGAGCGGTAGTAGAAGACTGAGTGGTAGTGCCAGAAGTGGAAGATGCACTCACGCTAGATCCAGTAGGTCTAGCCTCATCACCATTCACAATGTCCCATAAGCCCTTTCCAACCAAGATATTCTTGAGTGTAAATGACCACAAAGTATAGATGGGTCCATCCAACTTACTTGCTTCAGTCATGGTACCAAAATTCTCATTGAGAGACATGATTGCAAGCTCAAGAATAACTGCAAGTGTACCTGCAAAGGAAAAGACAGCAAATGGACAACTAAAAGACCACTAATTGCCATGCAATCACTGCAATGGCATTCACTAACAGTGGCTGCTCTGAAATAGCAATAAATCTGCCCCAAAAATTTTGCTCAAATCTCATTTCCTTCCAAGATACAACATGCAATCGAGCACTATATTTCTGCCCCGAAAAATTGTCCTCAAGCACATCCAAACACTGGCTCAAATGCAATGTGCTCAGCCAAACAATGGCTCACAATGCAATAGCAAACTTTTCCCTTTGACTTAGTAGTGGAAGGGTTGCCTCTTGTTGAGGAAATAGAAAAAATATTTGGTTCCAGAAAAAAAATTGTTCCCCCAGGATAAAACCACTTGGTGTGCAAATACTCATCGCCAATATTTATTCAAGTTTTAGGGATATTATGCTGATGATGCAAAAATGGAACGCTAAGGACTTGTTTTAGGAATATCCTTATGTGTTGGGTGCCCACTTGAGGTTTCACAGCTGAGGATAGCTGATACAGAAGCTGGATAGTATTTTAACACCCCAGAACACAAGTATCGTTTTTTAAGGTAGGTATTTATTTATTTATTTCAAGTTTTCCTTATCTTCAGATAATAAGGTGTTGGTCAAGAAATTTGAATTCTACCAAGGCTCTATCTAGAAGATTGGGACTAACTTGGGACTTACTATCCAGTTGCTATGTTGAGTGATCATTCAGGTTATGTACGATAATGGTAACCTATGGATATCAGTGGATAATCAGACATCCACTCACTAGTCTCTCCAAGAGCTTGAACATAGGAGTTGTTGAGTTGAATCAGCACATCTAATTATAAGTATGGCTTTGGGTGTGAGCCAATACTTGGGAATTGACAGATAATCAACAATCATAAGGTTGAAATGGGATGAAAGGGTTATAGGTTAATGCCGTAAGCAAGTCTACACATTCTGATGTCGATGTGGCGACCACGAGCATGCCTCAAAACCTGCAATAGCTTCAAACTTTGGAGTGGTGGTTTCCAATAGTTTCTCGTTTAATATGTCTATCTTTACAAGGATTCTCATGGATCATGGGTGCAGTTAGTAATACAAGTCTTTCAAACCTTACCAATACTTCCAATCGTTTGAACGTAAATAACTTTGTTAAGGGCTATCCTGGAGGCAATAACATCTGACTTGGTTGTGTCATGTCACATAGAATATCTCTGTTTCTGTGTATAGGTGAAAATTACAGACAGTGTTCATAGTCAATTAAACACATTCAGTAACTTTGAAATGCAATTGGATTAAACAATACAAAATACTCAGACTTTCCACAAACTTGATGCTTACTTGAGGCAACAGAATTGGTTGAGAATATGAAGAGCACAAGCCCAGATCTTTTTTCAAATTGGTACATGTACTTGTACTTTGTCTTGCCCTTGCCTCGATTGACAAATGGCTATCATATAAATTATCATTCTGGGACTCTGCCAAACTTGGATAATATTGTTGATCAGGAATTATCTGCTTGCTGGTTGATTTTAGGAAAGCTTGATGGTGTTGTTCATGATCCTCCAATCTTGAAGAATGATATACATTTTGTTCTTCTATATGATAAGCATGCCATTTCAGAGTATCCTCAAATGTTTTGCGATAAAGTCCGAGCAAGTGCTGCTCCAAATGTGACACTTCCAACTCTAGGATGGCGATCTCTCTGATCAGATCCTGTGTTGGCTGTTAAAAGAGGATTTATTAGTGCTGAATCAATCTCGTTATCCAAAAACATGTCTTATAGCAAATATTAGGTGATGTGAGCACAGTCAGAATTAAAATATGAAAATAGAGGACAAGGAAGCATTATTGCATACATGAACTGTACAAACTTATTGCATATCAGATCAGGAAAAGCAGTGCCATTTATTTTGCAGGGAATGTGCTTAATGATATACAGAAAATGTGAAAAATAGTCAGTAACATTACAAGTGAAGCACTAGGGGAGCCTTTTCTGAGAAAATACATCAAGTGACTGGAAGGTGTCAAAAGTTTGGACAATGATATGGAGTTTTGTATCCTTAGGATTGCACCTCTGTGCAGCAACATGCAGAATGTAAGTACGATTGCTATGTATCTATGCACAAACCTCCCCCCCCCAAATCCCTCTTTGCCCCCTTGATCCTCTCAGACTGCTCCCTAAATTCTGTCCTTCGTAAGCTCCCTATAGTTCTCTAGAGCTATCCTGAGCTATTGCACTATAGCCAGGAGTTCCCTTCTACCCCATAAGCTGCTGCAGGTCTTCTTAGGCTGCTGCCATGCATACTCTTTCTGTTCTTGCCAACCCTCTACAGGGTGGCTGCATACCATCTCTAAAGAATAGGCCTTTCTTGAGCTGTCAATGGCTGTCATTCTAGTCTTTGCACAACCGACATTATTTTGAGCAGCCGCATGGGACCAGATGGCATTCTACAAGGAGCATTTCCTCCACTTGTGCGAGGATGGCCTCATTCAAGGACCAGGATACTTACAGATTCATCTCTCTTATGAAATATGGATGACCATGGGCCAAATCAAGACCTCATCTCATAGATTCCGGATCAAGAGGCAGGTCACGAGATTGCAACCCACATGATCCCACAGAGACCCAAGGGTATGCACCCTCGGTGATACACACTGGGTTGGGAGAACGGGGAATATGTCTTGATGTGATGTCCAAGATATTATGAGGTCCGAGGGAGATACCACTGCATTGTCACCCATGGATACATGAACATGATCAGAGTCATTGACTACTTGGACCAAAGATGCACCACACTCTTCGTACATGAGGTCACCCAACTTAGGTCTAGACTCATGAGACCATGAAATCATAATGAGAGTACACCCCCCTAAGGGGGAAAGATTTATTAACATCTATGGAAGGCCAAAAAATCCTATGAGACCATGAAATCATCATGAACAACAGATTGGACACATGCCCAACAAGCACTTGCTCCATCCAAGACATTATCATTGCAGCATCTCAATGTCAAGCTTCCAAATGCTGCCCACAAGTACATCCTACACAGAGGAGCAAAGCACGCCAATAGCAAATCTTAGACATGTTTCAAAGACTCTGCGACTCTGGATGGAATCCCCATTAGGCCCATGTAGAGCTCAGGTCACTCATGCTCAAGACATGATATAGCACACATGATAGGAACTCCTGACACATGGAGTTCTTTCTTGCAGTTTCTAGGTTCATCAATAATCCTTTCTTAGAGGTGTCTATAATACCTCTAGCTTCCCCTTAAGGGGTGTACGAAAAATTAGGGTCTTGGTCCTGACATCTCCTATCCAATTCTTCTCTTGTGACGTAGTTTGTGATCTCTTGTAATATGGGGCCACGTCCCATGACGGGTCTTGTAGGATTTTTGGCATTCTGTAGACGTTACTAAATCTTTTTTTCTTTCTTTTTATTGCAAAGGCTGTTTTACTACTTGCATAATGAAGTAGGCATAGGGGAGGACTAGTGTAGGGATAAAGTTTCCCTATGCAATCCAGTTTACATCTGTAAGGGACACAGAAACAGTTGAAAAATACTTCAAACTTCAAGCATTTGTAGGATGTTCTATGAGCTTATGCTGTGCATTGGAAAATTTGAAATAGCATGGGCCATGAGCTTCCGAAGTTGATTAAGATATCTTTGGAGGATAGATGCTTTGATGATTGATGGCATACCCAAGATGTAGAAGCATCCAAGTAATTTGAATTGATGAGGATTACAAGTTCGCAACTGTGACATCTGCCAACAGCAACGAACAACAAGCAGGATTATCTGAGTAAATGGTCCAGTCCCTGAGGCGGGATAAAATCTCAAGACCTGGCGCTGGCTGAAAATCACGAAGCATTTGTGACAAATTGCCCCAGAGGAGTCTATAATGCTGTCCCAGCCAAACTATAATTGCAGCAGGGAAAGATAACACCATATCAGCATCATCAAGCACATCACCCACAAGGCGTATGCCTTTTGACCAAATAAAATAAGAGCGGCCGGGCCTTTTGACCAAATAAAATAAGAGCGGCCGGGCTCTTGGAAGGTGCAAACACCCTTGACCAATGAACACACTTTGCGCGTAATGAGTTTCCATCAAGAGCATCCTTGCCATTTCATTTAAGATGAGAGAGTATGCGCTTCCAATCAGAAAGCATGCGAGAGACAAAAGGACATGCCTCAACCCCACCATTAGTATATTAGAGATGAAAATCCCAATGACTAGGCTCCGAGTGACCAAAAGCATCCATGGACAAATGCAAAAGCAAGTGTCCATCATATACACCCAGCATTGATCGCCTGCATAAACTAAAGCATCGTTTCCCCCTTATGTGCGAGAATGTGCATAGTAATATTCAGTATATTCAATCCCCCATGCATCTTCTGCGAGCAAAGGTGATAAACTGAAAGTAACCGGAAAGCTTTATGTCCATGCTATGATCTCCAAAAAAGCTCCATAATAGTAGACATGAATCTCTCTCCCTCCCTCTCTCTCTCTCTCTCTAGGAAAAGAGGGGAGGAAGGACAAAGAAAACTTTGAGAGTGGCTTTTTGTCAACCCAGTAGGGCATCTAGCAGCAAGGAGAGAAGATCAATGGGGGCAAGAAGTGTGGTGAAAATGCAGAAAATGAGAGCGACAGGCAGGAAGTGGGTATGAGGGAAGATTAAAAAACAGAGGCAGAGCAGTTGGAGGGCATTACACAGGCAAGGTGGCTGTAAGTGAAGGCGGTTCATCCCGTAGAGGGTTAGCAGCAGGAACCAGGAAGGAGGAACTGTGAGGAATAACCATAGACCTAGAAGTGGGCAGAGGAAAAGGCAAAGGCGATGGACGGGTGCTTGGCTGTAGTAGAGATAGACAGCTGGTTGGGAAGGCTGAGAATGCTGGTGGAGGGGCTGGACAGCTGCTAAGAGAAGGAGGAACAGCTTGGTTCAAAGCAAGCTGTCCCATAGTGTACAAGAACTTCTCATCCCTGAGTTAAAATAGTTTCGGAGGTTCTACCATTGTCCAAAGTATCTATTTGTACAGCATCTATAGAATGATGTGAAACATGTTGGCAAAGCAAATTTCTGCTAGTGGGCTACAAACAATTCGAAGTAATAGTAGACACTATTTGCAATGAAACAGCAAATGGAATTGGCCGTTTGTAATGGGACAATTTTTTCGTAGCGTTATTGGACAGTGATATTGCGATGAAATAGCAAATGAAATAGTCCCAGCTAAAGATAAAACTAAATTTGGCATTTCTAATGGGACAATCTTTTAATTTATGATGAATTTTGATTGTAGTCACATTGTCTATGGCAAAGCCTTAACTCAAATGCACATATTTCACCAAGGTATACCTTGGGGATTAAATTGTCTAATATAGGAAACACAATCGATGATGCTTGTCCAAGGGCTTGCGTGAGAATCTTCTTCATATCTCTTTCACGTTGAAAAATTTTCTGCAGATTTGCAACCTGTGTGATTATATCAAGATTCAAGTCAAAGAATCATAAAACTTGGGGAACTTCTTCTGGCCTACCAAAAAGATCAAACCTTTACTTAATCAAAAGAGTACATGATAAATACGTGTCTAAAATACCACTTGCATACATTACAGATTTCCAGGAATTTTTCCCAGCGTCATAAGCAAATTTTGATGCTGACTATTGCTTTGCTAAAGGGAAAATGTTCTTCCATCTTTGACAAGTTTGTAGATGTTCTCCTTGGCCATGTAGACTGTTGACATATCATGTTGATAAGGCTTGGCCAAAATAATATCTTCACATTCCATGGAGACAACCTCATAGTGGACTTGATCTTGGAAAGCAACAATAGCAGACTTGACAAGACGCTCTCCTTGAAGATGGCTCTGTTCCTAGCTCTCTAGATTTATCTTTGATTGCTATATGACATCAATTTCATCGCACAAATCAATCCGCAATATTTGTTGTATTCATTACAAAGAATTTGACAACAGAGGTCAATTTGATTGCACATTGATTGGAGGATTGACATTGCGTTCAAACTGTTAGAAACTCACTGTGCCCACCTGTGAGCCCCCGATTTGAGGAGACAAGGGGTAGGAGGGCTGGAGTGAGAGAGACTTAGGTCGGCATCATAGGCAACCAGCACACGGGCTGGTTGCAGCCTGCAACAGCAGGTAAAACAGGGCTTTAGGCCTCACATGGAGGCTCCTGCAGCAGCGCAGACTGGCTGCACAGGGCACCCTTATATAGGGGCCTGTGGCAGGCCAAGTCGGCCCAACCAGGGCCACCGACCAGGGCCAACCCTGGTCGGTTTTCTAGGGCCCATGTGGTCGGCCACCAGACAGGGTACTGGCCCTGCTGGTTGGTCAACTCAAGGGGCCTGGGCAGTGCCTATAAAAGGCCTACTCCTCCATTCATTCCAGCATCCAGTGCAAGACTGAAAGCCCCTCTCCAAGGCTGTGTTCAGCACTCAGATCTGGAGCAGGTTGTGTGAGAGAGAGTGCATCAGTTTTCTCCAGCAGTCTGCTGTGTTTTGTACTGCTCCCTTGGAGCTATTTTTCTGCCCACCATCTGGTGGATGAATATACTCTCTTTCTCTCTCTGTCCATATTTATTTCTGAGAGAGTGTTTGTTGCATCTGTGATCATCTATCTGAGTTAAGTGTGTAAGAGTTGGAGAGATCTTGGGTGGAGGTTTGAGTGATTCATTCCCTCTCGATTTCTAACATGGTATCAGAGCCATAGGCTCTCAACTCTTCTTCATCAAAGCACTCTCTGAAGGAAGGAGTCCCTTGGCAGAAAGGCGATTCTATTTTCAGCTCAGGCTAGCACGGGAGGTCAGTACATCTTTTTTGCTTTAGTCTTTTCAGTTTGCTATTCACCGAGATGGATCAGCGTTCAGAAGCCTCTACACCCACTGCTCGTCCTTCCTCCTTCTCCAGTCAGCTTCCTTCTTCATTTATTCCCAATTTTGGTGAAGCTGGAAAGCTCGATGGGACGAACTATCCAATCTGGAAAGTCAAGATCCGAAGCCATCTGTTGGCACGGAAGCTGTGGAAGATAGTGATTGGGACCGAGGAGAAGCCGGAGGACATTGTGGACAAAAGAGGTGAAGTTTTATTTGAAGCAGATGCAGACGAACTCAGTGCATGGGAGGAGAGGGATGCTCAAGCCTTAGCAATGCTAATTGGCACGACAGCAGATGCTGTGATTCCTCATATCCAGTTGGCGAAGACGTCTTTAGAGGCGTGGGCCATACTGAAGGAGCTGTATGAAACCGATAATACAGCCCGTATCATTACTCTTCAGCATCAGCTTTATAATCTTGATATGAATGAGGGTGATAGTGTGCATGACCATCTGACAAAGGTGAAAGTCGTGCGGGACCAGCTCGCAGCGATTGGTCAAAAGGTGGACTCGAGTCAATTGGCGTTGCTCACACTCCACAAGTTGCAACGGAGTTTCAAAAGTTTTGGGACTACGGTCGCTGCGGGTCAACGGACTAAGCCAATCACCTTTGAGGAGCTTGGCCCAGTCCTGCTTTAGGAGGAGGCTCGAGAGAAACTCTTTACGCAAACCGACGAGAAGGCATTAATGGCCAAAGACAAGCGTGGAAAAGGCAAGCCAAAGGAGTTCAAGAAGTCAGAGGACGCTGACCGAAAGAAGAAAATGAAGTGCTATTACTGTGAAAAGCTTGGCCACTCCGCCAAAGAATGCCGAAAGAAGAAGGCGGATGAGAGAAGCCAGGAACAAAGAAGAGCCTAAGAATGATTCTGCCAATGTGACGACTGGACAGTTGTTTTTAATCAATGAACATTGTTCAGCGTATGCAGTCAGTGAAGGAAAAGAGGGTTGGTATGTTGACAGCGGTGCTTCAAAGCACATGTCTAACAAAAAGACTTGGTTCAAAACCATGGAAAGTACACACCCGGATTCCAAAGTTTCTGTCGGGGATAGCCGGACGTGTCCTATGAAGGGCATCGGTAGCATTCCTTTCATTACAACCGCGGGTGAGGAGAAGGATATCTCTGGAGTACTTTATGTACCCAACCTTTGCAAGAACTTACTGTCTGTAAGTCAGATGGACAAAAACAACATGGCAGTTCTCTTTCAAGATGGCAAGGTCACCGTGACATCCAAAGCAAATGGACAGATGGTGGCTCAAGGAGTTGAAGAGAACGGACTATACCGCCTCAGTGCAATGTTGGTTCATGAAGACAACGGAAAGTCCAAACTTTGGCATGAGCGCTTCGGTCACGTCAGCTATGGAACCTTGGCTGAAATGTCAAAGTCGAAGATGGTGGATGGACTTCCACCAATTACAGGCAAGGATTGTGTCTGTAGGGCTTGTCTAGAAGGCAAGTAGCACAGGGACAAGTCCAACACAAGAGGCCTCGTTTCAGGCCAGTAAACCTCTTGAGTTGGTTCATGCTGACATTTGTGGCCCAATGTCTATAGCATCGTGGGCAGGATCCAGGTACTCACTTCTCTTTGTGGATGATTTCAGTAGAATGACCTGGGTGTATTGCTTGGCCAAAAAAGTCACAGGCTTTCAAGAAGTTCAAGGACTGGAAGGCCAGAGTTGAAAAGGAGACGGGGGAGGATGTCAAGACGTTCCGTACAGACAGGGGGGGAGAATTCACCTCAAATGAGTTCAACACATTTTGTCGCAAGCATGGGATCAAGCGACAACTCACCACAGCACATACTTCTCAGCAAAACGGGGTAGCCAAGAGGAAGCATAGAACCACCATGGAGACAGGGCTTGCTATCCTCCGAGGTAGGAACCTTTCTAAAGCCTATTGGAGTGAAGCTATCAATACAGCCGTACACATTCTCAATAGGACCAAGACGAAGGCCGTCAAGGACAAGACTCCATACGAGGCATTTTATGGTAAGAAGCCCTCTATCACTCATCTTCGCATTTTTGGTTCTAATGCATGGGTGCATGTGCACAAGGAAGACAGGACCAGGCTTGATTCTCGGAGCAGAAAATGTATCTTTGTTGGGTATAGCGAAGAATCCAAGGCCTATCGACTCTTCGACCCAGTAAAGAAGCAGATCCTTATCAGTCGGGATGTTGTCTTCGAGGAAAAGGAACTTGAACCCCAGGAGGAGCCTCAGATTGAGGAGGAGGAGATTGTTCAACCCCCAAACCCACCTCACCCTAGGTTGACCATCAAAGAGGTGGCGAAATTTGAAGCTGATGTACCACAAGGTACTGAGGAAGAGTAGGATGTTCCAGAAGCAGTTCCAGTTTCTCCTCCCACTGAGAAGCAGAAGAGGTTGCCCCAATGGTACCTACGGACATTGGAAGACTCTCGGGTCACCGAAATACCTGAGAGTAGCAGTTCCGGATTGCGTCGGTCCCAACGTCTTCAGAAGACCCCATCCGTGAATTTTGCGTTGGTGGCTCAGCTTGAAGAGCCAAGGACCTTCGAGGAGGCGAAGGACCATCCAGAATGGCAGGCTGCCATGTAGGCAGAGATGGATGCTATCCTGAAGAACAATACCTGGGACTTAGTGGCCAAGCCCCCGTGACGAAAAGTCATCGGCACTAAGTGGGTATACAAACTTAAATAGAAATCAGACGGCAGCGGATAAGTATAAAGCAAGGTTAGTGGTCAAAGGTTTTGCTCAAGCTGAAGGCATGGATTTTGATGAAACTTTTGCTCCCACAGCTCGCATGGTTACTATCCGGACAGTGATTGCCCTTGCTGCCCAATTCTAGTGGCCTATTTTTTAAATGGATGTGAACTCCGCATTTCTTAATGGAACCCTGGAGGAGGAGATATACGTAGAGCAGCCACCGGGCTTTCAAGATCCAGGGTCCCCATTAAAGGTCTGCAGGTTGAAGAAGGCGCTATACAGGCTGAAACAGGCCCCCAGAGCTTGGTACCAAAGGATTGATGTATTCTTTCAGAAGATAGGGCTAAGTCGGAGCCCTTCTGAGGCAAACCTCTACTTATTCATGGGTTGCGATTGATACTCATCCTCTATGTTGATGATCTTATCTTGACAGGTGACTATGTCAAGAAGATTTCTCAGGTCAAGGAGCTACTCATGTCTGAGTTTGAGATGACTGATCACACTACTTCCTTGGGATAGAAGTAAAGCAGGCCAAAGACAGGATCTTCATTTCACAGGAGAAATATTGTAGAGAACTTCTGAAGAGATTTCAGATGGAGGATTGCAGGACAGGAGTAACTCCCATGGAGGTCGAGCCAAGTGTTCACGACACATCTCAGCCAGTCGATACTCCTTTGTACAGACGATTGGTAGGAAGTTTGCTTTACCTTACCAATACTCGACCTGATATTTGTTATGCAGTTGGGTTATCATGCTAGTTACGGGTGCTGAGGTATCTAAAGGGTACTTGCACCTACGGGATCACCTATACCAAAGGCATCGAACTAGGCAGGTTTTGTGATAGTGCTTGGGCAGGTGATGCTGACACTAGGAGATCAACAATAGGGTAAGAAGCAACCCACAGTGGCCCTTTCATCTACAGAGGCAGAGTACAGAGCCGCGTGTACAATAGCTTGTGAGACACTGTGGTTGAGGTGGATTCTGGAGGACATGGACGCAACAGTGCTGATGTGCGACAATCAGAGTTGCATAGCCATTGCTAAGAATCCAGTGTACCATGCGCGGACCAAGCACATCGAAGTTCATTACCACTTTGTTCGAGAGCTCATCATCGACGATGTGATCGAGCTTATGTATTGCCCGACCGCCGACAACTTGTCTGACCTCTTCACGAAGGCACTTCCTCGAGAACAGATGGAGCACCTCATCAAACGAATGGGGATTGGCCTACAGTTGTGACATTGAGGGGGGGTGAAACGAGTGGGGATTGGCCCACAGTTGTGACATTGAGGGGGGGTGTTAGAAACTCACTGTGCCCACTTGTGAGCCCCCGATTTGAGGGGACAATGGGCAGGACGGCTGGAGTGAGAGAGACTCAGGTTGGTATCATAGGCAACCAGCACACGGGCTGGTTGCAGCCTGCAACAGCAGGTAAAACAGGGCTTTAGGCCTCACATGGAGGCTCTTGCAGCAGCGCAGACTGGCTGCACAGGGCACCCTTATATAGGGGCCTATGGCAGGCCAAGTTGGCCCAACCAGGGCCACTGACCAGGGCCAACCCTGGTCGGTTTTCTAGGGTCCATGTGGTCGGCCACGGGTGTGATTTTTTGGTGAGCTTTTTGTCATGAGCTTTTTTTCAATTTTCATGAATATTGCGAGCTTTTCATTCACCTGAGAGAGAGAGAGAGGGGGGGGGGAGTTCATGGAGTCGGGTGGGTTGAAAGTTTGGGTTGTGGTTGCAGTTAAGAGGAGAGAGGGGGGGGAGGGGAGATAAAGGAAAGGGGGAGGGACGGGCGCATGGGTAAGGTGGCATGGAGAAGGGAGGGGAGGGGAGTTGGAACATATATTCGTTATCATAGTGGAGAACGTAGAGGGGGAACTTATAAGGTATGCAAAGAAGAGTGCAAGGAGGAGAGAGAGGATGAGGAATGTGAAAGTTATGTTCATCTACTAAATGTAAAGGGAAAGGGAGAGCATGTGGGAAATTTGTTTATTTTCAAAGTGTATAATTTGACAAATTTGACCTCATATTTGGATTCCTCGTCGAATTCCGGTCATTTTGAGTACCAACATGACCATATTCCGATAAAAATTGAAAAAATGGTATTTTTGTCATTTTGGCCTGTCTTGGGCCTGTTTTGAGTCTGCGCTAGACAGGCCAAAATGACAAAAATACCATTTTTTCAATTTTTATCGGAATATGGTCATGTTGGTACTCAAAATGACCGGAATTCGACGAGGAATCCAAATATGAGGTCAAAAGTTTCAAATTATACACTTTTAAAATGTACATATCTCCCATAGTTCCTCCCTTCTACTTTGAATATGGACATATCTTCCATAATTTTTTGCCTCCTACTTCCACTCATATCCGCCCCCCCCTTGTGCATAGTATACACTCTTCCACCCCTCCCACATGCTATGAAAATGAACATATCCTATATTCTCTCCCCCTCTTTCTAACCTCCCCATCTTTCTTATAACAAAAACATGTATGGATTTCTAAAAAAAGCTCGCAAAAACAAAGGAAATGGTAAAAAAGCTCACATTAAAAAGCTCGCCAAAAGATTTCCCCCGTCGGCCACCAGACAGGGTACCGACCCTGCTGGTCGGTCAACTCAAGGGGCCTGGGCAGTGCCTATAAAAGGCCTACTCCTCCATTCATTCCGGCATCCAGTGCAAGATTGAAAGCCCCTCTCCAAGGTTGTGTTCAGCACTCAGATCTGGAGCAGGTTGTGAGAGAGTCCATTAGTTTTCTCCAGCAGTCTGCTGTGTTTTGTACTGCTCCCTTGGAGCTATTTTTCTGCTCACCATCTGGTGGATGAATATACTCTCTTTCTCTCTCCGTCCATATTTATTTCTGAGAGAGTGTTTGTTACATCTGTGATCATCTATCTGAGTTGAGTGTGTGTAAGAGTTGGAGAGATCTTGGGTGGAGGTTTGGTGATTCATTCTCTCTTGATTTCTAACACAAACATGCCTAGCATCTTCACATGCCTACACTTTCTCCAACATCTGCCATATCTCGATTAGCTTTTGATGAAGTGATTGTAAGCTATTTGAAAGAATTGCTATCAAGTCAATGACAATGCTTATGATTAACGTGACATCAGCTATAGCATGATCCTCATGCAAGCTAACATGTTGATAGATATTTTCCATGGCTCAAGCCACCAATGATTAATCACATTGCAAAGGTCTTTCAGATACCATATCTCTTCCTTTGATAGTGTGTTGGTATCTGTGTTCTAATTATCAAGTTAGGTGATACATCCATGTTTGAAATATGCATGCGAAGTGAACCCCCACCTCAATAGAAGCACTTGTATGCCAATTGCACACCCTAATCATTAAAGGATGCTTGATTTTTTTTCAAGAATTTACCATCATCCAAACCATTTGTTAGCTAATGAGTCTAATCTTACAAGGGGAGGAAGAATCATCCTTAGATCCCACTATTAGGTGCCATTTACCATCTACAACATGAAACTTTAAAAAATGCCAATTACTCTGGGATGCTCTCTCATTTTGGACTGGCTGTCCAAAAGATTTCACAGGTATCATCTTCTCAATCTCTACAATCCTAGGAATTAGAAATCCCAAAGAGAGCAAAATTTTGACAGTGACTATGCTCCTTCTAGCCATATTGAGGAGTCTACTACTCTATGAGGGGAATCTACTTGTAAAAGCACAAAGCCGCTTCCATCTTTAACATTAAGTAATGGTAGGAAGTTTGGGACAGAGATACAGTTGCACATCACTCCCCCAGGTGCTTGGTTCCATCTAGAGAGTATCTAGGATGCAAGTGGGAGTTCTGATTCTACCCTTGCCTCCTTAGATGCGAGAGAATGTTGAGAACCCCATGTATAAGAGATGGATTTAGCGTTTTACAATCCAGCCCATCTTGGTGTTGTATAACACATAGACACAAGGACCCCCTTTCTAAAATCTCTCCAATGTGTATAGATCTCATGTCCCCCATCTGCATGAGAGCTTGCTCAACCTAAGCTTCTTCCTCCCATCCCTCATCCCACCTCTTCTTGTCTCCATTCCTCTTAGCAGTGAGCCTTGCTCTGGAGGGATATCATATTTTAAATGTCACAATTTATAAGCAAGAAGTATTTTTGCTCAAGCTCACTACCACGGACATTGCCCAACTCTACTTGCAATATATTTGGCTTTCCATCTTTCTTTTCTTACCTCATGGTACCATGGCTTTACTATGGAGTAGATAGAGACCACGCATCACATGCCTTGGTTTTCCATCACCTTGCACTTCCTCGGCCTTCCTAGGGAGTACACGAGCAGCTTGGCTGGGTAGCCATTTTGGCACAGTATTGGAGACTCCTATCATGGCATATTTGGTTGTGATGGATGAAAGTGTTGGTAGTATAGGGTCAACAATGCCCCACCCGTAAGCCCCAAAACCAGGAGAGCAAAGGGGCTAACAATATGTTGGGTGTACATGATGAGTAGGTTGGCAGACCTATCTACTGGTCGGCTCATTCACAGATTGAGTCGGCACCGGCTGATGGAGGTCAATTGGTTGGAGGAGGACGTCAGCTAGTCTAAGGGCTTCACTAGACCTATAAAAGGGTCCCTTAGGGCCTATTGTTAGTTCATATAGGAGCAGTCCTCACCTTGTCTTGGGACAATTCTTGGTGCTCACTTTGTGCAATAAAGAGAGCCTTTGTGTGAGAAAGTGCCATGTGGCATATTGGGAGTTATCCCATATACATATGGTACTTGAGTGTGTGTGTCCACTCTATATGAGTGTTGTACCTTCACTTGTCACATCAATCAACTCAGTGGAGCTTTTGGTCATTCAAGTGATTTCATTTTGGTTCTTGCCTTTCCTTCTATTTCATTTTATTTCCAGCTCAAATTATGCTTCCTTCCTTCTAGCTCCCTTGTCTCCTTTCCTCCTTCTTTTAGTTCCTTCATGTGGTATTAGAGCCATGTCCCCTTTCTAGCTTTCCCTTCCTTCGGCAAACCTTAGGAGTGAGGTAGCCTGGAAATGGAAGCTATCTTCTCCCAAAGGGCAGCCCTTGCCTCTCTTCCCTTAGCCTCTCCATGTGCTGCTGGTTCATGGAGCTGCTATTTCTGATTCGTGGAGCTGCTGTTCGTGGAGCTGCTGCCTCAAAAATCCCTCCTCCTGCTGCTCATTCCGCCTCGTGCTGCTGCTCATTCTGCCTCCCCTTTTGCTCCACTTTTGCTGCTGGTTGCCGCCATCAGCCTCTCCTCTTGCCCACTACACGCTGCCTCTTTTCTACCCACTACCCGCTGCCTCTTGTACTGCTCGTGCTGCCCGCTACCTCCTCTTGGCACTTCCTTCTCTTTTGAGCTGCCACCATGACTTCTCTTTCCAATATGATGTCATTGTCGAGAAGTTCACAGGCGAAGGATTTCCCACTTGGCAAACTAAAGTGCAACTGCTCCTCATGAAAGAAAATGTATGGGATGTCATTAAAGATGAGGACTACGCTACAACAACAGATCGTCAACAACTCAAGATATGGAAGCAACACAACTCAAGAGCCATTGCTCTTATTGGACTTTGCCTCGCCGACACTTTGATTCATCATATTAACTTGAAATCGATGGCCAAGGAGATTTGGGAGCGTCTCCAGAATTTGTTTGGTAACAAAATCACAAACTCCAAGGTTTTCTTGAAGCTGCAATTTTATAAGTAAAAAATGAGAACAATGATGCTTTAAGTGCACACTTGGCAAAAATGCAATCTCTTATTCAACAACTTTCCAACCTGAATTGTCCACCTGACGACGAGGAAAAAGTGGGTGTCCTCATGAAGAGTATGGAAGGAGTCTCTCGTTTTGAGAACACTCTTGAAGTACTTAGGCTTGCCTCGACAACCTTTGATGATATGGTGACTCTTCTTCTAGAAAAAGACTGTTGGAACAAAGAATCTTGGCTCTTTACATCAAGCACTGAAGAGGCTCTTGCCTCCACTAGCAAATGTAAAACCCATAAGAACATCACGTGCATATATTGTAAGCACAAGGGTCATATGGAAGCAAACTACTACACAAAGAAAGCAAAAGAACAACACCAGCATTATGCCAACTTGGTTGCAACAGAGGAGATCTTAGAGGAGATTCCAGACCTTGACCACACACTCACTGCCCATGTTACCCTTATTGAGGATGACAACCCATATGTATTTTGATTTCTCTTATGTGAATCAATAAAGGTCCTTTGCTTTGAGTAGTCCCTCTAAAATGATGTTTGTGTATAAGCATCGGTAGAGTCGATTGATGATGCATCGGCTATCACTGAGGCTACCCAAGATGGGGAAATGGCCGAATTGGCTAAAGAGATATTGGAGAAGTTCTCTGATTGTTTTAGGGATGAGTTACCTTATGGGTTACCTCCAAAGCGGAATGTTCAGCATAAAATTGAGCTTATCGCGGGGGCAGAACCTGTAAATAGACCTCCCTATAGATTAAGCTTTACAGAAGAAGCTGAGGTGCGAAGACAACTGGAAGAATACCTCAAGCTGGGGCAGATTCAACCCAATTTTTCACCTTTTGCTTCGCCGGTGATATTAAAGAAAAAGAAAGATAATACATTCCGTCTCTGTATAGATTACAGGGGATTGAATAATATAACTGTTAAGCACCGGTATCCGATGGCTCGGATTGATGACTTGCTAGATGCATTGTATGGGGCTAAGGTGTTTAGTAAGATTGATCTTAAGGGTGGCTACCATCAAATCCGGATAAGAGCCGAGGTTGTTCAAAAGATTGCTTTCAAAAGTCGTTTTGGGCATTATGCGTTTTTAGTGATGCCATTTGGGCTTACTAATGCTCCAGCTACATTCGTCATGCTTATGAACGATTTACTACGCCCATTTATTGGGAAGTTTGTAGTACATTTTATTGACGATATTTTGGTATACAGCAAAAGTATTGCTGAGCATCGTGAACATTTAAAAGAAGTGTTTACAGTTTTAAGAGAAGCCATTCTGTTTGCGAATAAAAAGAAAAGTAAATTATGTTTAAGAAAATTGGTATATCTTGGATTCGTTATTACCCCTGATGGTGTTGAGATGGATCCGAAGAAAGTTACCACTATTTTGGGATGGCCAGCTCCTTTGAATGTGACTGCGTTGCGATCATTCTTAGGATTTGTACAGTTCTATTGAAGACATATCAAAGGGATATTCTGAGATAGTATCGCCTTTGACTGAGTTGACCTCAGATAAGGTACCTTTTATTTGGGGAAAGAATCAGCAGGAAAGTTTCAGTGCTATAAAGAAAGCAGTGGTCACAGGACCAATGCTAAAAATTGTAAATCCCCAGAAACCATTTTTCCTTGAGACCGATGCAAGTGGCATTGCGGTAGGAGCGCTTCTTCTCCAAGAGGGAAGGCCAGTCGCCTTTGAAAGCAAGAAGCTTTCTCCCTCTCAGCGTAATTGGCCAACTCATGAGAAAGAGTTGTACGCTGTTGTGCATGCTCTAAAGGCATGGAGGCACTATTTGTATGGTGCAGAATTTTACGTGGATGTTGACCACGATACTTTAAAGTATTTTTGCAAACAGCCCGATTTGAGTGGCCGCCAAGCTAGGTGGGCAGAACTCATGCAGGAGTTTGATATGAAGATTCGGTACCGAAGAGGGAAGGAAAATAAGGTGGCTGATGCGTTGTCGCGCATAGTCCATAATATGAGTTTCACGGTGTTAGAGTGCTCTAATGACCGAGATAAAGGAAGCTCAGAAAAGGGACGAGTTTGTCTAGAGCCTTTGGCCTAAGGCTAGTGTGATTGTTCCTGGAAAAACGAAAACAGATGACTTGGCATCTAGAAAAGGCAAAGTATATGCAAGATATACCGTGGAAGATGGTATGCTAAAGAGAAATAGCAAGGTAGTTGTACCTAACCAGAATGACCTCCGGCAGAGGGTTATTCGCCAGTGCCATGATAGCCCATGTGCAGGACATCCAGGTGTCGAGAAGACATATGATCTCGTGAAGCGAGATTTCTTTTGGCCAAGAATGAAAAATCATATTCATGAATATGTGACACAGTGTTTTGCGTGTCAGGTAAGCAAAGCAGAGCAGGTGAAGCCACCTGGCTTTTTGCAGCCCTTGGAGATACCATTAGGCAGATGGGAGAGCATTTCCATGGACTTTATTGTGGATCTGCCTACGACACAAAGTGGTTATGATGCCATACTTGTGGTGGTTGATCGTCTTACCAAGATGGCTCACTTCATTCCAACTAGAGAGTCTGTTAGTGCCCCACAAGTGGCGGATTTGTTTATTTCCCATATTTTTCGTCTGCATGGATTACCAGGTCCATAGTGTCAGACAGAGATACTCGTTTTACCAGTCTTTTGGACTGCTTGATGCACTAAAGACTGAGTTGGGAATGAGTAGTGGGGATCATCTTCAGACGGATGGTCAGACGGAGAAAGTCAACCAGACTTTAGAAGATATGCTAAGAGCGTATGTGTCATTGAGGCAACATACATGAAACAAGTGGTTGCTATTGTTGGAGTTTGCCTACAATGATAGAAAACATTCATCGACTAGAATGAGTCCATTCAAGTTAAATTATGGTTTTAGACCAGCTAATCCAACTATGGTTGGAGTACCCCAGAAAGTGCCTAGTGCCGTGGACTATGTCGTTCAGATGTGGAAGATGCTAGCACTTGCGAAAGATAACATCCGACAAGCTATGGATAGAGCAAAATCTTATGCGGATGCAAATAGATCTTTTAGAGAATTTGAGGAAGGAGAAAAAGTTTTTCTCAAGGTTCCTTCACACTCGAAGTCTTTGACTATGGGAGAGTGTGCAAAGTTATCACCTCGGTATTGTGGGCCATGGTTAATTCTGAAAAGAATAGGCAAGGTTGCTTATAAGTTGGAATTGCCACAAGGGTGTAGGGTGCATCCCATGTTTCATGTTTCTCGTTTAAAGAAGTTTTTACACCCTGGTGACTCACTGATTGAGGGTATTGTCTTATTTCAGGAGATAGAGGATAATGCAAGACGCAAACCAACAAGAATCTTGGACCGAGGAATAATGCAAGTACGCAATCGGAAGACACCCACGGTGTTGGTTGCATGGCATGGTTTACCTTTATCTGAGGCTACTTGGGAGTCCGTATATCAGATGCCGAGAGCATTCCCAGATTTCATCATCGAGGACGCTGATGCTTGAAGAGGGAAGGAATGTTATGCTCTAGCCGAGATAGCATGACCTCGGAAAGATCGGTGGGCATTTTCCCTTAGAGGACTGACTTCTGTAATATTTTATGTGCGTAAATTAAATGGTCAAGGGAAGTAACTGCCAAGGTCCTAGGTGAGGGTGTATTGGCATCGACTAGGTGGTTCTGATTGCTCAGGCCTAGGTGCACCTAAATGTGTAAGAATGCCAAGGGGCAAATGCTTTAATTGTGCCCCAAGAGAGGGGTAAATGGTGTACCAAGCTAAAGGTCTAAAATGATGACATGTGGCAGGAGGGAACCTAGGGATTTGTGGGCTTGTGGATAGGCATGAAGAGAATAAATTACGTATCTTGTGTGCATGCAATCCATGAGATAGGCTGGGAGGATAATCTGGATGCCATCGCTTGTGATTGTGAGCTTGAATCGACGGGAAAAAGTTTCTTGAGTTTTTTCTGCCCGTGCTCGTGATACGAATAGAAGAGGTACTTGTAGAGATCCATGCGCTTACAGCTGAAGTCTCAGGCCTCTCCATTGAGGAGGATGTTATTTGGGTCTTTTAGGCCCCCTTCTATCTGTGTGTTCCTATTGAGTCAATAAAGGTTCTCTGCCTTGAGTAGTCCCTTTAAAATGATTGTATATGGAGTCAATAAGGGTACTCTACCCTAGGTTGTCCCCCAAAAACGATTGTATTGTCTTTTCCTTTAGTTCAGAGTAAGGGGGGTGACGAGTGATGGTCTACCCTTACCGATTGCAAGCTGACTGAGAAGTCGCTATCACACGGGAGGTGTTGAATATTTGGACTTACTCTTTGTAGTATTGCGGTGGAGGAGAGATTGGTCTACTCCTTGCGTGTTGGGTCTCACACTCTTTGCTATGAGGGGGGATGTTGGAGAAATCATAGTCAAAGAGTGTGTTCTAGTGTGTACGAGGAACTAGTTCATGAGTCTGTGTGAGAGAGTGCCATGTGGCATCTTGGGAGCTATCCCATATACATATGGTACTTGAGTGTGTGTGTCCACTCTATATGAGTGTTGTACTTTCACTTGTGACATCAATCAAATCAAGTGGAGCTTTTGGTCATGTAAGTGATTTCCTTTGCTTCTTGCCTTTCTTTCCATTTCCATTTCCTTTCATTTCTATTTCAAGTTATGTTTCCTTCCTTCTAGCTCCCTTGTCTCCTTTCCACCATCTTCCGGTTCCTTCAGATGTAAGGTCCCTTCAGCCTTCTTGCTGTCTGATAGCAAATATCTAATGTCATCCACCTGTGTTTCTCCTCCCTTTTCAAATCTCTGTCCTACCACCTCGTGTATGTCTTGTTTTGTCATGCCATAGCTCTCTCAATTCTCCATGGGGGCCTTGCCTCTTCTTTAGTAAATATGATAGAACTAGTAAATATGATAGAACTGGTGTTTAACGTTGGGGGCATCATCTTGGAAAAAAGAACCTTTTGTTATATGCCACAAAAATCCATATAACATCAGCTATCCTTGAGGCACTATTTGCCCTGCAAAGTGCTTGCTTCTTCAGGATTTGACTCTTTGCCCAGGGTACCCCGGGAGTGAGTAATTGCTAACAACTAGCACATGGACCTAATACAACCAACATATTCCTCATTCCAAGAAAATATGAGAGATACTTGCAGGCCTGGATTTGCGGAAACACTCATGATGCTCAGCATATGGGCCAAATACAACCAACAGATTCCTGATTCCAAGAAAATGTGAAAGATAATTGCAGGCCTGAACTTGTGGAAACGCTATGATGCTTAGTAGTCACGATGGTCAGTAGTCTTCTAGGAACCCTTTGTACCTTGCTCCTAGATTGCTCGCAAGGTATATATGACGTCCAGCCAAGAGTGACAGCAAGTTGGATCTGTTGCCCTCCCATCACTAGGCTACAATGTGCTTCCTAGATGTTCCAAGCCATGATGAGCTTCAATATCCCAGACACTATCCTCTACATGGCTCAATGGGCACTAAAGGAAGGGTACCATGTGAGCCTCTCAATTTGCACCATAAATCTCAAGATTGGTCTATCTATTAGTCCTATGTTTTTTAACACATCCTCTCTATCTGAGGCTGTATGGTCTCATGGTCCAAGAAATTAAAGTATTGTAGTTCCATCTATAGATCTTGCAACTGAAGCTAGAATCTCTGACGCTCTAGACTTGTGGGGGATGCGTCTCTCTTTCCAAGCCCAGGTTCTATGGTGAAGCTCAATCATGAGAAAGTGGCCCCCAAGTACACACATGACAAAACTCTCTCAACTAGCTCCTCTTGATATGCCATGATCTCTTATGTGCATGATCAGTCTTGAAGTATTCCAGATCATGATTTTGGTGCTAGCTGAGGCCCCCATGTACACATACGACAAAGCTGTCTCAACCAGATCACGACTGTGGTGACAGTATGTCTTGAGAAAGTGGCTCCCAAGTACACATATGATAAAACTGCCTCAACCAGCTCCTCTCGATATGCAAAGGTCTCAATGTGCATGGTTAGTTACAAAATATTCAAGATCATGACCGTGGGTTTGCCAAGGTTGACCTTCAAATCTCTCTAATCACAGAAAAACTTCATCAAGACGTGTAATTGATCCACCTCATTTTGTCCCTGCAGTCTGTTGTCTCCTACAAGCTCCTTTGCATAACTAGCAGGAGATCCCTCCCCAAAACAGTTTGTTAGAGGGTCCTTGTGCCAAATTTCAGTTGAACCATGAGTTTGACTTTCATAAAAATGCACATCCAAGTTTTGTCAATTTTGCAAGTTTTACGACAATCTATTAAAGGAGAATGAAAGACTATAGCTAACGTGACAATTTTACTGTCAATTACTGTCCCTAGTTTGGCATACTTTGACCGCCTCTCTTCAAACCATTTATGAATGAAAGGACTCACTGTCAAGATCAGACACTCACATCTTTCTCCAAGGAAATGAGGTAGTCATTCTTGCAGTGTTTTTTCTTCCTGTCTAAGCCTTTATGGATGCATCTAAATTCCTGCCATGATACAGAAGTACAGTTTCTTTATCAGACTTGCGTAATATGAATGCCTAGTTTTGTGGATACTTGGTATTTCTTTTGTGAAATTTTCCCTTACCACCTTTCACTGACAAATTAACACCTCCATGTTCTCAGCACAACCTAACACTTACTGTTCCTAGCACACAGAAGAGAAAAAGGTATTCACAAATAAAGGAAAACAATCAATACCAACCTCCTTCAAATTTTGAAATGGTGTTGAGATGCCTCTACTTGACGGAGAATCCTCTTCAGCTGCACTGCATACCAACCAAGAAAATCTATTCAAGACTGAAAGCTCTTCTTCCAGGCACAGGAAATGTATTACTCAAAATTTTCCTTTCCGCACACTAGTCACTGCAAAAACTTTTCTCAATAATGCAAAAAGAGGGCTCAGAAATGTTCATAATCGCTGTCATATTGTGAACAGGTTTTGTAAGAATCCAGTTGATCCTTATACCCTCAATCCTTTTTTCCCACTATAATGAGAAAATATACAAGAGAAGACAATGATTCAAAGCCAAAATAGACCTCCCTCGCTGATACATTTCTTGACTCATAGGGCCAAGAAATGGTGGCTGAAACTGAAATGCATGTTCCTGTTTGGTGCCAAGTGTAACAGACTACGAATTGTGACTAGAAAGTACAGTACCTGACTTCCTGCAATCCCTATCATCCAATTTGTGCTCCTAGAGAAAGAAAGAATATGATTGTGTATCAGCTATCTCCACCAAGAACATGAACATTCCAGCTAATAATCCTCATCAATGAGAAGATGAGACTTGGAACTACTTCCCTGATCCAGTGGTGGAAGCACCCACCCCATGAATTCGTGATCTCTTGACATGAGTGAGAGGGGGGGGATTCGCTGGAGAAAGACCACCTACTATTGTCTAGCAAAAGGAGACCTACCATCCAAAATTGCACAACAAGGGGATGCAATGGAGGAAGGAACAACCTTTGTAAAGTCCTCACAATCACCTACAGTGCAAGTTGAAAGGGAGTGACCACCCTTGAGATAGAGCCACAGCTTGAGAGAGAGAGAGGCAAAGGCATCCATATTAGGTGAAGCAAAAAGTTGTGCCTCGGTAGGAGTAATGATATGCCTGCCCTCTAGAGCAAAAGTCAAAGGAGGTCCTCCTCTTGAAGGAAGCACCGAGAGAGAAAGAGGTTGTTGTTGAGGCTAGGAAGATTGTGACTAGCCAGGATCTTGGTATATTGGATCTATAACTGCAAACCTACCATCTTGTACTACCACCCAACTCTGCTAAGGGGGTGCATAAGCAATAGAGGGACCCTAAGATCGAAAGAATAAGTGTTCTCTTTTTCTTTTTTAGGCCTCTTTCTCTCCTTTAGGTAATCTCTGACAAAGTGCGCAAATAATTTACGAGTGCGGTATGTTAGGATCAGAGACAAGGACCCTAATGCGTAGCACTCCATCCATCCTGGCTACCTTTGCTGCTAAAGAAGGCAAATTAGGAAGTGAGGTGCCTCACAAACACACCAAAAAGGGCTCCAATATTGGGAAGTAGACGAAGGCACACCCGAGGAATCTAGGGAATCTGACAAAAATTGAGGTGATTCTTTGGTCTTTCTCAACTGGATCAAAACCAAGTAAGAAAAAGGGCTAGGGGACAAGCTGCCAAAACAAAAATGCTGCCTCAAAGGAATCAAAGACCACCTCAAAGAAACCCCTTTCAAGGAGTTGAAAATCTTGAAAATGCACTAAAAAATCTAGGGGAAGAGCTACGAGCATCCAATCTCTAGCTTCGCTTTTGGAGGGATGAGAGCCATAGATGCATGCAAAGAGAGGGGAAGCACTCTCAACTTCAACATCCTTCTTGAGTCGATGCACCTTGTCTTCAGAGAATAAACATGTTCTCACAGCTAGTGAGGTGGAAGAGGCATTGGCTGAATGTGAAGCCATTCATCAATCGAGATTGGAAGGTTTACTACCTCACTTTCATCAAGCTTCAGTACAATCTTTAGCTGACCGCTCTTATTTTGACCAAGGGATCCATTGGGGGTGGTGGAGAGTGAAAGGGGGGGGGGGGTTGTGGAGAGTTAGTTCCTATGGGTCTTCCACCGTTGCATAACCTGAGGATAGTTTTTTATAAGTTAATACTATCTCAATTTTGAGGTCTATTGTGTCAGCAGTTTATACCCATCATCATAACAATATTCTCAACATGACTGTTATATCCGAAAGGAGTTCTAGAAGGCAAGCCTATGCGCTAAATTTAACTGTAGCTTGAGGCTATATATTGGCATGGGGGGTTTTATGTTGGAATATACTAATCAATTCCTAGGTAGTGGATCTTGCTAGTGGCATGGCAGTCGTTGGCAACCTAGTTTAATCCATCCCTCGCAGATGGGGCTTCCGTTGTATGGGACGCGGAGATCTATTAAGCTAGGGCTATGCCATGGATCTTTCCTTTGATCTGCACTGGTGGGGGTTGAGCTGTCTATGGCTAGTGGGCGTTCCAGATGTTGCGCTCTATTGTTAAGTTTCATGGGATGCTTTGTTTTTTCAGTTTCAGGGTGGAGATTCTTGAATCAATGACGCCTTTCTTTGTCTTCATCACTTCAGACTCCTAGAATTTTTTTTGGGAACATTCGAAATCCCTGAGGAACATGAAAATCACTCATTTCTTTTGGCTTTTCATTCATGGATGGATTGCAGTGAAGTAGTGGAGCAGCACTTCTGGGCTGACCCTTCTTGCCCTTGGTGTTGATGACTCTATTCAGCATGTCTTACAAGAATGCAGACAGGCATAGGACAGGATCATGTGGGCCCACTTTGTGGGAATGTCATCTTAGCAAAATATGCTTCAGGCTATGTACTCCCTTCCCTCCTTGCCTTCAGGCTTTTGACAGCAACCTGGTACAGTGATTGAAAAGAACAGAGTAATCAAGTTAAGCACAATCACAGTTGGTGGCCTGGTTCTATTTGACAGAACCTCAGGTATTTTATGAGCGGCTCCTCTTGGGTTTTGTTGGTTCAGCAGCATCTTGTGGAGCTTTGTCGTGTTTCTTTTCGAGACTACCGAATCAAAATTTAAAGGGTCGAATAGTTTGAGATGCCTTCCTTTATAGAAATGGCTGCCACAAAATGTGTCATGGGCACATATGTGACTAGAAATATTTAGAAATAAATACACAAAACAAAGATTCCAAAGTGCTCACCTGCTGGATCGCCAATGTCTAGCAGGTGTTGCCTGCCCATCAAAATCAAACATGCACGTATTGCTTGCTTTTGGAACTGGAAACTCTAAGGGGTGATCATCCGGAAAGACATCATCCCATGACTTGCTCAAAGCCCTTCCTTTCATCGAATCACACTTCAGAATCCTTTCAGAAGCAAATCATCTGGAAGTGAAATTCAAGCAACAATGGAAAATTGAGATGAGTAAGCTGGCAAACAGAAAACAGAAGAAATTATTCCCAATTCAAATTTTGATTTGTTGAAAGATGGGCCTATCAAATTATCAGCTTTGGGCATGTGACCTTTGTGGAACATATAACAGGATTCACAATGACGGCATATAGAGACGAGTTTTGCATTAAGTATCATGATAATTTTTGGCCCCTTGTACAGCAGCCTTTGTTGCAATATAAAAATTTATGTGTCTTTGTGGCGCTAAGAGAGAGACGTGCATACAAAACAAAGTTCAATAGGCAGTAAACACTTGCATCTTTGAAGTAAAATTTTCTGTGCTGTGATGAGTGGGATGGCATTTATGGAATATCCAAAAGCAATTGGTTCTTTTGAAATTTGAGTCAGAGAAGCTCGCAACTGGATTACGTGAAGCTTGTAGCTCGATAGCCAGGTCATTCATCATAGTTATGTTGGGATAGCATGGAGTCATTTCTGAAACGCTAAAATGTGCCTGTCAAGATGGCATTTATGAAATATCCAAAAGCAATTGGTTCTTTTGAAATTTGAGTCAGCTTTGGGCATGTGACCTTTGTGGAACATATAACAGGATTCACAATGACGGCATATAGAGACAAGTTTTGCATAAGTATCATGATAATTTTTGGCCCCTTGTACAGCAGCCTTTGTTGCAATATAAAAATTTATGTGTCTTTGTGGCGCTAAGAGAGAGACGTGCATACAAAACAAAGTTCAATAGGCAGTAAACACTTGCATCTTTGAAGTAAAATTTTCTGTGCTGTGATGAGTGGGATGGCATTTATGGAATATCCAAAGCAATTGGTTCTTTTGAAATTTGAGTCAGAGAAGCTCGCAACTGGATTACGTGAAGCTTGTAGCTCGATAGCCAGGTCATTCATCATAGTTATGTTGGGATAGCATGGAGTCATTTCTGAAACGCTAAAATGTGCCTGTCAAGATGGCATTTATGAAATATCCAAAAGCAATTGGTTCTTTTGAAATTTGAGTCAGAGAAGCTCGCAACTGGATTACATGAAGCTTGTAGCTCGATAGCCAGGTCATTCATCATAGTTATGTTGGGATAGCATGGAGTCATTTCTGAAACGCTAAAATCTCATTTTTTTCCCTTATTGAACACAAATCCTCTTGAAGCCGGATGCACTATTTGAAGAATATAAACAGAACTAATCCATGTCCGAACAGGGTCATCCTTGCAGTCTGTCTTACCTGTTTTGTTGATTGAAGTATGCACGTATACTGTAAGAATATCTTAAGCGTGCCCTTGCAGCATAACACTTGCTTGGCCCTTTGGTAGAATCTCTCTGAATCACATAGCTTGCAAGTTTCTTTATAACCTTTCACCAGGAAATGAACAAACTGGTCCTTGCAAAGGAATTGGGAGGCCTTCATTTCCTGGAGGCTGGATCCAGTAATTTGTTAGCTCAGATGATTTGCCTCATTAGTGCTTCATAAGATTCATCCTTAACTGGCCATCAGTCTTTCAGTCACAGATCAGAAATTTGAATTCTGAAGAATGTCAAGACAATACAAGCTTCTGCTTCCACCACGTGGTGCATAGTCTGTGTTAGATATTTTTGACCAGTGAAACAGCAACAGTCCCAATTGCCTAGATGTGTCACAGTTTGACTTAACAGCAAGGCAGAAGGTTCATGTGCATAGCAAATTCTTGACATATACAGAAAATGGAGAATAGCAGCAACTCTTTTTGGCCTGACCTATGTGGGGAAGGGTATAGTGAAGGACTCCTCTCGGGATTTCAAAGAAGATTAGTAGGCGTTTTTTACACGTGCCAGAGTGCGAGTGGTTGTTCTCTCTCTTCTCCACCATTTTCTCTCTTTTTCTCTTCTTTCTATTCCTTCCAATTATTTCTATCTCAAAGCGTACCTCATTGTATAAGTAACTGACTCGTGCCACGTGTTCTCAGACTGCTTCCAGGGCAGGCCATTTGAATGCAAATTCAACTCGTTTCGCAGGAGTTTACCAAGTGATATCAAGATTTTGCACAAGTCGCCTTCGTTTCAAGAATGCTTGAATCCTTTAGGATCGCTTGTAGTTCTTGGAACAAGGTGTAGTACAGTGAGAGGGATGCTGGGACAGATGCTTAAGGCCTCTCATGATACTTATACTCAGTGATATCTTTAATTCATCAATGGACCATCATGAGGCGATGTCATACTAGGCCTCTCGCTGATGCCCCGTGTTCCCTTAATATCAGTCCATGAACCATATAGTTTTTTGTTGGGGAGGAGAAACAAGAGTTTTTCTTAAAATTATTGTTATAAAATAGATTATTCGGAATTTTGTCTGATATAAAGAGGACGCGATTTGAGCATTCAAAGGGCACAAAATGCGAATCAAAATGGACTTTCACATTTTTAATTTCTTTTTGTTTCTATCTTAGTCGAAAGCAGTCCAACCAGCCTCCTAAACGTATTTTGTGTTCTAGGAGGGAAAGTATCAAACAATTATCATTCAGTACACATCTCATAGCTCGAAAGCCTGTCCTCTAATGTCCACACGTAGACATCGTCAAAACGCTCACGTCTGTATATTTTGCGATTCTAGAGCGGGTCCTCCGTCTCTTTCGTCAAATCGATAGTGAATAGTAGTGATTGTATAGCAAGATCAGAAAAGAAAATGACCCAAGTGGGTTAACATATCAATTGTCACTTAACGATTCAAAGAAACGGGTTCCTGGCGCCTCATTTTTCAAAGTACGCATGCGTAGAGATAACCCGTTCACGTATAAAAGCACATGGGAGCAAGCGATCGCAAAATGGTCCACCGATTCCTTTGCTTCATCACTTGGGTCCATGAAGGTTACACGAGTTCTTTCGACGGGAACGTAATGCAGCCGAAAGTGAGCGCTTAAACCACCGCAAAAACTCACCTACTTAAATGAATCTGGGCTCTCGGCGCTCTCTTGACCTCATTGCAGCATCGTTCAAGTTTTAGCCTAATTGAATTTTCTCAAGGTTTGTTTATCTCTTGAGACAAGCTGTAATGAATTTAATCAACAAATTTTGGTGCAATGATGGACAATGAATAGTTGGCACTATGGGTTTATTGTATGCTCTTTTTTTCGCGGGCGCTCACACTCACACGGCCAACAACCCTGAACGCCCAAGCATTCATATTTTCAATGTTATCTTTAACAAAGAATAAAAATTTTCAAAGTTGATCTTAAGAGGGATTTGTTTCCACACAAGCAGGGCAAGTACAAAATTTGTGTTTCCACACAAGCAGGTGCGGTGGACGTGTGGGCAAGTACAAAATTTTGGTGGATTCATTCTCTCCGTTGAAAGCTCTGAACGCCACCCAGTGTGTGAACCGAATCCGCCTAGATGGAGGTGTCTAGATGCGCGCATGTGGGCTGCATGGAAACAGGTTCTGTAATCCGGAAGCTTAGGACACGGTAAGAGGCGCATTTACTAACGAATGACGCATCCCTGTCTCATCAAAAGAGGCCAACATTTAATGGTGCATGACTTCTAGAATGAAGCTGTCATGCCTACTAATTATACATCCTGCGGCGAATCTCGCCCGCAACTCTTGCATTTATAGTTTCACAGCGGACGAATCACGAGCAAGGCTTCTAGATAGTAGAATCTAGATACGTTACTTGTCCGAAAACCGATACCCGCTCTGCAAAGTCGCTCTTGCGCTGTAATGGCTTAACAGGAAGCACGAACTCGTTTCCAGCATAGACCGTCATAATCCCAGGAGAAAGAAGAACGATGAGCTTGCTAGCTACGTATGAGCTCTAGGTGTGGACGCTTTGCGTACCATTTCGTAGAAAACATCTTCTTAAGTCGGTTATAGATTTTATCATTATTTGCATATCAATTCAGTGTCGGTGTAACAAGAGGACGAACAACTCACAAGAATGCGGGTGGAGAAGACGGAGCCCTGAGCCTTTCAAGGCACCCCGGTGCTGTAGCTAAGTAGCTGGAGTTTCGCGAGGAGTTTCGACAGCTGAAACTAGTTGAAACTAGCGCCCATGGAGAAGTTGAGCTGAACAATTAGCTAGTCTACGACAATTCGCATCCGGAGTCCTGCATCAACTTGGTTCGAGGAATGTTGAACCGGCCACTTGGAGGGACAAGGAAAAGGTGGGGAATTAAACGGCAAAGATCTCGCCTCCTGTAACGGAAGGACAGCGGGAAAGGGAGCTCAACAGGGACCATAGATTGTGGGAGGGACTGGGGAGAAAAGGTTGTATGGAGTCGGTGATCGGTGAGGACTGGGACCAAGTGGGACACTCGTCTGAGCTTTACGAGCTCGCAGAACGCAGTAGATCTTCAGAAGACAGAAGGCAGGCAGGCATGTCATATTCGGATACAGTCATTTGCATGATTGTCGATTTGACTACGACCAAGAATTCGCAGTCGATTGATGCCCCAAGAAGCTTCACAAACTTCTTTGGAAGGCAAGAAGCTCAGCTAAAATGCCAATTATTAAGATATCAAATTGAGTAGAAATGCGTATGCTGATGCTAGTCTTAGAGAATTTCTCTCAATGCTCAGCTCGAGAGACGTAATTAAAAGCTAGATTTGCTTACGTTTCGATATCACTTTGGATGCTGGTGAGAGTGGGTGTACTGTAAAATGAAAGAACAACGGAAGCAGATGCACCTTCACCACGCACATGTTTTGTGGTCCTGCGGACTCCGGAGCTTTCTGGTCAGTGATACTTTATAGTGTGGAAGATGTTGAAACAAAGTCATCCCGGATTTCCTCGATTACTGTATAAGTAAAGCCTTTTAAGCAAATACCGATCAAGATAAAATGATGCTCCCGATGCATTGCATCGGATTCCCGGCCACCGCTCGGGAGATTCCACAAGTCGCAATAGCCCAGTCAGCAGTGGAAGGCACCACTCATTTTCGGCACACTGTCGAGAGAAAACAAAAGGCCGGAAAAGAAGCACACATGCACTGCTGATGAAGTAAGCGGGGAGTCTGTTGACACGACAACGTGACAGGAATTTACCCAAAAAAAAAGTCCCTAGGCCAGAAAGGAAAAATGATGCGCCGAAAAGCCCACATCACAGAGAGATTCTCGACGTTCGGCTGCTCCATCCGAGAACTCTATTTTCTGCTTCCCAAGATATAATCGTCGTCCAACGCGGTTTAGTAGGGAGAAATCTATATATTTTAAACTATGAGAATCATATTAGCGTCTGGATTACTGGGCTGACGGTTCATGTACTGAGCATTTGCTGCGAGATTGTACATGAAGCGTGAGATCTACGTGATTTCGGAAGGCGCTGGGGCAGAATAGAATACAAATGTTTGTGAAGCGTGAGCTCTACATGATACGGGAAGCTAATGGGGCACATAATACACGTAACAGCGGGTTGAAGCACGCCAGGGACGGGGACTGCAACGAGTTTCACGAGATTGTCAGCGGCTATGGAGCCACTGCGAAGCTAAATAATTGTCAGGATGTGAAGCAGAGAAAAGGAAGGTAGGATTGCAGCAGCAGAAACGAAAAAAGAAAGGCAGCTCAGACGTACAGCTTTCGCAAACGTATTTCCTTCACCGTCGTCGTACCTTACCGGAATAGTTCACCGTTTCGCAAACGTATTTCCTTCACCGTCGTCGTACGTTACCGGAATAGTACACACACCATTTTTCTCAACGAATTTTTCTCCACTAAAAGATCACAACATTTGGGTTTCAGGTTCTTTCTTGCCAAATTGCACATTGTTTGTCGTACCTTACCGGAATAGTTCACCGTTTCGCAAACGTATTTCCTTCACCGTCGTCGTACGTTACCGGAATAGTTCACTCTTCACAGAACGTTTTTCTCAACAATTTTTTCACACCAACATTTTTCTCAACAAAATTTTATCCACTAATCACAAAAAGTTGGGTTTCAAACTTTTGAAGGTTTTTTCTCACATTGTTTGGCTAAAATATAAGTAACTTGGCTAAAATATAATGTAATTTTGGAGATTTTATGAAATTTGAGAAAATACATTTTACTCACCCAAATGAAAATGTTGCACATTCATTTTGTATATAGTTTGCGCATTTTCTGTGACCACTCCGATGGATACTACTAACCACTTGTCTCTCTCTCTTGCACCTTTCTATCAGTTTGGCCACCCCTCAACTTCCAATCCTCCAAAGTTCAACATTACATTCGACTCCACTCCTACCTTCTCTTTTTTAATGCTTATGCCCTTGCTCATGCTTATGTTTGACATTCTTCTTTTTGATTAGCTAGACTATTACTTACTTTTTAATACTTTTGCTCATGCTTATGTTTAACATTCTTTGTTTTGATTAGCTCTATTACTTGCCACCCCTCTAAAGTTGAACAATACATTGGACTGCACTCCTACCTTATATTTTTTATTTCTTATGCTCTTTTGCTCATGCTTATGTTTGACATTCCGCAAGATTTCTGATTAGCTCTATTACTTGCCACCCACTCCCTTCACTCTCTACGCACTATTCATGTCATGGTCCACATATCTTATCTCTACATTCCAATGGAAAAAATTTGTAGCCATTAGCCTACACCAACCCTAGAGTAATCCCCTAGCACCCCCTATATCTCTTTTTGCTTCCCTCATGCCTACACCAATCCTTGAGCAATCCCCTAGCACCCCCTATATCTCTTTTTGCTTCCTCATGCCCCAACCATTCTTTTGTTTCCACCTTTCTGTAGCTTACATTGTAGGCTAGCCAAATGCATGAGATCATTTTTTCTTTCATACCCTCCCATACTCTACTAGGAGTAGCCCCACCTTCCACCCTCACTCTTCTTTTGACAAAATGATACAGCAATATTTAAAGAGCTAGAGTGAAGCTAACTCCACATGACTTTACCTTCTTTCACAACCTCTCTCTTAACTTATACATGCTCAATGCGAAGTAATTTTGCAAAAATGTACCCACTCTTCATTAATGGATTTCTAGACAAGATTCTTGAACAAGGTGTTAGTATGCTATTGTTATCACACATACAAGTTGTCATGAAGTTGATGTGTAGTTTCTTTGCAATATTGTTAGAAAGTAAAGCAAGCAATAAGATATTTCTATTTGTCATATCTAAGTATAAGGACAATATTCTTCCACCAACATCATTAAGAATGCATGCATAAAGGAAAAAACATTTTCTTCAATGTACTATAAATAATTATTTATTTAACTTCTATCCATCACCTAGAAAATTTCAACAAAATCATGTGAAGGATATGTAATCATTATTGGTTTATAGATTTCCTTAAAATTGAGTGTACGCTCTTTTCTAATGTTCTTATACTCAAAGAAAGTCAAATTCATAAGGACTAACTACTGAGTATGATATCACATGCAATCATGTATAGCAACATTCTCCATCCAATGTCTTCCTACAAGTTTGTGCCACACCATACTTTAGCTTTGTTTTGCTAAAAGATGAGTGTAGCCAAATTTTATAGTTTTGCAATCCCATGCACAATTCATCTCGATTCATAGAAGTTTGGGAGAAAGTATAGGCTCTTATTTATTGAGTATGAGTGATAGCAAGAGACATGATTTAACACCGCCAATTTGGAGAATACATGCATATAATATTCACAGTAGCGGATATGAACATTGATATCAGAATTCATGTACGTTGGAATGGTTCTAATTTGCATTTTTATGTATTACATGGGATTAAAAACAACACAACTTTGATAAGTAAGAAGTGTAACAAATTCTCTCGACATGTAGAAAAGTGCTTAGATGTTTGATGTTGGTATCAATATTGGGGCTTGAATCATCTACATAAATGGAATAATTAAAAAGCTTGAAATGCTTAGCCTAAGAATATTTAAAGAAATTTGATAGACTATAGCCACTTTGCGTAGGTACCTTCCAAGTCCTTTATAATATAATGGTGAGCATGGACAAACATGTATAAAATGTTATGCATTGCCATGTATTGGTCTATCTTGTAGTTTGGAAGTGACTACAATTAATGCAATTATCATCTTTGTGTGGCAAAGTCTACTTCAACTTTTATGATCCCTTTTGATATGTAAATAAATTGGAGGGTTACAATAGCTAAACTTCAAAAAGAAAATAGTGCATGCATGTAATAAGGACATGATTTCGATTTGTAAAGGATGGTTTAGCATATTTCAACCCTTATTTTGGGTTTGTAAGGGATAGTATATTAGTCACTTAGAAATCACTCCATGCGACAACAACTAAAATTAAAAATTTGGAAGAAACAATCATGAATAATCTAAAAGTGAGGTTCCATGTGAAGTTCATGGAGCCTAGCTTTAGAATTGCATTGTACATGTTAGGCTCTAGGGCCAAGGCATGCCATCCCCTTGTGAATGTAATACAAGCAAGGCCATTAGTATCTATTAGTAGCTTTGTCATTGTATCATGGTTGTTAAGACACTCGTGTCTTATGATAAGACATGTGTCTTACCTTAAGACACTTTTAGACACTCGTGTTTTTTTTTTTTTGGGGTGGGTGGGTGGGGGGTAACAACAAGCATTGAGTTTGACTTAGCCATGTTATCTTTGATGGTGACTTTGGATCTAGCAGTGGCAGTGACCTCATAGATTCGGATTAGGATGAATCTTCAGAGATTTGAGTCTTGAGAGTTGAAAGTTTCGTTTCAATTATACATGTATTGAGATGCAGATTTCATTCATGTCACATGTGACAAGATTCAATTGTCAATTTAAACCTTTAAGTACTCAAAACTTGCGAGCTATTGAGTCGCGAGTCTTAACTTTAAGTTTTAAGTCTTGAGTGACGAGTCTTGACTCTTAACTGCATTGTACAAGTGCCTTGTTACTTCTTGCATTGTTTAAGTGTAGCTTATTGTATTTCTAGAATCTAGCAGCTAGCTATGCTAGCAAGTTGTACATTTGTATACTTATACATATATTAATTAAATATTTATTATTATAATCACAATGGCGTGTCTTACGTGTCTTATCTTTAAGACACTTTAGACACTCGTGTCTGAAGCGTGTCTAACGTGTCTTACAACCATGCATTGTATCATCCACTTTTGAGTACAATGATATAAGTACCTTAGGAATTCACATCCTCTTGGAAGCTAGCCCTCAAATTATGCTTCCTTACATTCCACATATGAATTTGCTAGCCTTTATATGTAAATAAAACAAAACAAGTGTACTACAATTTGCAATAAATTTATTAGGGAAACTTAGTTTCATTCGTTTGAAGTACTATAACAACAATATGGACTAATAAATTTCAATTTCATGACTTTGCTTTGACCTAGGGAGTGATTCCTCCCTAGGATCTAATGGGGAACTTGACCTTTGTATGTGCAATGAGCAAAATAAAGAATTAAAAGCAGACATAAATTCAACATCAAATAATAAATCTACAAAATCAACAATTAAATGATTTTGAAGCATTTGATTGATCAAGGTTGTAAATAATATCATACAAATCATTCACTCTTTATAGGATATTGAGTTTGTGTGGTTCTGAGTGCACATTGGATACCAAACAAGCTCTCTTTAAATTGAATTCTTGATGTTCAGATGGAATTGTTGATTCTATGGCTCCCCTTGAATTCTAACTATTAATTTAGCTACCACATTGTCAAAAATATATTTGGTACATAATAAGCAGTTTGGCCCCAACTTGGCATCTTGCTCCTCGGCCTTTAGGTGGTTTGTCATTGGAATTAGGATAATGATCTTGAATTTTCTCCTCTCCAAAAGAGTATCATTCATATCCTAGAAGAACCTAAATCATGATGCATATTCTATTCTTAATGCTTTTGAGATAATGAGATTGCTACCAAGATTATCTTCATTGAACTATGAACTAGGAATCGAACCAGGAGCGCTTCATCTAGATCTCACCACCAACCCATGGAGCTATGTGCTCCTCCTTGAGCACTGGATGTCATAGGGAAGGGTTAGGGAAGATAGACGACCTGACCCTAGGCCAATAGACTGCCACATCCATACCATAGAAGCCTTATCCACAAGGAATGCATCAACCAAGCTTATTAGCTGCAACCATTCCTCTATCTAGGTACTAATCAGTCTCCTCCATGTTGAGCCCCCTATGCCAACATATAACCATAGTCCATAGCTATACTTAGCATATAGGCCCCCATTCCCTTCTAGAGTACCTCCATCTAGATATAGTACTCTAGTTAAGATTACTCATCCTAACCTCCCAACTCCACCTACTGGATTCTATCCTAGCCAATAGGTGAATCACCAGCTAATCCAAGCTAGCTAGGTTCTTCCCCCCCTTAATTATAGTATTTATGTCCTTAGAACTCCTTGGAAATAAAGCTAGGTAATCTTTTCTTTCAGCCAGCAACCCTCTCCCAAGGTGAATCTTCATCTAGCATGTCTTTCCATTTGATATAATCTTGATATAATACCCAATAATAGGGGCCCAATTTTAAGTTGATTATGTCTCTTATCTAGAACCTTTTGGAACATAGGTCAAATCCTCCAACTCTATCGGTTCTTTAGGAGATACTATACAATCTCTATCTCCCAGTTTCTCTTTGAGTCTACTCACATGGAAAACTAGACAAACCTCGACATTGGAAGGGATTTCTAACTTATAAGCTGTATCATTGATTTTTTAAATGAGTGCAAAAGGACAACAATAGTTGTGGCAAATCTTTGGATACTTCCCAATCCTCAAAGTCTTAGGATCTTTTGTCCAATTCTCAGTTACACCCACATGCCTTCCTTAAGAATCTTAGTGGTATGTCTCTGATGTGCATAAAATTTTTCTCTATCTTGAGCACTTTTTATGGAATCTTAATCCCCTTAAGAAGTGTTGTCAATGGGAGAGCTATCCAAGTATAATCTCAAATGTGATTTTTGAAAAATACCATAAATCCTATTCTGAGCTTGTCTAACCATTTGAGGGATAGGTCATTCCAACACCTTTCTAATATTGGCACCATCTATACAAATCCCATTGGTAGAATTATATGGCCAAGCTCCAAGATTCATGCTTCAAAAGGTCACATTTATATTCTTTGGCATATAAACTAGGATTTCACCCAAGAACATTGCCACAAACTTGCCGAAACAATGCTTGAATATATTATTTGTCATTTGTTAAAGGATGTGGAAAGCATTTGTGAGCCCAAAAAATAAGACTAGGAATTCATATTGCCCATACCTTGTTCTAAACCTATTTTTATAATCAAACACTTCATTAATTTGTATTTGATGATACCCTATCATCAATCACTTTTAGTAAAATTCGTAGCACCCACTAATGATCTATGAGGTCATTCGTTCTAGGAATAGGATATGATTTTTTAATGGGAAACTTATTCATTTTGTTATAATTTAGACACATACATGTCTTTCCATCCTTCTTATGAACCAATAATATTGGTGTGCCCCATGAGGATTTACACCATCTACAAATACTCTTTAATAAACCTTGCTATCTCATCTTCTTTCTTCTAACTCAACAAATAAGGGTTAATGAAGAACGTCTAAGATTCAGAACTAGAATGATCACACCCCTAGTAGGTGTTGATCAATAAGGAAATTCATTCAAAAATACATCAATGTGGTCATTCTTTGTTCTTGTGAGTAGTACTTCCTTAAAAGAGTAAAAGATTATTAATAATTCCTAAAAAGACTCTAGAATCACTTTCTGATGGACCATAGTATACCTTTCTTAAAAGAGTCTATGATCACTTTTTTATGAAACATAGTATAGCTTCCCCTGAAAGAGTATATGATTATAAATAATTAACATTGTATTAATTAAATTTCTAAATTTCCCCCCTTTTTGATTCGAGCGAAAAAATCCTTCACAAATGGAAAGTTAATTTTGAGATACTATGATTTTGCATTTGTTTTTTTGTTTTGATGTGAGAGGGCGACCGGCCGTCCATCCTTACTCCCTTCACTTCCTTTTTTTGTGTTAAGTTTTTAACAACGCTCTCAAAACAAAAAAAATCTCTAAAGAAGGAATAAATTTTGAAAGTCTTTTAAAGAACATTTAAGTAAAATTATAAAGATGTTAGATTGCGATGTGTAGCTTTAGCAAACATATTTCCTTCACCGTCATCGTACGTTACCGGAATAGTTCACTCTTCACAGACAACAATTTTCTCAACGAATTTTTCTCCACTAATCACACCATTCGGGTTTCAAGGTTTTTTTGGCCAAATTGCACATTGTTTGGCTAAAATATAAGTAATTTGGCTGAAATATAAAGTAATTTTGGAGATTTTATGAAATTTGAGAAAATACATTATAGTGAAAATGTTCTAGGTTCATTTTGTATATAGTTTGCACATTGTTTGTGACCACTCTGATGGCTATTGACCACCTCTCTCTCTCTCTCTTGCACCTTTCTATCAGTTTGGCCACCCCTCAACTTCCAATCCTTTAAAGTTCAACATTGCATTCGACTCCACTCCTACCTTATCTTTTTTAATGCTTATGCCCTTGCTCATGCTTATGTGTGACATTCTTCTTTTTGATTAGCTAGACTATTACTTACTTTTTAATATTCTTGCTCATGCTTATGTTTGACATTCTTCGTTTTGATTAGCTCTATTACTTGCCACCCCTTTAAAGTTGAATAATACTCTAATATTGGACTGCACTCCTACCTTATATTTTTTATTTCTTATGCTCTTTTGCTTATGCTTATGTTTGACATCCCTCTTTCTGATTAGCTCTATTACTTGCCACCCACTCCCTTCACTCTCTAGTACGCACTATTCATGTCATGGTCCACACATATATTGTCTCTACATTCCAATGGAAGAAAATTGTAGCCATTAGCCTACATCAACCCTAGAGCAATCCCCTAGCACCCCCTATATCTCTTTTTGCTTCCCTCATGCCCCAACCACCCATTTGCTTCCACCTTTCTATAGCTTACTTCTTAGGCTAGCCAAATGCATGAGATTTATTTTCCTTTCATACCCTCCCATACCCTACTTAGTAGCCCCACCTTCCACCCTCACTCTTCTTTTTGAGAAAATGATGCAATAATATTTAAAGAGCTAGAGTGAAGCTAACGCCACATGACTTTACCTTCTTTCACAACCTCTCTCTTACATGGGCATCAGTGGATGAAATCCATTGGTCAAAAGCCTCTCTAGGGAAAGCCATGGGTGTAGGAGGATGCTCGAGAAGACAAAAGAGGAGGCTATGGAATGCAAGGTTACTCAAGAGTGGGAAACTGAAAATGTGAAAATGACCTTAGAACTATACTTTATAAATGGACATTGCCCTTAAAAATGCTCTTACTTACAATATGTTTATATTTATTGTTTTTTCTTTGGAAAGTCTCTCTCTCTCTCTCTCTCTCTCTCTCTCCTTAGCTATCTCCCTCTCCTCTCTCTCTCACTCTCTCCCTCTCTCTCTCTCTCATAGACCCACAAGGTCTTCCGAGGATGTTAATATATCTTTCTTTCTTTCGCTTCCTTTGTGTCCCTCATTGCTCTCTTTCTCTCTCTCTCGCTCCCCTCCTCTCCCTTGCTCTCTCTCTGTCTCTCTATCTCTTTCCCTCCCTTTGTGTCCCTATTTGCTCTCTCTCTTTCTCTCTCTCTGAAACTCGATGATCATTTTGTTGCCATGTTGCCCTTAGCTATCTATGTCATGGACATTGATTTTACATATACACTTTTTGTATTTTGTTAGCGGCTCCACCCTTTGGATCAGTTGTATATGGGTTTCTTTTCAATCTCATAGTCTCTCAAAGACCTTAATTAACTTTCTTATTTTTCTCTTTCTCAACTTAGAGGTGCAAATGAATAAATGCAATCTTAACTCTCTCTCTCTTCCCATTCTCTACCTCTCTCTCTCTATCCCACTCTCCATCTCTCTTTCTGTCCCCGTCTCCATTGTCATGGACATTGATTTCATGTATACACTTTTTGTATTTTGTTAGCGGATCCACCCTTTGGATCAGTTGTATCTGGGTTTTTTGTTTCAATCTCTTAGTCTCTCAAAGACCTTAATTAACTTTTGTATTTTTCTCTTTCTCAACTTAGAGGTGCAAATGAATAAATGCAATCTTAACTCTCTCTGTCTCCCTTTGTATCCCCCCCCTCCCTCTGTCTCTAAGAGTCCCTTTGTGTCCCTGACTGCTCTCTCTCTCTCTCTCTCTCTCTCTCTCTCTCTCTATTCATACATCTAACTCTGTCTCATGGCCAGGTGCATCATTTGTGTTGCTTATTGTACTCTCAACTTCTCTCTCTCTCTCTCTCTCTCTCTCAGTCTCTCTTGCATGATCTAATTGCTATCTATCTCGAGATCACACACTCTTTGTCTTGCACAATACAGATATACAAATATCCACACAAATTTAAAATTACAAATATTTATCGCTTTATCATTCATAGACCATAGAGAGCCATCAATCTAGAGGTGCATACTTAATTTAAAAAATCTTAACAATAAATGAAACAACACTTTGTATTATATATGATTTCTGTTCATACATGTAACAATGCCTCATTGCCAAGTGCATTGTTGAAGCACTAAGGATCGAAGAAACTTGATATCATATGAAATACTTGCCATCATGTCTCTACTATCTCTAGAGTATGGGGGGGGCAACAATTCTTACAAAGGATATTTGTCTCATCCCTATATCTAACTTTGTGATTATCAAGTCTAAAATAATAGTCTTGGAGAGGGCTTGCTATTGCCAACTGCAATTCTTTTCTGATAAATCGCATGGTCCACTCCTCTTTCAATTCCAACATTAGGTCAGGATGTCCTTGCCGATAAATTAATACCTCAACAATAGGACTGTGAGTCCCATCACGCAGATCATCATCCATTGCTTCCCATTGAAGGTTCTTCCATCTAAACCTTCTATATGTGAAAGTCATGCAGAGATTTTGCCTTCCAATGAAATACCTCTGCAAAATTTGGGATCTATTTATACATAGTATCTTGATCATTTTTTATACAAACAAGAATTGTAAGATTTGCTCACCGAAATGTCACATTTGAAGTGTTCAATCGACATTGTACTAAATCTTCGGCATGGCATGTTCTTGTTGTCCATCCATTGTCAAATAGCTTAGATAGCCAGTCCATTTCTAAGCTCTTGCAAGTGTAAGTAATCTTTGTTTTCCTTAATTGCCTACAACTTGCAAAGAAATCAATAAAGCATGGAAATGGAACCAACCAGCTCACCTAGCATTTCTTCCACTAGTAGTTGGCTTCATAGCATTTCTCACATCATTAAACATTCTATTTATATATGATTCACTTATCTCCATGCTTGGAAGCGGCCATTCTGGACTATCAAAAGAGGGCAAGGAAAGAGATTCTAATCTACCATACTGTCCTTCTTCATCTGGCACAATGAAAATTGAGTCATAGAAGATCCCATCCTTTTTTAATTTTGATGGTGTGCGACCTTCATACTGAAGCTCTACTGAAGACTCCCGATCTCAACATCGAGGACATGCAACACCCTAGTTATGCATGCTGCAGGCTCCCACTCTTTTTAAGTAGATGGATATAAGTATGTAAAACAAATACAAGGCATAAGGCAGGAGTGTCAACGTCTCCAAATAAATGCAAATACTCTAAAAAGCAAATGAAGTACTAGAACACTTTGAAAAACTTACAATTGGGCCTATGATATGGAAGTCCTTCATTCGTATGCACATATATGTTTGCATGGGTAAAGACATGCTGAATATATACTTGTGTCAGTGTGTTACTGTGCCAAGAGAAATTTCAAAACCTAAGATCCTCCCCTTCCAATGTTTGGAGATGTCCATTGCATCCTTCTGACCAACTTTGTAGCACCCACGGTTAGTGGGTTGCATTGTGATCCAAGAATATTTCCTGTAGAGCTGAGGAATCCATTCCCCATGCTCATCCTTAACATTCTTTAATAACACAGACTGTAAACTCCTTTGTATCTATCATTTTCTACTTCCATAGTTTCTGCCCCTGTACCATATGATTAAAATTAGCTCTTTCTACTTCCAAGGACCCTCCAAATTTATGTCTTCTATTCTCTCTTTCTCTATCCCTCTCTCTCTCTTTCTTTGCAAGTCTCTCTCTCTCTCTCTCTCTCTCTCTCTCCCCCTCCCCCTCCTTCCCTCTCTCCTTTAACTAAACCTCTCACAAAAACAAGAAAAATATTATTACAAAAGACATAGAATAATTCTCTCTCTCAGTCAGTCTTCCAAGGTACCCCTCACACAAATAAACATCAATTTTTTTTGAAATACTTAGTTACGATATGCTCTCTTCCTGCTTTGTTTCTCCACAAACAAAGAAAACATTATCTCAATATCATATCATTCTCTCTCTCCCTCCCAAAACTCTTTGATTAGGATCTCTTTTTCTTCCTTCTTTCTCAAATACTTCTAAAACCTAGCAGTTTGAAATAGAATCTCTATCTCTCTCCCTCAATCATCCCCTCAACAAAAGAAAACATAGCAGTTCGAAATATAATCTCTGTCTCTCTTTTCCCTTCCTCTATCTACCCCTCCTTAAGTACTAGCAAATAAGAAAACGCCTATTTTCCATCTCTCTCCCTCACTCATCCCCTCAAACAGATAAAAAAACGCAGTAGTTTCAAATATAATCTCTCTCTCTCTCTCTTGCTTGTTCTCTCTCTCTCTCTCTCTCTCTCTCTCTCTCTCTTTCCCTTCCTATATCTATCCCTCCTATACTAATGAAGAAAAAAATGACTATTTTATGTCTCTCCCTCCCTCACTCATCCCCTCAAACATAGCAATTCGAAATAATCTCTCTCTCTCTCTCTCTCTCTCTCTCTCTCCCTTCCTCTATCTATCCCTCCTATACCAATGAAGAAAAAAATGTCAAAAATGGTCTTGTAGTTTTATATATTATCTACCTCAATCTCTCCCTCTTCCTTGTCTCTTGTAACAAACATATAGATAAAGTGTGATACAAAATGTATCTACGTAGTACAAACAAAACTTTCAAGATGAAATCACTTCATTACCTGGAAAGTATGTGTTTCTTCTTCTGGAGTTGACTCTATATACTCCAAAAAGGTAGAGAAAGAGTCGAAAATGATAGAACACCTGCTTTTCTCACTCCTTCCAAGTAGATTTAGGTCATAACTTCAGGAGGTGACTCTCTATACTCCAAAAAGGTGAGGAAAGAACTGAAAATGAGAGAACACCCATTTTTCTCACTCCTTCCAAGCAGATTTAGGTCGCAACTTTGGTTTCTAAGAGAGAGTGAAATAAGTAGAGAATGAATGGAAGAGAAGAGGGGTTGACAGAAGTTTCTTCGAGAGATTTTTGAATGTGGAAGAAAAACATGAGCAAAGAGGAGAGAGAATGACTAAGCAAGAGTGGAAAGAAGATATTTTGAAACCAGCTGCTAGAAAGTGGCGGGAATGAATATTTGAAACGTTTTGGAAGAGAGAGAATAGGGGGAGGGCTGGTTGGGAAGTCAAAGTTTGGGCCAAATGGTTGAACCAAATGAAAAATGTGAGCATAGTTTTAGCTAGGGGATAGTTTGCCCTGGGAGGAAAACAAGGAGGCCTGTCAAAGATAATTTTTTATTGTGAACCACCAATGACGTTTTTTGGGGTATTTTGAAAGAAATATGAAATTTCCCCTAGACTTGGGGAGCCTCTGTTACAGAGAAGTCCACATGACATAATCTCCTTCATGGATACCATATTCCCTTATCCAAGCCTCTAATATTTTAGTAATTCTCCAAAGGGCCCCTTTTTGAGTCCAAAATTTTTATAATGATCATATAAAGAAACCTACTTTATGTATCCTACTCTTGCCTTCATGCTAGAGTGGGCAATCTTAGATAGGTTTGTATTTAAGACAAGTATATGCTCTTCCCCCATATGAACCACTTTCCCATTGCTATAACTTGACATCCTATGATGGCAACCACGTCTGAAGAGTAGGAACCTCACTTGCAATGAGCATATCATATAATCTCCCTCACACTAGCTTCCTTAGTAATGACTAAAACCTAGCTCCATTTGCTACCTTACAACCAACACCCTCCTCCTAGAGATCCCATAAGAATATATACCACAATGAGAAAAGGCCTCCCTTTCATAAAAAAGGGAAGGGATTTGAAGATGTGTGCTTTGGCAAGAGATAGTCATAATGAAAGTTATGGCTATCTCTCGTCACTCTTTCTCTAGTCATGAGGCACTATAACCCCTATTTTACTTGTCCTAGGAGAACTCATATGCAATAACTTTTGAAAACTGGAGGTCATCTTTGGAGCTATGGGAGATAAATTTTTACCACAGCCAGAGCCAGCCATAGAGGAGGAGGGGTTGGGGGGGGGGGGACAGCTAAATGTTGTATCGATTGCAAAGAAGCCAAAGCTATGGTATATTCCAATTAGTTTTATTGTCCTCATGTTGAAATTGACTTTCTCTTCCTTCGTCTCCTATGAGCTTCAAACCTTTAATCCATAAATCTCTCAAATAGTAAGAATGGTCTTGTATTAAGAGGTGATGATATCTAAAGTGATCTACAAATACTAAGAATGGTCTTATATTAAGAGGTGATGATATCTCAAGTGTTATACAAATCGTAAGAATGGTTTTGTATTAAAAGGTGATGATATCTCAAGTGTTCTACAAATAGTAAGAATGGTTCAAGTGTTCTACAAAAGTATTAGGTACCTCTTAGTGGCTGAAGGGAAGGAGTGATGATATCTCAAGTGTTCTACAAATAGTAAGAATGGTCTTGTATTAAGAGGTGATGATATCTCAAGTGTTCTATAAAACTATTACATACCTCTTAGTGGTTGAAGGGAAGGGGTTGGAAGTATGGGCAAAATCTCTAGGAACTACAAGATGGTTGCAAGAACAATTTTGAATGTCATAAATGACACTTGGGTTTTTCAACATACGGGTGAACTATTTTTTAACATTCACTTCTTTCATGGTTGATAACACTTTTAATAAGAAGAACCATTTTGAATGTCATAAGTGTTGATGCAATCCCATGCTATGAAGTCTACAGACAGTTTTTTTTCCGCGCATATGGGTGAAGTGATGTTTACGTTACTAAGTTCAACATATCAACCAACGCATTTGTTTTGATTATTGAAGGAGTTTGATAATAAGACCCATTTCAAATGCAAAAGAATTGTTGTATTAGTAATGGAATCCGCTTTGGAGTGGAAATTTAGTTTCTTTCAAACCCACATACTATTGTTGCATAATGTGAGTATGGCTCCAATTGGAAGTTAAGGTAGACTATAATTCGCAATATTGGTATAGTTACACATAGTAACATAAGTTTTATTTTCGAGAATCTTCCTAAATAGTGGTTTCCACAAAGCTATGTTGAGTACCTCGATAAGGAAATTATGAAAAAGCTTGCTCGGTTTTTTGGGTCCGCTCGCTTTTCCTTGCTCGCTCTATCGACTGCCTCATATGCAATAACTTTTGAAAACTGGAGGTCATCTTTGGAGCTATGGGAGATAAATTTTTACCACAGCCAGAGCCAGCCATAGAGGAGGAGGGGTGGGGGGGGGGGGGACAGCTAAATGTTGTATCGATTGCAAAGAAGCCAAAGCTATGGTGATTAATCAAGAAGACAAAACTAGATTCCCTACCATCTGATCCCCTCCTCCATCTTATAACTCCCATATCCTCCCCCTCTTATGCATTTGAATTGCTTAGTCCAAGGATTATGAAAAGGAAAGCGAGCAAAGTTGAGTGAGGCTAAAAATTTGAGCAAAGAAAATGGAACAAGGATCTACTAGATTTAATAAAATAATTTTCACTTATAGCTATTGTACTTAAAATTCATTATTGCCATTGGGTGAAACATAAAAAATGACACGGTTTTTCTTTTTATAGCTCCTCGATCCAAGCTATAGATCATAAGGTATTGCCATGGGGAGGGAGTGTTTTACACATCTTGCCCCCTCCCCATGGCCATAACTTGTGATTTTTAGCTCGAATAAGGAGCTATAAAATGGAAAAATATGTCATTTTTAATGCTCTACCCAATGGAGATCTTAATTTCAATAAATTGGATGTGTGAAACATACAAAGTTTTAAGATTGGATGAAACACATAGTGTTTTGAACATTATCCTAGACGATAGCACTTGGAAACAATAAGAGGGATATAATCTTAAAATTTTGTGTCTTTCACACATCCAAACCCCTCCTCATGGCCATAACTTTTGATTTAAAGCTTAAAGAAGAAGTTGTAAAAAGAAAAGTGTGTCATTTTGTATGCTCCACCCAATTCAACTATTCAATTTTAATAAAAGCATTTGGACTCATAAAAAAATGTGTTCATATTAGAATTATAATGGAATTTAATACATATTTATTAAGGTGTTTACCATCAACTTATACAAATCATGTCTTCATGTGTTTATTGATAGAAGCTGTGTCGTGTATCCTTCTAAGTGCGGTGTCTATGAGAATCTTATAGCTCCAGAAAAATCATACATAGGTGTGGTCCTAGAGCTTGCAGTGGGCATGGTTCCTCAAACACAATATGCCAATCATGCCAAGTCTTCCTTCTTTGAATAACCTATTGTATCTATGTAGCTTGTACGTGGAGATCATCTAGCTTATTGAGTGGCTAAAAGCATCTTTAGATTGCCTCTGTCTCACCAAGGTGATGATCAGTGTGGCAATGTATATACACGAGACTAGAAACTGCATTAGAATGACAACTTCTAACCCAAAAGACATCTTCTAACCCAAAATCCATGAACAAAATGGTGTGACATTTGTTGTAAGTTTGTAAGTTGTCCTAAATGCCCATGATGCGGTATGAAGGTTTGTATCCTAATCTCTTCAATTTGTATTGATTCTCCTAGTAAGGACCAATTTTAGAGTTTTATTAGTGGACTCAGCTTGTCCATTACACTGTGGTTAGTATGTTGTAGCTAGTCGGTGTCCACCATAAACTCTTTGGTGAGTAGCTTAAACACTTCATTCATAAAATGAGTTCCTCAATCACTAACAAACTCAATTGGGCATCCATACTTGCATATGATATCTTCAAAAAGGAACTTGGCTATAGTCCCAAACCAAGTTGTCCCTGACAGTTTTAGCTTCAGCCATTTTGTGGCATAAGCTATATAACTACCTCATAATTGCAATGGTATATGTGTTTTGATTAGTTGTGTTCTTGGATAAAATCAAGGCCCTAGCATTGAAGAGCTTCCCATGGTTCACTCGATTGTAAATGAATGTAATGTAGGGGAACCGTTCAATCTATGTACTTACAAGCATCATAATGAACACAATGAGCATGTGCATGCTTGAACAAAGTACTCCACCACAGTTTGTAACACTTTTTGAACAGTGAGGTTTCCAACAAAATGACCTCCAACAAAAGTACTGCAGCATGTGGCTAACTACTTGCGCTTATCCTTTGGCATGTGCTTGGGAAAAGTTCCCTGAGATAAATAGTGTAGCATTTCATCATACTCTATTTCAATAAAATCAACTACAAACAAATGGGCATCTAGCAAATCAGTAGATACTTCTTTGTCATTATCTGAGTTTGGAAACTTGGATAAACAATCAGCTCCCACATGTGATTTCCAAAGCTTATATATAATTCTAAATTAAATTCTTGAAGTATTAGCATGTACCTTGTCTAAATTTCTACATACTATAAACCATACCAAGGGCTTCTCACTCGGTTGTGCTGTAATTGCACTTGGGATGGGTCATTAACCTACTTGCATAATAGATTGGGTAGTTTGATTTCCCATTTAGGTGAACCAGTATAATACCAATGGAAAATCTCAAACATATCTACATGAACTTTGGAAAGTGACATCTCACCTTGGCTATCTAAGAATGGTTGTTTTAAAAGCATGCTTTTTCAATGTGTGAAAAACACCAGACAACTCAGAAGTTCATTGAAACTTTGTATAATTTTTAATGAACTCATATCATGGAGCTACTATCTTGGAAAAGTTCTTGAGAAATCTTCTATAGGGACTAACAAAACTAACAAAAGACGTCAATTGAGTCAAAGTCTTATGCTTGGTCATAACTTTTTATAGCTTGAATCTCATGTGGCTTAGTTCTGATGGCCGACACATAAAATTCTTTTTGGCAAGATTTAATGAAATACCTACCTGTTGGCATCTATCAAATATCTTTATGAAATAGAACAAATGAATAGAGACAACTGACTATACACAAAAATCATCCAAATAGATAGCAAAAAACTTGGTCAGGTAGTCTTTGAAGGTTTCTATCATAAACCTTTGGAAAGTCGATGGTGCATTATTGAGTGCAAATGGCATGACTTTTGTGGCATAAACACCCGGTAAAAAAAGTAGTTTTAGTTCAATCCACATGTGCCATATAAATCTAATTATATAACCACTATAGCCGAGCTATAGCCATCCATAAATGAGTGCATCCCCCACTCGGTAAAAAAATTAGCTTTAGTTCGATCCACACGTGCCATAGAAATCTAATTATAACCACTATAGCCATCCATAAATGAGTGCATCTCATGTTCTACAACTTGGTCAAGTATGCCATGTTTGAATGGAATAAGAAACAAATATGGTATAGTTTGGAATAAGAAACAGATCTGGTCAGGTATGCCATCTGTGAATGGAATAAGAAATAGATCTGGTATAGTTTGGGCATTCAACTTCATATAATCCACACACACACACTGAGTTTTCCATCTTCTTGGGTTCTACAACAATGGGAAACAACCATTCACTTTTTAAAATTGCATAAATTGAATCTGGCTTGGATGAGTTTATCTAGCTCAACTTTGACCTATTGGCATAATTGGGGTTCCTTTTTTGCCTTTGCCATGTGATGGGCTTTGCATTTGGAACGAATGGAATCGTGTGTTGATAGATCTCTGGAGGAACTCCTTTCAAATCAGTATAACTCCAAGCAAAAGCATCTTTGTATTGCATGAACACGTATTTGAATGCTTGAAACTAGCCACTAATAACATGGGCATTGGCAACAACTATCCTTGGTTCCTCTTCTATCCCCAGATTCAATGCTTGTGTAGGTTCTAGAATCAACATGAAAAGGTTTGGATTGGCTAATTCTCTTTCACCTACCATATCTTTAGTGAAATAACTTCGATAACACACTATTCAAAATTTTTGGACTTGTGTAAAGTCCAATTTGAGAAATGGACTAAAAAACAGTCCAAAAATTTTAAATATACTAGTAATGTTATTTTTTGAACTAGATTTGCCAACTCAAAACAAAAGATTTAATGATTAAGTACTAAGAACATCAATGCATAACCAAATCTCGTACAAAGGTGGTCTACATAAACATCTTCATAACTTCACAAAAATCTCTTACTAAGTGGTCTACATAAACATCTTCATAACTTCTTGTGAATTGAGCTACTATCACCTAAGAACATCAATAGATGACCAATTCTCTTAGAAAGGTGGTGTAAATAAACACCTTTATGTATAAGTGGTGTGCACACACCTTTATGACCATTTCTTTTAGAAAGGTGGTGTACATAAAGCCCTTAGAAAGGTAGTGTAGATAAATCCTTTTATGTGTAAGTAGTGTACATATACACCACACTTGGTATTAAAAAACACCCTTAACTATAAAAATACATTTGACATAAAGTTTAAAATACACCATTAAGTATAAAATGGCCCTCATAAACAATCTTTATACACAATAATGAGAGTAAAGAAATAAAAAAAGTAGTAAACTTTTTATTAGATATTCGCTTTGCATAGAAGTTCAAAACTTGTGATTACAAAGCCGTTAGCCATCATGTTACTCAGTACCAATGTCCTCAATGCCAGACCCTTGACTACCAGGGTCCTGACTAATAGGCTGCTCTAAGACTGGAGTCTCAGTAGCAAGGTCCTCAGTAGTTTGCTCTTCAGTTCCAAGCACCTGACTAGTAGGCTGCTTTGGAGTCTCATGACCAAGTTCTTGGTAAGTAGGGACCTGGCTACTAGGTTCCTGACTAGTAGGCTGCTCTGGAGTCTGTAAGGTCATGGTTGAAGAACCATCTATGCCTCCTGGTAACTCCTCCTGGTCATGCTTTGCCTCGTCCATACCTTCTTTGAGTAAGGCTTCCTTGCTTGATCCACTTGCCTGTCCTTCACCCAAGATCGATCCACTTGCCTGTCCTTCACCCAAGATCAAGGGTGCCTTCCTCACTTTTAATTTTAAGGGAAGTGCTTCCACCTCTTTAGCCTTACCTTTTCCTGTGATGTGCTGTACTACTGTAACTTCTTGCTGCCGCGAGCCTTCCCGTATGATGAGTGGAACCTCCTTGACTCTAGTTGACAATTGATCACCCTTATTCTTTGTGCGGATTTCTTCTTGCCGTAAGTCATTGGATGCAGAGCTTTCATCCTCATCATCACCTGAGCTAGAATCATCACCCTCAGACTCACTACCCTCTTCTTTGACATTTTCCTCTTCAAAGAAGGTAGTGCAACTGTAATATGTGTCAAAGAACTCAATTTGATGGGGGGTATCAATGACATTTACATTTCTACCTTGGCGTAGCAATTTCTCAGCAGCAAAACCCATTCGATACAATGCTACTTCCCACCCATCATTCAATAAATTCTTTGTCATCTCGAGTATCACATCAGGATCCATCGGCTTTCTGTAATCCACCATTGCTGCATCAAGCTTAACCTTATTGTCCTCAAAGTAATGAAGCTCGAGAGTCCTTAAAGGAATTTGGATTAGATTGCCACCACCCCTCGATAAGAAGCACATCAAGAAAGGCTGCAAGACTTGAATGGCAGTGCCTTCTAAGACAGTCATATGATTACGTAGGACTATACCATGGTATACTTTTGAAAGTAAATACCCAAATGCAGATGTCAAACTCGCATATAAGGCATCCCTTTGTGATTCTATCACAAACAGGACCAACGTTGATCTTTTCTTATCTGCCATAGGACCTTCTACGATAAACCGCACAAGTTCAATTATCCGTGACACTGCAAGGTCTTGCAATTCATCTATGAAAAATACGCATGGCTTCTCCCAAGCATGACCGCTCATTGTTATGAAATGCTCTGTATCAATGCCATTGATATGTGCAAATTTTATATCATTCTCTGATAGCAGGATATCATAAGAGAAGCTGAATGGAGAACCATAATCTAAACCACCAATTGCTCTACCTTGGGTAGTGGACTGCAAGGCCTTGTCTCAACAACCTTTGGCATTTCAGCTCTTAGATCCTTTGTTGGTGTGGCATCTGCATCCATTGATGCCAACCACTTTCTAGCCCATGTCTTATCAAGGAGTTGACCTAGGCTAAGTGCTTTCTTCTTATCCACATCAATTGACTTGCTAGCTAACTCATCATCAGATTTCAATAAAAATAATAGTGCCGAGAGAGCAGCCTCACTTTGAATCATTCGGGTGACCACTTCATCTAAGTTTCTATGCTTGCTCTTCTTTCCAAAGAAGCAGTCACCACTTAGGATCTTCTTGCATACTTCTTCTGTTATTGCATCTGGAACAAACCTTAAAGCTCTCCACCAAACAATAGACATCGGTTTCTTTATTTCTTTCCTCTGAGTTGCAATGTGCTCTGGTGCCTCAAAGGATATCTTCCCTGTTTCATATGCTTGGCAAACATCCACGATGCTCTGAAACACTGAGTCCTCATGGAAGACAATGCAAGTAACATCCCTGTATCTTGCAACGGCGGTGTTTAAATCCTTTGCCTCAACCTTATTACCTGGTATGCCTTGCGTATTGCTTACAACACCTTTCAAGCATCTATAGAACCGAGTCCTCTTTGCCATGTACTCAGATGTAGGTCTCTTGCCCTTCACTGTTTGTGGCTTTCCACAGCCCATCCATAACTCCCTTGCCTTTATCAAGATCTCAAAAAGAGAAGAGCTTTTTTTCAACCTAAAGGGAGCAGAATTCAGCCTTTCTGATTCTAGAATGTACTTCGAGTCATCGTTAAATATGCATATATGACAAATGACCCGTTGAAACTTTTCCATCCACTCAATCTGTGGCAAGTTTCCTTTTCTTCCCTCATTAATGGCGATCCTGCAAGCTTCACAAAAGTGTTGCCCATCAATGGGCTCAAACCTGCATCTTTCCAAGAATCTATTCTTTTCCAGTATGTATCTCTTCTCGATGTCACTCCCATATCGGCTTTGGTACAAAGCCTCTCCATGAACAAAGTCACTCCTTCTAAAGTTCTCAAAAGCATTAAGAAAGTCCACGCGCTTTTGAAATGTGACATCAGGCAATGTAGGATCATCTTCTTGAAGTCTCTTAAATGCCATAGGATGAAGAGTGATATTAGTGGCAACTGGAGTTCTTGTTTTCCTTGTATCTTCATACAATTTGCATGCAAATATCTTATCGAGCTTTCTTTGATTTGTGAACAACGAAGCTCGATCAATAAGCATTGTGGCCACGCTGAATTGTGAAAATCCCCAAATGTATCCCTCATCCTCTGGAGGATGTAAGTCTGCCACACTTATAGAAAAGTCTTCGAGACTTGTATCTTCTTCTTGCGGATCCTCCTCTTCATCGCTATCCAATTTTTCGCCTGGTTTTAAATAGCCTGCACTCGAATAATCTGCACATGGAGTAGGAGTTATTTTTGCTCTCTTTCTGGGAATAGCTATAGAACTTGAATCTGCTCCACGATCACTTCTTCTTATTCCTGTAGTTGCAACAGTCGATGGTGTAGGTACAGTTGGAGATACTGTAGTTACACTTGCCGGAGTTACCGGAGTTACCGCCACAGATATTGACGGTACTTGAGGGTTATATGTTATAGATGGCGTACTTACTGCTGCTGAAGGTACAACACCACCACTTGGAAATGCATCCCACATTTTCTTCAATGCTTCTAAGGCACTAAGTAATTCTTGGGATCCCTCAATTGAATCTGGTAACGGCTTCAAGAAGTGCTTCGGAGTACCTCTAACTTGTAAACCACCTCGTCATTCTTTCCTTTGCACAAACGTCTATCAAATTGTTTTCTTTAATGTTGATGTTTGAGACCATGCCACCATTTCTTACTGCCTCTGTAGAATATTTCGCGCTTGATATATTCTCTGCAGTGATCACCAAAAAATACTTTGATTTGCACTCCATAAAATACCAAGCATGTTCAAGGTATTTGAAAGACGCCTTGGAACCAAAACTGAAAGCCATGGAAGCCATAGTTTTCTGAAAAACAATCAAAAATAAAAAATGAGAATTACAATGATTTTCAAACTCAAAATATTAAATAAATTTTTAATTAAATATTATTTTAAGTTTTATTTATTTTTAATTTTTAAAATAAAATAATTTTTTTCCTTTTTTAATTATTTTATTTTAATTAATTAGTTTATTTTTATATTTAAAATTTAATTTAATTTTTTAATTTTTTTAAGTTTTATTTATTTTAACTTTTTTAATTTTGAGGGGATAGGGCACGGGGAGGGAAAGGGACGAGGGAGGGGGAAGGCGCGGGGAAGGGGGAGCGGGAGGGGACGAGGCGACGACGGGGGAGGGGGCCCCTGTTGCATGCACAACAGGTGGGGGTCCCCCTCCCCTCCCCTCCCCGCCCCGCCCCGGTCCCCCACCTGTTGCGTGCGCAACAGGTGGGGATCCCCCTCCCCTCCCCGCCCCCGCCCCCGCCCCCTCCCCTCGCTCCCCCTCCCCCCGCCCCCTTCCCCTCCCCCTTGCCCCCCTCGCCCCGCCCCCTTCCCCTCCCCGCGCCCGCCCCCTTCCCCTCCCCTCCCCTCCCCTTTCCCCCCTTCCCGTCGAGCCCCCTCCCCTGCGCCTGCACCCTTCCCCTCCCCCTTCCCCCGCTCACCTGTTGCGTGCGCAACAGGTGGGGGATCCCCCCACCTGTTGCGCACGCAACAGGTGAGGAGGACATCGCCCCCCCTCCCCCTCCCCCTCCCCGCCCCCGTCCCCTCCCCCTTGCCCCCCCCGCTCCCTCCCCCTCCCCCTTCCCCTCCCCCTTCCCCCCCTCCCCGTCTGCTCTTCCCCCCCTCCCCGTCAAGCCCCCCTCCCCCGTGCCCGCCCCTTCCCCTTCCCCTCCCCCGCCGACCGCCCCCTTCCCCCCCTCCCCGTCGAGCCCCCTCCCCCGCGCTCGCCCCCTTCCCCTCCCCCTTCCCCCCCGTCCCCGTCCCCGTCGACGGGGACGGGGGGGAAGGGGGAGGGGAAGGGGGCGGGTGCGGGGGAGGGGCCGGGGCGGGCGGGGCGGGCAAGGGGACGGGGTGGGCGGGGGGCAAGGGGGAAGGGGAGGGGATGGGGCGGGGGCGGGGAGGGGGAGGGGGGGCATCGCCCCCTCACCTGTTGCGTGCGCAATAGGTGGGGGTCCCCTCCCCCCCTTCGCCTCCTCCCCCCGCCCCCTTCCCCTTCCCCTCCCCCTTCCCGCCCCCTTCCCTTCCCCCTCCCCATCGAACCCCCCTCCCCCGCGCCCGCCCCGCCCCGCCCAGGGGAAGGGGGCGGGCGCGGGGGAGGGGGCGGGGCGGGGGGGCAAGGGGGAAGGGAAGGGGACGGGGCGGGCGGAGGGAAGGGGGCGGGGCAGAGGGGGAGGGAAAGGCAGCGGGGCGGGGCGGGGGGGCAAGGGGGAGGGGAAGGGGGCGGGGCAGGCGGAGGGAAGGGGGCGGGGCAAGGGGGAGGGGAAGGCAGCGGGACGGGGGAGGGAAAGGGGGCGGGGGGGGCGGCAAGAGGGAGGGGGGGAGGGGAGGGGGGGAAGGGATGAACGGCGGGAGGGAGGGGCCTGCGGGGAGGCGGAGGGAGAGGAAGGGAGGGGGAAGGGCTCGTGGGGAGGGAGAGGAGGGGAAGCAGAAGGGAAGGCAGTGAGGAGAGGGGAAGGGGGAAGGGAAGGGAGGGGAGAAGCGGGAGGAGAGGGGAAGGGAGGGGGAGGGGAGGGCAAGGGAGGGGAGAGAGGAAGCTGGAGAAGAGGGAGGGAGGGAGTACCTGAGTGGAGAGGTGGTGAAGCTCCAGGAAAGTTGTGAGACAGAATAAGAGAGTTGTGAGACAGAATGAGGAGAAGTAGAGTTTTATAGGAAATGGATAGCTTTTAGGTCAAGTCAGCTTTTTTAAGTTTTTAAGGGGGAGGGGAAGGCAGCGGGACGGGGGAGGGAAAGGGGGTGGGGGGGGCGGCAAGAGGGAGGGGGGGAGGGGAGGGGGGGAAGGGATGAACGGCGGGAGGGAGGGGCCTGCGGGGAGGCGGAGGGAGAGGAAGGGAGGGGGAAGGGCCCGTGGGGAGGGAGAGGAGGGGAAGCGGAAGGGAAGGCAGTGAGGAGAGGGGAAGGGGGAAGGGAAGGGAGGGGAGAAGCAGGAGGAGAGGGGAAGGGAGGGGGAGGGGAGGGCAAGGGAGGGGAGAGAGGAAGCTGGAGAAGAGGGAGGGAGTACCTGAGTGGAGAGGTGGTGGAGCTCCAGGAAAGTTGTGAGACAGAATAAGAGAGTTGTGAGACAGAATAAGGAGAAGTAGAGTTTTATAGGAAATGGATAGCTTTTAGGTCAAGTCAGCTTTTTTAAGTTTTTAAGGTTTTTTTAGTTCTTTTAGGTTCACTATAAGTAGAACATTCTTCATTCTCTCTTTCATTCAAAGATCATTCGTTTACACTCCACGCTTCTCTCCTCTCATCAACCTGTTGTAGGATTCTAAAAAATTTTCAAAATGTTGCAAGAGGTGAGTTCATTTCTAACCTATTGCGTATGCAAGAACTTCTAAGAATCAAGTTTTTATAAATTTGAATTTTTTTTCAAATCCGATCCTTTTCTCAAAACCTTGTGTGTATGCAACAACTTAAAAAACCATTTTTACATTAAATCTTTTTTTCCACAAATTTTCATCTTTACCTCAAACTCTCACAACCCCTCCTTACCTATTGCATACGCAATAACTTCAAAACAAAATTTAATCATAAATCTCTCCAAAAATCTCCTTAAAAAAAAAAACAATCTATTACAAATATCTCTCTCAACCTCAAAACCACTCAAACCCTACCTATTGCGTACGCAACAACTTCAAAACAAAATTTAATCATAAATCTCTCAAAAAAACTCATCAACAAAAAAAAACAATCTATTATAAATTTCTCTCTCAACCTCAAAGCCACTCAAACCTCCCTACCTATTGCGTACGCAATAACTTCAAAACAAAATTTAATCATAAATCTCTCCAAAAAACTCCTTTTAAAAAAAAACAATCTATTACACATTTCTCTCTCAACCTCAAAACCACTCAAACCTCCCTACCTATTGCATACGCAACAACTTCAAAACAAAATTTAATCATAAATCTCTCCAAAAAACTCTTCTCACGACACTTTATTACAAATTTCTCTATCAACCTCAAAACCACTCAAATGTCCCTACCTATTGCGTATGCAACAACTTCAAAACAAAATTTAATCATAAATTTTTCCAAAAAACTCTTCTCACTACACTTTATTAATATAAGAAATCCATTTATAATATTTTTACTCCATAATATAATAAATTTTTATTAACTAATGTTAAAATATAATTTTGCTAAAAATATATATTATTAATCTATAAATTAATAAAAATATTCTATAATTATTATATAAATAAATATATAAATACATTAATTAAAAAAAAAACTTGAAAGGGAGGTCTTCTAGCATATGTGCTTTATATAATACTTACTCTTAAAACAATGAAGAATTAGTGAATATATTGCTATTCTATACATTATTAACTTAAAAACTAATATAAATATAAATTAATTATTATATAAATTTAAATAAATATATAAATAATTAATATTATACATTAATAACATTTAAAATTATGTAGATTATATACTAATAATCTTTCAATTTTAAAAAGTAGTCAATAAAAGAATTAAATTAATTTAAAAAATAAGAAAATATTAAAATTTACATACTTACTTTTAGCATGTATGCTTTTATTCCATGTGTATAATACTTGTTAGTTAGTCGAAGAATGACAAATAAGATAATGTATTTGTAAGGTAGGTATTTAAAACCATAGAATCTAGAAGACTACAGTATGATTGCATCCATATTATTTTTTTACTTTAGCAACCATCAGATATCCATGATTCCATGTGTATAATACTTGCTAGTTAGTCGAAGAATGCAAAATTAGATAATGTATTTGTAAGGTAGGTATTTAAAACCATAGAATCTAGAAGACTACAGTATCATTGCATCCATATCATTTTTTTACTTTAGCAACCACCAGATATCCATGGTATCCATGATATGGAATACATATTTCTTCGAATGTCCATGATATGGAATACATATTTCTTCGAATATTTCTTATCACATACTTTTTCATTTCTTCTCATACACCATGCAGCATGAATGTAAGAAAATATGAATCGGTGTGCTTTTAGCCTATGTACTTGTCCCTAATCAGTAGGATACTTTGACTAGGTAGGCTTGTAACTACTTAAAGTAAAGCCTTTGAAAAGGATCGTACCTTTTGATACACCATGCATCATGAATGTAAAAAAATATGAATCAGTGTGCTTTTAGCCTATGTGCTTGTCCCTAATCAGTAGGATACTTTGACTAGGTAGACTTATACTTACTTAAAGTAAAGCCTTTGCAATGTATCGTACCTATAAACAAAACACTTTGGAAAGCATATAACATATAGTCTATATATATCTAAACTAAATACTTTAGAATGCATATTTTATATAGTCTATATATCTTAAATCTTACACCCTAAATCTTAAATCCTAAAGTTCCCTAAATCTTAGGTTATACAATCTAAGCTCTTAAACTTATATAATAGTTATAATCCCTAAACCTTAAACCCTAACCCCTATAACTTAAATTCTAAAACCTAATTTTCAATTCTAAACCCTAGATTCTACACTCTAAGCTCATGATCTTATATACTAAACCCTAAAACCTAAATCCTAAACCCTAAAACAATAATCATAAACCCTAAATGCTAAACCCTAAACCCTAGATTTTTAACCCTAAACCCTAGGTTTTTAACCCTAAACCCTAAACCCTAAAAATATAATCATAAACATGAAACCCTAAACACTAAATCTTAAATCCTAAGCCCTAAATCCTTAACCCTAAATACTAAACCCTAAACCCTAACCCTAAAATACAATCAAAATTTTATGATTTTTTTCAATTTGTGCAATAGGTTTGATATATCCTCCAAACTGTTGCAAGTCGAATAGGTTAATGGTGCACTCAACCTATTGTAAATATCAATGAATTTTCTCGATTTGTGCAACAGGTTGGATATACCCCCAACCTGTTGCTTGAGCAACAGGTTGGGGGGTATATCCAACTTGTTGCACAAATCGAGAATTTTCTTGATTTGTGCAACAGATTGGATATACTCCCCAACCTGTTGCTCAAGTAACAGGTTGGGGGATATACCCCCAACAGGTTGGGGGGTATATCCAACATGTTACACAAATCGAGAATTTTCTTGATTTGTGCAACAGATTGGATACACTCCCCAACCTGTTGCTTGAGCAATAGGTTGGGGGTATATCCAACCTGTTGCACAAATTGAGAATTTTCTTGATTTGTGCAACAGATTGGATATACCCCCAACCTGTTGCTTGATTGCACAAATCAAGAAAATTCTTGATTTGTGCAAGATGTTGGATATACCCCCAACCTGTTGCTCAAGCAACAGGTTGGGAGATATATCCAACAACAGGCCTCCAGGTTGGGGGGTATATCCAACCTGTTGCACAAATCGAGAATTTTCTTGATTTGAGCAACAGGTTGGGAGATATATCCAACAACAGGCCTCCAACCTGTTGCTTGGGGGATATATCCAACTGTTGCTCAACCTTGCACAAATCAAGAAAATTTTTCAGTTGTAGGTTGGATATATTCCCCAATTGTATATCAAATTGTTGCACAAATAAGAAAAATTCTTGATTTGTGCAACAAGTTGGATATATCCCCCAACTTATTGCTTGATATATCCAACCTGTTGCTCAAGCAACAGGCTGGGGGATATATCCAACCTATTGCACAAATTAAAAAAATTCATTAAATTTTGGTTGTCTTTTAGGGTTAAGGTTTAGGGTTTAAGATTTAAAATTTAGGGTTTAGGATTTAAGATTTAAGATTTAGGGTTTAGGATTTAGAGTTTAGGATTTAGAGTTTAGGGTTTAAGGTTTAGGATTTATTGTTTAGGAGTTTAGGATTTAGGGTTTAGGAATTAAATGTTTAAATTTTAGGATTTACGGTGGTTAAGATGTTTTGGTATTAATTATTTAAAGTTTAGGATGTAGGGTTTAGGTTTAATGCCTTCTCTGCTAGTTTTGATATAGAAGTTATTAAGTAATAATAAGCTCAATGATTATTTATCATGTTCATTTTGAGTTGCTACTCTACTTTTATACATAAAACAAGTATTCACCCTAACAGAGGGTATGGATGTGGTGTTATATAAGAAGAATGAAGTGGTGGCTTTTGGATGAATTCATAGTCTTGATCCTATGAATGTGTGTCATTTCCAACGTTGTGGTGAGAGAAGATGTGTAGTGATAATCACCAATGTTGTAAATCTTGAAGTACATTTAAAATATCCACATGGAGACTTTGAAACATTGGGAGATATCTTACAATGTGACATATTTGATATGCAAACACACAGAACACTCTGAGACCAAGACGAAATTGTTCCAAAGACATACTTTCAAGATATCAAGAAAACTTATTTTCAGGGGGAAAAAGTAGAGATGTTATCTTGCTTCGGAGAAGTTTTAGCAATTGGCAACTTTAAGGGCTATGCTCAGAGTTTTCTCTATATAGTGGAGATAATTAAGTTGACTAGTCAGGTGTCATTCAAAATGCAATGGATAGTACTTCACAATTAGACGTCCATAATACTACGTCTCAACTACAAGTTCATAGTACTTGTAAATGGGGGTTAGCTTTCTTGAAATCAAGTTTGCCCAAGACAGTTTCCTTCAATGTCATGGAAGACACAACGCAAGACAGTTTCCTTCAATGTCATGGAAGACACAACGGAATATTATCAGAAGAAAAAGACTATAACACAAATGGGATCCAAATTGATAAGAAGCTATAGTAGTAATCAAGAGTATCATAGTGGCATGCTCACAGGTTTTGAGGACATTATAGTAACAGATGTTGATGTAGAAAAGGTTTCTTGTGTTGCAAGTGACTCAAATATACTCACTGGTATAGAAGACTTGTCTTGTGTTGCAAGTGACTCGAACAGGCTCACTGGTATAGAAGACTTGTCATGTGTTGCAAGTGACTCGAATAGGCTCACTGGTATAGAAGACTTGTCCTGCGTTGCAAGTGACTCGAATAGGCTCACTGGTATAGAAGACTTGTCTTGTACTGCAAGTGACTCAAACATGCTTATTGATATAAAAGACTTGTCTTGTGTTGAGAATAATAAGATGGGACCACAAAGAAAAATACACACAAAGATCGATGGGATAAGTGATGCAATAACAGGAATTGATGATATTAGTGACAATGATCATGATGTTACCACTCAAAATAAATGGCAATCAATCCATTTACGTCATGTGCAGGATGCTCGAAAGTTGTATGCTTCTTGGAGAGAGGAAGCTATTTCACATGTCAATAAGTCCATGTGCATCACCATTGATGGCATGGACTAGAATACAACCACTTTGCCACGATATAGACGTATCCCACCAGCATTGGAAGGCAAATGTGGACTAAAAACACACTTGTGTGGAGTATTAGTACATGGATACCGAATCTTTTGTGATGTATGGATTGATAGTTTGCATGACCATGATAGTAACCAGGTTGTTACATCAATCATGAAAGCAATAAGAAAGGTCAGAGATGCTCACGGATGTTTGCCTAACACATTGCGAATACAAGCTGATAATTGTTGGAGAGAGAACAAGAATAAATATATATTTGCTTTATGCTCTATGCTGGTTGGTTTGAAAATATTTGAAGAAGTGGAAGTTGGCTTTCTTCTTGTCAGCCATACACATGAAGACATAGATCAAATCTTCAGTGTTATCTCTGGTGAGTTGAAGGCAATGGATGTTTTGACAATGGAGGATATGCTATTTCGAATTGGGAAAAAAATTGGAGGTTCTCGCAAGGAAGAATCAGAAGTGGCTATCTTAGAGAGGATGGTAGATTGGAGAGCATTCATAGAGCCACATTTACAAACAGGAGATGATGCCCTAATAGGACACACAAATCCACACTACTTTCAGTTTCACATGCATAACAATATTCCAGTGATGCAATGGAAGCACTACTCAGTAGATGGAGATCATTTATGGAGTGAGTCATATGCTTTATTACAACGAATAATTCCATTGGAGGAAACTAGATTTGTTCTTGCAAAAAACAAATCACTTGACATAGATGAAATGAAAGGCTTGAAAGCCTTCATTAAACATCTTCAAAGTATGATGCAGAAATATCCTGAGCAGTCAACTAAGAATTTGGAGACAATTAAATCAACTGAAGCACTTATCCAATCTTTAGAAAGACAAGAAAAATTAATGAGCATTGAATACTCTGAATCCTTTTGGCCGGAACAAGCGAGGAACAAGCTAGGTCACCAAGTTTTCCTTTGGATATAAATATGTTAGTAGATATGGAGGAAGCAGAGGAATGCCTTTTACCTCGAAAATATTGTGGCAGGAAGGGAGACAAACCCTTACCAGAGTTTATACCATCTAATGAGATTGAAGAGGGTCTATTTGTTGCAGTTTGGGCATCTGATCCAGGTTCAGAGTTGGATGACCAAGGTGGCCCAATTTGGGTTGCAAAGGTTGCTAAGATAGAAACGGATGGCAAGGGAACTCCTATAACATTTACAGCTTTATGGTATGAACCAAAGCCATTGAAAAATCTCCCGAGAAGATATACAATAAAACAACTCTATGAGGGATGCTTGCAAAAGAAACGTGAATGGGTTCCAAATAATGAGGGATTAACAGAGGTGGAAGTCAGTAGCATTATTCATTGCTGGAAATCGAGGACACGAAGTTTTAAAAAGAAGCATGGATACAATGTTGAAAAATGTATCACAATCCCTGATCCAAGTCGTGTCCATATTAAACATCATTTGGCAAGACTTGACCCATCAAGCTCAAATACATTACATGAATCTGATGACTCTGAACGAGATTCAGATGCATAAGATAATGTTTTGTATGCTTTTTTTCATACAAATGGTGTATCTATACACCACCAATAAGATAATTTATTGTATGGTTTGTTTTTCAAAAAAAGGGTGTATCTATACACCACTTATATATTGAATTCAACAAACTCTTTTTTTTCAAAAAAATGGTGTATCTATATACCACTTATATGTTGAATTCAACAAACTCTTTTCATATGGTGTCATATTTTCACTTCATAGAGTTAAAATTGAACTTGAGTTAGGAGACTACTATTATTATTATTATAGTTATTGGATGGGGGCACCATGCACGAGTTTGGGAATTATAGCTTCACTGAGCCATTTTTTTTAAAATTAGAGGTTACCACTTGACTTTTTAGCTTAATAAGGCCATATTTGTATATAAGTGACCCATTTAGTGCCAAAAAAACCCAATTTTTTAGCTCACTAAGTGAAGTTGAGTGGAGAGGATATGCTCCAAAAAAAAGTCCAAACCAAGAGAGAAAGTCCAAAAATTTTGAATAGTGTGTTGGATAAAGATTTTACTGTGTAGCTATCTTATCATCCTTAAATTTTTTGAGCTTGGCATCCACCTAGAATAAGTCAAACTCTCCAATTGGAAGGATGTGAAGTTCCATCGACCAAGTTTCAACATCCTATGAAAATTGATCTTGGACTTCCAAATCCTTTGGCTGTAACTTTTTGGAACTTTGCTTGGATTAGTAAAAATCTGAACTTCCTTATATCTAGTCTTAATTTCATTAACTCGGAACTGTAGGGATCACTAACAGACTACTAACATGTAGTAGACTCCATCAATGGTCAACACAATCTTAGAAAGAATACTTATGGGTTCAACTGGTCATTGGTCCACCATTCAAGCTCAGAATGGGGAAGGCTTCAAAATTTAATCTTTAGCCACTTCAGAGATTATATTGACTTTGGATCCACCATCCAAAATCACTTCTAACAAAATTTTCTTAACATTGATAATTGGAATCCATTGAATTTGGGAGATCAGGTAACATGATTTGGCATTCGAGATCTACTTCCCATTTTTCCATATTACTTCTCAGCAATTTAAAATGCTAGTCACAATGGGCACTCAATCTTGGTGTGATTGCCATTGCAAAAGTAGCATCGAATCTGGTTTGAACCTCTTGATTGTCACAAAACATTGAAAAGAAATTTAAATTATCAGGTCCCTTATAACTATAAATTTCATAAGGATTGGACACCATTTGTATGGTGGTGCACTCACATCTTCTCATTTTCAAGAATGCATGATGCGTAAGTGCCAAAAAATTATGCATTGGTATGCTTACTATGGTATATGGGTACGATGGCCACAAAAATGTAAAAATACCTTTGGATGAGTATTTAAAAATATCTTTTTATGAGTATATAACTTATAATCTTAAAGTTTCATAAGACTGAAAAATCATTTGTATGGTGCACATTTTCTCATTTTCTAGCATAGCACATGGTGCGTAAGTATAAACATTTATCTCTGAGGGCCATGAAAATTTGAAAAGAGATCTGTATGAGCATGTCCGTTATACTCACAAAGTCTCACAAGGATCTGACATTATTTGTATGATTCTAATTTTAAAGCATGCACAATGAGTAAGTGCCAAAAAATTGTGCATTGGTATGCTTACACTAGAGAGGTAAATGTGTTTGATGTTCATAAAGATTTTCAAATACATTTCGATGACTATTTTACTTATACTTGAAAAGTTCCACAAAATTGGTAATATTTGTACATCATTAGTTAGGTGGAACACGCACATTTTCTCATTTTTGAGCATGAGAGGTTGACAACCACTCATGACTCTCAATGACACTTCCACTAGCCATGGAAAGCATTGATGAGAAAATAATGGATTGGTCCTACCATTTGATATGATCTTAAGATGGAGTTGAGGGAGGTGCGAGTGACAAAACTAAGTAGTAAGCATAACTGCTACATTGGTATTGTGATTTCCAAAGGTGGGCACAGATGTGATGGATACAGTTCAAGCTTAAGATGATGTGCACACACTACTGTAGCAAGACTTGGTCACTCTTCTTACTAGGAAAGGCTACATTGAAATTCCCTTTTCTTTTAAAGGATTAATACTTTTTGACTCCTTCTATGAAGGGTGAAATACCCTCCAAGGTTCTCAAAGGCTTCAAATTTGAGACCGAAATGGGATTAACTACATATGCACAATGTTGCTACTACTACTTCAAAAATGAGGAAGAGGACTTACTCTTCTCGAAATGGAGCCATGAGAGGAGCTAATGATGTTGAGCTACATGCAAACTCACAATGCAGTGCAACATGTTATTGAAAACCAATAATCTATCTATATAACCGGGCATTGAAACATTGTGCTACTATTGAAGATGCAATGCATCATTTGTGTGTCAATGAGAGGCACAAGAAACTAGAAGAGCTTTACTGCACTTGGAGACACAATATAGCGACAGAAGATGGACTTAGGCTCTAATGGCACAAGAGGGACTCCCAGGAAGAATGAGTGCTTGTGGAGGTAAGCTTCTACCAGGAGAGTCTTGAGGACTTCAAGAGTGAGTATTAAGACTCGAGAGCTAGCCCTTGCCCCCAAATCCATAGTATCTAGTATAAGATTGAGAAGAGTTTTAGTATTTGAATAATTTATAGGATCATATACATTTTGGCTTTTTGGATCTTTAACTAATTTATAAGATATACATTTTGGTTGTTTAGAATATGTCCATCCTAAGAGTTCCTCTTTAGCAAACTTGGCCCAATAGACTATTGCCACTTGTAGGCACTATAAGCTTCTATGACACATATCAAAAAGTTGAATTTGGCCTCATTAGACCATGGTAGTTCACTTTGGATCCATTGTGTTGTTCCCTTGGTTAGATGAGTACCCTGTGTTACCTTGGGTGACAAAAACTACATTGGGGTCCTAAGTGACCCTATCCAAACTAGCTTGGGATCAAGAAGTAAGCACGTGTACAATTAACCCTCACTATGGGTCTAACCAAACACTCTGAGTTGAAGAGTTACTAAATGTACTTTGTCATTGCACCTAAAGCTTAGGTTGACATTGCATCAGAGGCTTAGAATGGTTTGGTTTGCCTTGTAGGAGGTTTTATGGTTGAAATTTGTGTGCTGTGGTTAAAAAGACGACCATTATTTAAAAAAAAGGGCCAACTTTCAAGCCCGTGGCCTACACTGCAGAGATAACAAATTAGCAAACTACCCAAGGAGTCGTTCCTATAATCATTGTCCTCATATGTAAGGTGTTCCCTACCCAAACCTCTCCATCAAAGACCATAAGGTTTCCGATTCTCCATATGGCCATAAACAATGCCTAAGGTACTGCCAAATTACCGCCGAGTGGAAGTTGCCTGTATTGAGCACACAAAAGTAATAATTTGATAAAAACTGCTCTACATGGCTAAGAGACGATCAATTTGCCACTTCCTCAACATGTTTCAACCACTAATTAATGCACGATTGGCTATAATTTTCTTAAATCATTGGCAATTCTTTAAGGGCGCAACTTGAAGTTCTACTGAGACAACAAAGTTGCTCTGTAATGGCCGATCGGTCTTCGTGGTCTGATATCACAGTCTGCAAGTAGCAAATCCGAAGAGAAACAAAGCCAAGAATAGGCCGTCGATGACAAAATCGTCAATAAAGACGGGATTCTTGGTGCGTTTCGAGAACCGCGTCCGAGAGTGGGTAGGCAACGCAAGTGAGAACAAATCCCTGGTCCAATTGCTTGTCGTCGAGAAACGACTGGTCGCTCTGGTCGACGCGGCCCGACTTCAAGACCGCAGCGCAGGAGGAGCAGCCACCGGAGCGGCAGGAGACGGGAATGGGAATACCCAATTCCTGGGCGGCATCGGCGATGAATTTGTCGTCGGGAACGCGGATGGTCTTCTTGCCGGAGGGGGTAAGGAAGGTGATTTGGAAGCTGGAAGGGCGGCAACAGCAGGAGAAGCGAGGGGGAGAGGGAGGGGGGAGCTTGAAGGAGGATTGCAAGGAGGGGATGGGTGCTGAGATAGCTAATGGGGACGCCATAGCCAGGAAGCTCTCAAGAACAGCTTGAATGAACTGTGTTGCCCACAAGAGAGGATGCATGTAAAACAACTCCTTAGCTCTATTCTTCTTCTTGTTTGAATGAATCTATTGAACTCCCAATGAGCATCTATTCAACGTGCCCTTACTATTTAAAATTGGTATCTATTACTTTTGTTCCCTCTTGGTATCTCTCCCCGCATCTTTCTTTCGTAAACACCAAATCAGCCCATTCCCATCATGCTCATCACTTCGTCCAAGGGTCCCCATACATTTCTCCCACCATGACTTTTACCTCTCATCTTGCACCATACGAGGTATAATTTACCTGCATGCCTAAAGGTGTTTCTACCGACGGTGATGCCCTTTAAAGTAGCTAGGCATGTCCATGAGTTACGATGGAAAGAAGAAGAGTCCCCCTCTAAATATGAATCTGTGTTATTCCAATGTACTTTTGTTCCCACTAGTTCCTTAGAGCATGTGATCTTAAACAACATTATGACGGGCACTTGTTTTAAGACATTGAACACATGATTATGAGGAGAGAGTGATATTAATTCTTTTTCCCAAAGAAGTTCATATAAGCACTGTTACATGTTTTGCCTGATAGTTGTCAATTGTGCTAAACCAAAAGCAGTAAGCACCCACGATGAGGTTATTCCTACATTAGTATTAGTCTAGGGGGAGGGAGGAAAAAAAAAGCTAAGCATATATGGGTAATAGGCACTGGGGGAAATATTAAGCTAAGCATATCTGGGCATTAATCTAGCGCGAGTCGGTTGGTAAACTTTTGAGAGAACACTTAGTCGAGAACCTTCCAGAGACCGCCCATGCGCAGCTATAAGAGAGGGAGGGGAAGAGAAGGGTGAGTGGGAGGGAGAGTGGAGGGACAGAGGGAAGGGGAGACAAAGGCAGCGTCGAGGAGATGCGGAAGCAAGGGGAGAAGCAGGGCACTATGGGAGGAGAGGGCAGGCAACGAGGGTAGAGCGGACAAGGCAGCTACAACAAAAGGTGAGCTAATTAAGGTTAGGTTAATTGAGTGTGAGTGACAGGTGAGGGACTAATTAATAGAATTTAATTAAGTTGAGCAAGTAGGAGAGTAAGTAGGGTAGATTAAGGAGGCATTACAACAAGGTAATTTTTAATACTTTTTAAATGCTCTATTTTGAAATTTGGCAGACATCATGGATGCACAAGCTGACTGTGTATAACAATTAACTTCAAATACACAACCTTATGGAGAGTTTTCCATTCCATTACTGAGATGTAGGAAAATTACCTAATTAGTAGGATCTCTACATCAAAATTGGAGGGTGCACTACAAAAAAACTTGTGTATAATGTTAATTCAAGGGGTAGTGCTAAATCCCTTCTTTTATGGGTCTCACATTTCTTTCCCTTTTAAAAATTTCTAGTTTTGTGAACTTTGACTTAAAAATTACATATTGTATGTACAATTCTACGAACTTAATGGATTAAAAATCCTTTATGTTGAACCCACATCATACCGTTACATACTCTTAGGTGCCACCCTCAAGATATAAACACTAAAGTTCTTGTAACCTTTTGAACAAAACTACTTCACATGTAGTAATGGCAAAAATTTCTATCATTTATTTAGTAAGTGATAAATCTACTATTTATCGCTTCTCGCTTTACTATGACAAGGCTGCTCAACCAAGATTGTAGAGGAGGAATAATTGGTAAACTTTTGTCATTTCACTAACCTTAGAAGGGTGGGTCACTATCCAAAATGGTTATAGAGACTACAAGTTGTGCACACGCATGCGCACACACACATACACATTTATACTTTCCCAACTATGAATTATTCTTTTATGTACCCCCCATGAAATCTCCCCTTTAAACTCTCTTTTTAACCACCACACACACCAAGCACACTAATCCTCCCATACCTCCACTAATCCCTTCTCAACCCATGCACTCATTCACTCCTTACTCCAATTCTCCTCCAATTGTGACTTATACTTCACTTGTGACTTAAACTTTATTTTAATTATCTAAGAATCCATATGGTTGTCTATATTTCTAGGTAAAGCGATAACAAGCCAGAGAAAACGTGCATTACCTGTCTACCCAAACATAACTATGATGTTCTAACACCTAGTTTATTTCAATGGTGTCAAGTAAGTGGACCCTAAACTCAGAACCTGGACTACCTAAGGATCTTCAACATCTTCTTCCAATATTGTGTTTGTCAAACTCAAGATTATTAAAATTTCTTAATTTTGGTGGAAATTTTTGAAAACTCTAGTTGTTGCACTTTTCAACTTAGATGTCTCAAACATTTTTTCATTATATGTTCCCCTTTTTTAAACTTTTTATCCAACTGATGGAATTGATTGTATGGCTTAATTACTGATGGGACCTTTTAATCAGGTTTTAACACACACACTGATGGGAGTTTTAATCGGATTTTAACACACACACACACACACACACACAGAGTGATGGCTGTGTGTGTGTGTGTGTGATTATTGAAATTTGGGCCTCATTTTGGGGCCCTGTAAGAATTTCACTTGAGAATATTCTCTCAAAAAGGGGGGCATGGATAATTTTTTTCAAACTAGCTCAAAACTTGTCGGACTTTTCATATTTAGAACCTACTCTTTGAGAGGTTTCCAATGGTATATACCATGATGGGGTTTGGACATGGGGATGGAAATATAGAGGGAAGGTCACTTTCTTCTAGGAATCTTTCTACCTAACAATAGTGTGTGTGCGCGTGCATGCATGTATACATACATACATACATACACACATACATGTGCGTGCCTACCTATTCTAGACATGGTATCATGGGTGAAAATAATTCCTACAATTCTTGATATTACACTCATAGACCCTTTAGAAATTACAACCCCTAATTTGGGTGATGAGCAAGGAGAGAAATGAAGACATTGACCTCATTGGCTACTACATCAAAGCATATTCCACTATTAGGTATTGTTACCTACATCCATAAAAGAGAAGGTGTTGCTAGAAAACACAGAACTTTTAACTTGGGACTATAGATGTCATAGGCATTGATTTCTTGTTTAGTACAATTAGTTTAAATATGAACTAGCAGTCAACCAATAGATCTAGCAATATTGTATATTTGAAAAGAAACTTTTGGTTAAAGGTACCAAGCTTAGAGCTAGATAAAGGTGCCAAGCTCATAAGCAAAAGAGGAAAGAGCATTGAATTTGAGTATTTCATATGTAATAATGGTTACATCTTGAAAAGGGGAAGAACAATAAGTTGTAATGCGTTGCAACCATAAAAAATGATGCATACTTCATTCCTATGAATATGAAATGTTTGTTAGAATAATTAAATAAAAGAATTGAAGAGAATTAAAAGGATAAAAATAATAAGATATTTTTTCTTGATGTACGTGTACGTGGTTATCACCTAGTAGGCAAGTGAGTTACCAATCAAAATTAGGGGGGGGGGGAATAGTATGTATGTGGTCCCAACACAAAGAATGTCCTACCCATTAAGCATCAACATTTCTAGTAGTCTCTGAAAGGGAACCTATGACAAACACTATTTCTATAGTTCTTAAAAGAAAACTACACAAAGGGGCAAAATAGTACATTGGCAATAAATCATTCTTTAGTCTAGGAGACAAGGAAACCCAATAGCATGATCCTCAAAACAAAAAATTGGCTATTACGAAAGCCAAATGACCCCACAGACAAGGCAAGGGAGGTCTCACGAATGGTTTCATACATTGATAATAACCTCAAAATATATTTTAACTACTGTTGTCGGCCATGCATGCTTAACTAAGACTAAGGAATATGTTTATGCGAGGCAAGAGGAGCCATATTGTTGAAATTCAATCACATAGGATTTTGTGTTCTACACAGGATCATATGATACAAATATCAAGATTCAAGAAGGTCCCAAGGAGATGCTATATCACTATAATCATCATAAACTATCACACACCCCATAGATATATCTCAAGTCAAATCAATGCTATGAGATATTTGTTTGTTTGGTTGAGAGAGACACTGTGCGGTCAAGACCTAGCTCTAGAGGCATCAATCACACAAATTATAGTAGACGTTGCACTCTCATTATCAAAAAAAATACCTTGCACATAGCCAACCAACCGTAGATTGGCTAGCTGAGGCTACCAATTAGAATCATGATCCCACACATAAAAGGTCCATGAACAATCGTGACATTGCCATAATCAAACATGCATGGCCCTAATATTCTTAATCTATAGCTAAGTCTAATATAGGGAGTAACATCTCCCTATATTAGACTTAGCTACAGAGTCAAGAGGGTGTGGAAAGCTACTTCATTCAAACTAAGCTTTATGCTATGGAGAGTGCTCATTGGGAAGCTCCCAGTCAAAGCTAGAATAGTCAAGTGGAACCCAAGAGTTCTAATAACGTGCCCCCTATGTAACCTTTGTCAAAAGACACATCTACACCTTTTTTGGGACTGTTCCTTTGCACATTAGGTTTGGTGAAATTTAATTAGAAGATTGAAAAGATCCCAAATTCAGGTTAAAGTCAAGTGGAAGATGGACCTGCTTTTGGGGAGATGCTATATGATGCATGGCAGGTGGTCAGAGGGATCACGATAGTGCACATCTGGAAATTCAGGATTGACGTGGTGTTCCAAAGGCCTTACAGCTAGATGGTTTTGGAGACGGTCATCTTTGAAGAGATAAGGAGAGCCTTACTTTTTGGGGGAAAAGAAAATGAAGTGTTTAGAACCATTAGTAGACTTTGGGGCTAGACTTGGTATACTGAACATTTACGATTAAAATAAAAAAGTATAATATAGGGAGTACATAGAATGAGTGGTTGTGCATCAAGAAAAGTAATTCTTCTAGACTATCCGTAGAATTTTCATAGAGAATCTATCTAATTCTATGCCACTGATATAGACAGCATATGTATTCCAAAGAGGATAGCATGCGGTCAACTGCACGTGATCTAGAAAATTGTGTTTAGAAAAACTAGAGATAAAGAAGGAGTGGTAAAGCCTTAATAAATGATGAAGAAGGTATTTATGTAAGCATGCCTATTGGGAAGCACTCAAATCCAATGCAATGCTTTATCTCTATTTGGAGTTTGGATAAAGGAGGATATACAAATGTAGGATAGAACCTATCACAGCTACAAAACTATTTCGAGAGAATGCACGTGAAGAGCTATCTTTTCTCCATAGCTAGTGCATCCATTTGGAGCTAAGAGCAATATAGATGAAGAATTTGCTAAATAAGTTCACACCATATCCATTTGGAGCAATAAAGAAGATTGGGAATTGAGGAATAAGGGAGAGCCTAGTCATGGCAACTAAGAAAACTATCTTTGTTGGTGGAAGCGCAAAGAGGATAAGGGGCAGAGAGAAAAATGCATAGAGGGGAGGGGATGAGAGCTTCAAAGGAGGGAGGGGAAGGGGAGTAAGGATGTGAAATACATTCTAGGGAAGAGAGGATAGAGAGAACAGTTTGGGTAGGATGGCTGGGTTCACAACACCTACTGGCTATCCTCCAAAAGGTGGTGTGAAGGACCGCCATCCTAGTTGGCCTAGCAAGAGGGATGGGCTTAAAGATTTGTGTCCAGCCCATGAAGGCTTCCCACTCGCTGAATCCTCCAATCGCTACATGATCAGCCCATTCCATCCCCTCCAACTCCTCCACCAATCAAATGTTGGGGACACAAATTAGCAACATTATGACTGCTAGTTGGTATGAACCACCACAATGGTGACCGTTCTTCAATTCTATTTTCTCCTCCATCAGTGGGGTAGGTGGTCTAAATCCATTCTATGACACAGCCTTAGGTCTTGGTATTAAGGAGAGGGACTAGAGCCTCAATATTCATGTTATTAATGATAGGGGGAGGATAGGGGGAAGTACCTGGGGAGGGGTTTCAAGGAGAAAATACAAATGATCTACTCCACACATTACTGTCCATTCGGCACCTAATTTATGCAATTATTCCTGGGAGTTAATGGTAGTACTAGAAGAAGGATTCAATCACTTCATTAGGGTAATTTTGAACTAAAAAAGGGCCGATTTTGGTCGATTCAGTCTTGCATTACGGGTGTGCCAAGGAGTTCCACATGTGCTGACAACAATCTTCTACCACTTATCCCTTCTGTCATGCCTCCTCAACACCTCAATGCTTTTTTGAAGTTGGGATGGAGCCTCTTTCTAGAGTGTGTGGCATTGATAGCATGTGAACCTTCTACTACATGCCCCTGTGTGGTTGTCCACACCACCACATTGAGGTCGTTCTTGGTGTTAACGCACCCCTTGAATTGCATTGCACATCCTTAGGAATAGACAAGCCATGTGAGCCATTTGATTCAGGTCCATCTAATGGCCACAGCTACCTGATGAACGTGCACCCTCAAATTTCCTTGATGATCTCTCAAGGGGGTCACTCATCATATGTAACCCTATCACGCGAGTTCAACATATGGCTTTTTAATAATCCCATTACTTACAGATTATATATATATATATATATATAAGGAAGTAAACTAAAGCCCAAATGTTAATATACAAAAGGTATTGTATATTACAAAAGTTTCCAAAGTTGCCAATCTGCCACATGGACATTTGCGTCGAGTGGTTTTATCATGGGACCTAAAATTTTAAAGGACAAATTCTCGCTAGGTTATGGGTTCAAATCCCAAGCTTAGATTGTTTCAAGATTTGTAGTCTTTTCAAGGTGTAAAATCAGTGAAATTTTCCTCTTACATTGTCTTTATGATTAAGTCTGCGGGAGGTAGCAATTCCTCCATCTGCTAAGCATGTGTAGAGATCAAGTAGTCATAGGAGGTCTGTAGGATTGCCGTAGCTTGTACTGCTACTATCAACTATATTTGGCTTTGGTGGAGGTTGGAGGTCACATCCCCTACTGCCTTCTCTTGGCTTGGAGAGCTTGGTTCATGTGCACTTCTTCAACCTCTTTCTCATCTATTTGTGCCTGAAGTGCCGTGACCTCTATGGCGATTCCATGGAATTGGTCTCATTGTTGTGCTACAGTTTGTCTTTCCAATCCTCGTGCATGTTCCTCCTTGGCCAAGCTAGTGAATAGTTCTGACATTTGAAGCATTTGGCTTGCGTGGTAATGGAGAATGACAGACGGTGATGAGGATTGGTAATACTGCTGATACAATTGGTGCCCATGTAGTCATCTTGAGGAGTCCGTAGTACTTGGGTACAGTAGTGATATCATTGGTCTGGCACTAGCTCTACTTGTGGCTCATTGACTAGAGTGGCGTTGATGGGTGGTGCTGGTGCCGATGTAGCCTGAGGCTCTAGCTGTTGATGTTGTTGGAGATATATTGGTTACAATTGTGCGTCGAGCTGTAGCATCTCGTGGGGTAATTCCTCAATTCCAACCTCCAGAATAGGCATTTCTTCAGAGGTATCTACATTTGCCAATGTGATAGTAGGAGAAGTTGGTGACGGCTCCCATGCCACTGAGAAGGGAATGTCCAACTCCTCAATAGGTTTTGGTGACTGGGAAAGAGTCATTTCTCGTTCCTGTAGCTCTTTATTGATCATTACAGCTAATAAGTGGGGAATTTTACATTTTTAGCCTGATGAACCATTGATTTTTTTTGTGAAGAAGATGACTAAGTGTTGGATCCAGTCTTGCTTTAGCTGCCTACTCAGTAAAACCCCCAGGATTGTGGAGTGGAAGGGATCGATTCTTGCCGCACTTAATCCCCAGGATTGTGGATAGGAATTGTGCTACTTCCTTGAGGCGAGGGTTAATGATGGTGCAAAGTAATATCCCATCCCTATGGAACTTTGTGCCCTCAGCGAGGAGAGGCTATATTTCGAGAAATTTAGCATCAGTAGGCCTTGTAGGGTATTTTGCACCTTGAGTTGGGAGTGAGAAGGCCCTTTGAATTACTGTAATATCAAGGATATTGTTGAGTGGACTCTGATGTACAGTGATGGTGCCGTACTTGCCAACCTATGCATCGTTGGAGTGGTAAGAATGGAGAAAGTCCCTCATGTACATGGTCATTGTAGGACTGTCCTCCAAGGATTTTAGGCTCTGATACAAACTATCCACACCCCTTTGCTCTAAGAAAGATTTTGTTGTGTTGGAAAGAGCATAAGTCGATGTAGGTGGCCACACAAGTTCTAAGGATTGGGCCCCATCAATGGTTGTGTAGGCCAATGGTGGCTGGGGTGGCATTTGTTCTTCGTGTGTTTCCATGTCATGCAAAGAATCCTCCTTAGAGCAATCGATTTCAACCACAAATGCCTGTGGTGGTCGCCGTGGTTGAGAGGAGGTAGATGGCTACAAAATCTGGAAGGGGTCTTGTGGCTGAGGTGGTGGGCTCTTTATTTGCATCCTCTTGAGTGGCGATATTGTTTCTAAGCCTGCATCCATGTTCATATGGTGTACCATTGATCATTAGATTAGTTGGCATGCAAGTATGACAGTTGTGTGTGTATTGTGAGAGATCTTATTTTTACACATGCTTTGAGAGTGTGGAATGAAAGTGTGTGGCACAATTATTAATGCAATTGACTATGTGTGTAAGTGAAAGTGTGTGAGTGCACATGACCTAGTAACTACGTAGGGACTAACTATATGCTTTTTTATTACTGTCACTGGGATTTCATAGGGCAGCTAGAACTCAGGCATCACTTCCAAGCCCTAGGTTGAAATCGATTGATGCTACCTATATGTGCAAAGACATACGTATGCAAGTGAGTGCTCGTGATACAATCTAATACTAACTAAGGAAGACTTGGGGTACCCAAATCTTCATTTTTGTTGGGGATGGCTTGTGTGTTGATGTAGTAGTGCTTCAGTCGGATCCTGTTTATGGTTGTGTTGAATTGGACTCCATCCAATGTTTCTAGCAGCACAACTCCAATGGGATTCATTTTTCTTACTCGGTAGGGTCCTTGACCTAGATACTTGAGTTTTTCCTTGTGTACTTTGGCATTGTATAACAAGAGCAAGTCACCTTCCTTGATGTCTTTGGCTTTAAGATTCATGTCAAACCATGTCTTTCTTCTGCATTTTTTTGTTGTCATGGCATGGTAGGCAACTAATCTATTCTCTATATGCTTCTCCAATTGATAGAGTCTTTCTTTTAGGGATGCATGATCTCCCATGCGTTCCTGTACTGCTATGCATAGGCTTGGTATTATAAATTTTAGTGGGACCAGAGCTTCAAGGCCATACACCAATTGAAAAGGTGTATTAACTGTATTGACCTTGAGTGTGGTTTGGTATGCCCATAAGGATGCATTTAGTTTCTTTGCCCAATCAAAATGCTGTGGTTCTACTACCTTGGTGAGGATAATGCATAATATTTTGTTGGTGGATTCGGCCTGTCCATTCCCTTGGGGATAGTAGGGTGTGCTTTTTCTATGGATTACCATAAAGCGAGACAAGAGTCCTTGGATTACCTTATTTTGACAAAATGCATGCCTCTATTTGACACGGTGATCACATTCTCATATAAGAATCTTGCTGTGCTTCTAGCATCTGCCTTTCTGATTGCTTTAGCTTCAGCCCATTTGGTGAAGTAATCAATGGCCATAATGATATAGCGTGCTTGTGTTTCCTTTGCTACTGGATGGATGCGTCCCACAAAATTAATCTCCTATTTTTCAAATGGTTTTTGTGCAATAACTATTTTTAGGGGATTGAAGTCCTTGTATTGTGGTTTAGTAGTCCGTTGGCATACATCACAACTTTTAACATATTCATAGACATCTATCCAAAGTGTTGGCCACCAGTAGCCTACAAGAAGGACTTTTCTTGCTGTGGCTTCCCTTTGGAAGTGTCCTCTTGCAATCCCTTCATGGAATTCACTAAGGATTGGCATGATCTCATGAGGAATTACACATCTTCTTAAAACCTGGTCCTTGCCCATCTTGTATAGTTATCCTGCAATGAGTTGATAGGGTGCAGCTTTTAAAATTAGTTTTCTAGCATCAACTACTTTCATTTTAGGGGGTGGTCTTTCTGCCATTAAGTACCCAATGATATCTGCACACCAATATGGAACAGCATCTATCTGAAATAGTGTGGCATCTGGCAAGTCATCTTCTACTCCAGTGGCTTCTTCTCTTGACTTGACACGAGCCAGTTCATCATAAACCATGGTGCCATATTTTGGATTTGTCCGATAAGGTCCATATACCTTAGGGTGGGCACCTTCCCTTATAGGTATCGTGTGTACTGCCACTTCTGATGAGATTCCTTTCATTTCGTTGTATGACCATGCTAGGTAGTTTCAGTATTCCATTAGGACTACTTTGAGCTTGGTTTCATCGTCCTATTAAGCTGTTTCCCAATGAAAACCAATTTTCCTTCCTCCCCTTCAAGAGCAAGGTTTATTGTTCAAGTTTTTGCCGGTCCCTCATAGATTGGAGTCTCTCCAATGCTATCAATTTCTTGAATTTCAAATTCTCGTAGTGGTCTTGGCATTACTATGGGGACACTACCACTTGTATAGTTCTTGAAGTACTTTGGCACTTCTCGAAGATCAACCTCTAATGGTGTCGAACTAGCTTGGCATGTGCTATGGGTATTGGGTGGCATAATATCATTGACCAATTTTTGAGGCTCTTAGGGACTTTCTTTTTCTGAAGTCTCTTGATCAAGATTCATCCGCACATGTGGATTATACTTTTGAAACTTCTTACATTGGGAACTATGGGGTAACTTTTCCATTGGCAAAGTATTCCCAAGGGTTCATTTGCTATGCATACTCCTTCAAGTATCAGGGGACCATTCAAGAGGAGGTGGCTCAAATTTTGAGGAAGATGGCTTGGTAAGATACAATTCAACGATCCTAGTTTGGACTCATTCAAACTCATTGAAGTGTTCGACCTTGGCTTTGCGGGGCGATATCCTCCTTCAGCTTTCTGTCAGGATCTTTTGCTTTTATTCAACTTTGGAGTTTCAACTTTGGGAAGCTCAACCACCATTAGGGCATGCAGAATGGCTAAGTCATTGTCAAAGACTTGATGTTCAAATTGAGCATTCGTAGCCTCAGTTTCAAGGTCCCAAAGAAAATATAAGTCCTTATTGGACTGGATAGCATCTTCAGGATCTTGTTCCATGTATTGGAACAACCAGAGGAGATGGATTTTGTGCTCTTGGATATGGTCGTGGATTTGGATTCCTGAGTAATTGTGGCACTTGGGTCCGGACGGGAACATGATTCAGCCTCAGAGCTGGAGAGTGCTTGTGCAAGTGTCGGTGGCCTGTACATTGGGATGGGTACCGATTGGTATTGTTGAGGTTGAGGCAGGTTGTTGCACATGTTGAAGATGCAACTATTTTCGTCATGGCCACCAATTATGCAAATATGGCACCACAAACTTGGCCGTGGATTTGCTTGTGCATTGATCCTGGCTCTAAGGATCGTGCACTCATTTGTTGTATGGTTGGCCATGCAGTGTGGACACCATATATTTTCTCACCGTCTATAAGTCTGAGGTAGCAGAGTTGAGACATGTGAAGCTTTAGTTCCATGGCCTGCATCATTTCTTCTTTTAACTGGCGTGTGCAATCTTCATTAGATGTTTCGAAAATGGACTTTGGATTTTTCTTTTTTAGAGTGCTTATCTCGTGTATTGGCTCTTCCATCATGACTGGTGGTATTAGAGTTGGTCATGCCATCCTCGACTATCAATCGTTATTGCATGAGCAGCACTTAATGTTTCGTACCTACTAATTTTTTTCATGTCTTTGCCGATTTTCTGCCTTAGGCCTGCAATGAACTAGGCCATGAGATACTTAGCATCGGGGCGTGGGTCACATTTGGCAATTAAGTGTTTCATCTTGTCCAAGTACATGCGTACATCTTCTTGCTGACCTTGCTCGAGCTTGCTTAGTTGGAGAGCGGGATCATCTTGTAGTCTCTCGTTTGAAAGTGCCTCTTGAATTCTGCTTGCAACACGTCCCATGTGGCTCTTTCTTCCACTAGGAGGTCTAGGAGGTATCATTTTGAGGTGTCATCGATTAAGGACATGGGGAACCAGGCGACCTTGGTTTCATTAGATTGATCTCCACCCGCTCAACATGCGACATCAAAATGCTGGAGGAATCGAATTGGATCGCCCCTACCATTGTATTTGGGAAGTTCGAGTTTGCCTAGCAGGTGCCTGCCTTGATTGTTATTATTGTTGCCGAAATTGTTGTGAGGGTTAAACAAATTGTTTCCCTCCGCTTCAATTTCAAGGTCCCCATCATTGCGACGACGCTTAGCCATGTCGTGGCATGGAGGATTCAAAGGGATTTGTTGAATTTTAGGGGGGAAATGGATGGGTGCTCTTTTATAGGAAAGGAGGGAGAGTTGTGGATTTAGTCAAACACATGTGCACCTTTGAATTTGTCCATGTTTGAGTAGTCAAATACATATGTAGCTTTCAATTTGTCCACGTTTGACTAGGGCGGTGGTTTTAATTTTTCTTTTGGATTATGGCATTTAGAACCTTTAATCATTGATTGCACATAACTTTGGGTGGTTGTGTCAGAATGTGCTTCTGTAAAAAGGAGAAATGTTTAGTTTTTCAAGCTCTACACTCTAACAACCATCACATGGTCTGATTTATTCCTTAAGGTACTGACATGCATTTTCCTAAAGCAGTAACGAAGAATTTCAGCTAGGAAATTATTTTTTTATTTTTTACTTGAGTTGGAAAAATTTTAGCTCTCCTAGCTCTTGAGTGATATGTTCATGAAAGCTCGAAGTAGTTTGTTTTTTACACATACCTGCGTATGTTTACTCATTACTTGAGATGCTAGTCTCCCCGACAGCGGCACCAAATGTTGGCTCTTTCCCACGGCTTTCGCAGAAAGAGTACGGTATTCTCAGTATGCAGGGTTTCGAGGCTTTTTGTCACCTATAGATATATCGAGGTTGTCGTTGTATTATACGTGTAGCTTAGGACCTCAAGTCGTATTCCGACGAGAGACGTAGAATTAAGTGTGGTAAGCAAACATAGTGCATGCATGTGTAAAAGGAACGTGTATCATCATGGTTGAGGTAATGAAGGCTTTCGCCTTCATTGGGGGTTGCAGGGTTTAGGAGGAGTTTAAGGGTTAGAAGGAGGTTCCAGAGTTTAGGAGGAGGTTCCAAGGTTTATAAGGAGATTCCAAGGTTTAGAGAGAGGTTCCAGGGTTTAGAAGAGGTTCCAGAGTTTAGAAGAGGTTCCAGGGTTTAGAAGGAGGTTCCAAGGTTTAGAAGAGGTGACAAGGTTTAGGGTAGAGTACATGGTGGAGAACTCATCTCCCTCGTAGATCATGGAGGTTAAGGGTTGAGGAACTAAGGGTTTAGGGGGAGCATAGGAGTGGGAGAGGAAGAAGGTGTAAGAGCATGGGGGGAAAGAAGAGAGAGGAGGAGGAGAGAGGAGGAGGAGGAGGGAGGAGGAGAAGGAGGAGGGAGGAGGAGGAGGAGGGAGGAGGAGAAGGGAGAAGGAGGGAGGAGGGAGGAGGAGGAGGAGGAGGAGGAGGAGGAGGGAGGAGGAGAGGGAGAAGATGGGTTACAAGGTTGGAGGAGAGGGAAGGAGGAGTTGCAAGGTTAGGACATGCTTTTGGACGTGGGGTGCAAGGAAGCATGGACATTTGAGACAATTGCTTGAAATACCAAAGTAGAACTCAACACAATGCCCCAAAGAGTGTGGGCTTCATTCCATTATGGGGTATTTATACAAGTTGGAGAGCTTCTCTCTCTGCATGTAGGAATTGTAAGACATTCTCTCTCTGCATATAGAACTTGCATATAGAAGTTGCATGTAGGAGTTGCAAGCTGCATGTTGCATGCAGGAGTTGCATGTAGAAGTTGCAAGTAGAACTCACTTGTAGGAGTTGCATGTAGAACTCGCATGTAGGAGTTACATGTAGAAGTTGCAAGTAAAAGTTGCATGTAGAACTCGCATGTAGGAGTTGCATGCAGAAATCGCATGTAGGAGTTGCATGTAGAACTCGCATGTAGGAGTTGCATCATGTAGAACTCGCATGTAGAACTTGCATGTAGAACTTGCATGTAGGAGTTGCATGTAGAACTCGCACATAGAACTTGCATGTAGAACATGCATGTAGGAGTTGCATGTATAACTCGCATGTAGGATTTCTAAGAGGGATTATTTCTAGCCTTATGCAAGTACAAGCGGAGATTTGCCGCTACTCTACACACATTCTGTTCTACCTAAGTCCATGTTGGCACGAAGACAGTAGTGGCCCGTCCATGTGTCCTTTTGGTCATCATGGGTGTAGTCTTCGTGGCTACTGGTGGTAGGCTGGTGCCATCGATTGGCTTGCCCGTCCAACTGTCGATTGGTTGGTCCGGTTAGGGCAAAGCCATCCTCTTCGCACCAAGACCTCGCATCTCAATTGGTCGATGGATTCAAATCCTGGAGGTCGGATCATGTGAGGGATCCAAGGGCCCAGTTGCCCCTATGGATCGCCTTGTCACAGGAGGTCCCTGTTACAGAGGAGGGGGGGTGGAGAGGGGGGTGGGGGGGGGTGGAGAGGGGGGTGGAGGGGAGTGGTGGAGGGGGGTCGACTGGAGAAGGGGGGTAGAGGGGAGCGGTGGAGGGGGGTGGCGGTGGGTGGAGAAGGTGGGTGGAGGGGAGTGGTGGAGGGGGGGAGGAAATGGTGGGGGGGGGGGGGGGGGGTGGAGAAGGGGGGGGTGGAGGAGGCGGGGGGGGTGTGAAAGGAGGGGGAGGGGTTTGGGGGTGAGGGGGGGGGGGGGGGGGGTTGGGGGGTTTGGAGGTGGAGGGGGGAAGGAGGTGGGGGGGGGTGGAGGGGGGGGGGGGTGGAGGGGGGGAAGGGGGGAAAGTAGATGGAGAGGGGGTGGTGGTGGTGGTGGAAACTTGACGGAAATTCAAAGGGAGGAGGAGATGGTCACCTACAACGCTCTCCAAGTCTTTCTTGATGTAATAGGATTGTTGAGGGTGAATGGGCGATGGGTGGATGGCTATGTTATCACTACGAGAAGGGCTTGAAATAACTCACCGTGTGAGGATGGGAGTAGGGTGGTCGTCGATGGAGAGGGATGGTCTTGTGTAGGGCTCAGAATGGGGAAGAGGATGGAGGCTAGATGTGGAAGAAGAAGAATGAGGGGGTGGAGTGGGTTTTTATAGGAATGGGTGTAGGGTTAGGGTTAAACCCTAAACTCTTCCTGTGCCATAACATTTCATGGTTAGCTCGGATCGCTCTTCTGTAAAGAGGTGAAATGTTTAAAATTAGAAGCTCTATGCATTGGTGTCCATTACCTAGCCTGATTTGTTCTTCAAGGGGCTTATTTTTAAGAAATAAAGAAAATTTATTGAGGTAGTAACCTAAGGTTGATGCTTGGGGTTGATATATTTGGCTAGAGTTGGGAAAATGTTTTTTACTCTCCTTGCCCTTGAGCATTATGTTCATGAAAGTTCATAGTAGTTTGTTTTTTACACATACTTGCGTATGTTTACTTGTTACTTCAGACACAAGTCTCCCCTGTAGTGGCACCAAATGTTGGCTCTTTCGCACGGCTTCCGCAGGAAGAGCAAGGTATTCTCAGTATGCAGGATTCCGAGGCTTTTTGTCAACCTACAGATATTTCGGTGTTGTCGTTTGTAGTATAAGTGTAGCTTAGGACCTCGGGTTGTATTCCGGTGAGAGACGTAGGCTTAAGTGTGGTAAGCAAACATAGTGCATGCATGTGTGAAAGGAATGTGCATCATCATGGTTGGGGTAATGAAGGCTTTCGCCTTGATTAGGGATTGAAGGTTTTAGGAGTTTAAGGGTTAGAGGGAAGTTCAAGGTTTAGAAGGAGGTTCCAAGGTTCAGAGAGAGGTTCCAGAGTTTAAAAAAGGTTCCAGGTTAGGTTTCGGGTTCAGAAGGGGTTTAGGGGTCAGAAGGAGGATCTAAGATTCAAGGTAGAGTACATGGTGGAGAACTCATCTCCCTCATAGATCATGGAGGTCAAGCATTGAGGGACTAAGGGTTTAGGGGTCACCATATGATGTAGGCCATGTAATATGTGTTTGCCCCCATGGTACCTCTTGCAGACATGAGAAACTAGGTCCACACAAAGGCCTAAGATTAATCCTTGTACATGCAAGGGAGATAACCATTTGGGGGGGTCTATCCCATTTTTGTAGACCTTGATCCTTGGGCACCTTTGCTAGCATGAGATCCTAGCCATAGATTTATCCTTGACGACCATTTGAGCACCATGAGATGGCATGTGAAACTGTGTGACTAGATGTATCCTTGACATAGCAAGAGGCAAACCCTTGAGGGGGGGTATGTTGGGATATGTGTGGTCAAGGGCTTGCTAGGTGTATGTGTGCATCCACTAGCAGTCATATGGTTGTGTGTGTGTGTAGAAGAGGCACACTTAGTGCAATAGGCCATGACACAGGTGGTGATGCAGTGAAAGGCCCTAGTGCTACCTATGATTGTGGAGTTCCCATGATTTAGGAGTTACCTCCTTTGATGTAGGAGAGATGACATTGATTTAGGCCACCCTCTCTCCATTTCTATAAAAGAGGGATTTCCCTGTCAAATCAATAGAACATCCATTGCAATATCTTATGTGTTCTCACCCCTCTTGCCACAATGCATCTATTCTTCGCCACATTCCAACATAGGAGACATCTCATAGGCTAGCAGAAAGAGCCAACAATAGGTCTACACATCCACATACCCCCTTAGTTGGTTTGTAGCAGATTGGTTAGCTAGTTGGTCTATTTATAGACTGATTGGTTAGCGTCAGTTATTTACAGATCGTTGGTCAATAGGCTGATAGACTAGGTGAGCTAGTTAGGGGGCTTCCCATCCCTCTATAAAAGGCCCTATTTTGGGGGCAGAAGAGGATTAAGTCTCTGAGCAGTCCACCATGCTTTAGTGTGTAGCTCATCAACTATTGATTAGTAGAGGATTGGATGAGTGCAACAAAAGTAGTTTTCACATAGAGTTTAGACTAGAAGCATCTTGGTACATACCTATAGCCAATAGGAGAGCACATGTCTACAAGAGGGTGCTGTCCAAGGAACTCGCACTACAAAAGGTTACTAAAGCTCATGAAGGAGCATGCAACCAATGTGTGCAAGGAACTTGAACTACAAAAGGTTACTAAATCTCATGAAGGAGCATGCAACCAATGTGAGCAAGGAGCAGAGTTTGTGCTAACCATAGAGCATCCAGGGTAGTAGACTCTTGCATGTTTTGGGATATTTGGTGAATCCTTCTGTAAGAGTGTTTGCCTCAGATCTGCACAATATATTCTTAATAAATTCTTGAATTATTGTCTGATGTCTATATCCTAAGTTTGGTGCTTGTGAGTTCTATCTTCTGGACACATAAAGTTTAAGTTTTGAATTATGGCATTCCCTTCGCTCTAGGATTATTTAGTTGCACATCTTATCCATTTGCTATTTTGTGATGGCATCTTGTACATGATGCTATGTGTATGAAATGACTATACACAAGCTTGCCTTGAACCCATTTGTGAGTTCCTTATGAACCCTAAGATTTGGCTTATTAGATTGTAGTAGTAAATTGCAAGCATAAAACCAAAGATAAGGACAGAAGTAGGAGCAGAGTTTGTGCTCTTTATATAGCATCTAGGCCAATAGACTATTACATGTTTTGGGATCTTTGGTTAAGTCATCTATAAGAGTGCTTGGCTTAGTTTTATACAATATATTCTTGAGACATTTTAACATTGTTCTACTATTTTCTATCTCCTAATGATGTCCCCCCTCCAAATAAAAATTCCAATTTTGCATTAGTATTAGTTACCATTCTCCCGAATTAAACATTTATCCTAAGGTAAGGGGTTGCAAATGCTATGTTAGTAGTTTAATATTTGCATTATTAAGGTGGTGTGTTAATGAGGTGGTTGAGGTGGCTAATTCCTCGAGTTGGTGGTGGCTACAATAGGGCATATTGCACATGTCTACGATGGCTACAATGAATTCATGTGTTGCTTTGCAAAGGCATTGCATTAGGGGAGAATTGGGGTCTCAAAAGGGCCTCCTAAGGAATAAATTAGGGAATGCTTAGTGGGCTAACACAAGGAGCTTGGACAATCCCAAAGAGGCCTAACCAACCCAACCTAGGTGGGTTAATGAGCCCAACTCTCCCCCCATCAATGAGGGGAGGGGGCCACTTTTTGAAATTTGGACTTTCAAATTTTGAAACTCCCTCCCTTCCTCCCTCCCTCCCCCTCAACCCCCTCCCCCCTCTCTCTCCCCCTCCCTCCCTCCTCCTCCCTCTCCCTCTCTGTCTCCCTCTCCCTCTCTCCCTATCCCTGTCCCTATCCATGTCCCTGTCCCTCCCTCTCGCTCCTCCCTCCTCCTCTCCCCTCCTCCATCTTTCTCCTCCTTCTCCTCCCTCCTCCCTCTCCCCTCCTCTTGCTCCTTCTGGCTCCTCCTCCTCCCTCCTTCCTCTCCCTCCCTTCTCTAGCCACCCTACTCTCTCTCCTCTGCTCCTCCCTCTAGTAGTAGCTCTCCCCTCCTCCTCCCTCCTATAGTAGCTCTCCCCTCCTCCCTTCTGCAAGAGCTGCTTCCCTTCCTTCTACACTAGTTGCCCTACTCTCCTTCTCCTCTTCCTCTTTCCCTAACCTACTTTTCCTCCTCCCTCTTCCTTGCTACTCCCTCCGTCTCACTGCTCCCTCTTTGATAGCTTCCTACTCTCCCCTACATTTTGGCTTGTAGCATTGATACCTCTCTTTGAGTACTCATGGCACAATTCGACGACAAAGAAGAAGTACCATGTGAACTTACAACTGGAGGCTGAATATGCAAGCACATGCCATTTGGAATTTAGTGGAACTCCTCAAAGTGTGCTCTATAGTCTTGAATTTTCAAGAAAGGGAAGAAGAATCTTGACCTTTGGGTGGATGGAACCTTGTATCCTTTAGACTCTACCACCCAAAAGAGTCCTACTTTTCATACAGTGCATGATGTTGTTCAGTTTGTTGGCAATGGACATGCTGGATTGCTCAGTTATTGCAATCGATTAAACCATTCTCAGACATTGGCTATGCAAGCAAGCGAGGTGCAAAGAGCCCAAGTAGAAGAACTAGCACATTTGGGAGATACTAATATTGTGGCAATGCATAGTAATATGCAAGATCTCCAATTGCAAAACAAGGAACACAGTGACAAAGCCCGTGCACTAGACTTCGAGCAACGGAAGAATCAATCCATAAGCTCATTGAAAGCAAACAAGATTTGGAAAGGTCTATCTATGGCCAAGTTCAACGTGATGTGGAGAAGTCGATAGAACGAGTACAAAAGTTGAAGGAAACACTTTGGGACAAAAGGAGAGGAAAAGACAATTGCAATCTATGGATGCATTGTTAGCCAATAGTGGTGCCCAAAAGAGGAGAGTATGTTCTACAAGGTTAGTTCCCCAAGTATTCAATGAGATTTATTACTCCAAAATATTCATGGTGTTGTATTGTTTCCACTAAGACTCATTTGCACTCTAGGAATTTCATGGAGGATGTGATGGGAATAATGGAAATGGATGATAGTGACCCTTTATATGTTCTAAGAAGTTTAATAAATCCAAGTGATGTCATTGAAGTGTTGAAGGAACCTAGACAAAAAGGGCTACATGAATAAGTTGGTAGAGAGGTGATGAAGGACTTCAAGGGCCTTGTGCAAGCAAAGGAGGTGCTTGGAGCTTGTGATCCTACTGGTGTAAGTCGAGAAGCTTACAACTTTGTTTTTAAAATTTTCAAGTTTGGTTTGGAGGAAAAGCATAAGATATCTACAATGCCATTGCCAACACCATGGTCTGTAAGGCTTGCACATCAAGAATCAAACCAATGTGCTAGAGAAAAGCTTGGATGATACCATTATGTAATTGGCACAATGACTTGGAAGAGTAAAAAGAAATCTGGAATTCAAACGTTCGAGATAAATGCTTTCAATCATGTTTATGTGGATGTAGAAATTTGTAGAGAGCCATGGTCAAATTCTATGGGATGAGAGAAGAAGGTAAGAGAAATTCGCTCTTCACATTAAACTTTACTTGTTCTCATTTCTATATCCTTACTATATTTCTCTTTCATTGTACAGAATCCTCTCCCACTCCTATGCTCCCCCTAAACCCTTAGTTCCTCAATCCTTAACCTCCATGATCTACGAAGGAGATGAGTTCTCCACCATGTACTCTACCTTGAACCTTGGAATCTCTTCTATACTGTGGAACCTCCTTCTAAACTTTGGAACCTCCTCCTAAACCTTGGACCTCCTTCTAACCTTGGAACCTCTTTTAAACTCCGGAACCTCTCTCTAAACCATGGAACCTACTTCTAAACTTTGGAACCTCTCTCTAAACTCTGGAACCTCTCTCTAAACCTTGGAACCTCCTTCTAAACTTTGGAACCTCCTTCTAAGGCCAATACATTACATTATCCAATATTTTATTACCTAAACTATAGTTGAACCTTCGCCTCTCCTCCCTTGCAACCTCCTCTTCAGACTCCTCTTCTTGTGTCTGGTGGGTCTGTCGAGGTGGCCTCTCACATCTAGAGGTCTTCTTTGTCCTTTGCCCCTTTCCCTTTGGTTGAGGTTGTGAGTCAAGCTGAGGCTCTTGCTCAGCTCGTACTAGAGGCTCCTCATATGTGACAATCTCAAGGCACAGAGGGTTGATGGTGCTCTTCCATGCGGTCTGTTTGGTTAGAGGATTGGGGCAAAGGTTCATGATATCTGCGAGCCCACCAAATACTTCCTCTTGTTGTGGCCTTTTAGTCTCTCCATCTGCTCGCTTTGCCTTTCTTGCTCCCCTTGGTCTAGATGCTCCATGTGAGGACCCTACAAAGGAGGGAGGGGCATGACAACGGTTTGTAGTTGATCACGATTGATGGAACTATTTTGCCCCTCTTGGGAGACCTCTCTACTTCAATAGTTAGTTGTGTGGAAGGACTGAGAGGACCCCTAATCGTGTTGGGATCCCTCATCGTGCTGGGATCCCTCATCGTGCTGAGATCCCAGGTAATGCTAGGATCCCCTGTGAGAGTTGGATGGTAAGAGTTCGCCTTGCTGGGACTCTTGATGATGAGAATTGCCTTCAGATCCCTACTGAGATCATTGCCCTATTGGCCACTGGGGCTTGGAGTGCATTTGGAGGACATGGAGTTTGACGAGGAGAGCGGGTAGCGTCTAAACGGCATCCAGTGGGTCTAGCAGTTTGTTTAACTCATGCCATAGAAATGAGAGATTTTAGGGTTTTGAAGTGCTTTATATAGTCTTTTTAAAGAACTTTAGGGTTTTGAAGTGCTTTGTATAGTCCTTTTAAAGCACTTTAGGGTTTTTGTTTATAGGCCCTTTTAAATTAGGTTTTTTCGAGTGCACCCCCCCCACCCCTTGGCCTTTCGTCGCCAATTCTCTAATGCTAGATCTTCAACACCCTCCCCCCCCACCCCCCCACCCACCCACCCCTCTGCCCTACCATGTCACACATGCACATGCAACTATGCGATTTCCAAACAAATTTGTGAATTTTGGAATCTATAATTGACTCAAAATAGTGTTAACTTTATTCATCAAATATTTTACATTTGGGGTTCTCTTAAGACCAAACACCTCCCCTGTTTGACTCTGTGTCCAACCAAAGTGCAACCCCTTGAATTTGTGAATTTTGGAGTCTATAATTGACTCGAAATAGTGTTAACTTTATTCATCAAATATTTCACATTTAGGCTTCTCTTAAGACCAAACGGCTCCCTTGTTTGACTCTATGTCCAACCAAAGCGCAACCCCTTGACTCCCTGTTCAAGACTTCCAAGTAGCACATCTCCTTGTCTTCTTGACATGTTGAACTTCTTTTGCAAGACTTGAGACCTCTACCTTGTCGTGCTTGAGAGTCCTAGCCTCTAGATATCTAGAAAACTAGTCGAACATTTCATGTAGTGCATTGCTTCATGCAATACCACCCCCATGCCTTGTATTCTTGAAGTAGGCTGCCTTTTCTCTGTAGTGAAATTTCTCCATTGCTTGAGTATTCCAAATGGATAGCACCCCCCATTACTCCACAAACCACGGTGCATGTGCATAAAGAATATGCTATAAAGAAAAACATCATATTAGAAACATAAACTGACTCAAGGTTTATGCACAAAATTTCAACCTAAGGAGGATTACCAATGATATAAATTCTCCCAATGCTGTCCTAAATCTCTCATAATAAAGCTCATCCATTTGACCTTGCCTAAGCAACTTTATTTATGCATCAAGCTTTGTCCACAGTTTTGCTCTCAAAAGTAGCAATTCGTGGATGTGAAGCTTGATTCATAGTGCACTCACACAAAGCTTTCTAGTACTCCCAACCCCTAGGGTGTTCTGAGTTAATGTATGTTTTTCCTTATTAACATTGTGGTTGGACAAGAACCTCCTTGCCTTTCCTCCACCCATGGACACTTTAGCTGGAAGATTTTGTGTCTTTCCCTGCTTAAGCTTCACATTGCCTCCGTGAAGTCCCATTAGTGCTCAAGAAGTTCTTCAACTTTTGCAATGCATTGTATAGAGACTTGCTGTGCCCTCAAATTCCAAGCTTAAAAATAGAATAACTTGTCAAAAGTATGTGCAGTTCAGCATGCAAAGTACACACGTGTACCTGCTCTAATGGAATCAGTAGAATGGGGTCCCACTTAGGATCCTTTTTATGACAATTAGGGGTTGCACTTTGATTGCAAGAAAGAATGCCATTTTCCTATTGTAGGCTTCCCTTTTGCACCTTCTGAGAGTGGGTGCAATACAAGCATGTCCATTTTACATCTGCACCTGTATCACAACCATACAAGCACTTGAGGGTTTTCAAATCACCAGCTACATGCCATTCAACTTGAAACATTCCACGACCATCCACTATCAATGTTTGCCCTACCTCTTGTCTTTGAATAATCGATGGGATGCTAGTTCTTTCCAAAACCCACTTCAATGTCTCGTGGCACTCCTTAGGGGTCTCAAATGCTACAAGCCACCATATTTCCTTCTCAAATTGGACTAAGATCCCCTTGAGAAAAATGCAAGGCATTGTTCATAATACAAAGGCTCACCCTCTGTAGCTTATGTGCTCTTTTACCAACTGAGCTTCATCCATTTTTATAACAAATACTAGCCTTAAAATTAGGAAACACTAATCGGGGTCCCTTTGGAGATGCCAATTCTCCCCTAATGGAGAGGATGTGACCTGTGGAGAGCCAGCTCTTGATGTTGATCCTGTGAATGGAGAGGCAGCTATTGATGCTGATGTGAACCAAGAGACACCCATGGAGATGTCAGACAAAAGTCACAAACCAAAACATGGACAAGGGCGTCTACATTGAGAAAGACGATGGAGACAATAATAATACATGAGTCCCCCATAAATTTGTATGCTATGAGTTGATAGGCCTTTGAGTATGCAATTGATAAGCATTGCCAGTGTGTTGATAAGTGTTGGGTTGATAGGCATTGAGTGAGTATATACTTGCAGATAGGCATTGTTGATGTGCTGATAGGCATTGGTATGCAAGTACCGATTTAGGTCTATAGCTGTGTTGATAAGTGTTGGGTTGGGTGTTGATGAGTATATACTTTGCAATAGGTATCACTGTTGTGCTAATAGACATTGGTATGCAATTTGTCAACTATATGTGCAGGGGGTGTGCAATGAAAATGCAAATGCAAATCTGACGAATGGCTTTGACACTACATGGCTTGAAATGTGAATTGAAAATCATGCCTTTCAAGCCATTAAAGCTGAAGGGGGGAAATAATGGGCATGACTGTCACTCGCTTGCTTTGCTAAGTTTTTTGGGTAGTGTGAGCAATTTTTGGCAGCCAAGACTATGTACCCTAGAAATGCATTGGAATTCTTTCACGAAAGAGGATGTCTAGATTGTGTGCAACAAATGACACATCATTGAGACATTGGAACATCCACTCATACTGCTTCTATGCAAAGATAGTCTAGTGACCAAAGAGATAATTGTGATATTTATCACTCGATTTCTTGAAGGACTATCAAGCAAACCTTAGAAAGCTTGTATATAGTCATTACACATTACATCCTATACAAGATGACACCACATGATTAGAACACTTATTCATCAAGTTATCAACAAGGTCTTGTTGGAAAAACTGGACGAGCTTGGCTAATTTCTCCATGTATAGGAAATAGTAATAGGATGTGTGGAACGAAAGAACCTTAGAAGGGAATGGTGTAATTCAAAACTTCAACTTTATGAGCTCGCAAGATAGAACTCACAAGCAACAAACTTAATGGGTAGTGTTCACATAAAAATTAACTTTATGTGTCCACAAGATAGAACTCATAAGCAGCAAAATTAACTGCCACAAGATAAGTAGCAAACTTTATGTGATACTGCTCACAAGTAACTTTATATGCCCACAAGATGAGCAACAAACTTAAATGGGTGCTACTCACATGCAAAAATCATAACTTGCAAAGGAAAACAAATATGAGCTCCATTTAAAAGCCAATATTTTTAGTTTCGCGTGTTTAGGATCCACTTGCAAGAAGAACATTTTGCATTAGGATCCCTTGATTAAGCGCACAAGGCATGTGTGATGCATTATATAGCAACCAAAACGTGCATTCGTTTTCAATCAGCATATTTGCATCACGTGCGCTGGAAGCACAAGTCCTAGGCACAATAAAATTTTGCATGAAACTAACTGAGATACAAGACTTGTAGAAGCTGGCATGCCGCCCGTAAGATAATGCAAGGCAACCTTGCAAGAAAAAGAAAACCATGTAGGGTGAGGAAAAACCTCATACTCTACTTGCTCTGCTTGCCTCAAACCCACATAAACAAGATTGAAGCCAATTATGGATGTTCCAGTATGTCCCAAATCCAAACATAGACACAGACAAGGAAAGCCAATTATGGACATTCAAAATTGCTGACAAAGCTCAAATTGGTGCCATACTTGTTGCACTTCCATACTCATTGCCAGATCTCAAATGACTACCACAATCATTGTGTTGCCACACATAATTGCTAGGGAGAGATATTCGCTACCAATTCGCTATACCAAAAACTGCTCACACTACCCAAAACAACTTAGCAAAGCCAAGAAACGACAGTCCTACCCCCCTTCATCTTTGCATCCTCAAGGCACCCAAATATGATTTTATCTGAAAAGGCACGATTTTCAATTCACATTTCAAGCCATGTAGTGTCAAATCCATTCGTTGGATTTGCATTTTCATCGCACAACCCCTTCACATGTATAGTTGACAAGTTGCATACCAATGCTTATTGGCATAGCCCAATGCCTATTGTCAAGTATATTCTCACTCAATACCTATCAACCCAACACTTATCAACACAACAGTAAACTTAAATTGGTACTTCTCACATAAAAATTCATAATTTGCAAAGGAAAACATATATGAGCACCATTCAAAAGCCAATCCTTTTATATTGCCTGTATACGATTCATGTGCAATAAGAATATTTCACATTAGGCTCCCCAAATAAAGCACACAAGGCATGTGTGATGCATTATATAGCAACCAAAACGTGTGTTCAATCAGCATATTTGCATCACATGTGTTGGAAGCACAAGTCCTAGGCACAAGAACATTTCACATGAAAATAACCAAGATATAAGATTTGCACAAGCTGGCATGCCTCTCATAAGATAGTGCAAGCAAACCTTGCAAGAAAAAGGAAACCACGCAAGGTGAGGAAAACTCTACTCACTCTCCTTGTCTCAAATCCACATAAACAAACAGGTAAACAAGAAAGTTGATATTTGCTACCGAGGTAGTCACGCATCATGAAGTGGGCTACTAGTTAAATAATAGATTTCATAAGATGCAAAGTAGTGGAGCAAACGGACGGCTTCAGCAGTGGGCCCAAGAGTGTGCTACAATTGGATAATGCAGCGATGGGCTCGAGAGTGTGCTACAACTTGATATTGCACCTCAATCAAAATGTTGAGCTGAACTCACATGCCTCAATGATAGCATACACTAAGATGGATCTACACACATTTATACCGTTCAAGACCTAATCTCTACCATTGAGAGGAAGTAACGTTCAATTCAAGTAGAGGAGATTCGATCTATACCTAAATCATCACAACCTACAAAGAAAATAGAGATTCTATCTACACCAAAAGCATGAAAGCCTTCAAAGGAAGCATCATAGGAGTCTACTCCACATTCTTTGTAGTAAAACTTACCCTTGTAGAGCATGTAGATGGCATTATTCTAAAGTAGACAGATTTTTTTGTAGCAAATGCAAAATAAATTGAATCATGATGTTGTGTTTTTAATAATATTGAATGTTTGAATGCATGAATATAATAATTATATCAACCCTATCCTCAAGCACTTTATGTCAAATCTTTCAATCCAATTTATTCATTATATTAAATGTCTCATGATAAGAAATTAATAATTATATCAATCTTATCCTAATCACTTTATTCCAAATCTTTCACTCACTTTATTCAAAATCTTTCACTTCACACTATCAAGTAGAGCATTTTTGGGACCACCCTTGTCATTTGTGAAAGCACTTCCTCCCTCATTAGCATTCTCCCATGAGCCATTGTTGCAAAAGCACTTCCTCTCTCATTATCCTTGTTATTGTGAAAGCAATTCCTCTCTCATTCCCTCCAACGCTTCTCCCACCCTTGTAGTTGCAAAAGCAATTCTTCTCTAGTAGTCTCATTCTTCTACCATCTCTTGCTTATAGTGTGCTCTTCATTTATTTCATCCTCTTCTCCTCTTTCTTTCTTCCATCTTTCCTTATAGTTGTGCACTCCCTCTACATTCTTTCTCATCCTTTCTGCATACAAATGGACATTTTTACAATCATATCTCAAGTGGAGCAAGCAATAAGTAAGAATTTAGAGTGGGTTGTTGAGAAAGAAGCACATTGAGAGGAGCGAAAGAGAATGCGAACCATTGATACAGAATGAGAGAAAGGAGTTTGCTATACAGAAGCACCGAGGAAGCACCTAGAAGGAGGAGCAAGAGAAAATAAGAAAGAGCAGACAAGAAATAATAAATTTAACATCAACTAGAGAAGAGTTGACAAAGAGTTGACACCGTGCTTGACTGAGATTTCTCATTGTAACACTCGTTATGGGCTATATCCAAAAGATGAAGCACGAGTCATAAGAAATTGACAAAGAGCTTTCCAAGAAAGAATCTCTAGTTCCTTGCTTCTATTTAATTATTGTCATTAACTAGTTCAAAATGAATGAAATACATGCTATGAGGCCTTCCACCATATTCGATAGATCTTGTAAATGCATTTAATTTCTCCTCTTTTTTAATATCCGTGAAGGTCCTTAGGTGGCTAGAAAAAATTACCAGCCATCGGATCAAATCATCGTCCATTGCAGAAGGCACATTTGAGCATGGAGTTGTCAACATCAAATTTTCCCTACTATCGCATTGCAATTAAGGATGGAAGATGGCTGGGAATCCAAAAATTCTAAGCTGTCAATTAGAAGATTGCTTGTACGTCATTATCAGTCAGCCACCCGACGATCATGGGAGGCATTTCCCAAAAGTGCATATGGCTCGTGGTGGCTACCGTTGCTTGCCATTTGCACTTTTCGGAAATGTCTCCCGTGGGCATTTCCCTCATATCTTCCAATATTGGTTATTTGTTTGAGATCATGTAATAGCTTTCTCTCACATGCACACATGCATGTGTGTGCACATATACAAACACATGTACACATGCACACACGCGTGCGTGCACACACACACACACCCCCATGCACGTGTGTTTGCATGCACACATGCACATGCGTGCATGCATGCGTGCCCGCACACACACACACACATGTGCTCTTGCTTGCACATGCATGATGCATGCACACATATGTTATCTTGCCAGCATACACATAAAGTAAAAGCAAGCCCTCTCTTAGGCTCTATCTTGTATTCCTTTCATTTGTAGAGCACTTGGGCTATTTGGGATCCTTAATGATTTCTAAGTTTTATCACTTATAATAGGATTCGATACTCTACTCCAAAAAGACTAATATTATGCAAGAGAGAACACATTGCCCCTCGCCCCTTCCTTGGTCCCCCTTCCTCTCACTCTCTTTATATATATTTGCATTATCATTACTCTTACTTTTCTTATTTGCATTCTTATTTTTCTTCATGTATAGCAAGTTTTTGTCTTTATCTTTCATTCATCATGGCCCTTAATCCCTTTGGAATCCCTTAAAATTAAGAAACAAGGGAGTGAGGCTTTATTAGTTGATACCAGAGTGGCTTAGCCTTTTTCCCTAATCACTCTAGAAAAGATAGTTTATTTCGTTGGGTGAAATTCTCTCTCTCTCTCTCTCTCTCTCTCTTCTGCCTCCCCCCTCGCCTTCCTCCTTCGCTCCTCCCAACACCCCACGCCCCCCTCCCCCCCTTTGCACGCATGAGCGACCCCCTCGGCGCCCCCTCTCTTTCTTTCTTGGATAGGACCCCTTGAGAGACCATCCATAAGTAGGACTCAAACCGAGTGGGAGTTTCGTGCACGGCAAGGAACTAATTACATGAAAACCAAAATTATGCATAATAATCATCCGAAGTGTAGTTGTTGTAAGAGTGAACGTGAACTGCCAACTCTCACGTTGTGGCGATGGCGTCCAGTCTGCTTGTTGCGCGCTCATCCTTGCTATGGTCTTCTGCTCAGAGTTCCCACATTTGCCATCGCCATAGCCTCTCTGCCTCTGCATTTGCCTCGCCTCCCCCCCCCCGCAGCAGATCTGGCGTCTTCACCATGGAACTCTCCGAGCACGGTCCTTCCTTGGCCATCGTTGGCGTCACCGGTGCTGTTGGCCAAGAATTCTTGAACGTTTTGGCACACCGGCATTTCCCTTACCGTAGCTTAACGCTCCTCGCTAGTAAGCGTTCCGCTGGCAAACGCATCCCTTTCGAGGTCCTGGTCATTCTCCGGCTCGCAAAGCTTTAATTCTTCTTCTTTGTCTGCAATGCTGTGTGCTTGTGCTATTTTACACTATCTTTCTAAGAATCACACTCGCCGTCTTTTGTTGGTAGATGTCATTCTATACACTGATGAAAACTGTTGTGCATTGTTAGGGGCAAGAAATAGAGGTCGAGGAGCTCACCGAAGAGAGTTTTCAGGATGTTGATATTGCCCTTTTTAGTGCGGGAGCCTCGATCAGGTGAGGCGACTGGCTCGTCTGATCCCTCTGCCGGCAGCTCGATCGTCACTTCTGTGCAACGGATAGGGTGTGTCTCTCTGACGTTGCAAACGCACAGCCTTCTTTCTCTAAGAATGGCTCGTAGTACATCGCCTTGAACCAAAATGGTTTGTGATTATTCCTGGAAATATAATAAGTTAACTGGGAAGCGGCATGTGAAACCCCAATGCATAGAACGAAGATTGAGTCACCGTCGTTCCAGTACTGATAAAGCTCTCTCATCGTGCAAAATATGCGTGTGGCAAGGTTGAGATCCTCCATTATAAACTTAAAGGAGGTAGACAATACATCCTCTGACCCGATTACCCTCGTAGTACGGTTTGCCGAGGTTTAATTCACGATCGGTCATAATTTATAATGGAATCAGGTAAAATAATCGAAAAACGTGGCGCAGAGACGGACAACAAAGGACTGAAAACTCCTCATCCATAATGGCTTGTTGAGTTACATCATGAAGATCAATGTGTTGAACGTACCATCATATAGAAGCCTCAATCGAAGCGGCTAGCACCACGGGAAATACATCAAGGGTGATGAGCTGAAGTCGCCGACTTAGAAGATTGCACCACTAACTCGGGGAGCATATACCACCAGATACTCCACCTGCAACAACAGTCGATGAGTGCACAGCCATGCAGGCCAAACTCAAACTTAATAGCTCATCACATCCAAAACTGAAAGGTTAGACAGAACTAAAGCCATTTAGCCAAAAACAACTAGACGCAAATCATAGTTGTAATCACTTGGTCCAGCCACACACGTGGCAGCATATTCGGCTGCCACAAGATTTATGAGTCCGAATATGAACTTTCATGTGACCCTTTACATGAGAACCACGTGCATACACTTACCCTTAACCTCTAGGGAGTGTTTCTAATCCATGATTCTCAAGAGTATCTACCCGCTTCTTGAAACAATACTTCTCTTTATGACTTGGGTTACCACAATATGCACACTTGAATTGGTTGCGATGCTCCTTCTTGAGAGATTTGTTCTTACCAGTACTAACTGTAATATAGGCCTCTATTCATATGCATGTTGCCATCCAAAAGGCTAGAGATCATCTCATTTAAGCTAACATTATTGTTAACTCGAAGAATCTTCGCCATATTATCATAGTCTAGTGACCATTAGGGGAGATTTGGGGTCTCAAAAGGGACTCATAAGGAATGATTTGTACTAAGTATAATATAGGTCTCTATTCATATGCATGTTGCCATCCAAAAGGGTAGAGATCATCTCATTTAAGCTAACATTATTGTTAACTCGAAGAATCTTCGCCATATTATCGTAGTCTAGTGACCATTAGGGGAGATTTGGGGTCTCAAAAGGGACTCGTAAGGAATGGATTAAGAACTGGATTAAGTTAATTGAAATTGAACCCACTATGGTAACCCATGGCCTAAGGGCCCCATAGCATTGACTCAACCGACATGGGTATCTTTATTTTGACAAATAGGAGGGGTATTGAAGAGGGAGAAGGCACCTTTAGTTGTGGACCATTGGATCTTGGGTAGATCTATGGTAGAGATGGGCTATACAATTGAAGGGTGGAGATGGAGGCACATTTTGGAGGGTGGGGATGCATTTATGCAATTGGATGGCTAGGATTGAAGCTTATAATCAATGGCTCAGATTGAAGCACCTTTTTGGTGCATCTCTCCCCTTGGATCTCTTTCAAATCAAATAGATGGCCTGGATTGAAGAGCCTTTTTGGTGCATCTCCTCCCTTGGATCTCTTTCAAATCAATGGCCCGCATTGAAGCGCCTTTTGCTTTCATGTCCTCCCTTGGATCTCCTACAAATCAATGGCTAAGATTGTGGTGCTTCCTTTTTTCATCTCGTCCCTTGGATCCATTACTTGATCAAGGGCTTATATTTGATCCCTCTAATCCTTTGATAGTATTTCTTCAATCTACCCCTTGATCTAATGCTTAGGAGTACTCTACCACAAATTTGAATGTGACCCTTGGATTAGAGATCAAATCAATGGCTACGAGTGAGGACCATGGGTCTTAACCATGGATGAGAGATCTCCCTACCCATAAATGCTCAACATGGCCTTTTGTACACCTTAAATACCATTGCCCCACACAAAGGAGCACTCTCACTGGTATACCTCAAATCTCTCTCTAATTCCTTAGAATTAGGAAACGCTATTTGGAGGCTCTTTGGAGACCCCATTTCTCCCCTAATGAGGCTTGACAAAAAGGTCCAAGGGATCGAATGAAGCTTGCCGAGGTGCTCTTCAAGTTTGACCTATCTTGACATCTTTAGTGAAAAAAACTCGTGCTTTAGCGGAATTCTTTAATCTGGATCTGAACAAAGTTTCTATTGTAACCTAGTTTTCGCATGTAGACTTAGAAAAGTCGAGATGATAATTGTACTTGGTTCCAAGCACTCGCCATGAATACCAAGAGCCTTTTCATTCCTTGCATCCCCCTGAATGGGCTTCTCCCGTGTCTGTTTAGTGTCTTTGTTACTCAACTTTTTAGCACTGCCTTCCAGGCAGCACCCTACTTACATTTTTGTTAAAAAGTGTCCTACACACTTTGTTGCCATGTGGCCCCCTTCTATTTTGGTTCTTTCTCTCTCTCTTACACACACTTTCTTTTTTTAAGAACTCTCTCTCTCTTTCTCCCTCTCTCTCTCTCTCTCTCTCTCACACACACACACACACACGGAGTTTGCAAATCATTCAAACTTTCCTGTACACAAGCTTTCATCACAGGTGTTGCAAATTAATCATTCATTCATCTTGACAATTGTTTTCCTTTGACAGAACCAATTTGAAGGCAGTGCTCCCGAGTACTTGTCCTCACTTGTTCTCTGTTCCAACTATAATTTACCATAGACTCTTCTCCATGAGATACAAGCGGATGCTAAGATGCCATGATGGAAAGCTAGAACCAGTACTCAATTTAGCCAACCCTCCATGAGAGGACTCCATGTATTTGGCTCTGATACCGTACTATGTTGAATCAAACTTGAAAACTACCGGAAAAAAAAAACTTGGAAAGCATAACATAAAATAATAGAAAAACGTCTCAATGCTCAAAGCTGAAAGAAGTTGCAAGCTGAAACTATCCTATATTGCAAAGAAGGACAACAAAAGACTCCAAGACTGAAAGCTCCTCATTCGTACTGGGCTTGTTGGAGCTACATCAGACGCCTGAATAGAAGCGGGTAGTAGCCACTATAATCACGGGAATACACCAAGGGTGATCAGCTAAAATAACACAGAACATTGCACCACAAACTCGGGGAGCATATACAACCAAATACCCCACTTGCAAAAACAGTCGACAATTTTCTCCAAAGTATCTCCATGCGCATGCCGCATCCATGCAGCCCACGATGTTGCCACGGCGGACACTAGCTTACTAACCCTACTACTAACCCACGACTGTATACTCTCCTCTTTTTTTTGTCAACTTGTCAAGACTAAGAAACAATGTACACTTGTAGACAGATTATAACCTCAAATAATTTTTTTTGTCAACTTGTCAAGACTAAGAAACAATGTACACTTGTAGACAGATTATAACCTCAAATAAAAAGTCCGCAGCTATATCTTCAAACGATGGTCAATCTTTGAAAAAAATCATCCCATCTTACATGGAGGGTGGTTATGTTCAATCACAATTCCAGCATTTGGATGTACTGTATGCAAGATGTTATTTGCAGTTGCTTTGTGCTCGGGAGGCAGCAAACCAACTGATATGTCTGTCTTCTTTTGGGATCTGGAATCCAGCAAGAAGTTTGGACCACTAGCTGTAGGTCAGGGCTCTATCGTAGTGGACAACAGCTCAGCATTCCGCATGGAAAAGGACATTCCTCTTGTGATTCCAGAGGTACTATGCTGGACTTTGATCCCAGAATTGCAATCAAGATATCTTCGTTCTCATTATTTAAGCTCGCCTGAATGGGATTTGTGTTCACATAACATTATTTTCCTATATCATAGTTGTTGGGCTATTGGGCTTATTGGTACTTTTCCAGGATATATCATAGTCATTGGGCTCATTGGTGTTTTGCCAGGTGAATCCAAATGCAATGTCTCACATTAAGCTGAGCTATAAGAAAGGAGCACTGATATCTAATCCAGGCTGCTCAACAATTATATGTTTGATGGCTGCAACTCCTTTGCACCGCCATGCGAGAGTAGGACTACTGAGAATAGTCTCCCATTTATGTCTTTTTCACCATCTTGGCACTAATGAAAAGTATACATGAGCACTGATTAGTTCTTAAGGCCTTATTTGCATGAAGCAACTTGATCATTGAGGCTCAAGGTGAGGTAATGGTTGGGTTTTAACCAATAAAGTTTCTAGCTGCATTACTTGCGCTTTTAAGGGACTTTTGTTTTCTCACAGGTGAAGAGAATGGTGGTAAGCACCTACCAGGCAGCCAGTGGAGCAGGTGCTGCAGCTATGGCAGAGCTTGAACAGCAAACTCGTGAGGTTTGTCTTTCTCAAGCTTTGATTTTAAGGACTGTAACTGATCTGAATTGTTTTCAATGTCTGAGGAATAATCTTTGCACTTTGAAATTCTTTTCAGGTTTTGGAGGGAAAGTCTCCTACTTGCAACATATTTAATCGTCAGGTGTTGATGTTAATAAAGTTGTTGGGCATGTTCTGTTATAGCTGCATGAGGTCTTGCCGTAATTTTTACATTTATTAAATTTTTCTCTTCACTTCTGCAGTATGCTTTCAATCTTTTTAGCCATAACTCCTCGGTAATGCCCAATGGCTACAATGAGGAAGAGATGAAGCTTGTTAAGGAAACAAGGAAGATTTGGGTATGTTTCACTGAATAATTGATGTGATGCAAATTTATTTTTTAATCAATTTTAGGCAAATTTCTTGACTATATTGTAAGACAAGATATCATTATAAAATATTTGGTGAATTGCATTGACAAGATATCATTAAAATTTGGTGGATTGCACTGATAAGATGCCATTATAAAACATGTGGCGATCTTCACTGCTGATGGCAAACTGGAGAATAATGAACAGTTCCATGTATTGTACACAGCTCCAAGGGAGCCTCCGATATACGTAGATTTGTAAAGATGGCTAAGGAAATGAGCTTCCTCGCATGAGTGAGAGAGGGAGAGAGAGAGAGAGAGAGAGAGAGAGAGAGAGCTGTCAGAGTCTTGCTTCACATATTATAGATAGGAACTCTTTACACATTTGACTAAACTTAAGTCATCCTCCTTCTCGCAACAACAGCACAGTCCTCTAGTTTTGGAAGTCGACTCTAGAGCCTCAAATTAGGGTCATCCTTCAGCAAGATCCCTGACTTCAAGTTCCCACATTTGTGAGCCTCCTACTTGGGCTCTGATACCATGTTAGAAATCGATCAACAGAGGTACTCACAGCGAAAGGGTGATAGAGTAGCGCAGGAGCTCACACAGTGTGTAGTGTGTGGGTGGAATCACAAACTTTTTAACTTAATGTGCTTCCCATAGATGTGCATACTAGCAATAGACAATGATCCAAGCTAGATATAGAATATATATGGCTTGGATCCAACCAAAAGAATATATTTTCATTCAAAACTATGGACACAATACAATAGATAGATCCAGAGTCCCACTAGGATGATGTGGTCCTCTGATCTTACCAAAAGGTTCTTCTACTATCTACAAGATACATCTCCACCTGGAGCATATGTAGACTCTCCGTCCAAAGGAATCTCAGCACCTTGCTGCCTTGGTAGAAGCTTCCAAAGACAAGGGATGGGACTCCATTTAGTTGGTCATCGATAGCCTTACCAAACAAGCCCCACGTCAACTCCACCAAGACATCATTTCCATCTCCTCAAGTCACTTGACAACTCATTGATCATGTGGGTAAGCTGTTAGAAATCAACCAATAGAGGGTGTCCATTGTGAAAGACTAATAGAATAGCCTAGGAGCTCACACAGTGTGCAGCGCGTGTGTGGGTGGAATCACAAACTTCTTAACTTAATGTGCTTCCCATAGATGTGATTTAGTTGGTCATCGATAGCCTTACCAAACAAGCCCCACGTCAACTCCACCAAGACATCATTTCCATCTCCTCAAGTCACTTAACAGCTCATTGATCATGTGGGTTAGCTGTTAGAAATCAACCAATAGAGGGTGCGCACTGCGAAAGACTAATAGACTAGCCTAGGAGCTCACACAGTGTGTAGTGTGTGGGTGGAATCACAAACTTCTTAACTTAATGTGCTTCCCATAGATGTGCAGACTAGCAACAAATACACAATGATCCAAGCTAGATATAGAAACAACAAAAAAAATATATCTCCGTCCAAAACTATGGACACAATACAATAGATAGATCCAGAGTCCCACTAGGACGTGGTCCTCTGATCTTACCAAAAGGTTCTTCTACTATTTGTCGGATACCTCTAGATCTCTGAGCCCGCGTGCTCCACCTTGAGCATATGTAGTCTCTCTGTCCAAAGATCTTAGCACCTTGCTGCCTTGGTAGACGCCTAGGGTTCAGCCCTAATTGAATTCAGTCTGCAGCACCTCTGAGCCTCCTTTCCTTTTGGATGTAGGCCTAAGGATGAGGCTACTGCTGCTCCTTGTGCTCCCTTGCTAGCTGACTCGCTGGATAAAGTTATGCCCCCCAAGGGAGCCATTTTATAGCGGCTGGTAGCCCCGCTATTTGCACCGACCTGATGCCTTGCTGGCCGACTCAGTCTGCCATAAAACCGACCCCACACATCCCCATATATGGGGCTGTGGGCACACCTTCTTGGGTTGTGTGCTGGATGACCTGGTTGGCCAGCTAACCAGCCAGCCCAGCCCTTCTATCTGCCCATGACCTGCCCTAGTTAGCTGGCTCCAACCAGCCCTAATCAGGCCTGCCCTATGACCGAGTTTTCCTGGCTTTCCTTGCCATATGCCGCACTTCTTTTCCTGCCTCTAGGGCTCCACGCAGCCACTGATCTCCTCGTGGTCTTGCCTCTCACAGTCGCCTTATCCATAGTGCTGATCCATGCTCCCAGACATGCTGTGAGCTGGCCATCCCTCTCTCTGTTTTCTGGGCATATCTTGCCCTTGGTCTCCCTGCCCCGTGCTCTCCTCATTTGGGGGCTTATATATGGAGAGGTCAACATAAGCATCACGAGTTTCCTCAAAGATTTTCCAGAGATTATGGGTCATTTTCGGTAGGAATTATTTGCAGTAAGTGGCACTATACTCCCTCCTAGTACAGCATACCATCTTGAGACTGATCGTCAGTTTGAAAGGATGAAGAAATGGGTGGAGTAACATTTGAGAGACCAGGAACTTTTGCCATGACATTGGCCTTGGGACAAATGGCTTAGACTCGCTAAAGTTTTTTGTAACAGCACCAAGCGTTTATTGATACAGATGAGCTTATTTGAACCCATGTATGGATGTGAAGTCTGGATGCCTTCCACGATAGCATTGAGGTTATTGATACAGATGAGCTTGTTTGAACCGATGCATGGATGTGAAGTTTGGATGCCTTCCACGATAGCCTACATCCATGTGGAAAATCACTGAGAAGAGTTTATCTAGAAAGGAAGGATGTTCTTTTGCAATTGTTGAAAGAACATGGAGGATGCTCAGGCCAAGCAAAAGAAGTATGTAAATGAATGCATGAGGTATTTGGATTTTAAAGGAGATGATTTTTTGCTCTCGTGACTCCACAAGAACATATATGCCTGAGCCCATATTTGTTGAGTATAGTATAGAACTAGCTGCATGAGTGGTACATTCCCAAGAATCCAATAATGAGAGAGATAGATAGATAGATAGATATATATTAACGTCTCTAAAAGGCCAAACAGCCTATGAGACTAAAACAGTTGATACATCTGCTAGTGTTGTCTCATCAAAGAGAACAACAAAATAAATAAGCTGAAGTCTGAGAGCTACTAAAGGTACTTACAGTCAGAGGGACTGCAAGTGACCCAAAACTAATGAAATACCAAGCAAGTATTTACTAAAAGTACCAATTGATCAGCACAGGTAGAAAGCTAATCAATAAAAAGGTTGCACTCTTCTTATGTCAACAATCCCAATCATGGGCAGCTCTAGGATCTCATAACTCGGTGCTACACGTTTCCGGTGTTTGGCAATGATGGCACGGATCTGATGAAGATATGGGTGCCGGGCACGGGGTCTTGGGCGCCTGGGCCTCCGTGACCTGGATATGGCGATGGCTCGGTCCAAAATCACACTGAGAGAGAGAGAGAGAGAGAGAGAAGCACCCTTGCAGTATGGTCACTCAAGACCTCAGCTCAAGACATTGTGCTTCATCCATGGATTTTGGGGTTATGTACACACTAGTGCAATAGCTAGAGGCACTTGCATACTTGCATCATATTTCTCTAACTACAAGGTATGCATCTTTCATGAGAATGAATAGAATGCTTGATTTCTCTAGCGTGTACAACACTTTCATTTCCATTTCTGTAAGATAGTAGACATTGATAACATGCATTAAAAGCCTAGTGTAGTACAGTAATTCAAATTCGGACTGCTGTACTCAGAGCGATCCAGATGTGAGGGTAACTGCAACCTGTGTGCGTGTCCCAACAATGCGAGCACATGCAGAAAGTATCAATCTGCAGTTCGAGAAGCCAATGGATGAGGTAGTTGCTAATTTTCTGAATGGGGGACGTGTCTTTTTACCATATAATGTGTTTTTCTTTAAATACTGAGCATATGATGTTGGGCCTATGATGAGGTATGCTTTGTCATTCCCAGTCTGCGTTGTGATGCTCATTTATGTAGTATGTTATGCTTGTCTTTTTCAGTAGTAGTTTCATCATACATTTTCTTTTCTTAGTTCCAATCACTATGGCTCTGGGCATGCTCAGGAAAAAGCTAGAGAAATCCTTATGAAAGCAGATGGCATTGTTGTGATTGATGATAGGGTCTCCAATAATTTTCCTACACCTCTTGAGGTATGGTAATCTGAAGTCTGGACCCATAAACATGGAAGCCTGCTTCCATAATAGCAGTATTTCAATGTTCTGTAAATCCTTTCTTTCATCAAGAAAGTTCAGATATTTTAAAGTGTCTCAGTTTCTTTGCGTACAGGTATCCAATAAAGATGATGTTGCCGTTGGTAGGATCAGGCATGATCTTTCCCAAGAAGGGGACTACGGGTATGGACTCGTTCTACGTCTTATAAGGTCCTATTTAAGTGAAAAACTATTTGAAGAATTCTTACTTCTATGTGATGAGACGTATCTCTTGTCTAGAGTCTGCACATTCGTGTTAGGTTTATAAAGGCCTTTTGTACTTATTTGAGCCCCCTATGCTTACTGTCTTATAGTGGTTTATAGTGAAACATTTTGACTTGATTGGATGGTATGAGTTTTATTGAGTTTTTATCGTCTGAGTCCTATCCTTAACCATTCACACTCCAGAGAATAGGTAGAAACTCAGCATGCTGGTCGGTACAGATTACTGAAAGGATATATCGCTTCTATATCTGTTTATTTAGGGCATATAATGCTGAAGTTTGGGATTGAGAAATACATGTGCATATGTGTGGGTGTTTGCGTGCATTTCTGTGTTGCCTATATGGCTATGAAGATGGGAAACTTGCAAAGTGTCTGTAGATCCATAAGATGTGGGCACAGTTGTAACTGTGTTAACATCTCTCTTTCACCCAGGATAAGACCTGTGCTAAATGTCCTTGCTGGACGTTCTTCTAGCATTTCAGATCTGTACCACTTCTGTCCAGTAGAGAAAGCACAGAATAATGGTAGTCCCAAGATCTTTCAACTTAACCGGAGCATACTCTGTGGAGATGGGCACTTGCTGATCTCTTAAATGCACTGCTCAAGTCAAGGAATCTTTTCCTAGGGGCACAACTCCAGTCAATAGCTAGATGGGACCAGAGTAAGACCAGCAAGTTTTGGTGTACAACTGAAAACATATGAAGTCTACACGACTTTATGAGAACACATTCTGTGGAGATGGGCATTAGTTGATCTCTTACTCGAAGTCAAGGGATCTTTTCGTAAGGGGAAAACTCCAGTCAATAGCTAGATGGTACCAGGGCCAGCAAGTTTTGGGTGGTCTACAACTGAAAACATACGAAGTTCTTCTCACTTTGAGAAAATGGGTGGCTTGTGCTCGTAATAATCTACATTTGCATGCAGCCAAACTATTTCACAAACCAAGTCAGTGGTAGACTCTCTGCTTACTGGCATATCTCTAAGATATCTAGGTTTTTGAAATTGGGGAAGTTTTTGAATACGTACCATTTCGACAGTATAGGTCGTTTGGGTTGCTTAAGGACACAATCAAGGTCTTATTTAATCTTATACAGTCATTTTTACATAGATCATACACTATCTATACCCTTTTTAAAAAAAAATCTGGAAAACTATGGTAGGTAAGGAAGAAGCAATTGTGAATGGTTTGTTCAGCTGAGGTTGTGATAAAAAAAACTGGTGCAGGCTAGATATTTTTGTATGTGGGGATCAAATTCGGAAGGGTGCTGCTCTGAATGCTGTTCAAATTGCAGAAATACTCTTTTAAGCTGATGGGTAACCGCCCTCTGCTTAGCTGGGACAAAAAGGATTGCTTGCTCAACATAGACTTTACTTGATAGTATTTTGAGTACCATTTGTTTTCTCATTGTTGTGCTTCCACAATTTTCAGACCAAGGTTCTTTTTTATAGTATCTGAGGGAAGAGAATTATATTTTTTGAGCCAGGTCTCCTAGGGTTTTTCTAGAGCGCAGCTTGCAACAGCTGATAAGAACGAAGTCAGAAAATTTTGTAATGGTGTAGTCTTTTAGATCCTGAACGTCAAGAGGGATACGTACACAGTTATGAATCTTAACGTTTTGAAGGCAACGAGGCAATATATGACAATTTTGGTTCCAAACAAGTAGCAATTCATTAGGGATTGCTGCAACATATTGCTAGACTACAATAATTTATGATGTTGACAGTTTAATGAGCTTCCTAATTATATGCTGACGCTCCTCTTGTTGAAGGTAAATGTAAGGTGGCTTATAGAATTATGCAATAATTTCATGTAGTTTTAGTGAGCTTCCCTTTCAATTTTAAGATTTTCACATGCTTTATATCTAGTATTCTCTCAATTCGCTTTAACCTTATCTAACCTTTTGCAATAAAGAGAAAGTAACAGAGTTTTAGCAGCTTTCTTCTCACTTTCCAACAAATTATAGACATCCCCCCCCCCCCCCACGTGCGTGCACATATTTTTATATTAAAAAAAGAAACTTTGCATTAGGAAAACACACACACACACACACACACACACACACACACACATGCGTGTTGCCATCACTTAACCTAATCTATCCCTGCCTCTTTCTTTGGCCTTTCTCCATCTATCAAGATGGGTCTTTCTTTGGCCTTTCTCCATCTATCTTCATACATCCGTCTTCTACCTCATCTAAATACAAGCTATCCGATAATGAGTTGTATTTGAGTTTCGATGAGAAAATTAGCAAAAGCTCTCAACAAGAACTTTCTTGAGAGGAAAGATTCCAAGTAAAGTAGCATTAGGTCAAAGGTTATGAGCAATTATTTTTCTTGCTTTGAAATAGAGGGTTTAACCCAAGATCTTCTTGGATCCATCTTCTATATTAGAGGGAGGCATCTCTTGGAAAAGCACCTGGATGGAGCTTCCCTGCCTGTGCTCGTGTTGCTAGCTGTGCTTCCCCCTTCTCTGATCCTTGTTGCCCTTGTCAAAAAACAAAGAAAGTGCTCAACAAGAGGAGAATGCTTAGAAGGAAGAGGGAGAGATAAAGATGGAGGACCACCAAATAAGAGCCAATCAAATAGGATGAGATTAGCTATCAACTTCATAATACGGAAAGTTAAGATGATCCACTCAATACAAGGAGGGTGACCACCCATTAACTATAGGAAAACCAAAATTCATATTTTAGAAGATCCAAATTCATAACAAGTTTGTTTATATATTAGCAAGCTTGGGTCAATGCATGAATGGGTGTAGCCAATCGTGAAACTATTTTAGGAGCAGTTTTAGGACCGTTACATGACGCACTGGTGGGCAATATTTTGAATTTCGAACGGTCTTGTCCTCTTGCCAGACTTTTTTCAGCGTAATGATTGCCTTACTGGGATAATAATGAGACATGATCTGGCAAAACTTGCTGTTTCGAACACCACAGAGCTTGATTATGTCACTACACAAGAAATTATGCCCTCCTTCGCACATTCTCTATGCTGTATCTTTGTGTATCAAACTGTCCACAGTGTGTCCTATCATCTACTCGCAGCTCGCCACCTGCATCTACCTATAGCTTACCACTTCTCATCTACGCACAGCTTTTCTACTCTAATTTAGATTCACTACTATTGCATTGATGTTGGCTTGGTGCGATCACCGTGTTGGTTTTATGAGATGGTTGTAGCTACTCCTAAATTAAACCAAAGAAAATTTATTTACCTTAATCGTTGGAGTCCTACAATTGTTCATATATTTTGCATTGGAGGGTTCCATTTCTTCTTAGCATGCCATCGGGCAGGTTTAAAACTAGTCCGGTGGTTGGAATAGCATGTTGCTATAGTATATAATGAGAGTGCAATTAATAGCTTAAAACAAGAGGTTAAAAGTAAATCTTAAACAAACAACCATCGCATTGGTTTTATTTTAGTGTGGGGTTGTAGTTAATCCCAAGGACAATGTATTTCCTTGCAACCATCGCGCTAGTTCTTGGAACTATTTTGGTACTGCTTGCAGTTAATCCTAAGGAAAATATATTCCTTGTGTAAGTAGCGCGCTGGTTCTATTTTTGTAAGGAAAATGTATTTCCTTGCAACCACAGAGCTAGTTCTTGGATCGACTATTCCCTTTTGGAAATGGTAGCTTGATGATGGGTCCATAGAATAACCAACAGAAGGGCATGCCTTGTGTGATCTTCTCAGAGCTGGTCCTTCACTGCTGCATGGCACCAGGGTTTACTTTACTGTGAGTTTACGAGTTTTTCTAGAGGGTCTTAAAAAGTAGGTCATGCCATAGCTATGTTGAATGCTTCAGTCATCTATTATGGCATGTCCCTTCAAGCCCCATTCCATAATAAAAAACACTTGAAAGAACCCTTCCGTTACTTGGGTTCCCCGTGGAAGCTAGTCTTTATGTTGTATCTCTAAAAACTACCTTTTTTTTTTACACAACATATAAGGGAGGAGATAAATCATTAGTTTGTGTATAAAAAGAATGAGAAGCACACAACAAATTAAAAGTTAACAACTAACATAGATTGCAACAGATTTTTCTTTTTCAATTTCCTTAGATGATATCATGTCAATAGATTTTACGTGTCAATCTATGCCATTCTCTTTGTTCATATCTGATCATATTCCACCTAGTCTTTTGAAAAATTGAGCAATAATTTTTTACCGATAGGCCAATATGAAAGATTAATCAATATAACATGGATACATATCTTCATGCAATTAGGATTACATGCATATCCTATATACCAACTAGACTAAAACTCCCATGGGAATGTCATACTATGTGCATTGGGCTCCTACCTTCTCCACCATCAATCACCCTTTCATCTAATCCTTATCTTTCTCAGGCACATTTCTTAGGAGTGACTCCTTATTCGGTAAATTACTTTGGATAAGAGCACAAATATTGCTCATAATATAATAGAAAATTTTAGAAATTGCATTTCACTTGTATATGATGAGATGATTGTTGGAAACTTTGTACAGTGTGTCTCAAAGGGCCATGCAAAATCCCTTGTGAAAACTCTTCTGGTAGTGCTACATCATCAAAGTACACTATATGTCACATTACTCTCAAATATACATCTTGATAATGCTCATTCTTGTGGATAGACTTTCATTTTTATTAGAAAAGATTGTGCACCATATGTACCATCCCCATTTACTTATGGTGGTATCATGACCTCATGCTTTCTTGAAGAATAAAATGTTGGATCAAGTAATGATTATTGTCAATTATTCCTCTTTTGTATGTCATTCATCTGACAAGAACTTTAATTTATGTCAAACTTGCAAAATCCTTTTCAAGAGGAGGGCGTACGTTTGGCTCCATAAAGGAGTAGGCTTGAGCTATGTGCCTTGCCGAAAATGTTGTCATTGCATTCGCGAATCGCCATCAATCATCAAGCATCCTTAGATGTCATTGATCAGTTATGGAATGAAGATGCAATTGTACAACAGCTAGCTTGATAAAGTTCCAATACAAAAACACCACAAGGCGACCATGCTTGGGTTGTACCACACCAAATCCCATTATTCAAGGAGGCATGAGGATCATTTCTCAATATAAGTATGAAAAGGAAGATGGTGTTTTATACCTCAACAATCATCAGTCAATCGAGGATGGCACATACTATCCATTCGAGGAAGCAATAGGTGTAGAAAATGTTGTATTAATAGTGGATATCTATGCAAGTCAATAAGGAAAATCACTAACCAAATGTCCTATATGACAACAAACAAAAAATTTCACCCACAATCTACCATATTGCAATTTCTAAACCCAAAAGCTTTTACAAAGGTAAGGAATCTCTATGGTATCTTGAAGGTGTCATGGTTTAGCCATCTTCACTTTAACCTTGGGATGTTAAAAAGTATACTGTTGTAAGAACTGAGACCACAAACATATGACCAATGGAGATGCTCACCAAGAAATAGAGTGCATGTGACAACCATGGCAAGTTATCCTCATATCATGGAGTTTTTTTGGCTATGCCTTTGAATTAAAATTTCACATTATTTTGGGATGTTTTAATATTTGATAGCAAATCTTATGTGCTATAGTTTTTGGATTGTATCAAAGAAACTGATTGTAGTGTATGAAAGCACATGGACTATGTTTGAACATTGCACTACCACCACACTCAAGATAGGGCCCTTATAACTTCGTTTGAACATCTCATTGCTATAGAGTACATAAATGGTAAGTTTGTTCATTTTGGGATGTTTTTAACCTTTTATAAGAGAGAGTTTTTGGATCAGGATATGTCAAAACCTTCTAGCTCTCAAAAATATTGTTTTTATGGATCAAAGAAGTGGATGGTAAGTCATAGAAGAGCATTGCATTGCAATAATAATCAAGAGAAAGACCTTCTAACTTTGTTTGAACATTTCATTGCAAAAGACTAAATGGATTGTACGTTTGATGGTTGCAATTGCTATCACAATGATGTTTGATTCTAGAAAAGCCAAAAAATCTCTCAAAGTCGTTATAAAAAAAATAATCAAAGAACCACCCCCTATGGCACCAATTCCATCTAGCCTTTTTTGGAAGCCCCTCATTAAGATTGTTTCCCTTGGTTGCCCATTCTGTAATTCCCTTGGTCATGGCTATGGCTAGTGGAGCATTACAGGATGGACAACCAAGGCAAACAATGGATCCCATGACTTGGGCATCATTAAGCAGAAGAGGCATCGGGGTTGCAACAAAAGATTCATCACAGGGGTGAAAGGGGGCTTTGAGAGCGTGGAAGGCAGTAGGAGAGGGCTTTTCTTAGGTGGTGCAGTGAATTGTTTCTTGCCCCATAAGGCCTTTATATAACTGGGTTGGAGGGCTTGCCACCATCCCACTCTTTTCCCCTTCATTTCTTATGTTAGTTCGTATGACTCTAGGTGCCTATACCTGCTATGATCAGACAATCCATGGTTGGACTTTGCTATGACCAGACAATTGTGATACTGGTGGCACCCCCTTAAATGACCCCTTGTCGAGATGAGGGGGGAGGAGTGGTGGCACATGCAAAGTCCCAATTGAATATTCCACATTAGTGGAGATTTGGGATCTCAAAAGGGCCTCTAATTAGTGTTTCCTAATTTCAAGGGATTAGAGAGCAATTTGAGGTGTACCAATGAGAGTGCTTTGAGGTGTGGGGCAAACAATGCCATGTTGAAGCTGACAAAAGCATTTAATTGTGTGGAGACCTCTAACCTAGAGTTGAACCCATGATCTTTACTCGCAGCCCTTAATCTAATCTTCAATTCAAGGGATACATTTAAATTTGAGGTAAAGCACTCTCAGCCATTAGATCAAGGGGTAGATCTAAGGGATACCATCAAAGGATAGAATGATCAAATCTCCACCCTTGATCAACACCAAGATCTAATGGGCAAGATGAGACGAAAATGCGCTTCAATATGGGCCATAGATCTTCTAGTAGATCCAAGAGAGGAGATGAGTGCAAATGGTGCTTCAATCCGGGCCCTAGATTTGGAAGTAGATCAAGGGATGAGATGAGGGGAAAAGGCGCTTGAATCCGGGCCCTTGATTTGCAAGTGGGCGATCCAAGCCATCCAAAATGCACTTCAATCCTAGCCCTTCAAAATGCACATCAATCTCCACCCTCCATTTGGCGCCTCCATCTCATCCATTGATCTTGGACTTAAATCAAGGGCCCATATTAAAACCCACCTTTCCCCTCTTAATGAGGCCTCCCCAAAGTCAAAATTTTCCTTTTGGAGCCCACCAAAGTGCATCCACCATCCACTAAAGGCATCCTAGACCTTTGATCTATCCACCATAACCTCCATCCAAATGCCAACGTTTCCCAATTTCAAAATAAAGGTACCCATATCATTTGAGTCAATGCTATAGGTCCCTTAGCCCATGGGTTGCCATAATAGGTTCATTTCTAATTGACTTAATCCATTCCTTATGAGGCCCTTTTGAGACCCCAAATCTCCCCTAATGGATAACACCTACATTAGTGGTAGCCTAGCCTTGCATAGGCAATCATATACATCATTGTCTGGCCACCCATGACATGCAATTAGATGGTTGCCATGGGAGAATTTCTCAGTCTCATCAGAGCCAAGATCATAATAATTCAATGGCAAGAAAATTGCCATTTTGAATGGCATTTAACTAGAAATTTGAACATTCTAGTAGTCTTAATTTCCTATTTCACTTACAGGTTGATTATCACTCAATGCTAATTTGAGCATGCGGTTCTGACATTGTTATAATAGTTTGATGCCCACCCAACATGCGTGAACAACTGTACTAATCCCCCATTTTGCAATACTATGAGCAAAACAAAACAAAACAGTACATGCAAAATCGTCGTCTCAACAAAATAATTTCAACCATTGACCTAGTTTAGGATAGCCACGTATAATCAAGCTAATAATTAAACTAATCAAGCTTTAATAAAGGGAAAAATGTCAAGAAGGAGGTGCTATTTGTCATCCATGTGTATGCATGCCCTTCCCCCACCTTCCATCTCTCTCCTCTCACTCTCCCAGAGGTCTTGGATATCAAGCACAAGCTCCATTACAAAAAAATTAGACTCAAAAAGGGGCCCTTTGGAGAATTACTAAATTATTAGAGGCTTGGATAAGGGAATATGGTATCCATGAAGGAGATTATGCCATGTGGACTTCTTTGTAATAGAAGCTCCCCAAATTTAGGGGAAATTTTAGTTTTTTTCCAAAATACCCCAAAAAATGTCATTGGTGCTTCACAATAAAAAATTATCTTTGGTAGGCCTGCCCTGACCATGTCAAATCTCCTTGTTTTTCTCCCATGGAATACGATCCCCTAGCTAGAACTATGCTCACATTTTCCATTTAGTTCAACCATTTGGCCCAAACTTTGACTTCTTGACCAACTCTCTCCCTATTCTCTCTTCTAAAACGTTTCAAACATTCATTCCCGCCACTTTCTAGCAGCTGGTTTCAAAATATCTTCATTTTGCTCTTGATTAGTCATTCTCTCTCCTCTTTGCTCATGTTTTTCTTCCACATTCAAAAATCTTTGAGAGAAACTTCTGCACAAGCTTTGGTCATACCTCTTCTCTTCCATTGATTCTCTACTTATTTCACTCTCTCTTAGAAACCAAAGTTATGACCTAAATATGCTTGGAAGGAGTGAGAAAAACGGGTGTTCTCTCATTTTCAGTTCTTCCCCTACCTTTTTGGAATATATAGAGTCAACTCCTGAAGTTGTGACCTAAATCTGCTTAGATGGAGTGAGAGAAACGGGAGTTCTATAATTTTTGGCTCTTTCTCTACCATTTTGGAGTAGAGAGTCAACTCCAGAAGAAGGAACGCATATTTTCTAGGTAATGAAGTGATTTCTCCTTAAAAGTTTTGTTTGTATTAAGTAGATACATTTTTGTATCACACTTTTTCTATATGTTTGTTACAAAAGACAGGAAGGGAAGAGGGAGAGATTGAGGTAGATGATATTTAAAACTACAAGACTATTTTTGACATTTTTTCCTTCACTGGTATAGGAGGGATAGATAGATAGAGAGAGAGAGAGAGAGAGAGAGAGAGAGAGAGAGAGAGAGAGAGAGAGAGAGAGAGAGAGATTATATTTGAAACTGCTATGCTTTTTTATTTGTTTGAGGGGATGAGTGAGGGAGAGAGACATAAAATAGTCATTTATTTCTTCGATAATATAGGAGGGATAAATAGAGGAAGGGAGAGAGAGAGAGAGAGAGAGAGAGAGAGAGAGAGAGAGAGAGAGAGAGAGAGAGAGAGAGAGAGAGAGAGAATATTTTAAACTGCTATGTTTTCTTCCATTTGAGGGGATGATTGAGGGAGAGAGATAGAGATTGTATTTCAAACTGCTAGGTTTTAGAAGTATTTGAGAAAGAAGGAAGAAAAAGCGATCCTAATCAAAGAGTTTTGGGAGGGAGATAGAGAGTGATATGGTCTTGATAATGTTTTCTTTGTTTGTGGAGAAACAGAGCAAGAAGAGAGCATATCTTAAACTAAATATTTGATGTTTGTTTGTGTGAGAGGTTTAGTTAAAGGAGAGAGGGAAGGAGGGGAAGGGAGAGAGAGAGAGAGAGAGAGAGAGAGAGAGAGAGAGTTGCAGAGAAAGAGAAAGAGAAAGAGAAAGAGAGGGATAGAGAAAGAGAGAAGAGAAGATATAAATTTTGAGGGTCTATGGAAGTAGAAAGAGGTAGAAAAAGCTAATTTTAATCATATGGTACAGGGGCAGAAACTATGGAAGTAGAAAATGATAGATATAGAAGAAGTTTATAGTCTGTTGTATTGAAGGATGTAATGGATGAGCATGGGGAATGGATTCCTCAACTCTACAGGAAATATTATTGGATCACAATGCAACCCACTAATCGTGGGTGCTATAAAGTGGGTCGAAAATATGCAATGGACATCTCCAAACATTGGAAGGGAAGGACCTTAGATTTTGAAATTTCTCCTCACAGTAACACAGTGACACAGATATATATTTAGCATGTCTTTACCCATGCAAACATATACATGCATCCAAATGTAGGACTTCCATAACATAGGCGCAATTGTAACTTTTTCAAAGTGTAATAGTACTTCATTTGCATTTTAGAGTATTTGCATTTATTTGGGGACTTTGACACAACTCTCTTGTGCCTTGTATTTGTTTTACAGATTTATATCCATCTACTTACAAAGAGTGGGAGCCTACAACATGTGTGATTGGGGTGTTGCATGTTCTCCATGTTGAGCAAGAGTCTTCAGTATGAAGGTTGCACACGATCAAAATTAAAAAAGGACGGGATCTTCTTCTATGACTCAATGTTCATTGTGCCAGATGAAGGACAGTATGGTAGATTATAATCTCTTCCCTTTCCTTCTTTTAATAGTCCAGAATGGCCATTTTCAAGCATGGAGATAAGTGAATCATATAGAAATAGAATGTTTAATGATGTGAGAAATGCTATGAAGCCAACTACTGGTGGAAGAAATGCTAGGCTGAGTTGGTTTCTTCCATTTCCATGCTTTGTTGATTTCTTTGCAAGTTGTAGGAAATTAAGGAAAACAAAGATTACTTACACTTGCAAGAGCTTAAAATTGGACTGGCTGTGTGAGCTATTTGACAATGGATGGACAACAAGAACATGTCATGTTGAAGATTTAGTACAATGTCGATTGAACACATCAGATGTGACATTTTGGTGAGCACATCTTACAATTCTTGTTTGTATTAAAAATGATCAGGATAGTATGTATTTACAGATCCCAAATTTTGTAGGTATTTCATTGGAAGGGAAAATCTCTGCATGAATTTCACATATAGAAAGTTTAGATGGAAGAACCTACAATGGGAAGAAATGGATGATGATCTGCACAATAGGACACATAGTCATATTGTTGAGGTATTAATTTATCGGCAAGGACATCCTGATCTAACGTTGGAATTGGAAGAGGAGTGGACCATGCGATTTATCAGGGAAGAATTGCAATTGGCAATAGCAAGCCCTCCCCAAGACTATTATTTTAGACTTGATAATCACAAGGCTAGATATAGGGATGAGACAAGTAGCCTTTGTAAGAATTGTTGCCCCCTCCCCATACTCTAGAGATAGTAGAGACATGATGGTAGTAGGTATTTCATAATATCTAGTTGCTTGGATCCTTAGTGCTTCAACAATGCACTTGGCAATGAGGCATCGTTACATGTATGAACAGAAATCATAAATAATACAAAGTGTTGTTTCATAAGATTTTATTTATTAAGTTTGGACCTCTAGATTGATGGCTCTCTATGGTCTATGAATGATAAAGCGATAAATATTTGTAATTTTCATTTGTGTGGATATTTGTATATCTGTATTGTGCAAGAGAGAGAGAGTGTGACAGAGATAGATAGCAATTAGAGTGTGCAAGAGAGATTGAGATTGAGAGAGAGAGAGAGAGAGAGAGAGAGAGAGAGAGAGAGAGAGAGAGAGAGAGAAAGAGAGAGAGAGATCAGTCAGGGACACAAATAATGTTGAGATATTGAGCTCCACTCGCGAGCTCCACTCGCGATATGCCAGGGTGACCGTTGTGTATTTATGTCACCGACTTGTTAGCTGGAGATGCGGTTGGTACACCGCCCACGAATAATAGCTGGATGACAGCTATCCTTATCTACTCTAGTTTGTGGCTCAGTTAGTATGCCACCTTAGTTAGTTGAGTTTGAGACCCACATATAGGGTTCTTCTATTTTCTTTGTACTTGAGTTCTTTTGGCTTTCACAACTAAGAAGAGGAAAACTGTTTTCAGCCTCCACCTTTGTGTGTATTCCCCCATTGTGCATGTGAGAAAGCCGCAAGTGAGACTCCTTCCCTCTCTCCCACTATCTTCACATGGTATCAGAGCCTTGTTTGTGGTAAGGAACTCAAGAAAGCAAACCAAGTTCGCAGTGTCCTGGTAAGAGGACTAGTGTTGCTTTCCTTTTCGAGTTTGGGAGCAAATCTCTGCAAGTAGCACAGCTGGACGTGCAAGAGCGCACTGTCTCATATTGAGACGCCCTTCGCGGTGTGGCGAGAGGGCATTATATGCTGCGGGTGAGGGCAAAGCTCACGGTGACTTCATTTTTTTGATTCGAGGTCGTTTTGGAGGTGGAAGTTCTCTGCAGGCACTCAGAAAAAGGCCCTGTTTTTGCTGTGCGACCACTGCTCTACAGGTCGGTGAAAAGTTGCCACAGAAATTGCATCGTATGCCTGTGCGCAGAGATATTGGGAGTTGCAGATTCATGCTTGTTGCCTATTGATGCAAAATCGTCACTAGGAAGTGACTGTGTGGTGAAATACCACTTTCGTCAGTTTTGCAGATCTGCTCGTGTGAGGCAAAAGCTGTGTTTTTTGCAGTGACAGAATATTTTGCGGTGTTCTAAAATGGCATCTGATTCTCTTTCACAGATTGTCATTGAAAAGCTTGACAAGAACAACTTCCAGGCATGGAAGTTTAGAATGACGAATTTCCTCATGGGAAAAGGCTATTGGGAGTTCATTTCAGGAAATGAAGAAAACCTGTTCTTCCTAATGTTCCCAATCAACAGGAAATGCAGGCATTTAAAGGATGGCATGAGAGAGCCAGGAAAGTTATGTACTGGCTGTCTATCAGTATTTCGGACTCCATGATTGTGCATATTCAGGATGCAAGTACGCCAAAGGAGGCATGGGATACTTTGGCAAAAATGTACAGCACAAATACGCAAGCCAGGAAAATGCAGCGCTCAAGCAGGAGCTGCACAATGTGCAGAGAGAAAATATGAGCATCAATGACTACCACATGAAGGTGAAGAAAATTGCAGATGCACTTGCTTCCATTGGGTCGCCAGTGGATGATGACGATTTAGTTTCTGTGACCTTGAATGGTCTAGGAAAGGATTATGCACAGTTCCGGACATCCATTGCCGTCCGTGAAAAATTTCCTGATTTTGAGGAGTTGATTGCTCTTCTAATTTCTGAAGAGCAGAGAAATGGTGGTGCATCTTCTTTAGCAGGAACTTCAAAAGAAACTATCTTCTACTCAAATGCTGGTAGAGGTAGAGGCAGAGGTAGAGGAGGCCGATCTGCAGGCCGTGGTAGAAATCAGAATATGCAGCAAATGCAAGAAAACCAGTCCTATGCAGGAGGACGTGGTAACTCTAGAGGAAGGGGAGCCAAAGAGGTCGTGGTGGATGGCAGAGAGGCCAAAATGCAAACAGCAATGTTGAATGCTACTACTGTGGTAAAATGGGGCATATGGCTAAAGACTGCTACAAAAAGCAGAATGACATTATGAATGGAAAATTACAGCAAGGCAATTATGCATCCTCTAGTAGAGAGGGTGATGACAGAAATGAGCATTTGTTTATGGTGCAGCATATGACAAATTGTGTGACAAGTGCAGAAGAAAGCAATGATGTGTGGTATGTTGACTCAGGTGCGTCAAACCACATGACAGGTCATGCTGAATGGATGCAGGATGCAAGGAAAATGGAAAAACTAGGATTTGTGGAGACTGGTGATGATACTGCACATCCTATTGTGCAGATTGGCAAAATTCCTTTGTCCATGCAGGATGGCAAAAAGAAATACTTGTCTGATGTATTTCATGTCCCGAACATCACCAAGAACCTGGTTTCTGTTGGTCAGATGGTTGAGCAGGGCTTGCAAGTCAGATTTAATCCTCATGGATGCTTTGTTGAGGATATGAAAAATAATGGTCGCTTGATAGCAAAAGGAAAGAAGAAGGGCAGGATGTTTACGTTGGATGCCGACATGCTTGAATTGAGTGCAGTAATGTTTGCACGTGGGACCGGTGTAGTTGCAGATATTGATATCTGGCACAAACGCATTGGTCATGTTAATATACAGTGACTTAAATCAATGCAAGCCTAAAATACTGTTGCAGGATTGCCTAAATTCAAGGTTGCAGAAATGCACAAGGTTTGTGAAGCCTGTCAATTTGGGAAACAGGCAAGGAAACCTTTTCCTAGGCATGTTCAAGAGAGTAAAAAGCCATTGGAATTAATCCACTCTGATGTGTGGACTACTAAAGCTGCATCTATATGTGGCTGTCACTATTTTGTCACATTTATTGATGACTTCAGCAGAAAACTTTGGGTGTATTTTATGAAAAAGAAAAGTGAAGTGTTTGGGCACTTCAAAGCTTTCAAAGCTATGGTTAAAAAAGAAACAGGCCTGCAAATAAAATGCCTAAGGTCAGATGGAGGGGGAGAGTACCTCTCAAATGAGTTTGCAAGGTTCTTGCAGGAGCATGGTATAAAGCAGCAATATTCATGCAGTCATACCCCACAGCAAAATGGAATTGTAGAAAGGAAAAAGAGGCATATTGGAGAGGTATCTCAGGCTATGCTAAATGAAAAAGATCTACCAGATTATTATTGGGCTGAAGCAGTTGCTACAGCAGTTTATATAATGAACAGGACTCCCACTCTCCTCCCACTGCAGCAATACATGGCACGACGCCAGAGGAGATGTATACTGGTAGGAAACCAGATATTTCTCATTTGAAAATTTTTGGTTGCATTGCCTATGTCCATGTGCCTGATGAGTTGAGGTCCAAGCTGGATCCAAAAGCTGAGAAGTGCATCTTTATTGGTTATTCTCTGCGCAGCAGAAAGGGTATAGATGCTATAACCCTTCTACTCGTAAGTTTACAGTGAGCAGAGATGTTGTTTTTTATGAGATGAGTAGCTGGTATAAACCAATAAATGTGATGATTGATGTAGATGCACAAAATGGTAATGCTACACAGAATTCACAGCAGCAATCACAAAATATCAGTGGACCTACAGTGTCATCTAGCAGTGGTTCACATACTTCGCCATGGACAGGCAGATTGAGATCAGGAGAATCTCCTCAAAGCAATGCAGAGAGTGGTATGTAGGTATCACGAAAAGGAAAAGAGAAGGTAGATCAGCCCATGTTTGATGTGAATGCAGGTCACTCTTGTGTGGATGGGGAATTCAGTGGCTCAGAACAGAGCATTGATGATGAGTTGGGTATTCCTTATGTTGTTACACCTGGAGTAAGGAAAACCAAGGATGTTTTGAGAGCACCTGGAAGTGAGCCTATTTTGCGCAGTTCTACCAGGGTTAGGTATCCTGTGAATAGGCTGAAATATGATGCATTTACAACCATTCACTATGCCTATATGGTCAAAGTGATACATGAACCAGAACCCACTTCTTTTGAGCAAGCCATGGGAAATGAAAAATGGGAGAAAGCCATGGATGAAGAAATGGATGCCTTGGATGCAATTGCTACATGGGAATTGGTGCCTTTGCCTAAAGACAAGAATGCAATTGGCTGTAAGTGGGTTTATAAGATCAAGCACAATGCAGATGGTTCTGTGAATAGATACAAGGCAAGATTAGTTGTCAAGGGGTATGCACAGACATATGGCATTGATTATGAAGAAACTTTTAGCCCGGCTGCAAGGATGGCAACCGTAAGAGCAGCCATTGCTATGGCTGCATCAAAGGGTTGGTCTTTACATCAGATGGATGTAAAGAATGCCTTCTTGCATGGTGATTTGCAAGAAGAGGTCTTTATGGAGTAGCCAGCAGGTTATGTTCATGCTATTCATCCTGAGTTTGTTTGCAGGGTTGAAGAAAGCCTTGTATGGCTTGAAGCAAGCACCTAGAGCATGGTCCGACAAGATAGGACAGTATCTTGTCACTATTGGCTTTCAGATTTCCAAGGCAGATTTCTCACTCTATGTGAGAAAAACAGAGAAAGGGATTATGCTGCTTGTCATTTATGTTGATGATTTGATCATCACAGGTGATAGTGATGAAGATATCCTTCATGTGAAAATGCTATTGAGGTAGAAGTTTGAGATGAAGGATTTGGGAGAGCTGTGTTATTTCTTGGGCATTGAGGTGATTAGATCACGAAGTGGGATACAGCTCTTGCAGAGGCAGTATGGACTGGACATGCCGTCCAAATATGGGATGACAGGCTGTAAGCCTATTTCAGTTCCTTTGGAGCAGAATGTGAAGCTGAGCGTAGATGCAGGTGAGCTTTTGGAAGACCCTACTATGTACAGACGCATAGTAGGAAGTTTGATTTACACGACTATTACTAGGCCAGATTTGAGCTATGCTGTTGGGTTGGTAAGTCAGTTTATGCAGGCTCCAAGGAAACCGCATTTGGATGCGGCTAGATGCATACTCAGGTATGTGAAGTCCACATTGCAGTATGGACTATTTTATGAGGCTGGGGTTCAGATATAGTTGCATGGATACACTGATGCTGATTGGGATGGTAGTATTTCTGATAGACGATCTACCAGTGGATATGTGTTCTCTTTTGGGAGTGCTACAGTCACTTGGAGCAGCAAGAAATAGCCTACAGTTGCCTTGTCGAGCACAAAGGCTGAGTACAGGGGTATAGCAATGGCTACATGTGAGGTAGCTTGGTTGCATAAGCTACTCTATGATATGCATCAGTCTACAGATGGGCCAGTTGTCATTTATTGTGACAACATGAGCAATATACACTTGGCAAATAACCCAGTCTATCATGCTAGAACAAAGCACATTGAGGTGCATTATCACTATGTACGAGAGAAGGTTTTACTAGGTCTTATTGATCTAGTTTATGTCAGCACAGAGGATCAGGTAGTGTTATGGATAAAATTGTCTAAGGAAAAAAGGCATTAATATGTATGTGTGTTTGTATATGTGGCAATAGTATAATAAAATATGGTGTGCATAGGGCCCAAGGTTGAGGTGGCAGGGCATGACCATGTGCCACCCTTCCATGTAAGAGGACCCATAAGGTGTGTTGTACATAATCCATGATAGTAATATTATAAAATGCAAGGTGGCATGGCTCCTCCATGTGCCACCCCTCCACCTAGGCTGCATTTAGTGAGATATGGCTCAAAGTCCATGGGAGAAGCAATATAAAATAGGTGGAGATAGATATTATATTGAGTTATTCCCTCCATATGGGATAGGTCCATGTGGGGGAGGTATAGAAGGACCAAGAGAGCTAGTTAAATAATGGGGGAAAGTAGGATGAGGTGGCAAGATTCCTTGTGCCAACCCTCCACTTGTCCTCCTAGAGGTTTGAACATATTATAAAATTGGAAAGAGACCAAGGGAGTATCATAGACTTGAGATATGGGGCTTGATTTATGTGGAAAATTGAGGCAAAGGGTTGTCGCACACAATTGAGAGTGCGTAACCACCTAGCCCACATGGGAGACTTTTCCACACACACCATGCATGTGGGAGGATACATTAATGTGGAGAGACCCCCTCTTTTGGCTATAAAAGGAAGGGGCTATTCCTTGATGGGACACGCTCATTCTTGTAAAGCCACCTAGCTAGTATTTTGATATTTCCCTCTCACCCCTTCTTTCAAATAAAGTATGGTTCACTTCCCTTAATGTCTACATCTCAACATTCCTCTTCCTATTATGTACATGCTTCTCTTCCCCCTCTCCCTTTCCCCTTGTGTCATAGTCTCCCTTTTCCTTCCCTCCACTTCTAATTTCTTTTTCACTCCTATGACATCCCTTCGCTCTCATGATCTCCTCTTCTCTATGGCCTTTGAGCGTCGCCATTCTTAGCCTCTAGCCTCTGGTCTCGATTACTTTTCGGACTAAAAGTTTTGGTGTGGCTGCTGGGATACGAATCTCCATGGCTAGTGGCGAATCTTCTACTCGTATGGGTTACATCTACAAAACTATAGCATCTGTGCACTTTCTAAGCTACTGCGCGTGCATTCGATTCGTGCATCTCGTGTGCGACAGTTCTCTGGACTACTACGATTTCTGGTTGCGGACAGTTTTCTGCGTTCACCCACGTGACAGTTCTCTGGACTGTTGCGATTTCTGGTTGTGGACAGTTTCTGTGCGACAGTTCTCTGGACTGCTGTGACTTCTGGTTGCAGACTGTTTTCTGCGCTCACCTATGCGACAGTTCTCTGGACTGCTGCGGCCTCTGGTCGCGGACTGTTTTCTGAGCCCCTACAAAAGAGTAATAGCAGATCCCGTGCCCCCCTTATCTCTCCTCTTTCTCTTTCTCTTTCTCTTCTCCTTCTCCTCTCCTCTCCTCTCTTTTTATTAAAGAGTAGGATTGGAACCCAAGACCTCCCCCTTCACAAAAGAAAGTCTTATCATTGGGCCAACAAGTTGGAAGTGGTAAAAATGTAATGATTTTTGTTCATATATTGAAATCGCGGGAGCTGTAACTCTCTAACCGTACGGAGTTTGCTCTTGCTGTAAAAAGCAAAAATACTTCATTTTATGTGCTCTATCCACATCTCTTGCTAGATCGCCGATTCAAAACTTCTCCAAGCTCACTTCACGAACACACGCCTCACAAGAAGGGTGGACATTTATGTCACTTCTCGATGCGTTTAAGGAATTGGTGCCTGTTCCCCCGCACCTTACGGTTACCAATGCACGAGATGTCTTCCTTGATCTTCATGTCGACCTTCAACAGCTGATTGTCCAGTGCATTATTGAAGGAGATGACAGGTGGAAGGATACACCGTGGATGATTCATGGTGAAGAACTATTGATACGCTGGGAGGATTTTGACTTTACTTCTACTCATTGTGCGGTGATCGAACTACTCGCTGCTTCAGAGGTAATTAAAACGGTGTCCTTCATTGAAGGGTGGGATGCTCCCCAAGCTTAGGGGGAGATTTGGCACATCTGCCTGTTGATTCCTGTGGAAAAGCTCATTCTGAATGGTTTATTCACAATCTCATTACAAAGGTTTCTAGGCCTCAGCTATGGTTGGTAATGTTTCGACCAAGGAATCCATTTGTACCTAATCAGCCTTTTGTGCCTCATTTCAGCTTCAAATTGTAATTCTTTTTGGTCTTAAGATAAACTATCAACAAAGGATTGCAAGTTTATTTGGTGCTGAACGTTTGGCTCAAGTGTTGAATTCTCCCCACCCTCTCCTCCTGCCTATCTTGGACTACCGAGAAACTTGGGATGTTCGAATTTTAGTCCTGGTGTGATGACATCTTGGATTCTTCAATTTGATGGAGCTTACAAACCTTCGACCAAGGCGGCTGGCGTGGGTGTGAAGCTCACTTCACCAGGTGGTGAGGAGTATTGTTATAGCAAGTCTTCACCAACAAGTACTTGCAATCAAGCTGAGTACTTGGCGCTCATTTTTGGGCTACAAAAGGCACAAGAACATCATGCCAAGCAATTGGAGGTGCAAGGAGATTCTCAACTAGTGTGTGAACAAGTTAGTGGAAGGTGGAAGGTGTAGAGCAAAGGCTTGGTTCCACGACATCAACAAGCCTTGGAACTTTGCAACCAATTTGAAGAGGTAAAAATTCAGCATATCCCTCGAGCTCAAAATCTTGTTGCTAATTTCTTGGCATGTGAAGCTTGTACTTCAATCACGCATGACGCGAGTGGAAGCGCCACGCCAACAAAGCCGCAAGCCACGAAGGAGGGTGATCATTTGTAAGGAATGCAAAGGTTGTGGTCATCATGAAACTAAGTGTTGGGCATACTTGATACGAGTTCACCGACTTCAGCAGATCATCAGGAGGGTTCTCAAGGACATTGCTCAAAAGAAGGAGGCCAGACCGCACACCCCTTGAAGAAATAGCATGGCGACTACAAGAACTGGAAGAAGCTGAAGGTGATGTGAAAGCTCTCCAAATGTTGACATTTGTCATGGCATTCTTGTTTGCCTAAGATTGTCTATGTGCTATTCTATGCTGAAGATTCTTCTCGTGTAATATTTCACACTACACCGGTCACACCCTACCCTGCCTATGTGTGCTTTTTGGATGTATCTTCACCCGATTTTCAGTTCAAGCTTCCTCTTACTATTGTTCGTAAGCCCCTCTTTTCCATCTTCTAAGCATGGCTGACATTCTCGTGTTTTGTGGATGGGTAGAAGAAAATCCAAATGAGTATCTTGTGGCCTTCAAGCGCCGTTGTGTTTCTCTCAACTTTCTTACTGAAGACAGATGGCTATTGGTTCTTCCCACATTTCTAGAGGGTTTGGCTCAAGTGTGGTATGAGAAGCAAACCGAAGACGTTTGCCAAAGCTGGCCAAGGTTGACAGCATCTATGATTGAGTATTTCGGCAAAGAAGAGGAGCCGGAGAATGTGTACCTGCAGGTGGCAAACTTGAAGCAGTCAGAAGGTGAGACGACACGTCGATATGTGGATCGAGCGGCCGTGCTCCTGGACCGTTTGATTGCCACACAGGAGGACAATGCCGGATTTCATGCCAGAATGACTCAGCATGTGCTGGGCTACCTTGTAGCAGGAGCGAGTGATGAATTCTGCCTCAAGCTTAAATGGGAGAATCCAGAAACTATGGTGCTAGCGCATGAGATTGCTCAAAAGTTTGATAAAGTTCAGTCTAACCCCGCTTCAAAGAAGACGATTGTCCCTCCGCATCCTCCTCAATTCCTACAACAACAACCTGGAGGGTCTAACTCAGGGGCATACCCGCACCCCTCATCAGGGATGTATCCACCGCCTCCACCTCAGATGTATGGTCCTCCCTTAGATTCTTACCCTCAACAAGGTGGATATCCTCATCCTCTGCCTCGAAGATTTCCCCAGCCTCGCCCACGAGCCCCCCTCCTCTCTACTCTCGTGGCCCCTCCAACTAAAGAGGCCCCCCTTGCAAGAGATCCTGGAGTCAATGACCTAGCCAAGGCCCTAAATGACCTTCGGCTTGAGATGGTGGGCATCAGAAATCAAGCCAACCGCCCTCCAAGAGATCGTGCTAATGTTGTATGCTACGAGTGCCACCAGAAGGGTCATTATCGCATAGAATGCCCCAATATTCCAAGGGTGAATCTTCTAAGTGAGTCGGGCACTGAGGATTCTGATGTAGAGATCCTTGACCTCGGGAAAAGAAGTCGTGCCACCTCGGACCCCTCTCCAAACCATGGACCGCCGGGCTGCCCCAGGAAGAAGGTGACCTTCTCAGAGCCCTCAGATGCTGAGATGGCAGACCCACCAACAGAGAAGACTAAAAGATCTTGCAGGAGTAAGCCATCGGCTTAGGCAAGAGGACTATTCAGTTGTTCAGGACCTTGCTCATTGGTCTTTGAGCATCACACTCCCTTAACTAATAGCATTAAGCCCTAAGGTGAGACGTGAGCTACAGCAAGGTCTCTCAACAAGGAAGAGCAAGAAAAAGGAAAAGGTACGAGAAGTATCTTCTATCTCTGAAGAAATTGATCGGCATCCGCATACAGTAGATGTCATCATAGATAATTGCCGTGTCAAAAATGTGTGTGTTGATGGGGGAGCTGCATGTAATATCATGGTGCCCCGAATCATGAAGAAATTGAATTTGAAATGTACAAGGCGTTCCTCCACTCGAATCAAGGTAGCAGATGGTCGACGACTCTCCACCATGGGAGTCATTGAGGATTTGCCCATCACTGTTAATGGGTTGACCACCACTGTCAATTTCTATGTAGTGGACATTGAAGATACAGGCCGAAGTTACCCAGCCATACTCGGGAGACCATGGTTGAGAAAAAGTGATGCAGTCAGCTATTGGAAGACAGGACACATGTCTTTTGGTGCTTCGAAGGAGAAGATCCCAGTGCAACCTGCTGCCATGGAACCGGAAGAAGAAGAGGAGCATGACGGTGATACTCTCTCATCCTCAGTGTCTGAGTCTATGGAAGAATCAGACGGGGGGGAGGAATTCTCAGAGGAGGAAGTTTACATGATGGGGGTGTCTCTGACCCTTCCACCTGCAGAAAAGATAACAGCTAGTCCTCAATAGCTCGAATCAATGCTTTCTCCAGACCTCTCTCCAGGTGAGAAAGATGAGTTTCTTGAAATGTTCAAAGATTTCCCTGACCTCTTTGCAACTAGCTACCACCACCTTCGCCATGTGACTGCCATAGAGCACAAGATAGAGCTGAAGCCTGATGCAAAGCCTGTGGCTCAGAAGTATCGGAGATTAGGGCCCCTGCAGACCGATGCTTTCCGCTCAGAGTTGCAGAAGCTTCTAGAGGCTGGGTTTATTGTTCCAGTTCACAATACTGAATGGGTTTCACCAGTGGTAGTCATCCCAAAGAAAAACAACAAGTGGCGGGTCTGCATCGACTATAAGAAGCTCAATGCTGCCACCAAGAGGGATCATCATCCTCTACCCTTTCAAGACCTCATTCTTGAGAAGGTAAGTGGTCATGAGATGTATACTTTCTATGATGGTTACTCGGGGTTTTATCAAATCAGAATTGCCGAGGAAGATGTGCTTAAAACCACATTTGCCACACCCTGGGGGACATTTGCATTCAAAGTAATGCCATTTGGCCTCACCAATGCTCCTGCTACCTTTCAAAGATTTATGCAGATGGTGTTTGCCCCTTATTTGGGGGATTTCTTGGAGGTGTTTTTAGATGATTTTTGTATATTCTCGTCACGCAAGGAACACATCATGAAGGTTAGATTGGCCTTCCAAAGGGTCAATGATGCAAATGGCAGTCTCAACCCTGAGAAATGCACCTTGGAGCCACTCAAGGGAGGTTATTGGGACATGTTGTCTCATCCGAGGGCATCAAGCCTGACCCCGAGAAGGTAGAAGCCATCCTCAAACTCTCCCCACCTACAACCAAACGTCAGGTACGCTCATTTGTCAATCTAGCAGGATACTATCGCCGCTTCATTGATCAGTATGCTACTTTGACACAGCCCATGACTATGCTATTAAAAGATGTGGTTGATTTTTCTTGGGATGAGGATTGTGATCATGGGTTTGCACAAATCAAGAATGCTCTGGCTTCAGAACCCATTCTATGCAATCCAGACTGGTCAAAGATCTTCTATATCAATCCTGGGTTTGGTGAGCACACTCTGGCTGGTATTCTTCTCCAGCAAGGGGAGGATTGGTTCATGTACCCCGTTCGATTTGCTTCTCGACAATTGCTCGACACTGAGCGACGTTATTCAGAGGCTGACAAGCGCGAGTGACAAGCATGCATTGTCTTTGGTGTTTTGCATTGAGAAATTTAAGCATTATGTGGCTGGAAAGTCCTTCTTTATACTCACTGGCACTGGTCTTGCAAAGCAGGTTCTTCAATCACCAAATCCCATGGGCCGGTTGGCCAAATGGTTGGCAGTTCTACAAGAATATGATTTTTCTTTCAAAATTGTAAAAGAGGGTTGTTCCAACTTGAAGAATGCTTTGATTGATTTAGAGGAGTGCCTTGATGTAACCCTTGTAGCAGCCATAGAAGTTGGGGATCCTTGGTATGGTGGTATCTACAAGTTTTTGACCGCTTTCTCCTTTCCTTCAGAAAGTACTAGCTATGAGAGAAAGAAGATCCGCAGAGATAGTAGACGCTATACCCTCCTTGATGGGGTGTTGTACCGTCAAGGCATGGATGAGGTACTCAGACGGGCCATTGATGTAGATGAAGTGCCTAAGGTATTGAAGCATTATCATGATGGATTTTGTGGAGGCCACTATGCTAGTGACTATACAACTAAGAAGATTTTACATGCTGGATACTATTGGCCGACCTTGTTCAAGGATGTCACTTTGTATTGCAAAACCTGTGAACCATGTCAATTCTTTGGTAGGAAGGATTTGCGTCCTGGGCAACATCAGCCAGTGATGTCCATCCATCTGTTTCAGAAGTGGGGAATAGATTTTGTCGGACCCTTGCCCATGACTACCTGCAAAAAGAGGTATCTTTTGGTAGCCACTCATTATGTCACTAAGTGGGCTGAAGCTATCGCCCTCTCTGCTGCAAATGGCAAGGCAGTTTCAAATTTTATCTTTGAACGTATCTGCACAAGGTTTGGGACACCCATGGAGATAGTCTCTGAACATGGGAGTCCATTCTTAAATGAAGCAGTGGAGTTACTCATGGATTGTATGGGTATTGATCATCACACTTCTAGCATCTATTATCTAGCATCCATGGGTCAAACAGAGTAGACCAATGGCCTCCTTTGTAAAACCATGGGAAAAATGGCCGCAGGGAACGGAAGCCAATGGGATCAGAAGGTCATTGAAGCCGTGTGGGCTTACAACATCACTCATAAAACATCTACAGGTCACATTCCTTTTGAGTTGGTGTATGGTACTGAGGCAGTTTTACCACTAGAGATAGAGATTCTGGCCTTGAGATTGGCACAGGAACAGAGGATGACAGAAGATGAACATGTAGAGGCCAGATTGGTACAACTTGAGAAGTTAGATGAGACCCAACGCCTTGCACTACACCAAACAAAGATCCAAAAGAATCGACAAAAGGCCCGATTGGATGCTAAGATTCGCAAGGCATGGGAAAGACACTTTGCTGAGGGGGATGTTGTGCTATGCTTTAATAACAGATTGGACCACCAAATGGATAAGAAGTTTCTGCCACTGTGGGCTGGTCCATACAAAGTCATCAAAGAACGTAGCAATGGGTCTGTACAAGTTCAGGAGCTACATGAACCATATGGTAAGAAGGTGATCAACAAACGTTACCTCAATCCTTTCTTTGTGTGTGATGGTCCCAGGCATGGAAATGCTGTGCATTCCCTGCCTAGGGGGGGGAACTGTTATGGATAAAATTGTTTAAGGAAAAAAGGCATTAATATGTATGTGTGTTTGTATATGTGGCAATAGTATAATAAAATATGGTGTGTATAGGGCCCAAGGTTGAGGTGGCAGAGCATGACCATGTGCCACCCTTCCATGTAAGAGGACCCATAAGGTGTGTTGTACATAATCCATGATAGTAATATTATAAAATGCAAGGTGGCATGGCTCCTCCATGTGCCACCCCTCCACCTAGGCTGCATTTAGTGAGATATGGCTCAAAGTCCATGGGAGAAGCAATATAAAATAGGTGGAGATAGATATTATATTGAGTTATTCCCTCCATATGGGATAGGCCCATGTGGGGGAGGTATAGAAGGACCAAGAGAGCTAGTTAAATAATGGGGGAAAGTAGGATGAGGTGGCAAGATTCCTTGTGCCAACCCTCCACTTGTCCTCCTAGAGGTTTGAACATATTATAAAATTGGAAAGAGACCAAGGGAGTATCATAGACTTGAGATATGGGGCTTGATTTATGTGGAAAATTGAGGCAAAGGGTTGTCGCACACAATTGAGAGTGCGTAACCACCTAGCCCACATGGGAGACTTTTCCACACACACCATGCATGTGGGAGGATACATTAATGTGGAGAGACTCCCTCTTTTGGCTATAAAAGGAAGGGGCTATTCCTTGATGGGACACGCTCATTCTTGTAAAGCCACCTAGCTAGTATTTTGATATTTCCCTCTCACCCCTTCTTTCAAATAAAGTATGGTTCACTTCCCTTGATGTCTACATCTCAACATTCCTCTTCCTATCATGTACATGCTTCTCTTCCCCCTCTCCCTTTCCCCTTGTGTCATAGTCTCCCTTTTCCTTCCCTCCACTTCTAATTCCTTTTTCACTCCTATGACATCCCTTCACTCTCATGATCTCCTCTTCTCTATGGCCTTTGAGCGTCGCCATTCTTATCCTCTAGCCTCTGGTCTCGATTACTTTTCCGACTAAAAGTAGCTGACATATTCACGAACGCATTGGGTGCAGAGAAGCTGCGCAAGTTCAGAGACCTGCTTGGTGTGCAAGAATTGGGATTGAGCTCGAGGGGGAGTGTTGAGATATTGAGCTCCACTCGCGATATGCCAGCGTGACCGTTGTGTATTTATGTCACCGACTTGTTAGCTGGAGATGCGGTTGGTACACCGCCCACGAATAATAGCTGGATGATAGCTATCCTTATCTATTCTAGTTTGTGGCTCAGTTAGTATGCCACCTTAGTTAGTTGAGTTTGGTTTGAGACCCACATATAGGGTTCTTCTATTTTCTTTGTACTTGAGTTCTTTTGGCTTTCACAACTAAGAAGAGGAAAACTGTTTTCAGCCTCCACCTTTGTGTGTATTCCCCCATTGTGCATGTGAGAAAGCCGCAAGTGAGACTCCTTCCCTCTCTCCCACTATCTTCACAAATAATGCACCTTGCCATGAGACATTGTTAGATGTATGAATAGAGAGAGAGAGAGAGAGAGAGAGAGAGAGAGAGAGAGAGAGAGAGAGAGAGAGAGAGAGAGAGAGAGAAGTCAGGGACACAAAGGGAGGGAAAGAGATAGAGGGAGGGGAAGGAGATGGGGACAGAAAGAGGGAGATGGAGAGTGGGATAGAGAGAGAGAGAGGGAGAGAGGGGGAGAGAGAGAGAGAGAGAGTTAAGATTACATTTATTCATTTGCACCTCTAAGTTGAGAAAGAGAAAAGTAAGAAAGTTAATTAATATCTTCGAGAGACTATGATACTGAGAAAAACCCAGATACAATTGATCCATAGGGTGGAGCCGCTTACAAAATACAAAAAATGTACATGTAAAATCCTGTGTCCATTGTCCACATGACATAGATAGCTAAGGGCAACAAGGCAACAAGATGATCATCGAGTGCCACAAAGAGAGAGAGAGAGAGAGAGAGAGAGAGAGAGAGAGAGAGAGAGAGAGAGAGAGCAATGAGGGACACAAAGGGAGGGAAAGAAAGAAAGAAATATTAACGTCCTTGGAAGACCTTGTGGGTCTATGAGAGAGAGAGAGAGAGAGAGAGAGAGAGAGAGAGAGAGAGAGAGAGAGAGAGAGAGAGAGAGAGAGAGCAATGAGGGACACAAAGGGAGGGAAAGAAAGAAAGATATATTAACGTCCTCAGAAGACCTTGCGGGTCTATGAGAGAGAGAAAGAGAGAGAGAGAGAGAGTTTCCAAAGTAAAAACAATAAATATAAAAATATTTTAAATAAAAGAATTTTTAAGGGCAATGCCCATTTTATAAAGTACACTTCTAAGGTCATTTTCACATTTTTAGTTCCTACTCTTGAGTAACCTTGCATTCCATAGCTTCCTCTTTCGTCTTCCCGAGCATCCTCCTGCACTCATGGCTTTCCCTAGAGAGGCTTTTGACCAGTGGATTTCATCCACTGATTTCCATGCCTTTGCAGATCAGGTTTATCCCATCTCCTGCAAGGCATTCCATTTTGAGTCTCACTTGAGAGCTCTCCTTCCTGCTTATAATCCCTCTCCAGTTTTTTTAAAAACTCATACATGGAAAATCTGTCATGATTGTGCTAACTCCCCTCACCAATGGGTTTCATTGGATATTTTGAGCTCTTTTGACCAGAGTGCTAACTTCAAGAAGAGACTAGGTAGGGCCATGGATAATGTCCTTATCTCTCTCCATAAGTATGCTATTCCCATTGGGAATGATTCATCTTATAATCTGCTAACACAATCATTTATGGGAGGCCATTGAGACATAAGGAACCATGTGCATGATTTGTGCAAAAAAAACCCTGCAAACCCTAAATCTGACATCGTGTGACTAGGATCCAATTTTTTTGCAAAAAAAACCCTGCAAACCCTAAATCTAACATCATGTGACCAGGACCTAGTGCAAAAAATTGGGTCCTGGTCACACGATGTCGAATTTAGGGTTTGCAGGGGTTTTTTTTGAAAAAAATGGGTCTTGGTCACACAAGGTCGGATTTAGGGCTTGCAAGGGTTTTTTTTGCATAAAAATCATGCACATGGTTCCTTATGTCTCAATGGCCTACTAGAAATTATTGTTTTAACATATTATTTTTCTTCAATGAGAAAACCCTAAAACTAATTGTATCCCCTATGGTCTGAATAAAAAACCATAAACCTATTATTTTCCCTATGTGAGAAAACCATAACCCTAATTGTTTCCACAAATGGAGTGGCAGGGGCAAGTTGGAGGGGGTTGTGGGAGAGGAGAGTCAAATTTATTCAATTTCAAGCGTAGGAATAAAAAATATAATGTACGGTACAAACCCCAACCAAGTTTTTTGATTTTAAACTTAGGCTATCTTGCATGCATACCAAAAAATTTGGTTGGGGTTTGAACACTAAACCCTAAATCCTATTTTTGTTCCCTACCAGTTAAAAACAAAGCAATGATTTTTGTTGCTAAAATGGTACGTAGAATTATATTGATGATATTGAATCACATGATGAAGCTAGCAAAGCTACATACATTTTTTATCTCATTGCGGACTACATCAACTACTATAGTGTCCAACTGGACTCCCTTTTGTGGTTGGTCTTGAACTTCATGTTGTCTGCCAGCTTCTTCATCTCTCTCCCCTCTCTCTCCCCGAACAATTTTGCAAATTCATGAACTCCTCATCGACCATGTCGTACTTTGGTGTGGCATCCTCGTTTGCCTTCTGTGTTGATCTAATTGCCTCCAGAGATTGGTGAGGCTCGAGTCATCGAAGCGTACAATCTCATCGATTGCTGGAGCATCAAAGTCAATTACATCATCAAAGGTGTCATTCAATAGACAACATAGCACATCATCCTCTCGGAGACTGGTTTCTTGCATCACTTCCAATAGGGTAAGGTATTCCTCACCCTCAATCCTGATTGGATCAACCGATGTGAGGTGTGGCTTCGTTGCTGCCTCATCTGGATTATAGGTGGAGGATGGATATGCACGAGTCGGATATGATGATAAGATGACCTTGCTTTTAACTTGCTCCTTAGCTAGTTAATAGTATGCTCCTCAGGCCCTATGTCTAGGTTTATGTCATCTCCTCCACCACTTGTGGATGGACTTGCTCCACTTGTGGATGCAGAAGGACCCTTGAGCTGCTTGCCAACATCCTCATCAAACTTGCTAGTTGCAAGGAGAACAATAAGGGCTGCATCTCTCTCTTAGACCGGTTTCTTCCATCACTTCTAATAGGGTAAGGTATTCCTCACCCTTAATCCTGATTGGATCAATCGATATGAGGTGTGGCTTGGTTGCTACCTCATCTAGATTATAGGTGGAGGATGGATATGCACGAGTCAGATATGATGATGATAAGATGACCTTGCTTTCAACTTGCTCCTCAGCTAGTTAATAGTATGCTCCTTAGGCTCTATGTCTAGGTTTATGGCATCTCCTCCACCACTTGTGGATGGACCTACTCCACCACTTGTGGATGTAGAAGGACCCTCGAGTTGCTCACCAACATCCTCATCAAACTTGCTAGTTGTAAGGAGAACGGTAAGGGCTGTATCTCTCTCGATCAAATGAATTGGGTAAGAAAACCATAATTCTTATTAATTCTTGAAAAATGATGTTTTCTTAATTTATATAATCTTCAGGTTTTGATGTGATATGTTGGTTGTAGGATATCTTATAGGTTGATGAATATGTTGGAAGCAAGGGTGGAACCAGAGGGTCTTCTGGTGGGGGGATGGCTTCGATTGGCCGCTACATCAACAGAGTGGCTCAACACATTTTGGTCTTCCATCGACAATTATCACCGGATGTAAAGCTGAATATTATGAAGTTCGGTGTCCTTAGTCAGATGGTGAAGATGAGGCCCATCCATCCTACTGCGAATCATGTTGTTTTGGTTAGGCGTAGTGTAGCTTTATTTTTGTTCTCGGACACACGATCCAGTCCTCTCCATAGCATCATAGCTATTGCAAGGCTAGCTGGCATTACAGATTTCCATGCTATGGAGAATGAGATTGTGCAACCCTCTCTTCTTTAGCAAGCAAAAAAGGGATTTGAACCAAGCAAGAAGAATCATAAACTAGAGTAACTTGTGTGTTAAAGTGGGTGCTCTTTGTAATACCACTCTATGTTAATAAAGAATACCATTTTCAAATTATTTTCTTGTTTGTTACGGAACATTGTTTCCTTTTGCATGTTAAGTAAAATTGAGTATTATTTTCTTTTGCATGTTCCATTGAGATTTTTATTTCATTTTGCATGCAAGTAAATTGAGATTGCATGTAAGTAAATTATAGATTGCAAATACAATGAAAACAAAATTGAGATTGCACATACAAAGACAATGCCAAAAAAGATACTTTGTTATATTGAAAAGAGGCTGATACAAGACTGATACCCAAAGGCAGAGTACATGAACTCTAACTATCGCCCAAGGCGTATATACAAAATCCATAAGTACCCTTGGGCTTCCTAAGATAGACAATAAATTGCATGTGTTTGGTGGACACAATAACCCTTTTCCTATGGATTGTAGCCAGCTGGGTGTTATCCATGAGGTCTACTAGGTAGGCCTTAGCTGCATGCTACATGGCAAGAAAGGCATCTTTGGAAATATGCCATGGAGCTTCCACAACTCCACTCCTATAATATCGGGACATGGGGCTATTGTTGAGGTCCTGCATGACCTCGCATACCACCCTTGCGAAGTTTGCCATCGGGATGAGCATATCGATAGATTTTTGTAACTTTCTGATGTCTCGAAGTGCCACTGTCCCCGGCTTGAACCTGTATCACCTCACTGGAGGAGGGCCTCTTTGCCCTTGATGTGGAGGGCCTCTTCTTGGATGTGGAGGGCCTCTTTTCCCTAGAACTGGAGTTGGGTGTCCTCTCCCCCGTGGGTGTGGACGCTGATTTTCTACTCTTGACTTGGTCCTCTGCGCTATCCTTTGATGTTGCTCTTCCTCACGCTCCTCCTTTGTGCTCTCTGAGTCATCGGCCTCTGCATTGTGATCCTCCTGTACCTTCCTCTGTCCATCTATCTATGGGGCTACCCCTTGCTCTCTCTCTGGCCTTCGGAATGGCAGTTTCCTTTTTAATGGGGATCATTTGGGGGAGAGGGGGCAGGGGATATCACTCTCTGTCTCTAAGTGTGGAGCTAGCTCTTGTTGTGCCAGTCTCCTTGGTGCCTTGATCTTGGGCCTGTGGCCATGGGGGATGGAGAGAATCTGTGAGAGAAAGGGTGAGGGTGCGAGAGAAAGAGTGGAAATGTCAAGGGCAAGTGGGAGGTGGTATGGGAGTGGAGAGCTCTTCAAACAAATGAAATGAAAATGAGGGCCCATTCGTTTATATAGGGCCCAGAACTCTAATTTTTAAAAATAGTTGTTTTTAATAAAAACTCTAAAAAAAGTAAAATTGGTGTAATCTTGAGATAAATACTTTTAATTAACATCCAATAACTCAAAATTTCTCATTTTTACTACAACTCATGGCCATTATACATTGGCTTTACTGCAAATCACATAACTAAAATTACAAAGAAATTCTGAAACTTATGCATGGGCATCCACAATGGAAGAGTCTACACCATCATTTTCATCTATCTCCACCCATATGTACCCTTGTCTATGATGGGTTGCACACCACCTTGCATGATTCTATCTTGCATTTAATGAGTTGTATACTTTTCTTTGACGTTCCGCATTAACATCTTGCACTGCATGGGACACTAAGGACTCTTTGAATGCTAGTGTTGCACCTGCTCTTATTTCGATACACCTGTACCACCATTGAACCAATTGAACCATTGGTTATTAAGCTAGTTAATCCATGGAATTGAGGAGTCTGACAAGTTTGTGGATCTACCAGAGATATTTTCCCTTCTAACCACAAATCCATATGTGTTTTTCCTTGATTTTAAAGAGCTACTAAATCACTTTCACTTGCTAAGGAGGATTCGTTCCTCTTTAAAAATGGTGCATTCGCAGCATTGATTTAAAAATGGATATCCACCTTTTAAACTAATGATGATAAGAGTGGAAAAGACTTATTTCTCATGAAATTTCCAACAAAACAAACAAATCTTTCAAAATTTTCAAACCATGTAATAAAACAAAACAACACAACTACACAAAATGAACTATGAACTAACTGTTTCTTCAAAGTTACATCATTAACCAACAAATCTAGTCATAATCACTGTGTTGCATTGTTCCAAATATTTTTGTTGTCTCTGTGCCAACATGCACTTAGGTAGCACATAATGTGTGTGTAGAGTAGTGGCAAAGATCTGCTTGTATTTGCATAAGGCTAGGAATAATCTCTCTTAGGAATCCTCAACATGCAAGTTCTACTTGCAACTCCTACATGCATGTTCTACATGCAAGTCCTGCATGCGATTCCTACATGGATGTTCTACATATGAGTTCTACATGCAACTCCTACATGCAACATGCAACTCCTGCACGCAACTTGCAGCTCTTACATGCAACTTCTATATGCAAGTTCTACATGTAGAGAGAGAATGTCTTACAATTCTGACATGCAAAGAGAGAAGATCTCCAACTTGTATAAATACCCCATAATGGAATGAAGCCCACACTCTTTGGGGCATTGTGTTGAGTTCTACTTTGGTATTGCAAGCAATTGTCTCCAAGTGTCCATGCTTCCTTGCACTCCACATCCAAAAGCATGTCCTAACCTTGCAACTCCTCCTCCCCTCTCCTCCAATCTTACAACCCATCCTCTCCCTCTCTGCCTCCTCCTCCTCCTCCCTCCTCCTCCTGCTTCCTTCTCCCTCCTCCCTCCTGCTCCCTTATCCTCCCTCCTCCTCCCTCCTCCTCCTCCCTCCTCCTCCTCCCCTTCCCCCTCCCTCCTCCTCCTCCCTACTCCTCCATTCTCCTTTCTCTCCTTCCCCCCCATGCTCTTACACCTTCTTCCTCTCCCACTCCTATGCTCCCCCTAAACTCTTAGTCCCTCAACCCTTGACCTCCATGATCTATGAGGGAGAGAGTTCTCCACCATGTAGTCTACCCTGAACCTTGGATCCTCTTTCTAACCCTTAAACCCCTATGGAACCCTGGAACCTCTTCTAAACTCTAGAACCTCTCTCTGAACCTTGGAACCTCCTTCTAAACCCTGAACCTCCCTCTTACCCTTAAACTCCTCCTAAACCCTTCAACCCCCAATGAAGGTGAAAGCCTTCATTACCCCAACCATGATGATGCACGTTCCTTTCACACATGCATGCACTATGTTTTCTTACCACACTTAAGCCTACATCTCTCACCAGAATACGACCCGAGGTCCAAAGTTACACTTATACTACAAACAATATCACCAAAATATCTATAGGTGACAAAAAGCATCGGAACCCTGCATACTAAGAATACCCTGCTCTTCCTGTGGAAACCATGGGAAAGATCCCAACATTTGGTGCTGCTGTCGGGGAGAATGGTGTCTCAAGTAATGAGTAAACATACACAACTATGTGTAAAAAACAAACTACTACAAACTTTCATGAACATAACACTCAAGGGCAAGGAGAGTTAAATTTTTTTCCAACTCTAGCCAAACATACCTACCCCAAGCATCAACCTTGGGTTACTACCTTAAAACATTTTCTTTATTTCTTAAAAGGAAGCCACTTCAAGAACAAATCCGGCTAGGTAATGGACACGAATGCATAGAGCTCGCAATTTCAAACATTTCACTTTTTACAGAAGAGCAATCTGAGCTAACCATGAAAAGTTATGGCCAGGCAAGAGTTTAGGGCTTGACCCTAACCCTACACCCATTCCTATAAAAACCCACTCCACCCCCTCATTCTTCTTCTTTCACATCTAGCCTCCATCCCCTTCCCCATTACGAGCCCTACGCAAGACCCTCCTCCCTCTCCATCGACCACCACCCTACTCCCGAATCCCAAGTTTGCCCCCTGGGCGCCTAATGTTGGCTCTTTTCCATGGCTTCTGCAAGAAGAGTAGGGTATTCTCAGTAAGTAGGATTCCGAGGCTTTTTGTCACCTACAGATATTTTGGTGTTCTCATTTGTAGTTTAAGTGGAGCATAGGACCTCAGGCTCGGGGGGGTCACTCATCATATGTAACCCTATCACGTGAGTTCAATAGAAGGATATTTTTTATTTTAAAAAGTTACAGAAATAAATATACATAAGGGACTATTTAAAATAGTTTTGGAAAAATTTTACAGATTTGTATAGAAAAAGGGTACATTTTATTAATGAAAAATTTACAGATAAGGGATTTTAGAAATAGGCCTTGAACGCATGTGATATAGAGGGTTTATACATAGTGACCCCCCTGAGACCTCAGGTCGTATTGTGGTGAGAGACATGGGCTTAAGTGTGATAAGCAAACATAGTACATGCATGTATGAAAGGAACATGCATCATCATGGTTGGGGTAATGAGGTTTTCACCTTCATTGGGTGTTGAAGGCTTAAGCAGGAGTTTAAGGGTTAGAGGGAGGTTCAAGATTTAGAAGGAGGTTCCAAGGTTCAAAGAGAGGTTCCAGCATTTAGAAGAGGTTCCAGGGTCCAGAAGGGATTTAAGGGTTAGAAGGAGGATCTAAGGTTCAGGGTAGAGTACATGGTGGAGAACGCGTCTCCCTTGTAGATCATGGACATCAAGGGTTGAGGGACTAAGGGTTTGGGGGGAGGATAGGAGTGGGAGAGGAAGAAGGTGTAAGAGCATGGCAGGAAAGGAGAGAGAGAAGGGAGGAGGAGGAAGAGGAGGAGGGAGGAGGAGAAGGAGAAGGAGGAGGGAGGAAAAGGGAGGAGGAGGGGGAGGACGAGGAGGAGGGAGGAGGAGGAGGAGGAGGAGGGAGGAGAACTAAGGAGGAGGAGGAGGAGGAGGAGGAGGAGAGGGAGAGGATGGGTTGCAAGGTTGGAGGAGAGGGGAGGAGGAGTTGCAAGGTTAGGACATGCTTTTGGATGTGGAGTGCAAGGAAGCATTGACACTTGGAGACAATTGCCTGGAATACCAAAGTAGAACTCAACACAATGCCCCAACAAAGAGTGTGGACTTCATTCCATTATGGGGTATTTATATAAGTTGGAGAGCTTCTCTCCCTGCATGTAGGAATTATAAGACATTCTCTCTCTACATGTAGAACTTGCATATAGAAGTTTCATGTAGGAGTTGAAAGTTGCATGTAGGAGTTGCATGTTTCATGTAGCAGTTGCATGTAGAACTCGCATGTTGCATGTAGGAGTTGCATGTTGCATGTAGAACTCATATGTAGAACATGCATGTAGGAATCACATGTAGGACTTGCATGTAGAACATGCATGTAGGAGTTTCAAGTAGAACTTGCATGTTGAGGATTCCTAAGACAGATTATTCCTAGCCTTATGCAAGTACAAGCGGAGCTTTGCTGCTACTCTACACACACATTCTATGCTACCTAAGTGCATGTTGGCACAGAGACAACAATTATCTCACCTGAACCTCCATACAAGCTATTTGGATGGGCCCCAAACCTCAGGGGTTCACCTCATAAAATTTTAGTGTACCACGTCCATTCAAAAGGAGGGGTATTTTAATTTTACTTTTTGGAAACTTTTAACAGGTTTACAATAACATGAGGGGTTTTTTAATTCAACTTTAGAAAAAAATCACTTAGTTCATAAGTAAAAAGGGGTGTTCTTTGGGGGGAAATTTTTAGTTGAGGGGTTTTTTAAATACTCCTTGAACACATGTGATACATAGGGTTTCTAAGTAGTGCACCCCCCAAGCCCCAAACCTTCACAAATGGTTTGAAATCATACACCCTTAGAGATTGCAACAGGAAAAGTGTCTAGTATTGAGAGATGGGCAAAAGAAAGATTGATTTTCATGCATCAGCAATAACTGCAATTCTTGAAAGTCAATCTTTTTTATCTTTTCTCAAAGAATCTTATCTAATAGGTCCTTCTAAGCTCCAAACACCCTACATGATTCATGGTTCTCTCAGAACATCTATTGCCTTGTCTTCTTGAATGAAATGATTTCAGATCATGGGAGAATCTTAGGTGAGAGAGGAAGTTGTGAGATTTGAAGGAGAAGTGCCCAAAATAGAGAAAGGAGAAGGTAGGTTGCATCTCATTCAAAAATCTTGAAAGTTTTGAAAGAATAGTGAAATGGGAGGAAAATGTAGGTAGAGAAGAGACGTGACGAGATTTTGGCGTGAGAGTCCATCCCATGAGAGGGAGAATAGAGAAAGAAGCTTCCCACTCAGGAGCCAGCAAGAAATTAGAAAAGAGAGTTGGAGCAAAGAAAAATTCAAAATGGTGCTAAAAAATAAGGGGAAGGAAGAGGAATGAGATAATGAAAGGAGTGTGGTAGTTGGGTGGGAGGATTTGATTTCAGGTCAAATGGTACAAGTTTGGTTGAGAAACTAGTTTTCTCAGTTTGGTTAAAGTTAAAAAACACGATGGGAGAGTTGAGGTAGCAAGTGGGTGCTCCATATCATTGTTTGGGCCATTGAATAAAGAAATAGAGAAGTCAGGTCACTTCCAATATTCTATTTCCCTGCACCAGCCAATATTCTATTGGGTTTTATTCACCTTATTCTTCCATGTCTCTAGCCCAAGGGCTCCCTTACGGGGCCCTTTTTGAGTCCAAATTTTTTGTAATGCCTGTGTGTTTTTGGTATAAGATTGCCAAGATGAAAGGGCCATGGTGATGCATTGGCATTCCTTCTCTTATGGTCATATACATGCAAGCCTATCCTGTTGAAAGTATTCTCATTTTGCATTACCCTCATTGAAACTTGGTCCATAAGTTAGGATCTTTACAACATTAGGATTGTGCACTATTTGTTTTTAGTAAATTAGCAACTTGCAAGATGATGACTTCAAAAGTATCAATGCTGATAGAAAGCATTCGAGTATTATCAATGATATTAGACCTAGCCATTACATGAAGATATGTGAAATCAATACTTGATAAAAAAATAATAGTGCCTCAACAACCATTGTGCACTCCATACTTACATGAATTGAAGAACAATGTGGGAAAAGCCCACATGCTATCTTTCACCTTGAATGGAGGTAGATAGAAACCCCAATAAGTGTACTCTCTAGCATAACACATCTAAGACTTCTTCCCAATGCTTGGATGGTTCCTTGGCTGTGATGACTGGTATAATGCAAACTTCATTAAGGCATCCTAATGGATGAAGCAATGCACTTGCACTAGTAATCCCAGCACATGAATAAAAATGAACTAGATGTGTTGCATGGGATGCATACTTTCCTCTTTGTTTCTCTTGGAGAGAGATCCATGTTTAAATTGGTGTAAATATTTGCATCAAATAGGATGAGAAAAAAACTTAGAATATCCTAGCTTTTAGTAGATAACACAATTGTTTTTTATTTTTACAATGAGTATATGAATATTCAAGGGGACTTTGCAAGAGGGTTTAAGGAACCCAACCCCCCATCCTAAAACACCCTTAGGTATAGGGAGATCTTTTAACCCTAGATCCAATTATGCAAGAAGAGGAGAAGAAGAGAGGAAGATAAGAGAAGAATGGGAAAAGTATTTCCTAAGGGATTGAAAAATGCCATGATGCAAGGCCACAAGTCTTATTTGAGCCATATACAAATTGCAAAAATTATCCTTAAATACAACAAGAAGTCCAAAGTATGCCTATTTTTCCAATCTCTCTCTCAAGATCGTGAAGTCAATAGGCTCAACGATGATGAGATGATATTATGTGCCCTCTCAATGTGATTAACTGAGAAATACCAACTTGAATGGTTCATGGACCTTGTAGATGAGGGAAAAGTTACTTAGCTACACTATACAAAAATCTATATCTAAGGTTCTGACTCTCAATCTCCTTGATATGATAAAAACCCACATAAGTAGATGTCGTGAGACTCCTCCAGGTAGGGGTTTACTCGTCATCTTTAAAAAAAATAAACGAGCACGTAACGACATACAAGTGGACAACTCTCTTCAAGGAGGGGGGTTACTAGATATACATATATATATTTGTGCATGTGTACGTAGTTTTGCCATACCATGCATGCATTGTAGGGATAACTAGAAAAAACCATGCTTGCATAGGGTCTTTCACAAATTTTGAGCCGTTTCTTGAAGTGTCTAAATTACTCCTATAAAATTTTTGAAACGTGGTATTTGAAACACCCAGCACTATTGAAAATGGTGTCCAAAACACACCTATCGATGTATAATTGTCCAAAACAACCTTATCATTGAAAAGTGGTGTTCAAAACACACCTATCGATGGAGTGGTCTCCAAAACAGCCCTATTATTGAACGTTTGTGTGAGTGTTACATAATTCTTTTGGTGGCAACCCCCCAAAGACAAAGCTATAAAAACTTCCTTAGTTGTTGCTTAGAAGCATTAGGAATATGATGACTTAGTGCCTTCAAGTGTGACATGCCAAAAATGGATGATGATTTGGAAATGGGAATTTCCAATTTGACAAACCATCTTAAGGCTAAGGAGCAATGTGACATGCCAAAAATGGATGATGTTTTGAAAAAAAGCATTTTCAATTTGACAAACCATCTAAAGGCCGAGGAGCAAGACACCAATCTACTTACTATCTACCAAATTGTTGACAATGTGGTAGCTAAATTAGCACTTGGAATACAAGGGGAACCACACAATCAACAATTTCATTTGAACACCTAGAAATTTTCCTAAAAGAGAGCTTGCTTGGTGTGCACTACACAGTTGGAACCACAGAGACTCAATATCTACTAAAGAATGAAAAATTTCTAGGCTTCGATTTGTAACCTTCACAATCAAATGCTTTAAATTTATTTACCAACTATGCAAAGACAACTTTCCCAAGGAAAGTGTGTTGGAAGGCCAAATCAGAACCTAAACTAGACTTCAAGATTCTCAAAGCTGGATCACGTAGCTCCTTATTAGATCCAAGGTTCACCTTGTATTGTGAGCACTTTAAGGGAAGTACCACATGGCGGCTATTTGCTCAACACAGCCAACTTGATGTGGCATTTCTCACCCATGGGGTTTTTTAAAAAATGGCTCTTCTCTCTCTTTTTGCAATGTATGATCTCTCTCTCGCCCATGGGGTTTTTTAAAAATGGCATTTCTTGCCTAGCATGAGGTTTTTAACAAAATGGCTCTTCTCTCTCTCTCTCTCTCTCTCTCTCTCTCTCTCTCTCTCTCTCTCTCTCTCTCTCTCTCTCTCTCTCCCCTCTCCCCCCCCTCTCTCTCTCTCTCTCTCTCTCTCTCTCTCTCTCTCTCATTTGCCTCCTCATCTACGTGAGATATCTCAGTTTGATTCATCGTTCGCATTACACTGATTGATTGAGCTGCAACTCGAGAAGTGAGATGGATTGAGGTGAGAAGAAGCTCTATAGGAGGAATGGAGTGAGAAGAAGCTCTGTGAGAAGAAGCTCTATAGGAGGCCTGGAGTGAGAAGAAGCTCTGTAGATTGCTTGCAATGGCATATGAGGGTGGGCTTCATGTGTGAGAGGTGATGCAATCTACAAGACGACACGAGAATGAGGACTCGGGTAGATTATCCAATTCGCACAAGCACCATATGCTGTCCAAGGTGAGTACCCTTCTAACATTCTCCACAAGTGGTGTGTGCCAACATTATCATTCTCATTACACCGATTGATTGAGCTGCAACTTGAGAAGTGAGATGGATTGAGGTGAGAAGCTCTATAGGAGGCCTAGAGTGAGAAGAAGCTCTATAGATCGCTTGTAACGGCATATGAGGGTGGGCTTCATGTGTGACAGGCGATGCAATCTGCAAGATGACAAGGGAATGAGGAATCGGGTAGATTATCTGATTCACACAAGCACCATATGCTATCCAATGTGAGTACCCTTCTAACATTCTCCACAAGTGGTGCATGCTATTTGTCCATCTTCCCCTTTTGTTTGGTTATTTGCCTTCCCTTTTTCCTTCCATTTCCTAATTTTGTTCTTGCGATGACTCCTTGAAAGAACCACAGCTTTAGATGGGATTGAGTGCATATATTGTTCTTTGATTTTTGCACTTTGTCTTTAATTGTTGTTCTTGCCTAGCCTCCTCGGTGCTCTAGTTTGTTCTCTCTGCTTGTCTAATGCTACGAATTGTTCTTACTTTTCCTTTATTGAAAACTTTGTTGCTTGGCTATTGCTATGAATTGGTCTTGCTTTGTCTTCATTGTGACTGAGTGTCTCTTTGCTCTCCTGGCTTATTACGCTTTGGTGCCATTTTCTTTTGCACTTCGAAATCTGCTATAACAGAGTCTCCAAATTATGGCAGCATGCCTTGCTTTGCTCTAGCCCCTTCTCTTCCTACCACACTGGACATATTCATGTGCTCCAACAATGACAACATCAAGAAGTCTTTTAAAAAAGAAGAAGGGATGGATTAGGTAGTGTTGGAATAGTCTTCACCAAGAAGAACGTCACGTCCTATAAAAGCCAAGGAATACAAATAATGTGCAGAATAATGAAGGTCACGCCAACAAAATTAGGGACTTTCACAATGTTGTCGGTGAGATTCTACATTGCACTCGCAAAGGGTTGTAAGGTCCAGGGGGGTGAGAGAGAGAGAAGAGAGAGAGAGAGAGAGAGAGAGAGAGAGAGAGAGAGAGAGAGAGAGAGAGAGAGAGAACAGTCAGTCAGAAAAAACAACAACTCAACTTCATTTTGGGGAAAACACCAAAAAGTGTACCTTTATTCAAAATTTTGGGATAAAAAATAGACTTCCATGATGTGAAACATTTTTATAAAACCACTAATTTTATGAGAAAAGAATGCATAAAATAGTACTTCTTTTGACTCTATAACCCAAAAACATATAAAATTTTGAATTACAAAAAGAGTTCTATTATTCAAATTGGAAAACATGACAAATTACAAAGGATAAGAATGTCTTCCATTGAGCTAGGAGAGTCCTTTGAGCTTTTGCTTTAAATATCAATGGTTTTTTGGTGCAAATGTCCAAAACTTTTTAACTTAAATCTATACTCAAGAATTTTCACATCCTGCAAATTAAGAATGTCCACACGTCAATGGGTTTCCCTTTTTCCTTGTTTACTCATCTCTGGATCATACTTTCACTTGAGTGCATCAATTGAGTGAGTTTTATATCAATGTACTTCCACAATAGTATAACAACATTGCCCTCATGGACCCACATTTCCTTTTCTTGAAGATGATGTTTGGTTGATTTTCTAGGGCGAACATACATTTCCCTAGTTTCTCCATGGACCATTGCTAAGAATTCTTCTCCAATTGGCATGTCCTTGACTATTGCACTACAATCCATGTTGCTTGTGTTAGAAACTTTAATTTCACACCACACAAATGGTACATTGAGATGAATTGCATCATTTTTGTTGTACAAAAGTATTGTGCCAAGCATTACAGTGTACTCGATGGAAAATATGCATGTGCACCCCGCACTGCCTCTTTAATTTCATTAAAGCACTGAAGAAAATCCATTGAACAATTATCTTTCTAGGACTTTTTTGTCTCACCTGTGGAAGAGAGTAGCATGTGCTGAGCGCAAACTATTCCACGTGCTAGAATGGATAATAAGAACTTGAGTCCCTCTTGTGGGAGTTAAGTTTCAAAGTTGGAATATTTTTTTCTCCACAAGAGTATTTTAGTATTGTTTCTCTACTTTAAATTGATGTTGAAATATATGATCATTGAGATGCACAAATGATGGGTCATAGATAACTTCTCCATCTGCATATGATCTAAAATTGTACGTCTCCTCAATTATGTAATGGTAGGCATTGGAACATATGCATCTTGTAGCACACTGCAAATTGTATGTCTCCTCAATTACTTAATGGTAGACATTGGAGCATATGCATCTTGTAGCACACTGCAAATTTGCAGAAGATCGAATGCACTTTTCCTTGTAAATTTGATAGAGAATCTATTGAACATTTGATCAATTTGATCATGTGTGTGTCCCACTAACAAGAACCCAATTTTCATTCTTTTAGAAATGCCTTTGTGCTCTAGCACTGTCTGCTAAAGTCCCATTCTTCCTTTTAGCTCTTGCGTTCTGCTGAGGAGTATCTGCACATGTGAATTGTCTTCGTATGCCGTGACCTCTGCAAAAGTTCATGAATGCTGAAGACATGTATTCACCTCCTCTATCTGATCTCATGACCTTGATCTTTATGCCTGTCTGGTTTTCTACCATGGCTTTGAATTCTGAAATCTGGAAAACACTTCAAATTTCTCTTTCAGAAAGTAGACCCAACAATATCTGCTGTAGTTGTCGATGAAAGTCAAGTAGTAAAGTGAACCATTGATGCTGCGGGTCTAGGCATAACCCCATACATCTGTATGTATCAAATCAAGAATACCTCGTGCACGAGAGGTACTTCTGACAAAGTTGGTTCGCTTTTGTTTGCTGAAGTAGCATGCTTTGCAAACCTTTCCAAGAAACTGTAGCTTCGGAATCCCAATTGCCATATTTTGATTCCTAAGATCTAACAAGTACTTGAAGTTGACATGACCATATCTCTTGTTCCATTTTGCAGATAGTGGCATATGTTGCGGTTGAGCTAACATGGCATGCTTATCTAGTACTGTAGCTAGCATTACTATAAGCATCCTTCCTTGACACCTTTTGCTACTAGCTGACGTCTTTTGGATTTGTCTCTGATAGTGCATTCATCTCCATCATCGAAGATCACTCAATAATTATGTTCTGTCATTTGACCTACTGACAAAAGGTTCTTGCTAAGCTTCGGAAGATAGAGCACATCTTTCACCAATCCTTTCGTACTAGTGAAATTGTTCATAGGGATAATGCATGTCCCTTGAACCGGCGGATTCGGTGTATTGTCTGTTGTATAGATGACATTTTTTTGACCTTTTAATGGCTTCATTTCTGTGAACCATTCCTGATGATTTGTCATGTGAGATGATGCACCGCTGTCAATGTACCAAGGATCCTATTCCACTTGGTCGACTTGATAGCTGAAATCCTCTTTGGGATTGTAGTCAGTGTCTGGGTACACTGTATCAGTCTGATGCATTTCCTCATTTGCAAGAAACATATTCCCATGTTCATTTGCAAAATGACTGTGACTAGAATGTCCACCACGATGATTTCCTCTGCCTCGAAAATTCCCTCAATTATTGCTGGATTGATCGTCTTGATCGTACTACTTCTTGCAGCGGCAATCTCTTTCATAGTGTCCAAACTTGTGACAGTAGTTGCATTGGATGTTTGACACATTGGTGGATGCATTCCCTCGTCCTTGGAATCTTCCTCGGTTGGAATGATTTCCTCTTTGCTGATTCTGATGTTGTTGAGGATGGATGCTGATGCTAATGATGCTAACTTTGATTTTGTTGCTGATGATTACCACTTCTCTAATATGATCTACCTCTACCTCTGCCTCTACTTCTGTCTAAAGTTGTGAATGCCTGATCATTAGAATGACCTTTTCGTGCTTGAATTGCCTGAAACCTGAGTTCTTCATTAAGTAGAACTGACTGAAGTTCTTTTAGTGTCAAAATTTTTTGTTGGATGGCAATACTCTAGACTAGATTCTCGTATCCCTCTCCTAGTCCATTCAGAATGACTTGAGCCATTTCTGCGGGGTTCATAGTCTCTGCTACTGCTACAAGTTGATTGTTGTAGTCTTTTATGCGGAGTACATAAGCATCACTGGTTTCACTACTGTTGCGGAAACTCTGGTTGGTTTGGTTTCTCAGGGTGAGAATCCTAGATGTGTTCTTGGACTCGTAGACAGCTGCAAATATATCCCATGCTTCTTTCAATGTCTTGACTGTGTTGAGCTGTCCTAGCATGACATCTTGCATATTTTGCTTGATCAGATGATAGGCATACTTGTCTTTCTTATCCCATTCTTCCTAAGCTCGGGCAATGGTAGGATCTGCTACTGGTGTGGAAACTATTTGTGTAGCTGTAGATCCCATTGTAGATCCCGTTGATGGTGCTGTGACAACAGATGGAGTAGAGCTACTTGTGGCTAGATCATCCAATGTTCTAGGTGTAGACCCATCGACGTACTCCCATTTGTCCTGAAGTACAAGAGTGGTCTCCATTCGATATTTCCATGTACCGTAATTGGAGTTGTCTTAGTAGATGCCTCCAGATTGAGGTTGCTAGTCGTAGACATGGTGCAAGAAATGTACTCAAAAAATGTCGTGAAAATCTCTATATGAATCAACTACAAATACACTGATTGTGCCAAGTGAAATCTCTGAACTATCGGTGAAGATAGAACTGCAATATATAAAATCTGATCTATATTACAAGGCTTCTGGCAATGATGCCGGGAATAGCCAAGAGGCTTCAGAAGGCTGAAATGATGTGCACAATGCCGTGAGATAGCCAAATAGGCTTTACAATGGTGGCATGTGTGTGTGAAATCAAGTGCTATCTACCCACTGAAACAATTTGCAATGCCTCTGTACTCTCTAAAGTCTGCTCATTGAACTGATGAACGTAAGGTTTCAGGTAATGTAATGATGTGAAACCGTATGTGAGCGTATGGATTGACTCCGAGTAGGTACTAGTTGGGAATTTCGGGCATGGCTCAGATTGGCAACTTGGGGAAATTCAAAGCGTCCCCTCTATGGCGATCTAGTCTACTCTGATCTAGATCTATACCAACCGTCGATCGATGAATGAAGAGCAAATAATTCCTTTTCTTTTGTTCTTTCTAAGTGCTGGGTCAGATGCGTCGATGGAGAGGTGAATGTGCATGAAGGAAGTGGTTTTATCGCGGGGCGAGGCTCAAATGTGAGTGTAACTTGTATCGAAATGTGCACATGATGTGACGAGCATGTAGAGCACAAAAAAATGAGCGACTTTCCTTTTTGGAGCGCCCTCAAATTCTTCCTGGATCAAGAGATACGACTTGATCTAGGCAGAGGGGCAAAAGGAGTGCAAATGTGCTCAATGATGATGTGTCACTATGGGTCACATGCAGTGATGATGTGGCACTGTGCCTAGCAAGAGGTGTGCCAGTGGAGCCCTATGCTAAGGTGGCAGGAGTGGTCACATGCATTGATTGTGGAGCACTGTGTGTGCCTGTAGAGGTCCATACAGATGATGTGGCAGTTGATGATGTCAGTAAGGTGACATGGCACTGATGATGTGGCATTGATGACATGGCATTGATGATGTGGCACTGGTCACATGGCACTATTGACGTGGCCTTGATGACATGGCATTGGTGACGTGTCCCTGATGGCATGGCAAGTGACATGTCCATGATGATGTGGCAGTGGTGACATGGTAGATGACATGGATTGCTGACGTGGACTATTGCGCTGGCAATGATGATGTGGAGATAAGGTTACCATGTGGCACCTGTGAGTGGACCTACCTACAGGTGGGGTGACGTGGCCTTTTGGATCAGGTTATGCCACGTGTCAAACTCCAAACCTCAACTAACCCAATCTTGTTCTGACCTATGGTTGAGAGGGCTCAAGTTAATGAGACCCCTTATCTGCCACAAGTCAGATGAATAATGCTCCAGAATCTTCTAGATTCTAATAGAATCTAAAAGATTTCGTTCCTATAGATTTTTGTCCCTGCGGGAGCTGGGAGCCCTTGACTGCCTTGCAGGAAAGTGTTTCAATAATCATAAATAATAGGCCCCAAATTTACAAACAAGAGTATCTCCTCATAACTATACCTCAAACTATTAAAAATTTGTTCCTTATCTTATTCAAATATAGGAACTCTCATAAGAACTATCTTTGTGGAATCCTGAAACATTAACCACAAATTCCGTAATGTTCTATAAAAGACTATATTTTTAGAATGTAAACTGAGCAAGGCAAGTAAAAGACCAACCTTTTCTTAAAACTTGTATAAAAATACAAGCAAGCCATAAATTGCTTATGTCGTGCTCCCGAGCTCCAATTCCAACTTCTGCAATTGAGAAATAAGGCCCTCCACCTCCTTTTAAGCACTCTCTCTCTCTTGGAAAGTTTTCATAATTTTTAAATTTAAATAATTAAATTCCAAATAAAGTTTACACAAACTCTTTCCATGTCTATAAAGCCTCATTTACAAGGTGCAATATTTCATTTATGTGGGGTGACGGAGTGGTAACATGGAGATCATGAGCAGTCCTAGCAAGTCCTCCCTTTTTTGTCCATCTCCTTCACAAACTTCCACTTTTAGCAAGGATATTGAAGCAATCGACCACACCCTGTCCTCAAGAAGACTTCAAGTTTGGCTATCAGCATGCACATTAAGCATCGACACTAGAAGTGCTAAGCAAAGAACTTCAAGAGGTGCAAGGAAGGAAAGGTTACTTTCAAGAATTTCCATACGTGAGAGTTCATGCTCAACATCATGTGATCATGTGTGCATAGCATCATCACGTGATCATATGTACATAGCACTAACCTTATAGAAGGCTATAAAGGAAAGGGTTAGATCCCCTAACCCTAACCCTAAATGGGTTAGTATATATTCTATTTTTTCAACTAAATCTAGGGTACAGTTAGTCATTTGTGGTGTGCTCTCTAGCTGTGCCCTCTCTCCTCATCTCCTCTCCCCTCTTCATATTTTTTCATGGTATCAGAGCTCCCTTGCCTTTTGTTGAGGCATTGCAATTCTTGAGAGTGCGAGAGAGATTGTGAGATTCAGAGTTCTCTTGAGTGTTCCCCGTGAGAGTCCACTTCCGGTGAGAGATCTTCACCCATCCTTTGTGAGAGAATTTCCATCCAATTCATTTGAGAATTCCGTTCATTGCATCTCTTTCATGAGAGATCTTTGAGTTCTTGAGAGATTTCATTCTTGTGAGAGAGAGTATTTCTTGTTTCTAAGAGAGAGAGAGATCTAGATTTTAGTCTTTGAGAGAGAGACTTTGAGAGATCTTTTGAGTGAGAGTCTAGAAAGAGACATTTCTGTTTTATTGATAAAAGGTTTCCTCAAAGGAGTTGAGCTACATCTACAAGGGACTGAGAGAGTACAAGATTCAAGCATCACAGCTTGACTGCATGAAATCATCAAACGAGCCACATTTGATTTTGGCCTAGTAGCCACAGCAGACTGTAGCGACTGCAATCACAGTCGGCTCCCAATAAAATGTCAAGCGCAGCCAGCTCCTCTGCAAACGAGCCCTCTAAGGTCTCCCAGCGGCTCTCCATCTACTTGAAGGCCATCAACAAGCAGACTGCAGCAAGCAACTTCCAGCAACATTACCCGGCAGCTCCTTGAACCAACAACTACCAGCGACGGCTGCCCTAGCCCAACGGCCATAGCTCGTAGAGCTCCTACGAACAAGTCTTCTAACGGCTCATGTTCATCCTCTATGTAACACGCCTCCAGCTACGAACTCTACAGCCACCAGATTGCGACTCCAAGCCATTGCCTTGTAGCACTGCCCACAGAACGAGACCCAGCTCATCTATGATACTCCTAGGGTCCCTCGACGACGCTAGCCCACAATGCCTCCAAAGCTATGACCCTCCAAAGCCCAAAGCGTAGCTTCGACCACGTACTGCAAGGGAGTCTCCAGCAAGCTTCCTCAATCGATGGCTCTTGCAGCTCCAACCTCTCCTGGCAACTCCATATCTACCCTGCACTCCATAGTCTAGCATCTCTTCCAAGCTCTCCAAACAACCCAGCCTGCAAGTGACCTCAACAATGGCCTCCTCGACAGATTCCACCACGGAAGGCTAAGGCTTCAGTAGCTCCTTCAATAGGCAGCACCTACGAGCTGCTACGGGGGCTCCACAACCAGCGCCTCCTTGTGGAGGCTCTTTGACCAAAGGTGGGTTCTCAGCAACAATAGCTTCATAGGTGATGTACTGCACACTTACACGTAAAAGTACACAACATCCAAAGAAAATAAAATTTCATTTCTCAATATGAGTCCTCCATTCCAAAAGGGAAAAAAGTTAGGATTCTAGAATCCAAACCTTGGAAGTCTTATTTTTAAGAAATAGTTCTTTAGAACTAGTGTAAAGGAAAGTAGGATCCCATAATTCACTTCATATGAAGATTGGGATTTGGATACTAACCTTAAATCTTACATTGGTTGTAAATAAACAAAATAGCTCTATTTCAAATTCTAGAATCCCAAAGTTTGGGAAGAGTGGATTTCTAGAGTCCAACTAAGATGTGAAGAAGATTTTGGAATCCCTAGACAAAAAGACATGTAGTCAAAGGTATTTTAAAGTTCAAGCATGAATGGGGGTCCGAGGGGCAGTAGCCCTCGAGAGCAGGGGATCTGGGGGGTGACAACCCCCCCGAGGCGGGGGGGTCTGGGGGCAATGCCCCCAATGGTAGGGCCCGCGAGATGGTATGACCAATTTATGAATTGCCACTCTTTCGCCTGGGGGGTGCCTCTTCTATTTTTATCAATTCAAATTCCAAAATTCGCATTTTGTAAACTTGGGAAACTAGAATCCCGAAATGCAACACAATCATTTGGAATACAACGCAAAAGCCCAAAAAATGGCATAGAAGCTTTTTCGCCTTGTTTGCACTTGTTGTATTGCTTTGTTGGATTCTAGAATCCTTGTTCTCTACACTTGGGATACTGGAATCTCAAAAATCAGCACGGTTATGTTGATCTGGAACACGATCATTTGGAATATAGCACAAAAGCTTGAAAAGTGGCATAGAAGCTTGTTCGCCTTCTTTGTGGCTGTTGTATTGCTTTGAAGGTTGGTTTTTAGAATCCTAGTTCTTTACATTTGGGATTTTAGAGTCCCAGTTCTCTACACTTGGGATACTGGAATCCTGAAAATCAACACAGTTATGTTAATATCGGCACAAACAACATTTACGTCATTTAAAAGCTTCAAACTGTCACTTATTGCCCTCATCTATGCATCTTTGTTCTCATGAAATCGGATTCTAGAATTCGAGTTCTCTATACCTAGGGGAAAAGCCTAACAGGTGCAGCAAAATCCTGCAAATCATGTCAAAGAAGAGAACAAGGGAAAGTTGTTACTATCATGGATCTTTTACTCATTACACCTATCCAATGTTTGCATGAGTCTTACTAGATTAAATTCCATCCTTCAGTACGAATTCAATGACTCTACACCCAACACACAAAAATAGCGTTCAACAAACACAATTTTAGCATTTCCCCGTGCTCAAGTTCTGTCCAACGAGGCTCTCTACAAAGAGGTGAGAATTCTCAACAAGAATCATGTGTAGTTTACAAATTCTATAAACTTGATATTTTCTAGGTTTTTTAAAGAAAAATTTACTTTATTTTACATCTTCCTTGCTTTTTTAAACAAGTGAAAGCAATAGTTTCCAATTCTTTATTAGTTTCGATTATGGAATCCAAGTTCTAGCATGTTTCTGACAATTATAAGATAGCTCTTTGTTGGATTTATGCAGGTTTTCCTGATGAGGAGTGTACAATATTATCCATGGATCACAATGTCGACTCACATTATCGCTTACAGATGACTTTCATTCAAATAATTAGGTTTTTTCATAGAGTGGGCCAAGCAACAAAGTGAAGGCCGGATTGTTTATCATAAATTTTGAGTCATGATTTGTGAGAGATGTGGTCTACAAGTACACAAGAATAATGCATGAGCTGCTGAACAAAAGTCTGACATCAAACGTTATGAAAATTATTTTTAGTTGGCATTTTGTGATGGGGATATCTAGAAGCTGCAAGAAGAGATTCTTGATTTATGGGAGCAAGGAAAGTTGAAAGGTCAAAAGACGTTGAAGGCTCCTTTAAGCTCTCATGGGAAAGCCAAGGCAGATGATGCCATAAAGCCTCTTTCTGAAGACATGAATATAACTCCTTGGAGATCTTTGCAAGGAACTCGTGATACATCTCTAATTATAAGAGTTTTAGCACGTGTGAAGGCTGGAAACATATCTTTAGAGGAGATGGGATCATAATTTTAAAGGCATACTTTCTTACTTTGCTCATTTTCACTCAGACATTATAATCCTTTTCACTCAAGAACTTTCTTTTAGCTTTTAATAAACGTATTTTTATCTTTTCATGCAAAAATCTTATTTGCACATCCAAAGAATTATGGTAGAAAAGCTGAACTATAGTGATTGGGATGAAGTCAAGAAATACCATCCTAATTTAAGTAACCCAAAGGAACTTGAGAGATTCTTATTTCTTTTTAAAAAATGTGTAAGTGGATTCCAGAATCCTACATCCAATATTGTAAGGTTCTTTTTCTAGTTTTCATCTTACGGTCACTGAACACACTTTCAATTCTAGAATCCACTTCTAGTCTCATCAAGATGGACTTTGCATTCTAGGTTCTGGTTTAAGGTCATATGTGAGATTCTAAGATCAATATTTGCATTTTTAAGGCTTAACAATCTCAATTCTTGTCAAATGTTTTGATTTGCATCATGGATGATTTTTTCCCATTAGTTTCGTTAAGAAGTGAAACGTTTATTTTGGTGTCAAAAGTTTGTATGCCTTGATTAAAATAAAATTTTGACAAATTCAACAAACTTTTATGATAAAAATTTATAGTTTTGTCAGGATTTACAACTTTTTCTTTAAAATTCAAAAGAAAATATATTAAATTTTAATATGTTCTACAAATATTATGAAACTTAAAAAACTAACTCGATAAACTTTTGCCAAGATTTTATATTAATATATAAGTATAGCTTCGACAAAAACATCCCTGATTTACATATTGAAATGTGAACCCTTTGATACTATTTTAAGTTTCAAGTATCTTGGGTCTTACTTAATATCTATGGAATGCAAAATCGAGACCCTCGTGTTAAGTTGATGGAAATTCCTCAAGCCTTTGAACATTTTTTGTCTCATTGTCGAACAAAGAGGAAAAGAAGAGAGCAAGAACACACAATTCAAAATCTTGGTTTACACAAATATATTTCAATTGATGTGGATGAGCCTCCTTTGCTTTGGACAGTTCATGATGGACGAGTAGAGGAGATAAATAGGTTTGTGACAACTTAACCTTATGCTTTAGGAATCATTGATGCTTCATGTGGTTTTAAAGCTCCAAACCCAGTCGATGATGTGAAGTATGGAGTAAGTGCTTATGAAAGAGTCATTCAAACTTTTCAGAAAGTGACAACTTGTGAATCATGGGCACTCATATTTTTTCATGCTCATGATCAAATCACAACTACTCAAAAAGCCTTCACAGATCTTAACATGGTGAATCAGATGATTGTATGGTACTATTTCTACTTTTTTTCCTTCTTTAGCCTTTATTCCTTTTAGTTGCATTTCTGTCGCAATTTTGATTAGAATCTAACTTGCAGGACTAAACCCAACATCCATGGGTACAAATAAGATCGAGTTTCTTGGGTATGCAAGTTTGCAACGATTAGTTCTCACTCTCCATCTAGATTAAGAGCTTAAGGGACATATAATTTTGCCATGAAACCAACTGGTACAAATGTATGAGAGAGACCTGGAGTTTGCAAAAAGTTCAAACATACGAGTGGTGAATTAACGGGCATAATTAATCCTTATCAAAAGCCTCAGCTTTTGATGATGGATTTAATTGACCTCCTTTCAATTAAGGGAGAGTGGATAATTGACTCGTTTGCCAGAATAGGCACTCGGGGGGTTCACCTAAAAAAATTTAGTGTACCACGTGCATTCAAAAGAAGGGATATTCTAATCAAACTTTTTGGAAAAATTTAACAGAATTACAATAACAAGAGGGGTTTTTAATTCAATTTTTGAAAAAATTCACTTAGTTCATAAGTAAAGAGGAGTATTTTTACTGTGGGAGAAATTTTTAGTTGAGGGGTTTTTTTAATACCCTTTGAATGCACGTGATACATAGGGTTTCTTAGTAGTGTACCCCCTGAGAACAGGCACCACAACTGTCAGTGCTTTAAAGAGGGGGAGAAATTTTGTTGCTATTGAGTGTGACCCCTTGTAGGTACAATTCATTGAACAAAGAGTGATGGCAATAGGAGAGTTTCTAGATGAGTACCAAGAAGTAGGAATGAAGACTACACAGTCTGATCCAAGGTTTTTTATGCTTCTGGAGAGCCTCAACCTCCCATTGGTGACCAAGCTATTGGGGAGATTGTAGATCTTCTTGAGTATGAACTAGATGCTCATAATGCGGAGGATGAGAGGGTAACCAAAAATCCTGATGCTAATCTTGAGCAATAAGAGGGAGAGGCACACCAAGAAGAAGAAGAACATCTAGTGATTGAATAGGATTTCTTGCCTTTTTTCCACTACTCATGTTACTCAAAAACATTTGTATTATTGACGAGTCTTATTAAGATAGAATGTCTCACTTTCTTGTCCATTATGGATGTTACTCAAAGACATTTGTGTTATTAATGAGTCTCATTATCTTCTTCATAAGATGTCACTATATTTTATTGATGGTTTGTAAATATGTCATGGTGAAATGTGAGTAATATTTTATTTTGATAGATCATTTCTTATAGAATAAAAAACATGTCTTTGTGATTCTAATTGATGAATGCATTATACATTACATATACATGAATGAACTATTAAAAATATTTATAGAATATTAGATCTTACCATTGAACTTGATTTTTCCAATTTTCTAATTTGACTTGAAAAGTGGATATTTTTCAATTTTGAATTTGTGATATGTGCATTTTCTAAATCAATTCTAAAAATGTGCTTATTTTGCAAAAGTTATGAAAATAGTTATCTTTAAGGTTTCCAAAAGTTTCTAAAATTACACAATATTTAGGCCAAGTAAAACAAGAAGGTAGTCTATTGCAAACGATGACTCATGACTCATTGTCATTTTGTATGACTTGCATATATATATATATATATGTATAGAGAGAGAGAGAGAGAGAGAGAGAGAGAGAGAGAGAGAGACTCCACAAGGATGACAAATCCATTTGTGTAGAGGGATAAAGGGAGGTATGGAGGTATTTCGACAAAAGTAAGGAAAAAGATGATGAAATACAACCACACATCTGCTCTCTTTCTCCATTGCTAACTTACTTTCATGTAGTGTGAAACAATGGTTCTCATCTACTTCCATCTTCATGTGCAAGAAGGATCCATCCCTTTGCAACATTTCGCCCTTCAAGTTGACACCCATCTCACAGTCTTTGCTCTTTTCCTCTCATGCAATAATGAAGGATCCGACATTGGGCTGAAATCTGCAGGGTACTTTGAAGAAGGTTGAGGTGTTGTTTTGAAGGTTGCAAGGTATCCATCCAATATCATGCGGTTTTGAGAGACGTCAGACCGCATGCTGTTGATATTCACCCCAACATGGTTTCCGTCAGTCTCTCCAAACTTTGGGTTCGGGGAAGTGATGTTTTCCACCAAAAATGCATGATTAGAGCAATTGTAGTGCTTGAATGGATGCTGAAGACCAAGGTACCCCAATGGGTAACTTGCGGCTGTCAAATTGGCCGCCAATGTTGTTAAAGGTGGGAATGTTTGGCTCCACATTCTACATATGGGCGTAGATAATGGCAATCAAGATAAGTAGAGGAGGATAACTCTAGCAAGGCTAGATGAGGCCATTTGGTTGATGCAATATTGAACATTTGTTGGCAGAGCCACAGTAGATAAACGACTCACAAGGACCACGAAATGCAGCACAACAAGCCTAAGAGGTGTTGTTGCTTGCACCCTTCCATCTCATTTCAGTTCACCTTGAACTCTCCCTTCTTCCCATATCACATCACTTGTTGAGGCTATGTAGAGGAAGAATGATCCATCTTATTTCAGTTCACCTTGAAGTCTCCCTTCTTCCCATATTGCATCCCCTCTTTAGGCTATGTAAAGGCAGAAGAATGATCTCCCTCTCCCCCCATCTCTTCCTCCCCCCTCTCTAAATGAATGTGTGTGTGCACCTATGAGAGTCATTCCCTTCAACTCCCAAAAAACCGAGCCCTTCATCAATTCAAATACAGAGAGCAACCACTATTGCAAGGAGAAGGGCATCACCATAGCCAGGATGCTCGATGTTTGCAGAAAAGTGCACGATAGAGCTACAGAAACATGGCCCGAAAGGGGTGTGTGTGTGTGTGGACATTTTGCGTCCTCTAGCAAGAAGAGTTAGAAGTCATAATTTGGGTAAGTTAAAGACAACCTGATCTTGGGCAAAAATCCCCTCGACAAGCTGATGCAATTGACCTTTCCTTCTATCCTTGCAATCTTTTTATTACTCCACATTTCTCATTGTGTTTTGCTAGCATGCTTTCTATTGGTGGAGGTGTCTAATGGAGTGGGAGACAGGGTGCACATTGATCAAATGTAATGATTCTTCGATCTTCGTCACAACAACTTACCTCAAGCCCCACCGAGTGCTCGACTATACATAATACCTCTTCTACCTTCGAACGTCCTATTTTGGAGACTTCGTATGCCTTATATTCCATGGTTCATCCCATTAGGCACCTCCTCCTAGATGGCCTCCTTTTCATCACCAATCCTATCAAGAGTGCTCTTGATAAGTGCTTGGTCAGCATCATTCACCACAAAGTTTCGGGCATGTTGACAATGATCTTCTCTTTGGCCTTGAGACTTCCATCTCTAAGAAGCTCTTATTCTTTGTTTCCATGGTGGATCATGTCTTCAAGAGCATCTTCTTCCACAACTAGCTCAACTACACCTCTAGAATGTTCAATTTCATTATCAATTGCCTTGCACTCAAGTCCAATGCCCTTCCAACAAGGGGGAAGGGCCCGATGGCAGGTTGATTAAGTGCAACAAGGCATTGTGTTAGCAATGGAAGGCCCTCAAGCATTTAAGCTTCTAGGCGAGAGGTTTCCACAACATCGATAACCAAAGAACACTGTGGGTTTGTGCTTTGCTATACTGCATGCGTACCCGATACTTTTGTTGAATGGATTGGGCAAAGGGATGGTGGACAATACATCACTTGCTTGGAGAGGAGGGAGTGGTGAGATAGCTGGGAAAGCAAAAAGGGGTAGAGAAAGTAGACAAGGGGAGAGACAATCGTAATGTACCAAAGGTAAAACAAAAGAAGCCAGAGGCATGCTGAGCTTTAGGGTCATTAGGGATACATATCAAGATACACTTGCATCATCTTCTCAAATAGTTCCTGTTAGTTTAGCATACAGAAAGCAAGGATTAAGGGTCACGGAAACAAAACCTTTTCCCATCAATATCTAATAAGGTCCCAATCTCTACCGGTCATGCTACTCGTACCATTCAAACTAACCACACTAGACCACTAGATCAAGTCTTCACTCATTGGGCTTACGTCATACCTAGCTTAGGTAGGAATATCTTTGAAAAGTAAATCAAGAACGACATCTAAGTAACATGCTTTTCAAAGTCTAAAAATGTTAAGAGTCACCTCAATTTCTAGATGAGTCTTCATGACTTTCTTATTGGGTCTGAGTTGGAAGAGTAAATCAAGAACATTTGACCAACAGGCTTTTCGGAATTCGAAGTCAAAATGTTAAAAAGTCACCTCAATAAGCAAGCATGCAAAAGGCCAGGGATCTCGTAAAGGTGACATGACGCTCCAATTCGTACTGAAGGTTAGAGACTTCTTTCAAATTACTCTACTACACAGCATGGTTGGTTACTGACGTGTCTCCCTGTGGGTGTACCGTGTATGTGTGTGTGTGTGTGTGTTGTGAGTGTGTGTGTGTGTGGAGTGAGTATTCTTACAAAAAAAAAGGGTGTGTGTAGAGTGAGTGAGACTGTGACAGAGAGAGAGAGAGAGAGAGAGAGAGAGACGACCAGTTGCTGAAACATTCCTATCATAGGCTTCAACAGAAGCAAACTCACTCTGAATCTACGAAATACCTAAGCTTCGACAGAAAAAAACTCACTCCTGAATCTACAAAATACCTGATCGTCGTAGGCTGAAGTCTCAGAGACCACCTGTTGCTGCAAACATTCCAATGATAGGCTTCGACAGAAACGAACTCACTCATCAATCTACAAAATAAGCAGGCTGAAGTCTCTAAACACAAGAGAGCTGAAAGTGGCAATGTACAAAAATGAATACGTAAGAGTTAATGCCATGTTAAGGAACATATGGGAGCGATTGCGGAGACTGAAATTTCTGTGATGCATTCACTAATGGCTGTTGATTTGCATAACCATGATGAAGCTTGATCTTCACGATCCTGTCCATTGCACTGGAATCACAAAAGCTGCGCCATGGCGCAGGCATCATCGAAGGTCCCAGAAAGTCCATCCATGATCAGTCTGCTATAGCACGTAGGCAAGCTGTGCAAACTCTGCCTGGCTTTCATAGATGCGCCGAGCGCATCTATCCTGCATGCCCGCCCACCTCTTCAACGCTCTGCAAACTGACGATGATGGAGATGACGACTTTGCATTGTTCGCTGGCTTGCTGTTGGAGGGCTCCGAACAGGATGCCTCTCCCACCTCTGAAGCCTCCCTCTTCAACCGCCTGAAAGAAAACCTGCTCCCATCCGAGCCATTCCTATGCTCTTCTTGTTCTGTGCCTTGCAGATCTGAAAGTGTAGCATAGCTTCTGGAGCGATGGATGTTACTTGCTATTGCAAACAATAGCGTCGGCGAACAAAATGGATCCCCATCCTCGTTCAGCTTATCCCTCCCTCCTTTCACAAGCGAATGCCCGGTCGAGTGCGATCTCTTCAGGTCGCAACCTCTGCGGCTCCGGGTCCGTCTCTTGGACCCCGTCGGCGGCGTCTGCAAGACTCCATAGATAGGCGACCCACGTTCGGAAAGGCTCTCGTCTCCCTCTTCTCGCAGAGAAGAAACACTGCTCCCAAGTCTGGATAGATGCATTCCTTGATCGTCAGGAACTCTAGCGGTCATACCGTCAACATCTATCGCTACCTCTGCAGGCGGTGATCCAACGCGGGGCACTAATGTATTGCTGCAACTTTGATTTCCCAAGACGGCATTAAAGATGCTGCCAGATCCACTTTTTTCATGCAGAAGGCTCCGTCGACAAAGTGGACAGGTGGTGTGCGAGAAGAGCCACATGTCGATGCAGTCCTGATGAAAAGAATGCCCGCACTTTGGAAGCAAGCGCAGCAGTTCTTCTTCTTCAAAGTGACTCAAGCAGACGACGCATTCCATAGGCTCATCGCGCTCTTTCAGGGCAGAGAAGCGCACCATGGGAAGGCTATTGACAAGGAAAAGGTCGAGGCCCTGAGGGGGCCGATCCTGGAGGAGTCCCGCTACAGCACGGGAGTATATATCGTTGCCACCGTCGGGGTTGATGCTGTTGCTGAGGGAGTCCTCGTACTCGTCCTCGGTAGTGCAACGGCGAACGTATACAGAGAAGAAGCCCATGAAGAAGAAGGCACTGAGGAGCACGATAATGACTATAGCCATGGACGGATTCAAGCGGGACGTGACATCGTAAGGCGATGTGACATAGGGGTTGGAGTAGGCGGAGGAATTGGAGGACGAGGAGGAATACAAGGAGGAACCGCTGGGTGAGATATTGCTGCGCGAGTCAGGAGCAGGAGAGGAAGAGGCAGGATACAGATAGAGAAGTAGGAAAAGTAACAGAAGGCGATCATCCATGCTCCGGCAGAGCTCACGCGATACGAGCAGCCGCAGCAGCAAATCAAGCTCCTCACGGGACTGCTGAAGTTCGAGATATATACTGCTCAGGCAACGAGCTTTCGGTTATGGGCAAGTAAATTTCGCGACAGCGGTTTGGTGTACTTCCTGTGCTTGCTGAGGCAGAGAGAATACATGCTCTGAGAGAGTCGGTTGCTAGAGACGAAGCCACAGCAGAGTTCGTTTCTGATACGCCAAAGGTCCTGTGAGCAAGCAGTAAAGCGTGGAGCAACTCTTCGCTCTCCACTGATGAAACAGAGTCCTGCGAGCGTAAATCGCCAGGGATCAAGAGGTTTGGAGGAGCAGCAGCAACAAAGAAAGATCGACTGGACGCCAAAGTTCATGTGATAAGCTTGGAGCAGCTGCTAGAATTGAACGCTTCGCCGCACAGAGACCTGTGAGCATAAATCACCATGGACCAAGAGGGACTTGGAGGAGCAGTAGCAACAAAGTGAGATCCAGCGTCTACAGTGCTAGGATTGGACCTCCGAGCTGTGCTGCGGATCAAGAACAGTTCCTCCTGGCGCGAGCTCTCTCTCTCTCTCACACTCTGTATCTGTCTGTCGCTATGTCGCTATTCCAACACAGTGCAAACAGTCCGACTCTGCTAGCATCCGATGCTCATCTGCTGATACGCTGTTGTGAATTAAGTTTACTGCGCAGTGCGCATGCAGCAAGATTGATAAGAGTGTGCACAGCAAAACAAGACAAGCTACTGGATCACAGATGGGGCAAAAGGAGAGATGGAGCAGAAACTCCATGAACGACAGGATTAACGAGCTCTACGTTGTGTATAATCTGAGGATGGTGATGTCCAAAAACAAAATCCAGCCTTATCCATCTACGTTCTTCCCACGTGGCGTCCTCCCATTAGACCTCCACCCCCTACCCATTGCCTCTCCGAAACTTTAACTGCTGCCTAAGTTTTTGCTTACCTGGACCCTGCTCCCTTCCATTCATTGCCATTCGTCCTTCCACGTGGTCGCTTTCAAGTGCGCTGGATAACGTCACTGCCCACGTCTCCCTCATTCCAGACTGCCCCGTTGCACATTCTATCTTTTGACACCCCCCAGTTATTGCTCGCCTCCTTGGAATCCTCATCCGTCCATAAAAATACTTCATATATCGCTTGGGATATTCTTGTATCTTCCCTTGTGGCTCTTGTAAACTCAACATTTCCATTTTCACCCAGCTCGAACATATTCATTGTTGCTCCCTCTATAGAATTAATGAGCATGACCTTCCAACTCGTCTTAGAGCGCTTTCTTGCATAGGCAAAAAGCTTGCAAAAATGCCCTACTCTCTTAGCCATGAGGAGGCACGCATGGCAAGCGGTCCCACGATCCTCCGGATTCGCCTAATGCTTAGTTCCAGGGGCTCCGCGAGCCGTCTGTGCAACCAGCTGTCGAGCCTACATTCAAAAACGAAAGGAGGAGATTGGCTCCAAATTGCTAAGCCTCAGATTGCATGTCTCCAACGGGGCACACAATTGTTTATTTTTGGCATCGAGAATTGATGGACCTACAGTGAGAATTGCTCAGGCGTGCGCATAATGCAACGAGAATGCTGAGTTGGCATATCACGAGTAAAAGCTCTTACTATTAGGATTACCTTCTAAGCAAGTAGTAATGCAAGTGTTATTACAATTGAATGGCCCATTCATTGTGAGGGAGATAGATGGTTACTAATTTCAATCTTTTGCCACATATTTAAATGCTTGTTTATGAATTTTCATTTGAAATATATTTTTAAACACATTACTAGGAGGCATAGATGTCGTCGTATTGTTGTGCTTAAACCCAACTTGCTGGTTTTTTGAAATTTCCTACAAAAGTATTTTTCTTGAACATTGATTTCAACTTTCAATTTTTGAGGTTTGTCTTTGTGAAGCCAAGTACAATGGATGAGGAGAGAAGGGGGGGGGGGGGGGGGGGTCACGTAAGTAATATGTAACATGGGTTCACTTAAGCACAAATTTAAAGCATGTTTTAAACAAAAATAACATTGTGTATCATAAAAAACTATTTTAAAAAAGTTACAGATTTGTTTAGAAAAAGGATGTCTTTTAAGCATATAATATTCTAGATAAGGGATCATTTACAAATAGTCCTTGAACACACGTGATATATGGGGTTACATATAGTGACTTCCCTAATACGAAAGTTTGAAACACTAGCTTCTATAAGAAGATGCCAATAACTTACACAGTGTGACACATAAGATGGGACTGAAGCTCGAGCTTCTATATGACCAAGAAGCTTGCTCCTCACACCTACTCACCTCCTCATCTAGAATTTGCTATGTATGAGCCTTATATGAGGTGTATTTGCAAATAGTTTCTACATATCATTGTGTAGTTTGGTGCATTCATTATGATCAATGATTGGAATTCCATTTGCAACAATTCCTTATGTGTGCATCCTACCTACTAGCGAGCCCCCTATTTTCTTTGAGATGAGCTCCAATGATGTCTTATCTAACTATGTAACGAAAAAGAATCATTTCAAAGGAAAGCATTCATCTAGTTGAGAATGCTCAAGGGTGGGCTATAGTCATCGGTGCTCCACTCATGATGGTTGAAGTGTTTTCCCATGGTTACACAGTTGTCATGATACCAATGGAATATCATCTTTAGTTTGAAGACAATCTCATCAATCCTAAGCCATATGGACAAAAGACTACCAAAGGAATAAACTCTAGCCCTTGGTCAATCATTCACATATGATGTAATGCTTTTAGCATTGATAATGATGCCTATTTTGAAGCCCAAGGAGGTCAATTTCTACAACATGTAACTTAATAGGTTCATTAATGGAAGGGATTTAGAAATGGTTATCCAACATAATTATGGTATGTGTGTATACGGAAGGGGCTTTTAAACTCCAAATTACAACATATATGTAGGTGTATGGAAGAGGAGTAGAAATTTATTTTAAAAATGTAAAATTTGAAATATATGGTATTTGAAATGTGTGTTTGCTCACACATGTTTCATGGGTTTTAGAGAGTGGCCACCCGAGGTTTTGAAGTTGCATGGGGCACTCTCCATGTGAGTTCTTTCCTAGCACTTATTGTGTATTCTCTCACTTGCATCCTATAGGATGCTTATTGGATATGCAATCTACCTAAGGCTCTTAACCAAGGAGTCATCAGGAAAATTTCAAAGAGGTTCAACATTTTACATTTCCCTTGGATAACATTGCAACATACCAACCACTATGGACTAAACTTTACTTATGGTCTCTGTAGCCTGCTATTCATATGGATCTTGATTAGACCTAAGAATTTTATATTTCAATTAGGAAAAGGAGGTTTCAGAAGAATCTCTTACTGCAATTCTGACAATATATATTCCACCAAAATATGTGAAGAATACCAAGATTTCAAAAGGTCAGTGTAATAAAGCCAATATAATTGTTAGGAGCAGATACATCAATCATTAACCATAGTAACTCTATGTATGCAAAGAAAAAGCATCAATCACCAACATAGTATATGGGAAAAACTATTGTGGGATAGAATGGGGCACTTTGAGCCCATTACAAATGAATGCAATAATAAATTACAATGCTACATGGTGTTCAAAGGGGATACAAAATCATTCTTGTGCATGAATATATCAGGCAAGATCTTAACGTGATGTATTACAAATTTGGTAGACACATGCAACTTACCACAACCCTATTATGAATAACATAGTAGGTAGCTATTTCTTGTATCCTTTACAATAGTGTTACAGTTGAAATGAAAATATTACGTAGTTGCCATTTCGTGTTTTTGAAAGATTCCTTTAAAAAACTAAGAATTTGTATCATTTCTACAAGAACTTGTCTTTTTGCACATACTAGCATTAAAATACCACTAAATTTCACACTTTTGAATTTGTTAGATCATTACCCAAGGACCAAAATATAGAATGCTATTGTAATATTAAAAAAATTTAGGTGGGGTCCCATGTACTTGAGATTCATAAATTGTAAACCATGTAAGTGAAACAAAGATTCGTATGCCCCATTATTGTGCTAGCAACACAACAACCTCCTTAGGTTCTCCTATCCCTATACTTCACAATCCAAAACGGAATCTCACTAGTCCACACATGTGTATGAAAAGCTATGCCTATCCATGAGCAAGACAAATGGACCATTCAATGTAATCATAGCAATACTACTCACATATGGTGTGCTTATATTTTTGGTAAGCTGTTTTCTCAAAGGAATTTTACTTTTGCTACTTCATATGACCAAAACTTTGATGCAATGTGTACTTTTTTGGTGTTCGTTTGGCAAAACTTTATTTTTTTCTTTAGAATTTGACCATTTATATAGGTGTAGATGCACATTGATTTACTATTGCTTCTTATCCTTGTAGTTAGAATATTGGAATTTAATAACTCTAACCCATTTGATACATGCACATGTTATTTTAATCTATTCAAATAAAAGATAATGCTTATTGAATGTGACACTATTATGAATATAGTTTTTTTCATGCATGTCCATAAACATGTAAAACTAACAATGTCTTAGAAGACTCTTTCTTAGCATACATGTACTGCAAGATGAATAACATCTCATGTATTTTCTATGTATTATTGCATTCAAATATATTGCATGTACTGGGAAAATGAACAATATTTGTAGCACTTTCTACATGCTATCATAATATTTCATTCTCTATTATATAAAAAGAGACATTGCCTTGAAAACATGTTGGTCCTTTACACCACTTGTTTCTATATATTATCATAGTATTTTATTCTCTATTATATAAAAAAGACATTGGACCCTTATTTAGTAGTTGAACTACTTAAACCGATTGTGTCTTAAAACAAAATATACTATACCAACAATCAATTAATAAAATATACCAGGTGTATTGAAAGAAGGAAAAACATATGCATAAGAGAAAAAGAGAGAAATATTATGCTTATGCTTATGGAAAGAGGGGGGGAAGAGAGAGGAAAAGAGGAAAAGAGGGGAAGAAGAGGGAATAAGAGAAGAGAGGGGAAGAGAGGGTTCCTATGCCCATCACTGCAGCTAGCGCTTTATCAGGCCAATGCAAATAACGAAAATAACAAAAGGAAAAAAGAGGAAGCACTTTCTTACTTGAAAAAGTCCCGCTCGGTGTTTCGTGGACTGGCTCTATAAAAGAGAGGGAACATACCATTTTTCAGATAACTAGTTAGAGGAAGGAGGAGTTTAGAGAAGCAACTTCTCAAAGGGATTGGACTGAGGAGACAAGCATAAGCCTACAAACAAGGAGAAAGCATAAGCCTACAAACAAGGAGAAAGAGGAGGAAGAGAAATACTAAAAAGAGAAGAGGTGAGTCTTCTTTCTTTCACCAAATCTCGTTTTTTGTCCTTAACCTCTCAAAATCAAGCATGAAAATTAGCGCATAGTCTTACCAATACAAGGAGAAACATGCTTCATCAACACTCACAAAATGAAATCTCACAAAAAATGAACCTACATTGCTTAAAGAGACTCACCTTCTTGAAAAACTTCCTTTCACACATGTAGAGAGGGAGAAGGGTGGAGAGGGAGCACAAGTGTTGGGAGAGGGGCTGGGTAGGGGTGAAGAGTGGGGAATAGAGAGGAGGAAAGCGAGGTCATTTCCTTCTCTTTTTTTTACTTTTATCTCTACTTTTTCTCTTTTCACTTTCTCTCTTTTTCTCTCTTATCTCCTCTCTTTTTCTGTCTTTTTTCTCCTCTCTTTTCTCCTTTTTCTCCTCTCTTTTACTCTCTTTTTTCTCCTCTCTTTTTCTCTCTTTTCTTCTCTTTTTTCCCACGTGAAGCTTCAATAACCTACCATTGAGCAAATAGATACAGACTTCTGTCACTCTAATTCAAAGAATGCAGGAGTCTGTAAATGTTTGCTTAATGTCAGGCTGTAGGATTCTAAGCTTGCTCAATGTCTTACAGGTATTCTAAGCTGTAGGATTAGTGGCATGACTTCTTTGTTGCTTTGAGAATCAGCATTATTCGAAGCCTATGTATGTTTGAATTGTGATAGGTTGCTCTAGAAGATGTTGCCTGTACCAAATACCATGCTCGCATCAAGAGATGAAGTGAAGGAGATGCTAACAACAGTGGGTATGGATTATGATACCATCCATGCTTGCCGCCGTATAATGACTGTATTCTCTTTCGTCGTGAGCATGGAGATTTGGCTAGTTGTCTGAAGTGTGGGGAATAACAATATAGAGATGACTTGCAGAGGGTGAGCAGATATACCGGTAAAGGTCTTGAGACACTTTTTCATCATTGCAAGAATACAACACATGTTCCAATGCAAATCCATAGTGGAGTTGATGACTTGGCATGCATCTCATCGGTCCACTGATGACACATTGAGGATTCCTGTAGATTCTGCATCTTGGAAGCACATAGACAATCAATGGTCAGACTTTGCGAGGGAGCCATGCAACTTACATCTTGGGCTCGCCATGGACGGTGTGAATCCTTTCGGGTTACGCTCGACATCTTGGTCGACATGGCCCATAGTCTTGGTGAATTACAATATCCCACCATGGCTAACAATAAAGAAGGGACACCTCATGCTTGCACTACTTATGCCAGGGAAGTACAAGGCCAAAAATATGGACGTGTACATGGCACCTTTGATAGAAAAGTTACAGATCTTATGGAGAAGAGTGCAGGTCTTTGATATTTCCAGAGCTCCTAGACATACCAATGATATTTTGGTCAAGGGTATCTTGATGTGGACCATGCATGACTACCCAGGATATGGAGAGTGTGTAGGTACGTGGTTGTGTCTTTACATGTATAATATAAAATTATGCTTTTATGACTCTCTTTTGCACGCATGTCTTATACTAACACATTCATGCACATGTGCAGGACTTGTTACAAGTGGGTACCATGCTTGTCCTATTTGTGGACCGGGTTTGAAATTGCTTGCACGATACTCCAAACATATGAGTTAAAATGTTTATTAAGGTCATGATTGATACCTTTTGCTGGACCATCTCACGCATGGAGGTCAGCTTGATCCACCACCACCATATTTGAAGGCAAGTGATTGGATTCTGGCTTAGAGGGCAAATGGAGACGAACCTCCTCATGGTATGAAGAGGCTATCGATCTTTCATGAGCTTCCTTATTGGGGTCAGTTACAAATCAATCATCTCTTGGATCCCATGCATATCTTCAAGAATGTGGGGGCTACTATTTGGGCACACTTGGTTGGTTCCAAAGACTCGAGAGGAGTGCGAGAAGACTTGTGTGCTATGAATAGGATGTCTCATTTGTGGCCCCAAGTGCGTGCTTCAAGAAAAGTTATCCTCCTGAAAGCAACATGGATCCTCTCCACGAGAGAGGAGGCAGAGGTCAAGGTGGACATTGCCTCTTTTCAAACACCCACAGGGTACATGCGTTTCTTGAAAGGAGCATTTTCAAAGGACAATAACTTAGTGGGCTCAAGTTCCATGATTGGCACAAGGTCTTACAGGTATTCTAAGCTGTAGGATTAATGTACCGATAATCGTGATGCGTTAGTGTAATTATGATTATGTAATATTATTGACATGACTTCTTTGTTGCTTTGATAGTTCATCCTCCCAATTACAATAAAAGGGTGCTTACAAGAAGATGTTAGAAATGCTATATTCAAGATCAGTGGTATTGTGAGGCATGCTTACTATCAAATCGCATTGATTGCATTTTCTTTAATTTAATCTGAATAATTTGTAGACTGATTATGAATATATCTTACATGGGCATGTGAAATAGGTGGATATCTCAAAAAGAGATCTCCATATCGAGCATCGAGAAGGCTAGGGTGGAATCCATCGAAGCTGTATGCTTGCTTGAGAAGCACTTTCCCTCGAGCATGTTGAGATATCGAGCTCCACTCGTGATATGCCAGGGTGACCATTGTGCATTTATGTCACCGACTTGTTAGCTACAGATGCGGTTGGTACACCGCCCATGAATAATAGCTGGATGACAGCTATCCTTATGTACTCTAGTTCGTGGCTCAGTTAGTACCCCACCTTAGTTAGCTGAGTTTGGTTTGAGGCCCTCATATAGGGTTGTTCTATTTCTTTGTACTAGAGTTCTTTTGGCTTTCACAACTAAGAAGAGGAAAATTGTTTTCAGCCTCCACCTTTGTGTGTATTCCCCCATTGTGTATGTGAGAAAGCCGCAAGTGAGACTCCTTCCTTCTCTCCCACTATCTTAACATGGTATCAGAGCCTGGTTCGTGGTAAGGAGCTCAAGAAAGCAAACCAAGTTCGCGGTGTCTTGGTAAGAGGACCAGTGTTGCTTTCCTTTTTCGAGTTTGGGAGCAAATCTCTACAGGTAGCACAGCCGGAAAGTGTGAGAGTGCATTGTCTCAGATTGAGACGCCCTTCACAGTGTGGCGAGAGGGCAATATATGCTGCGAGTAAGGGCAAAGCCCTTGGTGACTTTATTTTTCTGATTCGAGGCCATTTCGGGGCCCGTTTTGGAGGCAGAATTTCTTCGCAAGCACTGAGAAAAAGGCCTTGTTTTTGTTGTGTGACCACTACTCTGCAGGTCGGCGAAAAGTTACCGCAGAAATTGCATCGTATGCCTATGCACAGAGATACTGGGAGTTACAGAATCATCCTTATTGCCTGTTGATGGAAAATCGTCACTAGGAAGTGACTGTGTGGTCAAATACCACTTTCGTCAGTTTTGCAGATTTGCCCGTGTGAGGCAGAAGCTGTGTTTTTTGCAATGACAGAATATTTTGCAGTGTTTTGTAATGGCGTCTGATTCTCTTTCGTAGATTGTCACTGAAAAGCTTGACAAGAACAACTTCCAAGCATGGAAGTTTAGAATGACGAATTTCCTTATGGGAAAAGGCTATTGGGAGTTCATTATGAGAAATGAAGAAGAGCCAGTTCTTCCTAATGTTCCCAATCAACAGGAAATGCAGGCATTTAAAGGATGGCATGAGAGAGCTAGAAAAGTTATGTACTGGCTATCTATCAGTATTTCAGATTCTATGATTGTGCATATTCAGGATGCAAGTACGCCAAAGGAGGCATGGGATACTTTGGCAAAAATGTACAGCACAAATACGCAAGCCAGGAAAATGCAGCTCAAGCAGGAGTTGCACAATGTGCAGAGAGAAAATATGAGCATCAATGACTACCACATGAAGGTGAAGAAAATTGCAGATGCACTTGCTAACATTGGGTCGCCAGTGGAAGATGATGATCTAGTTTCTATGACCTTGAATGGTCTAGGAAAGGATTACGCACAGTTCCGAACATCCATTGCCATCCGTGAAAAATTTCTTGATTTTGAGGAGTTGTTTGCTCTTCTAATTTCTGAAGAGCAGAGAAATGGTGGTGCATCTTCTTAAGGAGGAACTTCAAAAGAAACTATCTTCTACTCAAATGCTGGAAGACGTAGAGGCAAAGGTAGAGGAGGCCGATCTAGAGGCCATGGTAGAAATCAGAATATGCAACAAACTCAAGAAAACCAATCCTTTGAAGGAGGACGTGGTAACTCTAGAGGTAGGGGGAGCCAAAGAGGTTGTGGTGGATGGTAGAGAGGCCAAAATGCAAACAGCAATGTTGAATGCTACTATTGTGGTAAAATGGGTCATATGGCTAAAGACTACTACAAAAAGCAGAATGACATTATGAATGGAAAATTGCAGCAAGGCAATTATGCATCGTCTAGTAGACAGGATGATGACAGAAATGAGCATTTTTTTATGGTGCAGCACATGACCAATTCTGTGACAAGTGCAGAAGAAAGTAATGATGTGTGGTATGTTGACTCAGGTGCATCAAACCACATGGCTGCATCTATTGGAGGCTATCATTATTTTGTCACTTTTATTGATGACTACAGTAGAAAAGTTTGGGTGTATTTTATGAAAAAGAAAAGTGAAGTGTTTGGGCATTTCAAAGCTTTTAAAGCTATGGTTGAAAAAGAAACAAGCCTACAAATAAAATGCCTAGGGTCAGATGGAGGGGGAGAGTACCTCTCAAATGAGTTTCCAAGGTTCTTGCAAGAGCATGGCATAAAGCAGTAATATTCATGCAGTCATACCCCACAGCAAAATGGACTTGCAGAAAGGAAAAACAGGCATATTGGAGCGGTATCTCGGGCCATGTTAAATGAAAAAGACCTACCAGATTATTATTGGGCTGAAGCAGTTGCTACAGCAGTTTACATAATGAACAGGACTCCCACTGCAATACATGGCATGATGCCAGAGGAGATGTATACTAGTAGGAAACCAGATATTTCTCATTTGAAAATTTTTGCTTCCATTGCCTATGTTCATGTGCTAGATGAGTTGAGGTCCAAGATGGATCCAAAAGCTGAGAAGTGCATCTTTATTGGTTATTCTCTGCAGCAAAAAGGGTATAGATGCTATAACCCTTCTACTCGTAAGTTTACAGTGAGCAAAGATGTTGTTTTTGATGAGATGAGTAGCTGGTATAAACCAGTAAATGTGATTGATGATGTAGATGCACAAAATGGTAATGCTGCACAGAAGTCACAGTAGCAATCACAAAATATTAGTGGACCTAGAGTGTCCTCTATCAGTGGTTCACATACTTCGCCATGGATAGGCAGATTGAGATCAGGAGAATCTCCTCAAAGCAATGCAGATAGTGGTATGCAGGTATCACGAAAAGGAAAAGAGAAGGTAGATCAGCCCATGTTTGATGTGAATGCAGGTCACTCTTATGTGGATGGTGAACCCAGTGGCTCAGAACAGAGCATTGATGATGAGTTGGGTATTCCTTCTGTTGTTACACTTGGAGTAAGGAAGACCAGGGATGTTTTGAGAGCACCTGGTAGTGAGCCTATTTTGCACAGGTCTACCAGAGTCAAGTATCCTATGGATAGGCTGAAATATGATGGATTTACAGCCATTCACTATGCCTATATGGTCAAAGTGATACAGGAACCAGAACCCACTTCTTTTGAGCAAGCCATGGGAAAAGAAAAATGGGAGAAAGCCATGGATGCCTTGGAAGCAAATGCTACATGGGAATTGGTGCCTTTACCTAAAGACAAGAATGCAATTGGCTGTAAGTGGGTTTATAAGGTGAAGCACAATGCAGATGGTTCTGTGAACAGATAGATGGCAAGATTAGTTGTCAAGGGGTATGCACAGACAAATGGCATTGATTATGAAGAAACATTCAGTCCAGTTGCAAGGATGGCAACCATAAGAGCAGTCATTGCTATGGCTGCATCAAAGGGATGGTCTTTACATCAGATGGATGTAAAGAATGCCTTCTTGCATGGTGATTTGCAAGAAGAGGTCTTTATGGAGCAGCCACCAGGTTATGTTCATGCTGTTCATCCTGAGTTTGTTTGCAGGTTGAAGAAAGCCTTGTATGGCTTGAAGCAAGCACCTAGAGCATGGTCTGACAAGATAGGACAGTATCTTGTCACTATTGGCTTTCAGATTTCCAAGGTAGATTTCTCTCTTCATATGAGAAAAATAAAGAAAGGTATTATGTTGCTTGTCATTTATGTTGATGATTTAATCATCACACGTGATAGTGATGAAGATATCCTTCATGTGAAAATGCTATTGAAGCAGAAGTTTGAGATGAAGGATTTAGGAGAGCTGCGTTATTTCTTAGGCATTGAGGTGATTAGATCACCAAGTGGGATACGGCTCTTATAGAGGCAGTATGGATTGGACATGCTGTCCAAATATGGGATGACAGGCTATAAGCCTATTTTAGTTCCTTTGGAGCAGAATGTGAAGCTGAGCACATATGCAGGTGAGCTTCTAGATGACCCTACTATGTACAGATGCATAGTAGGAAGTTTGATTTATATGACTATTACCAGGCCAGATTTGAGCTATGCTGTTGGATTGGTAAGTCAATTTATGCAGGCTCCAAGGAAACTGCATTTGGATGCGGCTAGATGCATACTCATGTATGTGAAGTCCACATTGCAGTATGGACTATTTTATGAGGCTGGGGTTCAGATACAGTTGCATGGATACACTGATGCTGATTGGGCTAGTAGTATTTCTGATAGATGATCTACCAATGGATATGTGTTCTCTTTTGGGAGTGGTGCAATCACTTGGAGCAGCAAGAAACAGCCTACAGTTGCCTTGTCAAGCACAGAGGATGAGTATAGGGGTGCAGCAATGGCTGCATGTGAGGTAGCTTGGTTGCATAAGCTACTTTATGATATGAATCAGTCTACAGATGGGCCAGTTGTCATTTATTGTGACAACATGAGCAGTATATACTTGGCAAATAACCTAGTCTATCATGCTAGAACAAAGCACATTGAGGTGCATTATCACTATGTGCAGGAGAAGGTTTTACTAGGTCTTATTGATCTAGTTTATGTCAGCACAGAGGATCAGGTAGCTGACATATTCACGAAGGCATTGGGTGCAGAGAAGCTGTGCAAGTTCAGACACCTGCTTGGTGTGCAGGAATTGGGATTGAGCTCGAGGGGGAGTGTTGAGATATCGAGCTCCACTCGTGATATGCTGGGGTGACCATTGTGCATTTATGTCATCGACTTGTTAGCTACAGATGCGGTTGGTACACCGCCCATGAATAATAGCTGGATGACAGCTATCCTTATGTACTCTAGTTCGTGGCTCAGTTAGTACACCACCTTAGTTAGTTGAGTTTGGTTTGAGACCCTCATATAGGGTTCTTCTATTTCTTTGTACTAGAGTTCTTTTGGCTTTCACAGCTAAGAAGAGGAAAACTGTTTTCAGCCTCCACCTTTGTGTATATTCCCTCATTGTGTATGTGAGAAAGCCGCAAGTGAGACTCCTTCCTTCTCTCCCACTATCTTAACAGAGCATTATGACAACTCAAGTGCACTTGCTTGTGCACATAGTTGATGAGGTGGCGATTACAGGTACCGTTCATAGTCAGTGGATGTTTTTTCTTGAGCGGTTTATGAAAACTTTGAAGGGACTTGTAAGACAAAGAGCAAGACCAGAAGCAAGCATGGCAGAGGGATGGCTTGTGCAAGAGTCATTAGTATATATCACGGAGTTTCTTGTATCCATGGATCTCGATATGCCGAAAGCTTGGCATAACAAGGATGATTATCGCATCATTGGCGAGGTTCCCCAAGGAAAAGGGATTGAAAGAAAGATGAGCGAAGAGCAAATGGAGAAATTCAATAAGTTTTGTATCCTCAACAGCAAGGAGATGCAAAAGTTAATTGAGAGATATGAAGCGGCCAAAGCAGAAAGAATAAATGCAAGGACGAGATTCAGAGTAATGTACAGGCAATCGCAACCGTATCCACGGGATCTCGCCCTTCTCCCTACTCACATGCACTTGATTAGCTACAACTGGCTCTACGTAAAGCCGAATGCGATGGAGAGACAATAAACGAGCGTGAGTGAGAGTTATCATCTGGATGTATGATGCATGTAAGTTTCTTACCTCTTAACATAATTAAGTAATTATTTGTGGCAATATACGCTATAAAATAGATGCATCTTCATTGTTTTAATGATGCTCTTTTGCAGTATAAAAAGTATAGTGCATTATGGTCATATGGATGGCATTTTCATGTGGAACGCATCGATTCAAAGTGTGTCACGTATGATTGTGGAGTCATGGCTAACTTCACACAAGATAGCTGAGCAAGTGCTTCGGATACCAATCTTCTCTCCTCACAGTTGGATTATTGTGGAACCATACGCAAAATCTATGAAATTGATTTTAGATGATTTAGTATTTTTATTTTTGATGTAAAATGGTTTAGAACTATTTACAACGGTCCCCATGCGATAGTGAGAAAAGACAATAGAGCAGTTTCTTTGCAATAGACTCCACCAAACTTTGGACTGATGAAAGTGATACTTTTGTTCTTCTCTAGCATTGTGAGCAGGTGCATACTAATGATTTAATTAATCGAAGCTTTCGTTTTTAAGGATCCATTGATACATGTACTTAAGCATAATTTCATATATGTAATTGATGGCATTTGGCACCCATCTTTAATATAGGTGGTTTTTCATTGGAATCGTTCTGATCCAAGATGGTGGTACGTGATCCAAGTTGCACCACGAAGTAAGCAAATTTTTGAAGATAGAGATGTGGATATGGAGATGCCACTACCAATGCCGGATCCAATTGATCCAAATGGATCTAGTGGGAAGAAGATGAAGGTCACAATATGAGCCAAGAGGAAGATGCGCATAATGACATCTTACGGGAGGAAGATGGAGATCACGATATTGAGGAAGAAGATGACGATCATCAAGAATCACCACACTTTATTGAAGAAGATGATCAAGTACTCTTAGGTGAACGTACGATGCTAGAGTACAATGATGATATAGGAGATCAACTCGGTATAGAGTTAGAGATAGAGTTGTTTGGTGCATTAGACTTGGCTCAGGATGAAGCCGTTGATGTAAATGCTCTTCATTGATATTTTTCATCTCAAACTTGGACATGAATATATGAGCTTCAAAGGCTTGATGTACATTCTCTTGTACTTTTATTCTCTCAAAGGATCAAACATATATGAAAAGGAAAAAAAATATTTCATTGGGAAAAACTATCTTTTAAGGTCGGTATGAGAAAAAACACTCTCTGTAAAATGTTGCTATAGGAAACTGTCTCAGTGTCGCTATATAACGACCATTCACAAGTCTAATAAGTGTCACTATATAGCGATCATTTACAAGTCTAATAAGTTTCGCTATATAGCGACGCTCTTTAAATGTCACTATATAGCGATGTTTGCCTAAAGTCGCTATATAGTGACAGTTAACGAATCCTGCTTTGATTATCAATGATTAGTGCATGCGAGGCACGCTAATGATCTGTCCTTAAGCGTTGGAATAGGACCTTTGTGTAGTAGTGATCCATTGCAGGTTCCTTGCATGCTCTTCCATAGGGATGGCCTCATGTCCTTTGCCAATGACCTCATATGCACAACCTCTTTACTCTTGGATTTGGTGAGAGAAAGCTCAATGCGAGCACTTGCTTTCTTCTGTTCTTTCACCTGTTGCTCTTCCCACAAGTTTGTGAAAACACTCTCTATTAAGCTTTCACATGTTCAAGAAGCAATCTGAAATAGATTATCATATCCTCTCAACATATCACTTGGCGACCTTTTCCTCTCTCTAATGGCAAGGATATGCCAATCTCTGCCATTAATGGAGTCTTAATCTTTGCCATTAATGAAGCCTTAAATTCAAGATTTGCAATCTTTCAATCTTCATTGAAAATAATTATAATCTCATTATATACAAACTTGATCTATCATGATCATAGCTTCATTGTAATCATTATCATTATTATATCAAAGTCAAGAAGCTTGTCTTTCTCATTTGTTGAGCCTGCAAATACTTTGTAGTTACAAACCTTATGATAATGAATGTTTGGATACTCTGAATGCAATTTTTGCTTTGCTTTGGCTAAATGTATCCAGCAAGAACATAAAAGAGTTGTGGTGCCATGAGCACTTGTAGAGCAAAGGTATGAGCAAAGGGTAAGCTGCCACATGGCATGGAGGAGATATCCCACATGTGAGCAAGCAAATGGATGTAAGTACCCTCACCTATAAAAGGGAGGTTCATTTGAAGTAATATCAATCAAGCGCTTTGCACTATCTCAAGATTCTCTTTATGAGTCCAAGCTAATCTATCTTGGAACCTAATTGACTTGAGATACATGTCATGAGCACTCTCTTCATCATCTTTGCACTTAGGTTGCATCCTCCTTAGATAAGTGTTGTATTAGAATGTTGTCTTAGTGACTAGGAGAGTACGATCCTCACTTTGTCATGGTATCAGAGCTTAGGTCTAGTTCTCCTAGATTAGTTTCAGAATGTTAGATTAGTTTTAGATCTAGAGAGTTCTTTAGAGTGTTTCTTGAGTTGTGAGAGAGATCTAGATTCATTCTTCTTGTGAAAGAATTCCGTCCATTGGGTGTTTGAGAGAGAGAGAGAGATTATCCTTGTTTAATTTTTGGTAGAGTATGAGAGAATGTGAGTGGTTTGTGAGCATTTTGTTGTGAGTTAACAGAGAGCTTGGCTCTCCCTTCTCTGAAAGTGGCTGCCGACTCTATCAACAAGCCTCCAAGCTTGAGTCTTTGTTACAAGACAGGATGGGAGGTAACGTTCCACCGCTCATGGCGGCTCTCTCCAACAGTAGCAAGCGGCTGCTCTACACCTGCATCTTCAGCAGCACAGCTACAACCTCTAGCGCATAGGTGGTTCCTTCTTCTTCTGCCTCCATTGACGACAAACCTCCTTCAGCGCAATTAGCAAGCTTCTTCCACCGACGGACTGCACTTAGCTACGGGCCTCCAAGGCCACGACGAATTGTGATCTACAAGCTCCTATAACTCTGTCATGGCTCTAAGCCCAGGCAGCCTCGGCCTTCATGCACGCTGACCAACAATGCCTCATCTCGCTACTGCTATAGATCTAAACGGTTGCCACGAGCTGCCTCTATTGTAGTTGACGAATAAAGCCCACCGTCCTCCACACAACCAGTCGAGCGCCTTTGGACAGGAGTGATCCAACTGAAGTCCAGCAGACGAGCAACTCTCAACCATTCGACGTAAGCTTCTCCATCCATAGCATTTGGGCTTCCGTGAGCACCATGCAACGACCACTGAAGCCGATGAAGACACTCCAAACCTGAGAGGCCTTGCAATTTTCGGCGCCTCGAACTGTCGACCAGCCTTGCTCCTGAGCTCCTCCGTCGCCATCGTCGCAGAAGGCTCCATGCTCTTCTTTCTTTCTTCTCCAAGGTCTCACCACAAAATGACACGTGGCAAGATAGAAACTAACCATGGTTGAGTGTCTATAACCTTGGTTGAGTACGTCTGGTTATGTTAACTCACTAGTCAAGTTTTTTTTTAAGCTGGGTTAAGTCAATGGTTTAGTCAACACAGTGCCACCTAAGCACTGAGCCCCTGCTAAGCACAGTATGGAATTCTGCATGTGAATCCCTGTGCCACATTAGCAAAGGCCCCCCTCTTCTTCATAGAACCTTCGACAAGCCATAACTTCCAATCCAGGAAGAATTTGTACAAGCTCCAAAAAGGAAAAGTGATCGTCTTTTTGAGCTCTACGCGCCTGTCATGTCAGAATCATTGTATGCAATTTGACACTACCAGATTTGAATGTATCTTCAACTGGTAAGACCTTTGCAATGGCAATCCACACACCAACTGTTGAGAAGTTCACCGGGGATGGATTTCACACATGGTCTACACAAATGAGATATCTTTTGATGCACCAAAAGCTTTGGAAGATTGTAAAAGAAGACATACCCACTGCACAAAATGATGCTTGGAAGGAAAAAGATGAAGCAGCACTATCACTCATCGGATTGCACTTGGGTCCAAACATAATTCATCATATAGACTCTAAAGATCATGCCAAGGATGCATGGGATGAGTTGAACACAGTGTTTGGTGCAAAAGCCAAAAACCAAGAAATCCATCTTAAGATTGAATTCTATGGTATGCACATGGGCTTCAATGAATCCATGGCACAATTTGTCAACAAAATCAAAAGCATTATGACTCAACTAGAGGGCATAAATGCAAAAGTAGGAGAGAAAGATGCACTTGCAATTCTCCTTAAAAGCATGCCTGCAGAGTATAGTGCATTGACAACCACTTTGAAGAATTTGCCAGATCCAAAGTTTGAAGAATGTGTATCCTCTCTTCTCGAAAAAGAAAGAGAGTTGAAGGCATCGACATCAACATCGACATCAACACACAATAGCTATAATGAAGAACAAGCACTATTCAGTAAAACATCAGTGAAATGCTACCATTGCGGAAGGATGGGTCACTATCAAAGTGACTGCAGATTGAAGAACAAACCAAAGTGTCACCATTGCAAGAAGCTGGGACACAAGGAAGAAGATTGCAGATTGAAGAATCAACAAGTCAACTACGTGGAGTCATCATCAAACCATGAGCCAAAAGGTGACATCAATGGAATGTATTGAGAAACAAAAAAACCTTGCCAACCTTGCCTATATTTTGTAATCAAACCTGACCACCTGAGAGTAGCTATGAAAGCACCCAGGGGAGGTATTGACATGTAAAAGCCACACTTGACCACCTTAAGTAGCAATGTATGCACTAAGGGGAGGTGATGGATTTGTAACTCACATCTGACCACCTTGCAGTAGCCACAGGATCATGGCACCAAGGGGAGGTGTTGAGAGTTGTGGTGCCATGAGAACTTGTAGAGCAAAGGTATGAGCAAAGGGTAAGCTGCCACATGGCATGGAGGAGATATCCCACATGTGAGCAAGCAAATGGATGTAAGTACCCTCACCTATAAAAGGGAGGTTCATTTGAATGATCTCAAGAGATTCAAGTAGGGCATGTGGGGACAAAAGGTAGTAGAGCTTACATCCAATTCATGAGTACTATGACTAGTTGTAAAGCATGTGGGGACAAAAGGTTTTAAACAATGAGAATTAAGTGGTGCTTGAGAATCATCATGGCCCACAAATGTGAAGCATCTCATTGATACATGATATTTGGCACTTGTTTCCACTTTGAACGGTGGCATCTAGGGATAGGAGGACCAAAAGCACAATGGATGTGGTTTTGTAATGATGATATAACTCATACATGGCACGCAAGTCATAATATCATGCATGTTCCTGAACACCCATCTGTGTGGATGGTGGATGTGGAAATGAACATCACAAGTGAGGAGATAGGCAATCTCATCAAGGCTTGTTTTAGATTGCATATAGTGGATCAAGCCCATGTGAACTGGGGCACACCAAATGTACCTCAAGGATTGGCACCAATGCCAACACATTTATGTGATGCACATAGAGGGTCAGCATCAACACCAAGGAATCCAGCCCAACACACATTGATAAGAACCTCAAAATGGAGGCATGGCATGTATAAGGAGGCTGCAAAAAAAAAAAAGCCAGTGCTCAATCTATGCATGTTGTTGTCATGGGGGAAACGACAGTGGAGCCTCTTCATCACAGTATTTTCCATTTGAGAACAATAGGGTCTGAGAAGGCTCGGATGTCTTTTGATGTGCACATCAAGACTAAACCCATGTGTACATGTCCATATTTTCAAAAAAGAGAGTTTGGTCAAAAACCTTACCTAGCATGCAAAGATATCTATTACATCTTCATCCGTCTACTGGGATTGGATCAAAATCAGCATATACTTATTCATCAAACAACCCTTTCCACTAAGCACTAATGTTTCGTTGGGTCCTTAGCCGACCTACATCAATCCATACACCTGAATGCAAAATATAAATTTTGTGGATTGAATGCAAAATATAAATTTGGTTGGTGTTATGATAGCCCACTTTTTGGTGTGACACTATTTTTTGCATCGACATGCAATACATATTGCTCAAATTTTGTTGTTTTGAGTCAACACAATGTTCTTGATGTGGAACATTTTATTAATTCTTTTGGCCTTTTCAAATAATAGAAACTACATGAAAAATGGCATATGCTTACTTGAAGTTTCATTAAACCTTTGTTGCCTTAGCAACAATCCATAGACTTGAATGCACAATGCATATTTGATGGTATTGTGATGGCTCATTTTTTGATATGATATCATTTGATGCTGACTTGCAACATAAATTACTTGGATTAATAGCTTTGTCTTTTTTAGTCAATAGAATTGCTAATTGCTAATTGCTTTGGTATTTCCTAGGATAAATCCATAGATGCAGAATAAGTAGTTACTTTGTTCTTTTTTTATTAATAGGCCTTTTTTTATGAGACTCTTAAAAAGCTTGCAAACTTTGATAAATTTCAAAAAAAGCTCGCATTAAAAATATCACAATAAAATTCTCCCCTCATAGGTAATGAGCCTAAAGCCCCTTTACTAGTTTTGCAACTAGAGGGATAATAGAATGTGCAAGTGCCAATAAGTCTTCTTGGGAATTTGGAATAAAACTAACATTTGCCAATTGTGTCTCTATGTTTCTCTCTCTTTCATGTTCTTCATTACTTGGATTAGATGATTGTTACAAATTCTCTCTTCACTTTCTTAGATATGTTGTCACATCCTACAAAAGAGAATAAAATAATAAAAATCACCCAAAAAAGTGTTGAAATACAAAAACAAAAAAAAAAGCCTATTGAATTTAAAGATCAATTGATTACCTCATGGCCTTCTATGACTCCCTTTGCCTCTACCTCTCCCATGGTATCTGCTTAGATCACTCCAACCTCCTCATCACCTCATAGACACTCCTTCTTGCCTCTCACACACTCCTCTCCCCTCTCTAACGCCACATGCAAAAAACGTGAATGTGGCTTAGGGGGAGGGATTTGTCACACTGAAGAAAAGGTGACATGCCTTCCTGAAAGCAAGCGAAGCCCCTATTTGACAAGTGGATTTTTTATTTAAAAAATTCATGACGGTTTTGATGGAGTTACAATTCATGATCACAACATCAACAACGTTCATGGGGTTTCATTTGAATTTTGAATTCTATAAATTTTGGTGGAAAAGTAAAATGTTGCTATAGCCAAAAGGAGAAGTATTCAAAAGAATTCCCAAATGACACCAAGCTCTACTAGTTAAGGAGATCATATCTTTAGTATATGTAAGTTGAAGCCAATTGGATCATTTCATGTGTTTTTTCATGGTAATTGATGGTGTAACTTCAAATTTCATCAAGCTATCAAGACAAAGCATCAAGATAGAACATCAGGCTATTGGCCATCAAGACAAAGCATCACTTTGAGAATGCATGGACATTAGATAGTCACATTGCAAAGAATAAAAAGCTATATCTACAATCTTCTTATGGACGTTACTATTCAATAGTATCAATATTGATATCATTCCCATGATGATCATGAATTCTTAGAAGCACATGAAAGCTAACATTGCTGGACAAGAGTTGACGGTACCACCATCTTGCACTTAGCTAATAATTCTTATGAATGGAGAAGAATAGAGTTATTGTCATGCATTCTTAGAAGCTAACAGAACTAGAAAAGAGATGAGGTAAGCTAGTAATGCTCGTGAATGGAGAAGACTAGAGGAAGCTTTTGGGGAGAAGCTATAGACCTTGCAAGAATCAATACTCATGTTAATAACCAATTTGTTTGTCTTGTTGGTCGCAAGGTTCAAATGTGTTGCACCCAAAAGTATGGCATACTTTTAGCACTTGGTAAGTATTTTCTCACAATTGCATGATGAGACAAAGGGGTGGTGATGCCAAGAAGACTTCAATCTTTGTAGAGTTCATTGCCATTGGAGCAAAGAACGTGAGTTGTGGTCTCACCTTTAGTGGGAGCATTCAAGGCCACAAACATTAGGCCATTTAGGTAAATACTAGTCTTGAGTCTTTACAAGCTTTAATCTGCACCGTGAAATTCATAGAGTGACAACCCTGCCAACACCTAGAGAGATGCATGCCCAGGAGACGATGCTCTCTAACTTAAGAAATGGCATATAGAAAGTGAAAGCCATGCACAGCTGAGATTAGAGCTTGGGTGCACAATGTCGAAGATGTTGTCAATGCGAAGGGCCAACATGGCTCCAACAATTGGACACAAAGCGGAAGCAATGCAGGATCATCCTGATCCAAGAAGTCTTTGAGCTTCAGCAGAATACAAGAAAATGAGAGACAGCCTAAGTGCAAAAGCTATTGATCAAGTGAAAAAGTTTTGGCACAAGAATATGAGAGTTTCTCCAAATAATGACATCTGCAAAAAAGTAGACGAGATGCAAGTGGTGGGACGAGCACATCATACACATGCTTGATACAACTCAAGTCAATGGTTGCCTAAACTAGCTTAGTGGTTGCCTATGAATATGTTTTGGAATAGTTTAATTGTTTAACCTAATGTCTAAATTGGCTTGGCTTTTGACTTAAAGTGATTGCCCTAAACCAACCAGGTGGTTAGAACATCATCCAATATATCACCATGATGGTTTAGCTCAAATACAAGTTATGTGATTGTTCTAAACCAGTGTGGTTGAATAACAATATATTTTACCAGTCTTGTGGGTCTGTGAATAAGCTTTGGAATAGTTTAATTGTTTAATTTCTAAACTGCACTCGGTTGAATTTAATGTGATTTTCCTAAACCACCCCAATGGTTGGAACATCGTGCAATATATGTTGAGGCATGTGCAAAGTATCATGCCCATTGGTGGATATGCTTTGGATGGTCGAAGTCACCCTAAACCCCATTCTTCACCAAGTGTTATGCACAACCAACAAAAATAGAATCCGAGGTGTGTTATTCCAATGCGCTCATACCTAATGGGCACGATACTTTTCATGCACATCAATCCAACCTATGTTGAGCAGGGATGATTTTTTCACATTATCGTTAATACGAAAGAGTCTTATATGGATTGTGAAAGTTTATATTCTCTTATAAAAATAAAAGCTCAGTATATTTGCCACAATTTGAAATTAAAAAAAAAAAAAAAGCTAGGTTCAGCCTTTAAGATTACAAAATTATAAATAAATTCCGTGAAATTTGACCAAAGTTTTATCCAATAAATATATATATGTGGAAAATTTCACCAACATATTAAATATAATTTTTAAATTTTGGATAGACCTATAAAATTAAGCACCAAAAGAAGACATGCAACCAAGTACAATCTAGTGTAAACATTTTATGTTTGTTAGAATGATAATAATACGGAGGTTTTATCTATTCGAACATGAAGCCATTCGATATTGCATCAAATGTAAATACCATGTACTATTGTCGCCAATATATGCAAGATAGTACAATTCAGTACTCAATCAACACCTTAACTAGGCCAATGAGTGGCCTTATATCCAACCTATATTTGGATAACTTATTGTTTTGAGGTTATTACTTGTTGTAAGAATCATTTCTTTTATGTGAGAAAGTCATGTCTAGCATAGGTAAATTTTATTTCACATTGCTTAAAGTTTATATGGAGGATGGTCTTGATTTATGCATCTCAATAGTTAATGACTAACTTCTATTTACTCTAGATTAATGGATTACAACTGTCTGAGATTTTTGATTAATCTCATGCTTAACTCTAGGGAGCTCAAAATTTTATGAAATTATACATAAATAAAGTTATGACTTCAAATGTATAATTTTGAGTGCCACTCCCCATTGTAGTAGGGGATTTTAAAATTAATTTGTATAGTGTGTTTCTTATGATTCAAAAAAGTGATTGATGGTAGGTATGTTAAGTGAAGTTAGCTTGATTAACACCTATTTCATTAATTTTGGACTTTTTCTGTTGTTTTTGGACGAAGCCCAAAAACCCTTTCCAAATGAAAAGTTTACTTTTTGAAAATATCATTTCCAAATCAAAAGTTTGCTTTTCGAAAATATCATTCCCGAATCAAAAGTTTACTTTGTGAAAATATCCTTCCTAAATCAAAAGTTCACTTTGTGGCACTATCATTTTCACATAAAAATCTTATTTTTTCAATCTATACTTTTGCACTAACATGCAAGAATTTTGTTTGAAAGAATCCTATTTTAGAAATTCTAGTTTTTCCTAAGTTATTTATTAATTTATTTATTTTTAACATTTTTCCTTAAGGTGATAATATAAGTCCATGAAAGAAGACTTAAATATTATGCACAAATTTCAAACTTTCTAATAGAAAAAATACATGCCAGAAGACCCAAGTTTTGTATTGAACCAAAGAATTATAGCAATCATAGCTATCATATGTTTACAATAAATGTTGCTCTTAGCTAGAGTCTTTGTATAAAATGATATATCATATGTTTACAAAATTGTTGCTCTTAAAGAGCCTTTGGTGCCATCTACATTGACTCCTTGTTGTCTTATTGCTTGTTGCTTGCCAGGTGCCATCTAGATTAACTCTTGTTGTCTTGCCATGACTTGCCCCTTGGGTGACATCTACATTGACTCTCATTTGATAGAGGAGGTGATGACTCAGTGCTACACCTAGTCTACACAATAATTGATTGGCTTTTTGCCTAGTACCCATCCCTTCAATGGACTTCAATACAAAGCGTTTATCATGGAAATTCTTCATTTGCATTGTCTCCTTCTACTTCCTCCATGGCGAGCATCCTTTAAAATTTGTGTATATGCAATATACTTTGCTATGGTATTTTTATTTTTCCTTCTACCTCATATCCAATGTGCTTCTTTGACTTTTTTGCCCTTGAATGCCAAGACACTATGATTGTCTCCATCGAAACTTGTGAGACCGGTTCATCATTTGGGACCCAATCCTTCGTTATAAAATTAGTATACAATGTGTTGTTATCCATATTCTCCTTCTTGCCCTTTGACTCATACCATACTGCTGTAAATATTGTAGCTCTCCCTTGATCATCTCTTTGCACATCAACTACCAAAACTTCACATTCTCATATTCATCATCCGATGGCCGAACCACAACAAAACAATCGACCTCTATATCTACTTATGGCATGAACTCTCTCTTCTTCGGTCCACAATATGGGTGTGGGAGTACTGATACAAATTCATTTTCAAAGATTGGAGCTGGGCGCAAATCGTTATGAAGATTTGGCCAAAATAAATTGCATTCTTCCTCAACATGCTTTGAGCCTCGCATTCTCTCAAGGTCCTTTATTAATTTTTGTCTTGTTAATAACAGTGGTAATATGTTCTCTCCAAGCCTTGGCTTTGAATCAAGATATCTCCAAAGGATTTCCTCTTTGTATGTAATAAATGCTTTTAATCCTTCTTTTTCACACTTAGAACTCTCATTGAATTCTTGTATAGGAGCCCATGTTGGATACATTTCCTTTAGTTGGGAATTGAAGTTGAGACTCTAAGATTCTTCAGGTTCCCATTTTGTATCATGAGAATATTGTTGCCATTGCATTACTGGTTTTAATCCTTTTTAAAACAATGAAAGTAGTGTGGATTGGTATGACCTGTCAATGCATCACCACCCGTATGTATGAAAGGTAGAATGAAACTCTTCCAATCATACATTCTTTCAAACCTCTCACATACTATACTTTCCTTATGACCACAAACTTGCCTCCCACATCTTCTTACCAAGTCATCTATTGTGTCCACATCATTGCATTTAAGCTCTCTTAAGATTAATGTGCTAAAAACTTGACCAATATCCTCATGTGTATGCCCAACATACAAAAACCCACATTTGACCTCATTGAAGATTCGATGAACAACTAGCATTGATCATAATGCGAACATGATTACATTCTTATTTTCTCGCTAGCAATTATCAGCTTGTATTCTCAAAGCAGTGGTAGGTGAGACTTTTCTGCATGTACATTGCAAATTGCCTTCATAATCGATGTTACAACTTAATTGCTATCATGTAGATGCAAGCAATCAATCCATATATCTGCAAAAAACTTAATTCGATACACTAACACTCCACATAAATGTGTCTTTAGAAAGTGAGCACCACTTTGCATGCAACTCAATACCACCTAGTTTGAGGCGCATGCAAAGTTTTGTGCCCATTGAATATGCTTTGCATGGTCGATCAAGCATTAAACATTGTTTTTGCCTCAATTTAATGCACAACTGTAAAAAAACACGTTTCGAGGTGTGTTATTCGAACAAGTACTTATCTGCTGGGTGCACCACTTTGTGTGGGTCTCAATACCACCTACATTGAGGTGCATGAAAAGTATCTTATCCATCGGATGTGATTTGCATGGTCGATCATGCATTATACACTGTTTTCCCCCTAGTGTTATGCACAACCATCAAAAAACATGCTCCCAGGTGTGTTATTCAAACAAGTACTTATTGGATTTTGCACACAAATCAATACCACCTACATTGTGGCATGTGCAAAGTATTGTACCCATTGGATATTCTTTTCTTGGTCGGTCATGCATTAAACACCCTTTTTTCCCAAGTGTCATGCACAACCATAAAAAGATACGCTCCTAGGTGTGTTATCCAAACACAAGTACTCATTGGATGGGAGCGTCACTTTGCAAGAAACTCAATACTACCTACGTTCAGGTGCATGCAAAGTATTTTCCCCATTGAATATGCTTTGCATGGAAGATCCACCATATTAAATACCATTTTTGCCTTAGTGTCATGCACTACTGTCAAAAAGCACACTCCTAGGTGTGTTATTCGAACAAGTATGTATCAGATGGGTTCGCCACTATGCATAGGCCTCAATACCACCTACCTTGAGGCACCTACAAATTATCTTGTCCATCAAATATTATTTGCATAATCCCCTAGTGTTATGCACAACCGTAAAAAAACATGCTCCCATGTGTGTTAACAAAACAAGTACTTATCGGATGGACGTGCCACTTTCACACAATGCAACCCCATCTACATATCCATGTGTGGAAATTATGGTGCCCATCGGATATGTTTTGTAAGAAAACAATACAACATCTGTGCTCAACCTTTGATGTATTTCAGCACCCGCATCCCTGCCCTTCAATGGTTCTCTCGAAGCTTATTGGAAAACCTACTTAGTACACCAATCGTAAAGCTGATGTCCGACCGCGTGTTGCCCAAGTAAATCAAACTGCCCACAAGCCTTCTGTACTTCGCTTCGTCCACCAATGGTGATGAATCCTCGTTTGAGAGCTTCAGGTCAACCTTCCCAACTGTCTTGCACTTAGCCATGCCAAATGCGTCAGTATCTTTCCAGCATACTTCAACTGTGAGATGAAGATCTGTTTTGGCTCTTGCCAAACTTCAATCCCCAAACAGAAATGCATCAGTCTGAGGTTTGTCATTTCAAACTCTCTTCCTAGCAAATGCTTTGTCTGCGAGATCTTCTCTTCATGGTTCCCTGTTATGACAAGGTTGTCCACATAAAGGACCACGATCATACACTTTCCTCCTTCTCTCTAGTTATATAAATTTGCATCAGATGGGCTCCTCCTGAACCCGTTTTGTAGAAAGTAGGCATCAATCCGCTGGTACCATGCCTGTGGGGCCTATTTCAGCCCCTAAAGTGCCTTCTTCAATTTACAGACTTTACCTTCTGAACCGGGGATCACAAAACCTGGTGGTTGTTCCACGTATACCTTCTCCTTGAGATCTCCATTCAGAAAGGCGGATTTTACATCCATCTGAAACATGGGCCAACTTTCTTGTGCTGCTATAGCCAAAACACTGCGAATTGTGGTTAGTCGAGCTATGGGAGCAAAAGTATCGTGATAATCAAAACCATGTATCTCTGCGAATCCTTTTGCCATGAGCCGAGCCTTGTACTTATCCAACGTGCCATCGGACTTGTACTTGGTCTTGTATACCCACTTGGTGCTGATGACCTTGTGTTTTGGTGGTCGATCCACAAGGTCCCAAGTGTTGTTCTTCATTATGGAGCCATACTCCGACTGCATAGCCTCCATTCACCTATCATCACCCTATGCCTCTTCAAGACACTTGGGTTCTTCAGCATGGATCACCTTTGTCATCAAAGCATAGTTGACCAAGTGTTCCTGCACCCTTCTTTGCTCCTCTAATCTCTTGGACCGGCGGTGTTCGGATGGTTCCTCCTCAATGGTTGGAGGTTATCTGCCATCCAAAAGCTGCTTTATCCACTTCGGGAATGGCCATTGCCATTATGGTTCTTCAGGCTCTTCTTCCTCTTCTTGTGGGGGTTAAAGGTCACTGTGTCTTTACCTCGGTTATGTACAATACTCAAACACATATATAAATGAATGAAAAAGAAGATTAGGGGGTTCTGCACCCACCAAAACTTGTGTGGCTCTTTGTCTCTCTCTCTCCCTCTTCCGTTCTTGCTTTTGTTGAGAGCACTCTCAGCTGGTATCAGAGCCCGGGTGATCTAGCTGAGCGTGCGTGAATGCCTAGAAGCTCAGCAGCTCTGTGGGAGGAAGGAGAAGCTCCGTGGAAAGCTTTGTGGGTGGCTTTACTTACATCCGAGTGTGCAGAGACCTTGGAAGAACCTTTGGAAAAGTCACTTTGGTTTTGCAAAGTGGTTTTGAGAGCCTGCTAAGTGTTTTCAAAGAAAAAGTCGTTTTTTGAGCTTTTCCCTATTCCATTTGATGACAGAGACTCTGTATTGACTTGTAGAGGCAACTATTGCTTGCTTTTGGTATCCACTTCACTTCAAGAGCTTGGAAACACCTTCATTCTTGAATCTGGGATCATTTCATTGGATTTCTGACTCACTGTGTCAGTTCCTACGTTTTTTTGGCCGGGTGTTGGAACTCAAGTTTGGAGCAACCATTTGCAGATTTGTCAGTTCTGATGGACTCAAGAGGTCCTAAAACTTCTATGTTGCTCATCATTCGCACTCCGGTGGAGTTTACAAATAGCTCTGTTTTCAAAAACGTCTTTTTAATCTGTGTGTTGGACCGAGTGATTGAGACCACAGTTTCCAAAACCGTCTGTCCCATTGCGTTCTAGACGCCTAAAAACCCCTACTTGTCAGTTCTTGCATGATTCGATGGAGTATTTTTAGAGTTATAGATCTCTGTGTATTCGATTTCGTCTCTCTGTTATGCATTTTTCATTCTAAGGTTTTGAAACCTTAGATTTATGCCACATGGCAGTGGATAAGTGTTGACTCCCATTTCCCACTCATCGGTTGGGATTTTGGAGTTTTGATAGAAGAGAGATATTTGCAAATTTTCTTGCTGAGTCCGATTATGCAATGGCGCCCATGTTTTGAGGCATCTCAGGTTCTATTTTCAGTAGCGGTCTTTTCCGTGGGACCATGATTTCTTGAGCATACCTTATGCAGATCACTCTGGTTGCAGTTTGAGCCATGTGCGCTCATTCGTGGTGTGCATTGGGTTGTAGTGGATGATTTATAGGCCATTTGGATGCATTGCGATCCTTATTGGATGCGCTGATAGGCCCAAATTGCCTTGTGGGATGCTATTTTTATGGACGCTTTGCACATGGATGCTATATTATGCTAAGGGACAGCTTTGACACATTGTAGGTGATGCACTGATAGTGTTATGCTCTCTTGGATGAGATATTATTGATGCATATGCCCATGGACAGTGTTTATCCTTGAGCCATTTGGCACTTATTGGCATTTTGGATTGCCATTGCAGTTGGCATTTTCTTTTGGGCTAGATTTGCTCATATGGATGCATAGTACATGCACATGAGTCAGCTGCATCTTTTGATGCTTTGAGCTTTGAGTTTTGGTGATATTTTAGTCTATTGTGGCATACACATTTGGGTGCACCTAGTATTTGGTGTGATTGTCTCTTATAGGCACTAGCATTTGGGATTTTGCTTTATTTGCATCATGGCATCCTCTTCCATGTCTGAAAAGGAGTTTTTCAACATTAAAAAGTTTGATGGGACAAACTTTTCTTTATGGAAAGAATAGATGAGGGATGTGCTTATTCAAAAGAAGCAGATTAAACCCTTGGCAGGGATTGAAACTAAGCCTGCAAATATGTCTGAGGATGATTGGAATGAGTTGGATGCATTAGCAAAGTCTACTATTAGACTTCATCTTGCAGAGTCAGTTTATTTCACAGTAGTAAATGAGCAGACTATGGAAGATTTGTGGAAGAAACTATGTGCCACTTATGAGAAGGAAACTGCCTCTAATAAAGTTTACCTCATGAAGAGGTTGTTTGAGCTGCAGATGAAGGAAGGGGTCTCCATTGCTTCTCACTTGAATGAATTCAATATTATTTTCAGCCAGCTTCAGGCTCAGAAGATGAATTTTGATGCGGAGACTAAGGCAATATTTCTCTTATGTTCATTGCCATCCTCATGGGATACCTTCCGTACAGCTATCAGTAACTCTGCACCTGGTGGACTACTGAAATTCGATGATGTTGTGGGTAGCTTGTTCGCCGAGGAGATTAAACGAAATTCTATGGATGGCAACAAGCAGGATGTAGCCTTAAATGTGCAAAGGGGCTAATCACAGTTCAGGGGGAAGTCCCAAGAAAGAGGGAAGTCTCGTAGCAAATCTAGGGCATGGAACATTGAGTGTTACCACTGTGGCAAGAAGGGCCATATGAAAAAGGTGTGAAGATAGTGGGAGAGAGGGAAGGAGTCTCACTTGCAGCTTTCTCACATACACAATGGGGGAATACACACAAAGGTGGAGGCTGAAAACAGTTTTCCTCTTCTTAGTTGTGAAAGCCAAAAGAACTCTTGTACAAAGAAATAGAAGAACCCTATATGTGGGCCTCAAACCAAACTCAGCTAACTAAGGTGGCATACTAACTGAGCCACAAACTAGAGTACATAAGGATAGCTGTCATCCAGCTATTATTCATGGGCAGTGTACCAACCGCATCTGCAGCTAACAAGTCGGTGACATAAATGCACAACGGTCACCCTGGCATATCACGAGTGGAGCTCAATATCTCAACACTCCCCCTCAAGCTCAATCCCAATTCTTGCACACCAAGCAGGTCTCTGAACTTGTGCAGTTTCTCTGCACCCAATGCCTTCGTGAATATGTCAGCTACCTGGTCCTCTGTGCTGACATAAACTAGATCAATAAGACCTAGTAAAACCTTCTCCCGCACATAGTGATAATGCACCTCAATGTGCTTTGTTCTAGCATGATAGACTGGGTTATTTGCCAAGTGTATACTGCTCATGTTGTCACAATAAATGACAACTAGCCCATCTGTAGACTGATGCATATCATAAAGTAGCTTATGCAACCAAGCTACCTCACATGCAGCCATTGCTGCACCCCTGTACTCAGCATCTGTGCTCGACAAGGCAACTGTAGGCTATTTCTTGCTGCTCCAAGTGACTGTAGCACTCCCAAAAGAGAACACATATCCACTGGTAGATCATCTATCAGAAATACTACCAGCCCAATCAGCATCAGTGTATCCATGCAACTGTATCTGAACCCCAGTCTCATAAAATAGTCCATACTGCAATGTGGACTTCACATACCTGAGTATGCATCTAGCCGCATTTAAATGCAGTTTCCTTGGAGCTTACATAAACTGACTTACCAATCCAACAGCATAGCTCAAATCTGGCCTGGTAATAGTCATATAAATAAAACTTCCTACTATGCGTCTGTACATAGTAGGATCTTCCAGAAGCTCACCTGCATCTGTGCTTAGCTTTGCATTTTGCTCCAAAGGAACTGAGATAGGCTTACAGCCTGTCATCCCATATTTGGACAGCATGTCCAATCGATATTGCCTCTGCAAGAGCCGTATCCCACTTGTTGATCTAATCACCTCAATGCCCAAGATATAACGCAGCTCTCCCAAATCCTTCATCTCAAACTTCTCCTTCAATAGCATTTTCACATGAAGGATATCTTCATCACTATCACCTGTGATGATCAAATCATCAACATAAATGACAAGCAGCATAATACCTTTCTCTATTTTTCTCACATAAAGTGAGAAATCTACCTTGGAAATCTGAAAGCCAATAGTGACAAGATACCATCCTATCTTGTCAGACCATGCTCTAGGTGCTTGCTTCAAGCCATACAAGGCTTTCTTCAACCTACAAACAAACTCAGGATGAACAGCATGAACATAACCTAGTGGCTGCTCCATAAAGACCTCTTCTTGCAAATCACCATGCAAGAAGGCATTCTTTACATCCATCTGATGTAAAGACCATCCCTTTGATGCAGCCATAGCAATGATTGCTCTTATGGTTGCCATCCTTGCAACCGGACTGAATGTTTCTTTATAATCAATGCCATATGTCTATGCATATGCCTTGACAACTAATCTTGCCTTGTATCTGTTCACAGAACCATCTGCATTGTGCTTGACCTTATAAACCCACTTACAGCCAATTGCATTCTTGTCTTTAGGCAAAGGCACCAATTCCCATGTAGCATTTGCTTCCAAGGCATCCATTTCTTCATCCATGGCTTTCTCCCATTTTTCTTTTCCCATCACTTGCTCAAAAGAAGTGGGTTCTAGTTCCTATATCACTTTGACCATATAGGCAGAGTGAATGGCTATAAATCCATCATATTTCATCCTATCCACAAGTTATCTAGCTCTGGTAGACCTGTGCAAAATAGGCTCACTTCCAGGTGCTCTCAAAACATCCCTGGTCTTCCTTACTCCAGGTGTAACAACGGAAGGAATACCCAACTCATCATCAATGCTCTGTTCTGAGCCACTGGATTCACCATCCACATAAGAGTGACCTGCATTCACATCAAACATGGGTTGATCTACCGTCTCTTTTTCTTTTCGTGATACCTACATACCACTATCTGCATTGCTTTGAGAAGATTCTTCTGATCTCAATCTGCCTGTCCATGGCAAAGTATGTGAACCACTACTAGAGGACACTATAGGTCCACTAATATTTTGTGATTGCTACTATGAATTCTGTGCAGCATCACCATTTTGTGCATCTACATCATCAATCACATTTACTGGTTTATATCAGCTGCTCATCTCATAAAAAACATCTCTGCTCACTGTAAACTTACGAGTAGAAGGGTTATAGCATCTATACCCTTTCTGCTGCAGAGAGTAAACAATAAAGATGCACTTCTCAGCTTTTGGATCCAACTTGGACCTCAACTCATCTGGCACATGAACATAGCCAATGCAACCAAAAATTTTCAAATGAGAAATATCTGGTTTCCTACCAGTATACATCTCCTTTGGTGTCATGCCATGTATTACTACAGTGGGAGTCCTGTTCATTATGTAAACTGCTATAGCAACTGCTTCAGCCCAATAATAATCTGGTAGGTCTTTTTCATTTATCATGGCCCGTGATACCTCTCTAATATGCCTGTTTTTCCTTTCTGCAAGTCCATTTTGATGTGGGGTATGACTGCATGAATATTGCTGCTTTATGCCATGCTCCTGTAGAAACCTTGAAAACTCATTTGAGAGGTTCTCTCCCCCACCATCTGATCTTAGGCATTTTATTTGCAGGCTTGTTTCTTTTTCAGCCATAGCTTTAAAAGCTTTGAAATGCCCAAACACTTCACTTTTCTTTTTCATAAAATGCACCCAAACTTTTTTGCTGTAGTCATCAATAAAAGTGACAAAGTAATGACAGCCTCCAATAGATGTAGCTTTAGTAGTCCACACATCAAAGTGGATTAATTCCAATGGCTTCTTACTCTCTTGAACATGTCTAGGAAATGGTTTCCTTGCTTGTTTTCCAAATTGACAGGCTTCACATACCTTATGCATTTTTGCAACCTTGAATTTAGGTAATCCTGTAATAATATTTTGGGCCTGCATTGATTTAAGTCACTGTACATTAACATGACCAATGCATTTATGCCAGATATCAATATCTACAACTACACCGGTCCCATGTGCAAACATTGCTGCACTCAATTCAGGCATGTCTGCATCCAACATAAACATCCTGCCCTTCTTCTTTCCTTTTGCTATCAAGCGACTGTTATTTTTCATATCCTCAACCAAGCATCCATGAGGATTAAATCTGACTTGCAAGCCCTGCTCAACCATTTGACCAAAGAAACTAGGTTCTTGATGATGTTCGGGACATGAAATACATCAGACAAGTATTTCTTTTTCCCATCCTGCATAGACAAAGGAATTTTACCAATCTGCACAATAGGATGTGCAGTATCATCACTAGTCTCCACAAATCCTAGTCTTTCCATTTTCCTTACATCCTGCATCTATTCTGCATGACCTGTCATGTGGGTTGATGCACCTGAGTCAACATACCACACATCATTGCTTTCTTCTGCACTTGTCATAGAATTGGTCATGTGCTGCACCATAAATAGATGCTCATTTCTGTCATCACCCTGTCTACTAGAAGATGCATAATTCCCTTGCTGCAATTTTCCATTCATGATGTCATTCTGCTTTTTGTAGCAGTCTTTAGCCATATGAACCATTTTACCATAATAGTAGCATTCAACATTGTTGTTTGCATTTTGACCTCTCTGCCATCCACCACGGCCTCTTTGGCTCCTCCTGCCTCTAGAGTTACCACGTCCTCCTTCATAGGACCTGTTTTCTTGAGTTTACTACATATTCTGATTTCTACCATGGCCTCTAGATTGGCCTCCTCTACCTCTGCCTCTACCTCTTCCAGCATTTGAGTAGAAGACAGTTTCTTTTGAAGTTCCTCCTGAAGAAGATGCACCACCATTTCTCTGCTCTTCAGAAATTAGAAGAGCAAGCAACTCCTCAAAATTAGGAAATTTTTCACGGATGGCAATGGATGTCTGGAACTATGCATAATCCTTTCCTAGACCATTCAAGGTCACAAAAACTAAATCATCATCTTTCACTAGTGACCCAATGGAGGCAAGTGCATGTGCAATTTTCTTCACCTTCATGTGGTAGTCATTGCTGCTTATATTTTCTCTCTCCACATTGTGCAACCCCTGCTTGAGCTGCATTTTCCTGGCTTGCATATTTGTGTTGTACATTTTTGCCAAAGTATCCCATGCCTCCTTTGGTGTACTTGCATCCTGAATATGCACAATCATAGAATCTGAAATACTGATAGATAGCCAATACATAACTTTTCTAGCTCTCTCATGCCATCCTTTAAATGCCTGCATTTCCTGTTGATTGGGAACATTAGGAAAAACTGGTTCTTCTTCATTTCCTATAATGAACTCCCAATAGCCTTTTCCCATAAGGAAATTCATCATTCTAAACTTCCATGCTTGGAAGTTATTCTTGTCAAGCTTTTCAGTGACAATCTGTGAAAGAGAATCAGACGCCATTACAGAACACTGCAAAATAAATTGTCACTTCCAAAAACACAGCTTCTGCCTCACACGGGCAAATCTACAAAACTGACGAAAGTGGTATTTGACCACACAGTCACTTCCTAGTGACGATTTTGCATCAACAGGCAATAAGGATGATTTTGTAACTCCCAATATCTCTGCGTATAGGCATACGATGCAATTTTTGTGACAACTTCTCACCGACCTGTAGAGCAGTGGTCGCACAGCAAAAACAAGGCCTTTTTCTCAGTGCCTGTGGAAATCTTTCACCACCAAAACGGGCCCCGAAATGGCCTCGAATCAGAAAAATAAAGTCATAGAGTGCTTCACCTCGCCTGCAGCATATATTGCCCTCGCGCCACACTGCGAAGGGCGTCTCAATCTGAGACAATGCACTCTTGCACTTTTCGGCTGTGCTACCTGTAGAGATTTGCTCCCAAACTCGAAAAAGGAAAGCAATACTGGTCCTCTTACCAAGACACCGCGAACTTGGTTTGCTTTCTTGAGCTCCTTACCACGAACTAGGCTCTGATATCAAGTGAAGATAGTGGGAGAGATGGAAGGAGTCTCACTTGCGGCTTTCTCACATACACAATGGGGGAATACACACAAATGTGGAGGCTGAAAATAGTTTTCCTCTTCTTAGTTGTGAAAGCCAAAAGAACTCTTGTACAAAGAAATAGAAGAACCCTATATGTGGGTCTCAAACCAAACTCAGCTAACTAAGGTGGCATACTAACTGAGCCACGAACTAGAGTACATAAGGATAGCTGTCATCCAGCTATTATTCGTGGGCAATGTACCAACCGCATCTGTAGCTAACAAGTCAGTGACATAAATGCACAACGGTCACCCTGGCATATCACGAGTGGAGCTCGATATCTCAACAAAAGTATTGCTACACGCTGAAAAGAGAGCAAAAGGATAAGAAAAAGAATGCAAATTGGGATGCAAATCAAAAGGAAGAGAGTCCAAGGGAGGACAAAGGAAAAGTGAAGATCAAGGAGATCAATGCAGTAACACATGATAGTGACAATGATGTTCTCTTCATGCCTAGTTTATCTGCAGAGTTGCTTACCACTTCAGATGATGCATATTCCTAGGATTGGATTTTGGATTCTGGTGCCTCATTCCATGTTACTCCCCATAGGGAATGGTTCTCCACTTATGACAGTAGAAAGACAGGTTCTATGCATCTTGGAAAGGACTGTGCATGTGACATAGTGGAAGCAGGTGACATAAAGTTTTCTTTTGCAAATGGGTCTGCATTTGTTTTGAAACACGTGAGACATGTGCCTAAGCTGACCAAGAGTTTTATTTCAGTGGGTCAGCTAGATAATGCTGGTTTTCACACCACTTTTGGCTTTCAGAGTTGGAAAATTTAGAAGGGCTCTATGCTTTTGGCCAGGGGTGCCAAGTGTGGGACTTTATATCCCTTACATGTATCAGGGGTATTTGATCATGTTGTTGCAATAACTGAGTAGCCAAGCACTTCTTTGTGGCATTGCAGGTTGGGGCACATGAGCCAGAATGGAATGAAACTCCTATGCCATTTGGGTTATGTACCGCATTTGAGTTTCTCTGATTTTGAATAACAGACTAAATCAGCCCATAAAAGAAGGGGAAAGAAAGAGTTTGAACAGCTTGATTTGGTGCATTCAGACGTATGTGGTCCCATGCCTACACGGTCATTAGGTGGGGCTAAATGTGACATTCATTGATGATGCAACTAGGAAAGTGTGGGCTTATGCTATAGCTCGGAAGAGTGATGTGTTCTAGGTATTTCAGAAATGGCTAGCCTTGGTTGAGAATCAGTCAGATAGAATGCTTAAATGCCTACAGACTGATAATGGTGGAGAGTATCTCTCTCATGACTTTCAACATTTCTATGATACACAAGGGATTAAGAGGGAGCTCACATCCCCTCGTACTCTAGAGAAAAATCCAGTTGCAAAAAAGATGAGCCGTACCATTCAAGAAAGGTTGCAATTCATGCTTTCCAATGCAAGTATTCCTGGTGGTTTTTGGGCTGAGTCAATGAAGACTGCAATGCATGTGATCAATAGATCACCTAGTAAGAGTTTGGATGGTGGTATTCTTGAAGAGGCATGGAGTGGCAAGAAGCCCTCTTACTCTCATTTGCGTATATTTGGGTGTGAGGCATATGCACATGTGCCAAAAGAGCTTTGAAAGAAGCTAGATCCTAAGTCTAGGAAATGCATCTTTCTGGGTTATGGTGAAAGTGGAGAGATGGGCTATCGTCTCTGGGATCCAGAAGCAAAGAAGATCATACGCAGCCATGATGTAGTCTTCAATGAGAAGAAGATGCATAAGGCACCCATGAGGGATGTTGAAATGAGGAGAATCACTTTCCAGGATGTGAATCCACCTGCATATGTTGATAGACAGCAAGCTGTCCATGCACCAAATGTGTAAGAAATGGTACCAGCAAGTACTTCCACAGGTATACAATCAAGGGTAGATGATGGATTGTCTATTGGTGGAAATGATGAGCCAAATGTGGCTGATATGCAGGTGGGACAGCAAGCTGAAATGCCTTTGAGAAGATCATCTAGAGTGTCTAGACCACCTGATAGGTTTGTTCGAGGGGTAGACTATGTGATGCTTACTGATTGCAGGGAGCCTTCTTGCTACAAAGAGGCTATGATGCACGAGGATAAATGGAAGTGGGAGTATGCTATGCAATCAAAGATGAGTTCACTTATGAAGAATAAGACTTGGGACTTGGTTTCTTTGCCACATGGAAAGAAAGCATTGCCATGTAAATGGGTCTACAAGATGAAGGTCACAGGTGATGATGTGCCTAGGTACAAGGCCCGTTTGGTTGCTAAAGGGTTCAAGAAAGAGAAGGGTGTGGACTTTGATGAGATATTCTCTTCGGTTGTGAAGATGACCACACTTAGATGCATGCTTGGACTAGTGGCAGTAGAGGATATGGAGAGGATATGGAGCTTATGCAGATGGATGTCAAGACAGCTTTCTTGCATGGGGATTTGCATGAGGAAATTTACATGGTGCAGCCAGAAGGCTTTGAAGAAAAGGGCAAAGAGCATTTAGTTTGTAAGCTGAAGAAGGGTCTCTATGGTCTTAAGCAAGCGCCTAGAGAATGGTATCAGAAGTTTGATGCTTTCATTTGGTCCCAAGGTTTTAGAAGGAGTGAAATTGATCACTGCCTCTAGACTAAAAGGGCTAAGGATAATAGCCTAATAATCCTGGCACTATATGTGGATGATATGCTATTGGCTAGCAAGAATACTTGTGAGCTAGATGCATTAAAGGCCAAGTTGCATGAGGCCTTTGATATGAAGGATTTGGGGCTTGCAGGTCATATTCTTGGTATGCGCATCATGCGTGGACGGAGTAGGAAACTCCTTTGGCTTTCACAGAAGGAGTATGTTACAAAAGTATTGCAGTGTTTCAATATGGAGGGGGGGAAGGCAGTGAGTACTCCATTGCCTCCATATGTGAAACTGAGTCATATATATAGTCCCAAATTAGATGAGGAGAGGGCCATGATGGCCAAGGTTCCTTATGCATCAGCAATTGGGAGTCTTATGTATGCTGTGATAGCTACTAGACCAGACATTGCATTTGCAGTGGGAGTTGTTAGCCGGTATATGGCTAATCTAGGAAAGAGGCATTGGGAGGCAGTTAAGTGCATCATGAGGTACATGAAGGGTACCAAGGAGATGTGCATCTGCTTTGGTAAAGGAGACATGCGTGTACTTGGGTACATAGATTCAAACTATGCAGGGCATGTGGATAGTAGGAGATCCACTTTTGGTTATGTGTTCACCTTTGCCGATGGTGCAGTGTCATGGATGTCTCATGCACAGAAGTGCATTGCTTTGTCTACCACAGAGGCTGAGTATGTTGTAGCCATAGAGGGTTGCAAGGAGGCTATATGGCTTGATCGGCTAGTGAGAGATTTGGGGATTCATACAGGTGTACCAACATTGCATAGTGATTCCATGAGTGCTATTTAGCTAGCACGGAATCTAGTCTTTCATGCAAAGACCAAACACATTGAGGTCAGGTACCATTTCATCAAGGAGGTACTTGAGGATAAGTGCGTAGAGCTTGTCAAGGTTCATACAGATGATAACCTTGTAGATATGCTGACAAAGAGTCTACCTAGTCAACGGTTTGAGTATTGTTGTGTATTGATGGGCATTGGATAGTATGCTCATTGGTTGTTCTCCCTTAAAGGCACATTGTCCTTTAAGTGGGAGGTTGTGGGGGTTAAAGGTCACTATGTCTTCACCCCAGTTATGTACAATACTGAAACACATATATAAATGAATGAAAACGAAGATTAGGGGGTTCTGCACCCACCAAAACTTGTGTGGCTCTCTGTCTCTCTCTCTCCCTCTTCTGTTCTTGCTTCCATTGAGAGCACTCTCACTTCTTTATCTTGAATCCTCCCAAGCACTGTTGGGGGAGTTCAGTCTGCTGTTGGTGGTTATATTGGATGGATATCCTGGTCCTAGTTGTCTGGGAAGGAAGCATCCTCCTCCAATTGATGCCGCTGTTCTGAGAAGACCACATCACGACTTACTCTCACCTTCTTGGTAACAGGGTTATAGAGACGGTAACCCTTTGCCTCTTCACTGTAGCCCAAGAAAATACACTTTCGGCTCTTCGGTTCCCATTTGGTCCTGTTAGCATCAAGGACGTGTACAAAACAGTCACATCCAAAAACTCTGAAATGTGCAACTGAAGGTTTCTTACCAGAAAAGGTCTACAGTGGAGTCATCCCATTCACAGCCTTCGTGTAGCTATGATTCAGAATGTAAACTGCCGTGTTACATGCCTCAGCCCAGAAAGTCTTTGGCAAATCTTTCCCTTTCATCATACTCCTACCCATTTCGCAGATGATGCGCATCTTGTGCTCTACTACTCCATTTTGCTGTGATGTATGTGGCGAGGGTTTCTGCCTCTAGATCCCGTGACTTTTGCAGTAACCATTAGGGAAAAAGGGAACTCATTTTGGGGCCCTATAAGAAATTCACTATTTTTTGATTTATTTCTCTCCTAAAAGACCTCAAAAATAGTAAAATACGGAAACGTGGCTCAGAACTATCAATAAGGACTACAGAACTGTCAATTCAAAAAGGAATAAGATAATCTTTTGTCTGATTAACACGATTTTGCATTAAATATCCTCTTAGATTTTTTTTTGTTTACCAAAGATTCCGCATCTCTTTGGCCGACGTGTGCAGGCCTTTCATAAAGAGTCCATCACTGAACTTGGTGATTGCAAGTTTTCAAAATATTCACATGGATACGGCCACACTTCCACGATTCATGTTACAAAACGACTATGAGATTGAAAAACAAACTTCGCAACCTGAGAAGCACAAAAAATGGCCGATACTAGTGAGTCACTATCTCAGAAGAAGCGATTACACCATCTTCACATCGACTTAGAAGAACAATATGCTCCAGCACAAAAAAGACGAAAGGATACGGTGCTGAATGCTCAACAGCGGGAAAATATGAGAAGAGAAGGGCTTCAACATATTGACTTATGGTGCGATGGAAGCATATCCAAAATGTCAAGTAAAAAACTCTACACCTCCATTTGTCAATCCCATGACATTACTGAGGTTTGCCGGCGATGGACAAAATGGACTTCTTGGTTATATTTCAGCGCAGTCTGCATTTGCGAAAACGTATAAAAATTGTACCTACAAGAAAAGGGGGCCAAGATGCAGGAGATAGCCATTCGTGCAAAATTGGAGCAGCAGTTGCAGAATGAAATTGAGGAGCATTCAAAGAGTAAAAAAGAGTTGACAAGAGCAAGAAAGAAGAGAACCGTGCTTGGAGACAGACTACGTAGCAGGAAGATTAAAAACATTGCAAATTTGAAGGCTGGGACTGGTGGATGCAAGCGACGAATTCAGGAAGCAAGGTTAGATTGAAATTTATCATTTTGTATACTCAAAAAGGCTCTCTTCCAGACTATATCTATTTCGTTGATTGTCGCAAAATAAGAATGGAGGTGTTGAATGATATAGTCATATTGTGTTGTTACTACAGGAAATTATTGGAGCCTGCAAAAGAAAATATGGACCCGAACCTTCTTTCTGTTAAACAAATGAAAGGATTGCTTTCTTGCGGTGTAGCAAAAGGTTTGATTGAGGAAAAAAAATACAAAACAGTCAAACGCAATGTTGTAGAGGACTTTGTATCCAATAATCAAGTTGATGGCACTAGGCTCTTGATGTTAGTGGAATTAGCAGGAAGGGATAAGTTCGATTTTCCATGCGATATCCTCAACTTTGAAAGATCAAAGGATTAACCGAGTTTTACTGCCAAATCCAGCAACCATGTGGAGGATAAGAGGTCATTTGAATGAAAGTATAGATGAATTTATTGGGCAATATATCCATATTGAAGATATATTTCATGGTGTTAAAGGAACCACTGTGTATGATCCTTGGAACAATATATTTTTAGATCTGCAACAACTTCAAAAAAGAATGGTCGAGTTTTATGGAATAACATTTGAGGAGTGCAAAGGCATTTTGAAATTTGTTATCAAACTGGATGAGTGTGAGGTTGTAAAGGATGAAAGATGATTGCCTATGCATCACCCAAGAGATGAGGAAAAAGATTTTGGAGGAATGCCATGCACCTCCCTATGCTGGACATAGAGGAATTACAGCAACAACTCTAGCACTAGAGAGGTATTTCTTTTGGCCAAGGATGCGGAAAGATATACATCAGTTTGTTACTGAATGTCAGAAAGTGAAGTATGATAGACGGAAGGCACCTGGCCTACTTATGCCTCTTCCCGTGCCTCACGCACCATGGGAAAGTATTACAATGGTCTTTATTTTTGATTTGCCAAGATCAAAGTCAGGGAATGATGGGATTTGGACTATCATTGATAGATTCAACAAGCAAGCTCATTTCATTCCGGTTCGCAAATTGATGAATGGAGCAATTGATACATCATTGACTGAAGCGAGTTCGAAGTATTTTAGTGTGGAGTCAGAGAAACACATATGGTGGTTAGGCTCGTTCCAGGTATGATCATTTTTTGTTTTATACTTGATTTTGGTCATTGTTTTCAAATCTGTTATAGTAATACTTTTGTTTTCTATAATCTGGCAGGTGAAGACCGAAGACCATGAAACACTAGATTGGGTGTTTCACCACACGGAAATACCAAGAATAATCAAAAGACAAGTGCAAGGCGAGAATCTCCATGTTGCAGGAAAAGGTGATTTTCAAGTAGAGTGGCACATGGCCGGGGATCTTAAAACACTTAAGTGCATGTATAACATTAGTAAAGGAGGCAACTCAAAGTCTCCTTGTCTTTCCTGCAAAGAATCAGCTCAAGTAATGGATTCAAAATGGTGGAAGAGAGCACCTAATAGAGGTAAAGTTGACCTTGACTTCAAGGCCATTCTGGACATTCCACTATGTAATGTTCACATCTGCACATTGCATGGTCTATGTTGAATTATCGAGAAATTGGTATTTTTATATATTGGATTTGCTTGGAAACTCCGTCCCGAAAAAAATAGAAAGGATGCTCTTCAAGCATTGGAAAAAGTGTTATCCGATATAGGTCTGCATGGAGGAGATGTTCAAATCACAAAGGATTTTAAAAAGTCTACCAATGGCAAGGAGGTACCAATCAAGCCCTCTATTGGTGGTGTTAAGGCAAGAAGATTCTTGTCTCGACCCAAACATAGTAAGCAAGTAAGGCAAGGTAGAACAGTTTCAAAGATTAATTATGGATTGTGGAAGCAAGTCCATAATGCTGTGAAAGATCATGAGGCAGATGGGGAAGCACGAAATAGGAAGGTAGAGGTGTGGAGGTCTCTCGATCAACTCTTCATGTTCTGTGACAAAGTAACATGGACGAAGAGTGATTACAAGAACTTTGAGGAGGCAATTAAACATTTTGGAAAGTCAATGAAAGACGCATGGACAGCCTGCAATATAACTCACTACATGGTAAGGTTATGTCTTTTTCTTTTACTTAAGTGTGATCCTCTTTTTTTTTATTACTTACTATGCATTCTTATGTCTTACAGCATATCATATACAACCACCTTCCCTATTTTGTCAAAAAGTATGGATGCCTAGCTATTTGGTCTACCCAAGGCATGGAGAAGTCTCACTACATGGCACATAATGCATTTTTTAGACACACACAACACTATGGAGGGAGTGAGAAGGCAAATAGTCTGAAGGAAGTCTTCCACCAATGGTTTTACCGAGGCATACTACAGAGGCTGCATGCTAAAAGAAAAGTTGCTAGCTCCAAAATCAAGCTTGCTTTTCTTCTAGCCCAAAAGCAAAGACGAAGACAAGCTCTAGACAATTCAATTGCAGTAGAGAGACATAGACAATGGAGGGAATCGAAGATATTTAGAAACCATAAATGGACAAGTAAACATGAATAGGACTCATTTGTAACTTATTGGTGTTATGTCCACATGTTTTCAAACTCATTCAATAGAAATTTTTTTAGTGGAACAAGTGACTCTTGGTGTTATGCATGAAAAGTATTTCTTTTGTGAAACATATGATCTAAACTTAATACAATTTGTTTACAATTTCAATATATTGTTCATTTAATATTTAACGACACCACTCTATGTAAATGTACAAATCATTTCATCATCAACTTATTAATCATTTATACAAGATCATACCAGATATCAAAGACTTTATACAAATCAGTTCAAATTTAATATAATGTTTGTGCTATATTCGATGACTAAATCCTATTTCTCCCAGGGCCTGCCGATTGGAACTCTCTTTTTGATCTTGATTGGAGTCTTTTTCTTCTTTATTGGCTTGATGTCGACTGTCTCTTTATCCTTTTCTTCAGCTCTCTCCACCTGTTCCTCTTCTTGGACTGTGTGGCCTGATGCAATCATGGGTGGCTCTCGAAACCTTACGAGCTGGTGTTTTCCATAGCCCTCCAGATATTTGGGCTCCTTAACACCACATGCTAATGCATAAGAAGTGTAAGACAAAAGTAAGCGGCCCTAGAGGCCTGCTTATTCACATAATCTCCAAATATATCTATGGCAGACAACCTCTCTATCAAAATGATCTTTTCCTTTTGCCATGAAAGAACATGTCCACCTAAAGCCCTGGACAAACATTTTAAGAAGTAAACAATGGCTTCTCCATTGTTGCTCAACTGCCTATGGTAAATCAAGATCTTGGCACTGTCTAGATCATGAATATAATGAGCTAGGCCTGACATTTTGTGACACCCAACCTGCCTGCTTCCACTTGATCTCTGGAGGAATGTGTCATCCTCAATTTGTAGCTGCCACATATCAAAGGATTGGAGTGAGACAATACACAACCTACAAAAACAAAGTTAAGCAGAAGTCAAAGTATTTGATTTGAAGTACCTTCTCATTTTCATCAGCAACAAGTAGTTCATCTTTCCATAGATTTATCCCTCTCCCCTCTTGTCCAGCCTCTTCTTTAGGCTTTTCTGTGTATAGTGCTGAGAGATTCATAGCTTCCTGTGTGAGCTGGAGGGCAGCTTCATCTGGCTCTTGGAACTTTTCAGCCTCTTTGAAACAAAATGAAAGGGCCTCTACAGGATCAAAAATTGTTTCCAAAGCCAGTAGTGAATGGTCATCCTCTATGCCAACCTCCTTGTCAAGCCTTGAAGCCTGGGCAATAAGGGAAATGGCATAGTCCTCCCTCAAATTGAACATACACTCTATATCATGGAGGAAAACATAATCCTTTCCACCAATCAACACACCTGGAAGCATGGGCACTGCATAGTTGCTGCTCTGAACATCAAAATCTTCAACTGGCTCTGCTCCCCTCAGAGTTTTTGTCCTCAGTTGAACAATGTCAAGAGCAGCCACTTGCAGCCCCTCATCCTGAAGGTTGATATCTTCTTCTTGCTCTGCCATTTCTGTGACCAAAGGAACATTCTCCTTTTCCTCTGCTTCAGATGTGTCTTCTTCTTCTATTTCCTGCCCTTGTTCATCTAAAGACTCCTGACTGAAGACAATGTACATAAGAAATGCCATGCTCTCCTCCAGCACTCTGCACTTTCTGGTGTGCAAAGTACAGTTTAATTTATAGTGATCAGGCAGGCTGTCAAATCTTCTGTTCACATGGTACCTCAGCCTGTCATTGGAGACAATATGATTTATATGCACAAAAACCTTTTCTCCTTCCACAATTCTTCCTGCCTCTGTCAGTTCTTTGAAGGTATCCCAATAGTCTGAAAGAAAATCTTTGTGCTGCTCCAGTACAGAGCTCATTGTGAACTCCATGTTGAAAATACTGTGGTATATATGGAAGTTACTCTGAGCCTTGCATTTGTGAAGAAACTCAAATAGGAGCAAATCTAGAGAATTGTCCTCTTCTGGTTCCATTTGTTTTTTGATGGAAGAATCAGCACTCTGCTCCAGTCTCTTCTTTTTGCCTGTTCAAAAACTTATATACTATGAATTCTATATGCTGACATATGCAATCAGTGAATGCATTTTATATCACCAGAAAATCCATTCATGACGTCTCATGACTCACCTGGTGATTGCTGTGGTCTAATAATAGCAGCAGAAAAGTCCAGCTTCCTCTTGAAAGGTGGGGCCTGGGAGCCAGCTGTTCCAAAACAAAAACATTTCTCATCATCAAGGAAGATTTCCACAGGGCTAAAGATAGCAAATTAATGAGGTAGAAGTGAGAACCAAATCAGACACAAGAATTTGCAGCAAAATGCGATATGGGCTATTTAGAGATATATAAACCACTCTCCTCGCATTTTGTTGCAAATTCTCAAGTTCTGTTCATGTGCTTGTCAAATCAAGCACTTGGTTCACCTCAGTGATTCCTGGACACTATGATCTCATATGCAAGAGAAATAATGGAATGAGTGAAGCTTTTCATGAGGAATGTGTCAACAACAGGAATTTGCAGCAAAATGCGATATGGGCTGTTTAGAGAATCATAAACCACTCTCCTCGCATTTTGTTGCAAATTCTCAAGTTCTGTTCATGTGCATGTCAAATCAAGCACTTGGTTCATCTCAGTGATTCCTGGACACTATGATCTCATATGCAAGAGAAATAATGGAATGAGTGAAACTTTTCATGAGGAATGTGTCAACAACAGGAATTTGCAGCAAAATGCGATATGGGCTGTTTAGAGAATTATAAACCACTCTCCTCACATTTTGTTGCAAATTTCTAGTTTCTATTCATATCTAACTTCAATCTAATTTCTGGGTGATTTACCACATTCTTGAATAGTATTATTTGAAAATGTAACAAGAAGGATGGAGCTGAGTGAAGACATTGGGACATAAAAAATCCAATGGATGGAAGAAATAAATGTTAAAAAACATTGAAACCAATCTAGAATTCTGACCTTTTTTTTCCTTTTCCATGCTGATGGAGTTGCACTGGTAAATCTCTTGCTCTTTCTCTAGCTTGAACTTTGCACTCTAGGTAACCTGGAGATCTGGTAGTAGTAGTAGTCTTCAGGCAGGTTGCAGAGTCTGGATGGAGTCTGCTAGGTAGGAAAGGATCAGAGAGAAGGAAATGGAAGATGCGAGGGTCGTGGCAGGGATGAAAGATTGGGAGACAGGGGAGGGAAAAGTGGTTGTGGTATTGATGATGAAATCATGAATGGCACAAGTTCCAAGGCATAAAGTGTACTTTCACACGTGCCAAATTTCAAACTCCAAGAGATCTGGGTCCCATCCACACGTGTGAAAAACGACTACATTCCACACGTGTGGGATTTAGAGATTCTTTATTTCTATTTGCACTTATTTGTGGTATCCTGTTTTAGACCTCTTGCCCTCCAGTCTCTGCTCTCTTGCCTCCCTACCTCCATACTCTGCAACATCAGCATCCTGTCCAGCAGCACAGGTTCATCCTCAGCACAGGTTACTCATCAGCAGCACAGCACATCCACAGATAGATTCCAGGTCAGTAACAATGGGTTCTCCCCTTAGTCTCTGCAATCTTCTTGCCTACAATAGAAAAAATCCATCCTGCATGGAAATGCATAGACTCAAGTCAAGACAGAGAAATCACTGTAGGAATGCAGATCTTCAAGTGTGATATTTGCATGTGAGGGTAAAACTGTACTTATGGGTTCTCCCTTCAGTCTGTGCACACTTCTTGCCTTCCATAGACTCAATCCATCCTGTATGGTTATGCAAACACCTTCAAATGACTGAAGGCATATTCCAACATGCTGCCTCATGATTGCAGCAAAATGCAAGGAGAAGGCCTTAGGAATTTCAAACAGCTGAAATCGCGTTTTGTTGCAAATATTGAAATATTGCTTCATCAACCCCTGTCATTCTGGTTTTGTGACTTCCATAGCTGTAATCTTCTTGCATAAACTCCATTCATACTGTATTTAGTTGGAGAGACATAGAAATCACTGTAGGAGTGCACCAGCACGTCATTTCAAAAATTTGCAGCAAAATGCGATGTGGACCTGTTTGAAATTCCAAACTGCTCATATCGCATTTTATTGCAAATTTCTCTATATGGCTTCATCCACCCCTGTGATTGCCTTTTCTTTGTTAGAACATGTTCTCCATGTCTGTGATCTCTTTCCAATCCTTTGTATGCAGTTTTTTAGAGTGATGGCAAGAACCAAGTCAACTGCAAGGAAAGTTGGCAAAGGGCCAGGGCTTGCAGCAACAGCAGCTGGGGCAGGTACCAAGAAATTTAGTGTGCCTCCAAAGGGAAGAGCTGCACATGGCAGGAAGGGTAAGCCAATGAGCTTGCTCAAGCAAAAGGCCAAAAGATTGAATCATGGTGCAAGTGTGCTAAGGGAGATCAGGAGGCAACAGAAAGCTATAGGCTTTGCAATACCCAAAGCACCCTTTCAAAGACTGGTGAGAGAAATTTGTGACAGTTGGAACCTTGGGTTCAGGTGGAATAGAACTGCCATTCTTTCCTTACAGGAAATGGCAGAGGATTACTTGGAGAAATATTTTGAAGATGCAATGCTTGTAGCAGCCCATGCTCACAGGGTGACTTTGATGGCCAAAGACTTCAACACTTTGTCCAGAGTGAGATGGAGGTATGACAAGCTTGTTCATCCTATGGAATGGCAGGACATCAAAATGAGAGACATATTGCTAATTCCACCTACAAGGAAGTTGAAGGTTGATGAGGTAAAGGTTGTTGAGGTAACACACTCAAAGAACACCAGAGGGAAGGCTGCTTATGAGGACTCACTGAAGTAGCAAATAAAAGAAACAAAATCTGTTATATAGATGTGGAGACTGGAAAGAAGGAGCTACAGATACATAGAAGGTTGAAGGAGCTGGGCCCTGATGTAGTTGTTCATATTGAGGATGAAGTTTCAGTGAATGATTTTGACTTGACAAAACAATGCTTAGCAGCATTGGCTCATAAGAATGAGTATTGCTCAGATACTATCATTCTTGCAATGCTCTAGTAAGTGTCTATAAATTTTACATTTTTTGCAAATCAATCCTCCTTGTACCTCCTTTATAACCTACCCTAATTATTTTCTGATCCTATGCAGCATGATGAGAAGCTGGCTTCACCCCTCTGTACAGCATACAGTCCATATTGTTGATCCAGCCATTTCTTCTAAATTAAGAGATGCAAAGGAGACTCCCATGAGTATTTCCAGCTGGTTCAAACACTGCAATTTTGAAGTAATTGATGTTTTGCTACTTCCATACCATAGCAGGTATGTGGGTGACTACTTCTTTTAAGATTCTTCTTTAAGATTGGGAACTCTTGTAGCCTTTGATTTTCTTATGCTTTTTTCCTTATGTAGTGACCACTGGAGTTTTGTTTCTATTGACATCTAGCAGAAGCAATGCTTTCTATTCAACTCTCTAAAAAACACACACAGAGAGCTGAAATTGTAAGTGTTGTGTGTGCTTTTTGAACTTAAAACTTCATTATTTTGATATCATACTAACTAAATTATACATATTGCAGTTGTATTAGAAGGCTTTTAGATGCATTGGATCACTGTCCTCCAAATGTCTCTCTTTTGGATTCAATAGAGCCAATAAGTCTAGAGGTAAAAAGTCTATTAAATGCTATGTCTTTGAACTTATTGAATAATTTTGTTTTGTGCTGATGCTAACAGTTTCTAACATATCTTTCTAACTGTACAGACACCACAACAAAATGATTCAAGTAGCTGTGGATGGAGAGTGCTGATCAATGCAAAATATATACTTTCAAGCCACTTTGAGAAGGAACAGCCAGACCTGGTAAGGAAAAATACTTTTCATTTAGCTTGAAGATAATTCATAATGATACAAAGTGTTCTAAATTATCCTCTGCCATTGTAGATGAAAGAGGATAGCTTCAGCTCCAACTATGTACATAATTTTAGAGCTCATACAATTTGGAGGTTTTTGAGCTATGCCTCCCCCAAACCTATTGTACCAGCTACTGTGGAGTTGGGTGAAAGCTCTAAAGTACAAGAAGGTGTCATACACCTTGATCCCACAAATGAAGCACCTAATGCTGAGGACCAGAAGCCACAGGAGCAATCACATAGTGATGAGGAGGAGCAGACACAGGAGCAAAGACCTGCTGCTGATGTTGAGGAGAAGGTGGAGAAGCAGCAAAGAGAGGCTCCTGGGGCAGTGGAGGAGACAGGATGGAGCATGGACAGGATGGAGCACGGACAGGATGGAGCGGCAGAGAAAAGATCCTCCAAAAAATGTAGAGCAGCCTCTGGATCAAGCTGTACATAAATAGAAAATGGATGTAAGAAATATGTTCTACATATTTAGCTAAACAGTTCTGTACAAAATCTTACTTGATTGAATACAAAACCTTTGTTTATGGAGTCTGTGTTATCTCAATTTTTAAATTTTCGATGTCTTTGCATTTTATTGAGCTCTCTCTTCTTTTGAGTAACTGCAAAAAAGCAATATGAATCAGAGTGGTAAATTAAACTAATAGCAATGCTTAATGAGACTAGGATAAATCAGATGGTGTACCTTTCTGTTGTTGTAGATAAATAAAAAGTCGTTTGAGATAGAACCTTTAGTCTCAAACAGAATGTCACTGTGCAATTGAGCTAGGGAGCAACATTCTCTTAATGAGATATTGACTAGCACATCACCATTCTCAACAACATCAATATCAATAAGTTTATTTTCTGCACCAAAAGACTCTTCATCTTGATCCATTGGGACAAGCTTTGTGCCTAGCATTCGACTGCGCTTGTAATAAAAAGAGAAAATAAAATTTTGTGATGCAACCATGTACTTCAGTTGCATAGAAGGTTGGACCACCTCACAAAACACTGAACTACATGTCTTCTTATCCCAACCTTTATCCAAAAATTGTGGCATGCATGCCGAATTTGTTGCTTTAACTGTGAACATTGTTTTTGAAACCTTCACTGGAAAGGTATTAAACAAGTCCACAAAAACTGTGAGAGGCATGCACAAAGAAATTTTTACTATCCTAGTGGCAATATTGGGCCTCAGAGCTTTCTGTACTTCTGTAAAAAGCTTCGCCCTATATGCCTCTATAACACTAGAATGTGGGTGAGGCCAATCCACTGAATTCCACGCCGGAAGGTCTTGTTTTATTAACACACCATGTGTGTTAGCTTTGTCCAGCAACTGATAAAAATGATCAGTAAAAAATATACGCGATTGAGCTAGCTCTGTTGCACATCGACCTTGGTATTGTTGTTCTCCTATCGATCCATCAGAACATCTATAAATCCTAGAATACAATCGATGTTTTGCCATGTCTCATATGATGAAGGATATAAATATGAAATAAAACAACACAAGAATGTCAATAAGCTAAGAGAGAAAGCTTCATCTTAAAAATCCATACACCTCATGAAGAAAAAAACCACAATAGAAAAATATACAATTAGGCCTGTGTCGCAGAAGATTTTTTGGATAGTCTCGCAAGACAAGTTCTTTATGCATGTACACGTGCTGAATCAAAACTTCTTTCACGGATATCTTCCCTTTGGTGATTTTAAAATCTCGTACTCTTCCCTTCCATGACGCCAAGAAAATGGTTTTTGTCTGGGGTCTTTTTCTTTTGCTAGGTTGCATGAGCACCCATGCTCCTTTCGAAACACTAAACCTTTCCCAAGTTCCTTCCGTTTTGACTGTACTTGAATTCTCTACCGACGAAATAGAAGAAGCAGGTCGATGGGGTAAGGATGTTTGGTATAATTCTGCCTTCGTAGCATTATCATCCATAGAGCATCTTCCACAAGAACGGCCGTGGTTTTGGTTCACCATGGAGATTTTCTGAATCTGTAACAATAGCAAAGTAATGTAACTAAGATAACAATTTGAAGTTTCAAGAAAGAGAAAGTGGGCAGACAGACAGTTGACAAGAAACATCTTACTCTACGCCAAACAGGATCAAGGGAGCAGTTTTGGAAAAGAAAGGCTGTTGCACAATGAGGCAATGGTGTAGAATGGTAGACCTTTCGCACGAAAGGCGGCACAACATTTGAAAGTTCAAAGGAAGGTGGAAGCAGGAAGGATCTTGTTAGATAAAATGTCAGTTTAGATTCTATCTTCTTGTCCAAAGATCTTCTGAGAATAAAAAACCAATCTCCACATTAATGTAGCACGCTTGTACTTACATAAAGTATTGTTTCTTTTTTCTATTTTCTCTTATTTTCATGAATTTTCAACGTTACGTTGGCCCTCTATTGATTGGTTGAGAGCTTGTTTTTCCAAACCGTAAAAGGCCCCAAAATGAGCTCCCTTTTCTCCTAATGTTTCGAATTCACTTGATGTGAACTCACCACCTCTCTCTGATCTCAACTTCTTCACCTTCCTCCCAATTTCTTTCTCGACCATTACATGCCATTCTTTGAACTTACTAAAAGCCTCATCTTTAGTCTTCAAAAAGTATATCCATATCCTTCTACTGTAGTCATCGATCAGCATCATGAAGTAGTAGGAACCACCCAAAGCTTCCATCTCCATCTTTTCACAGAGGTCTGTGTGAATGTAGAGGAGCCTTTGCCCTGCTGGCCTCTTTAGGAAAGGGCTGATGATGCTACTTGCCCATCATGCAAGCTTCACATACATCGAGCAGATCTATAATTTCTGGTAGGTCTATAATCATTCCACTTTTATGCATCTCCTTTAAAGAACTAAGGTTTAAATGACCAAACCTCTCATGCCACAGCTTAGTGTTCTTCACATCGGCTCGAGCATTGAAAGCTGAGAGTTTGTAGATGTTGTTGCACCATGTACCTTTACCAACGACCTTCCCTTGAGGATCCAAAATCTGTGCACCATTCTTATCAAAGTGAACTTTGAGGTCTCGATCCATGATGGACAACAAGTTCCTCTTGATATCTAGCACATAAAGAACATCGGACAACTGTTTTACAACTCCATCTGACTTGAGAGCAATTGTACCTTTTCCTTTTGCTGGACATTTTGCATCATTGCCGATTGCTACCAGGATGTCATTCCCTACCAGATGTAGAGAGGTATACCAATCCTTACGACTGGTCATGTGGCATGATGCACCACTGTCAATAATCCACGGTTCATCTGCAGGTACATGAACTGCCTCCATGCAAATATCCTCAATTACTATGAACAACTCTACTGGTATTGCCTGCGCACTGTTGCTGGACTCTTTCTTTACTCCATTTTTCTCATATGCAATCTTCTTCTGGCACTCATTCTGCTTGTGCCCTGCCTTGTTGCAATAGAAGCACTTGATCTTCTTCTTTCTCATTTTATCATGAGAAGAAGGTGGGTTACTAGAGTCCTTACCCTTACCTTTCTTTGATCCAGCCGAGAAAGCAGAATCTTCTCCAGTCCTCATCTTTTGATGCATCTCCTTCTCTAGAAGCATCACCTAAAATCCTCAAAGTTGAGGGGTAGATTTTTGTTCTGCGTATTCAGTGCCATAACAAGACCATTGTACTTTGGTGGGAGAATCTGTATGCACCTTTGTGCTAGATTCTTGCTGGTGATGGTGATGCCAATCGCAGTCATCTGATCGCGCAGATTCTTCACCTTGGTGATGAACTTCTCTGCTACTTCAAACTCAGACAGTTTCTCATTAGCGAGTTGAGTCTCTAGATTCTGAATCCACGTCTGATTTGTGGTCTCGTACTAATTTTTCAAGACCGTCCATGCCTCCTCCGCTCTGGTGACATGTTGAATTAACGCCATGATAGAATCACTTACACTGTAAACAATAGAACATAGCACATCTGCATTTCTTCTTATTCACACGAGAATCTCATCTGTAGTTGGTACTATCTATTGTCTTGCATTGGTTGGATTCGGTCTCGCAACCGGCTTCACGTCCACCCCAGTCGCAATATCCCAAATCTCGTATGTGCTTAGGATGGTCTTCATCTTGAACTTCTAGAGTGGATATTTAGTGCCGTCGTCTAATTTTTCACTTTCGCCGAACGGTGGGATTCGCAGTCTTGCGGGTTGGGCCATCTCTCACAATCTGCTTGCAAATAGAAACACACTACCAAATCTTCTTGCTAGATCCCAAGCTCTGATACCATGTAAGAAAATAATACAACGTCTGTGCTCAACAGATAACAGGATCTCATATGCAAGAGAGAAAAGCAGATAGTATGGAGAATTAAAAATTTGATTACTGTAAAAGTGATACAATAGATGGCGCTGCCTCCCAGCCGTGCGCTCCTGTGAGAGAAGCTTAGATGGCATGCTAGAAACAGTAGAGGACGGAGGCTGGATGCTAAGGAATCAGGGTTGTTGTAGCCAGTGATGATAATGGGCTTCACGGGCTTCCTCTTATATAGCCACCAGTCATAGTCAGTTAGACAATTGGGAGACCACCCAAATCGGCCGGCTAGAGTCGGTCCTGAAATATGCCACGACCATAGGATAGAACCGTGGTGCAGAATAGAGTAACTGACCTATGGTTTCCATTCGGCCCACAGCCATCCGGGATCATCTGGGGCTCCAAACGGGCCCCGCAACCCAAGAGTGGGCTGCCCTAGGAAATGCTCCATCTACCCTCAGTGCGGTCAGTCATGGGATTCCTTCCCATGCTTGCATGTAGCCTAGTTGGTAGTGTGCCAAATCTATCTGAAGCCGTCTAGCCATCAGGCCACACATGGCCCCCATCTGGTGTCCAAACTAGGACCTACCGGATAACCGAGCTACTCAAATGCCTTCTCCTCATATGGGGGGCTTACAAGTAGAGTTAGCTGGTTCCCGCGTAGTTATAGGAGAGTGGAGCATTGATATCTAACATGTTTTTCATGGTCGATCATGCATTAAATACCATTTTTCCTTGAGTGTGATAGACATCCATCAAAAAACACGCTCCTAGGTGTGTTATCCGAACAAGTACTTATCAGATGGGTGTGCCACTTTGCATGAAACTCAATACCACCTAGTTTGAGACTCCTGCAAAGTATTGTTCCCATCCAATATGCTTTTGATGGTCAAGATCAAGTATTAAACACCATTTTTGCCTCATTGTCATGCACATCCATTAAAAAACATGCTCCTCATTGTGTTATTCAAATAAGTACTTATCGGATGGGTGTGCCACTTTGCACGGGCCTCAATAATATCTACATTGAGGTGCATGAAAAGTATATTGTCCATTGGATATGCTTCGCATGATCAATCATGCATTATACATCATTTTCCCCCTAGCATTATACACAACCATCAAAAACCAAGCTCCCAGGTGTGTTATCCAAACAATAACTTATTGAATGAGTGTGCCGCTTTGCACATGATGCAATCCCACCTATGTTGAGATTCTGCAAATTATGGTGCCCATAGGATATGCCTTGCATGGTCGATCATGCATCAAACACCGATTGTCCCCGAATGTGATACACATTCGCCAAAACACATGCTCTTAAGTGTGTTATCCAAACAAGTAATTATTGGATGGGTTCCCAACTTTGCATACAATTCAATATCACATAGGTTGAGACACATGAAAAGTATTGTGCCCATCAGATATGTTTTGCATGGTCGATCAAGCATTAAACACTGTTTTTCCCTCAATGTCATACACAACCATAAAAGAACATGCTCCTCGGTGTGTTATTCGAACAAGTACTTATGGGATGGGTGCAAAACTTTACACGGGGCTCAATAAAAACTATGTTGATGTACATGCAAAGTATCTTGTCCATCAGATATTATTTTCATGGTCAATCACACATTATACACCGTTTTCCCCTTAGTATTATGAACATCAATCAAAAAACACGCTCCTAGGTGTGTTATCCGAACAAGTACTTATTGGATGGGCACACCACTTTGCATGAAATTCAATACTATCTATATTGAAGCACATGCAAAGTATTGTGCCCATTACATATAATTTTCTTGGTCGATCATGCATTAAACACTGTTTTTTCCCTAGTGTCATGCACCATCATTAAAAAACCCACTCCTAGGTGTGTTATCCAAACATCGGATGGGAGTGTCACTTTGCATGAAAATTAATACCACCTAGGTTGAGGCACATGCAAAGTACTATTTTCAAAGGATATTATTTGCATGGTCAATCAAGCATTAAACAACGTTTTTGCCTCAGTGTCATGTTGCACAACTATCAAAAACACGCTTCTAGGTGTGTTATTCAAACAAGTACTTATCAAATGGGTGAGCCACATTGCACGGGCTTCAATACCACCTACTTTGAGATGCATGCAAAGTATCTTGTCCATCGGATATGCTTTGCATGGTCAATTACGCATTATACACCATTTTTCCCCTAGTGTTTTTTTCCTCATTGTCATGTACAACTGACAAAAAACACACTCCTAGGTGTGTAATTCAAATAACCACTTATTGGATGGGTGCCCCACTTTGCACGGGCCTCCATACCGCTACGTTGAGGTGCATGCAAAGTATCTTGTCCATCAGATATTCTTTGCTTGGTCTATCACGCATTATACACCATATTTACCCTAGTATTATGCACAACCTTAAAAAAACACGCTCCTAGATGTGTTATTAGAACAAGTACATATCAGATGGATGCACCACTTTGCACACGATGCAAGCCCATGTATGTTGAGAGGCATGCACAGTTTTGTGTCCATCGGACATGCTTTGGATGGTCGATCACACATTAAATACTAGTTTTCCACAGGAGAGCCACTTTGGATACATTTCTATACCATGTAGTTGAGGCACATGGAAATTATTGTGCACATTGGATATTATTTGCATGGTGGAGCAAGCATTAAATACCATTTTTTCCTCAGTGTCATGCACAACCATTAAAAAACACACTCCTAGGTGTGTTATTCAAATAAGCACTTTCCACGGGCCTCAATAGTATGTATGTTGAGTTACATCCAAAGTATATTGTCCATTGGATAAGATTTGCATGGTCTATCATGCATTTTACACCTTCTTCCCCCTAGTGTTATGTACAACCATAAAAAAACATGCTCCCATGTGTGTTATCAGAACAAGTACTTATCGGATGGGCGGGCCACTTTGCACACGATGCAATCCCAACTACATTGAGATGTGTGCAAAGTATGGTGGCCATCGGATATGCTTTGCATCATTGATCATGCAAACCCATCGAGTCTCAATCCTTCACTCGGCTCAAAGGAGAGGATACTAGACTCCAAAACAAAGGGACCACTTGAGAGGAGAGTCAAGAAAACCACCTGAAACGTAACAAAGCACAATGATCAATAAGAAGAACCACTTGGAAGAAGATGACTGTGAGCTCAGGGGTGATGAATGAAGGATCATACCATCGTGGAAGCCATGCAGAATCAAAACCTCATCGAGTAAGTTGACCAATACCATGAACACAAATTAGTGCCATAAGCTTCATAAGGTCTTGTGCTAATGATGAGAAAATCCTCATCGGACTAGAGGAATTAGGAAAGTATACGAGCATCAATTCTTTAATTACCCCATAGATTTAAAAAGGGATTAGATTTAAAGACAGATAATCAATAGCTAGCAAACCTAGACAAATGCTCACATCACGACAACAAATTTTTATAAAAAATGAAAAAGATTGAATCCATTTCACAAACACAAACAAAAATCATTCATTAATTAAAGAGATGCCCAAGTCAAGCTAACTTCGCTTAATGAACCTACTACTTGTTAGATATCAATGCTCCACTCTCATGTAACTACACGGGAATCAGCTAACTCTACTTGTAAGCCCCCCATATAAGGAGAAGGCATTTTAGTAGCTCGGTTATCCAATAGGTCCTGGTTTGGACACCAGATGGGGGCCATGTGTCGCCTAATGGTTGGACGGCTTCAGATAGAGTTGGCACACTGCCAACTAGGCTACATGGAAGTGCAGGAAGGCATCCCATGACTGACCGCACTAAGGGTAGATGGAACATTTCCCGGGGTAGCCCACTCTCGGGTTGCGGGGCCTGTTTGGAGCCCTAGATGATCCCAGATGGTTGTGGGCCGAACGGTGACCATAGGTCAGTTACTCTATTCTGCACCATGGTTTGTGGTTCGGTGCCCTATTTTGGAACTGCTGACCTCCAGTTGGCCAGTTTGGGTGGACTGGATCAGTCACCCAATTGGGTCTAATCGACTATGACTAGTGGCTATATAAGAGCAAGCCCATGAAGCCCATTATCATCATTGGCTACAGCAACCATGATTCCTTAGCATCTAGCCTCCGTCCTCTACTGTTTCTAGCATGCCATCGAAGCTTCTCTCACAGGAGCGCATGGCTAGGAGGTAGCGCCATCTATTGTATCAGTTTTACAATAATCAAAATTTTGATTCTCCATACTATCTGCTTTTCTCTCTTGCATACGAGATCCTGTTATCTGTTGAGCACAGACGTTGTATTGTTTTCTTACATGGTATTAGAGCCTGGGCTTTACAAGAAGATTTGGTAGTGTGTTTCTATTTGTGAGCAGATTGTGAGAGATGGCCCGGCCCGCAAGACTACGAATCCCATCGTTTGGCAAAAGGAAAAAGTTGGACGGCACTAACTATCCACTCTGGAAGTTGAAGATGAAGACCATCCTAAGCGCATATGAGCTTTGGGATACTGCTATTGGGGTGGACGTGAAGCCGGTTGCAAGATCGGATCCAGCGAATGTAGGACAACAGATAGTACCAACTGCAGATGAGATTCTCGCGTGGACAAGAAGAAATCCAGATGCACTGTGTTCTATTGTCTATAGTGTAAGTGATTCTGTCATGGCGTTTATTCAACATGTCACCACAGCGGAGGAGGCATGGACGGTCTTGAAAAATCAATATGAGACCATGAATCAGATGTAGATTCAGAATCTAGGGACTCAACTTGCGAACGAGAAACTATCTGAGTCTGAAGCAGTAGAGAAGTTCATCACAAAGGTGAAGAATCTGTGTGATCAGATGACTATGATTGGCATCACCATTACCAGTGAGAATCTAGCACGAAGATGCATACGAATTCTCCCACCAAAGTACGACGGTCTTGTTACGGTGCTGAATACATAGAACAGAAATCCGCCCCTCAACTTTGAGGATTTCAGTGCCATGCTTCTGGAGGAGATGCGTCAAAAGACGAGGACTGGAGAAGATTTGGCTTTCTCGACTGGATCACAGAAAGGTAAGGGTAAGGACTCTGGTAACCCATCTTCTTCTGATGACAAAAAGAGAAAGAAGAAGATCAAATGCTTCTATTGCAACAAGGCAGGGCACAAGTAGAATAAGTGGAGTCCTGAAGAAAGAACTCCTAGGTATGTGTCAGATCCCACTATCTCAAGTGGGTCGCTGGTGAAGAAGAACTGCTCCTCAGTGTACAGCCGCAGTCAAGAGGTGTTGAACACCATTATCTTGGTTTTCCCAAGGTTGAAGGTAATATGGAGGTTAGTGATTTAGCTTCTAAAAACTTGGAAGAATTGAATGAAGGGTATCAACCATCTGATGTGGATGAACCATCCGAATCTAAAGAGGTTGATACAGAATCCATTGTTGAATGAGAGGACAAAGATTCAGAGCAAGAGGAAGGATATAGAAGATGAAGGAAGAATCGAATGAAGGGTATTTACCTTGTCAACATTGATAAGACCAAGGGGATGTTCATTAGGTCAAAAGATAAGTATGGCTCTCTGATAAGGACTGCTAGAGTTATGTGGGCAATGCCCCCCACTGTAGGGTTCCCAAATGAGGCAGGCAACCCAGAGGAAATAGAGAGGGAGGGAGGGGCTGGTCAAACCAGCCCCTGGAGGGCTATCAGCTAGTTTTGGCCGACATAATGTCATCCAAAATTGGCCTACATAGTGTCGGGCAAAACCGGCTGACATAGGGTCGGCTAGCAGGTCGGCCAAACAGGGCCAACAAACCCCTGGGGGACCTAGTTTGCCGCAAACTAGGCCATATATAAGGGGCCATACTCCCCCTCTTCTGGGAGTCTTTTCTGACACTTTATGTGGAGCTGTGTATCATCCTCCGAAACACACATTTGATAGAGAGTGTGTTGCAGATCTGTTCCTGATCTGCTACTGTTTGCTATTCCCTGAAGGCATCCTCTTGCAGCTCCATTGGATTGCTGTTATCCCTATTTGTAGGCGACCCAATTGTCTACTATTTGTGGGAGGCTAGAAAATAGGAGTTTGCTGCCTTCATCTCTTCATCTCTTTGCTGTACTTTTCTAAGTATTATTCCAACACTATTATAGACCCAATTCATACGCTTTCACTTCTTTTATGTGCATGATCTCTAACAAGGACACCCTTTGAATAATTTCAAGGGAGTTGCAGTAGTATGTTCTTTTTGTGTTTACCTTCAGACTCGTAGACATCGCAAAACTTGCAAAAAACATGGTACATTCTGCAGTTTGGATTCCTAAGGTTGTCATCAAGGGAAACTATGGTTTTGACTCTGTAGATGTAATTGAAAGTATGTATATGCATGTGAGAGTGGCATATAGCTGTATGCCACTTTCACACGCATTTCTTAATACAAATGTGAGTATCATAATGATGCATGATATAAAGGCCATAGAGGCCATAGTCTGCTGCAATACTTGGGGTAGACTGCTGCCCAGGTAGGCAGCCAAAATGGCCCCTACCTAGGGTAGTTGTCGGCCATTTGATCGGCCAAATTTGGCCAAGCTGGTCCTTTCTAGGGACTGTGGCTTTGGCCAGAGTCCAGCCCCAGCCCTACCTCTTCTGCTCCTCTCCCCTACCTACCTATAGGTATGTCCCTATGGCATCCTCATTTGCGTGCCTATAGTTGGGACAATGAGCGATCTCGTTGATGTAAAGTCCAAAGAGGGTCGGTGAGAGTGGATAGCTCTGTTTTACTCTGATGGTGCTCTCTACCCATTCTGACAGGCCTCGTGGGGAACGAACTCTACCTCTATCAAACTCATATAGACTCATGACTCCCCAAATAATGCTCTCTGGAATGTGCATCTCCTGTAGCCGTCTGATCAAACGAGAGCATGGGACAATGTCAAAGGCCTTCCTAAAATCCACAAAGCATGCATAGACATTCTGACCAGTGGTCGGTTGGGTAGCTTTGCTTTGTCCACTCTCCATGCTGATTCACACATGAGGTTAGTCCCCATTGTAGTGAATAATTTATCATTATCTGCCATTGGTGTATCTCCCATTTCCATTCCTCGTACGATCACATTCAAGGCTTTGCTGTTCCTTCTTTTATCCTCTTCCAATGTTTTAGAGATGACCACTCTCTTTGGAGTAGAAGCACCTTTTTTAACAATAGTGGTCCACTTTGCCTATTTCTCAACCATGGCAGCTTGTATGGCAGTAATCTCCTCTTTAAAGGATGCATTCTCTGTTTTCATGTCTTTCAGTACTCTGAGAGAGAGAGAGAGAGAGAGAGAGAGAGAGAGAGAAAGAGAGAGAGAGAGAGAGAGATCTTTGGCTAAGATGCTGATTTGTTAATGTACCTAGGTGCCACCACCAAGAGGAGAGGGCAGCCGGGGGGGCATAAGAACAAACCAAGTTCAGATTTTTCTAAAGTTTTGGATTTTGACAGAAGAGTCATGCGCTCAGATGTTCGAAAATGATGAGAGTATGTATGAACCTATGATAAACCTTATGTAAATTTTTTATCTTTTTTAATCAATGCATTCACGATCGAAGAGAGAGAGAGAGAGAGAGAGAGAGAGAGAGAGAGAGAGAGAGAGAGAGAGAGAGAGAGAGAGAGAGAGAGAGAGAGAGACATCCTATAGTTCGTCTTATCTATTGATATAGCCTCCATTTGAAGGCAAGGGGCGTAAGTTGAGTGGGACATTAGATGCACTCTTGATTGAGCTGATAGAACAGCCTTTCTTGGTTGCGACTTTGAATGATATGATTCTGATGATGGGTCTATAGATCATTGGTATGACACAAATAATCCACAAAGTAGTGGTGCTTCCACTATCACAGTAGTCCTTGGTCAGGCAAGTTGAGATCTTCCACTGACACCTCTATGTTAGTAAGGGGAAGAGATAAAGGAAAGACCAAGGTGAATGAGATTGTCTGAGAAGGTCTCAGAGGGTTAGATACCCTATGGACAGGTTGACATATAGTGGATTTACTACAAAACACTTTGCTTACATGACAAAAGTTGTGGGATACTCAGAGCCATTTAGATTTGATGATGCTGTGCAAGATCAGCAATGGCAAATAGCCATGGATGAAGAAATGGATGCACTTGCCTTGAATCAGACTTGGGACTTGGTTGAGTTTCCTGAAGGAAAAACACCCATTGGTTGCAAATGGGTTTACAAAGTGAAATGCAAGTTTGATGGTTCAGTAGAACGAGGCTGGTTGTAGAGGGTTATGCATAGAAATATGGCTTGGATTATGAGAAAACCTTTAGCTGGTTGCAAAGATGGCTACTGTGAGGACTGTGATTGCTTTGGCGGCTACAAAAGGCTGGAAATTACAGCAAATGGTTGTTAAGAATGCCTTCCTCAATGGTGGTTTGTAGGAAGAGCTATATATGTCACAACCAGATGGTTATGTCCATCTTAATTTTCTGCAGTATGTTTAGTATGTTTGCAGATTGAAGAAAGCCTTGTATGGGTTGAAATAAGCTCCACGAGCTTGGAATGAGAGGATCAGTCAATACTTACAAAGTGTTGGTTTTGTGGTTGGTAAGGCTGATCATTGACTATTTGTGAAGAAGACTGATGCCGGTTATGTGGTGATTGTTATCTATGTGGATGATTTGATCCTGATAGGCAGTGATGAGTATGGCGTTGCTGATATAAAAGCTAAGTTGAAGAATGAGTTTGACATGAAAGATCTTGGAGATCTTAAAGTTCTTTGATCATAGGCTCGTGCAGATGCGATGATTCCACATATCCAGAGGGCAGAGACTTCTGTTGAACCACGGGCTACTCTGAAGGGTCTATATGAGACAAATAACATAGCCCGAATCTTGTTGCTCCAACATCAGTTATACACTTTGGAGCTGGACGAGGGAGGCAGTGTGCATGACCACATGACCAAGGTGAAAGTGGTGAGGGACCACTTGGCAGCAATCGGTCACAGGGTTGATTCAGCCCAATTGGCACCCATGGTGATGCACCCCCTACCTCGAAGTTACAGAGGCTTCATGAATATGGTGATGGCAGGTGAGAGGTTCAGACCTTTGACGTTTGATGAGCTTGCGATCTTGTTGATGTAGGAAGAAGCTCATGAACATGTCTTCAACCAATCGAACGAGAGAGCTTTGGCGGTGAAGGACAAAGGGGGCAAAGGTAAGCCCAAGAACTCCCAGCTAGAATCCAGTGATGCATACAAATCCTGGAAGAAAAATATCAAGGGAGTTATGTATGACTGACACCTATGCAACCACGTCCCTCTCCCCTTGCATTCTTATTGTTTGCATGCACATGTCGTTATGATGCCATTGTAATGATGGCGTCATTATGATATTACGATGGTGTCGTTATTAGAAGGATGCCATCATAATTTCGAAGTAAAAAATGCCCACAATTACGATGGCATTGTTAGAATGCCATCGTTATTCGGGGAGTCCAAAGGATGCCATGATTACAATCGCATCCTAACGACGGGGTCATTTTATGACGGCACAATGTTGGCATTGTTACGATGCTATCATTATGATAGTACCAAAGTAATGCCATCATTACGATGCTATCATAAAATCAAGATGCCATCATTACGATGCCATCGTAATGATGGAGTCATGTTGATCTGTTTGATGACATGGTTAAATCATCATAATATTACAATGGCATCATTATCGTTCATTACAATGGCATTCTAATATTACAATTGCATCGTAATGATGGCATTTCATCATTATGATGGCATCTTAATGATGTCATATGGCCATCGTAATAATGGATCATTACGAATGCATTGTATTAAAGGCATCAGTAATCATTCATTATGATCGGTGGCCAAATGATATCCTTATTATGGTGGGTGGTCAAATAACACTGTCTTTATGATGCTCAAAATTGATGGCATCACTACGTTGCATCATGTTATTGAGACAAAGAGCTAGAGGCCTAGGAGGATCGTGATTTGTATGCTCTTGCGATGATCATAGGCTCGTGCAGATGCAGTGATTGCACATATCTAGAGGGCAAAGACTTTTGTTGAAGCATGGGCTACTCTGAAGGGTCTATATGAGACAAATAATACAGCTTGAATCTTCTTGCTCCAACATCAGTTATACACTTTGGAGCTAGACGAGGGAGGCAGTGTGCATGACCACATGACCAAGGTGAAAGTGGTGAGGGACCACTTGGTAGCAATTGGTCACAGGGCTGATTCAGCCCAGTTGGCACTCATGGTGATGCACCCCCTACCCCGGAGTTACAGAGGCTTCGTGAATACGGTGATGGCAAGTCAGAGTTCAGACCTCTGATGTTTGATGAGCTTGCGCTCTTGTTGATGCAGGAAGAAGCTCATGAACATATCTTCAACCAATCGAACAAGAGAGCTTTGGCGGTGGACTAAGGGGGCAAAGGTAAGCCCAAGAACTCCCAGCTAGGATCTCCCAGCTAGGATCCAGTGATGCATACAAGTCTTGGAAGAAAAATATCAAGGGAGTTATTTATGATTGATGCCTACGCAGCCACGTCCCTCTCCCCTTCCTCACATTCTTACTGTTTGCATGTACATGTCATTATGATGCCATTGTAATGATGGCATCGTTATGATATTATGATGGTGTCGTTATTAGAAGGATGCCATCATAATTCTGAAGTAAAAAACACCCACAATTACGATGGCATTGTTACAATGCCATCGTTATTTGGGGAGTCCAAACGATGCCATCATTATGATCGCATCCTAATGACACGGTCATTTTATGACAGCACAATGTTGGCATTGTTACGATGCTGTCATTACGATAGTACCATAGTAATGCCATCATTACAATGCTATCATAAAATCAAGATGCCATCATTACGATTCCATCATAATGATGGAGTCATGTTGATCTATTTAATGACATGGTTAAATCATCATAATATTACGATGGCATCATTATGATTCATTACAATGGCATTCTAATATTACAATCACATCGTAATGATGTCATTTCATCATTATGATGGCATCTTAATGATGTCATATGGTCATGGTAATAATGCATGATTATGAATGCATTGTAATAAAGGCATCAGTAATCATTCATTACGATCAGTGCCAAATGATATCCTTATTATGGTGGTTTGATGACATGGTTAAATCATCATAATATTATGATGGCATCATTATCGTTCATTACAATGGCATTCTAATATTACAATTACATCTTAATGATGTCATTTCATCATTATGATGGCATCTTAATGATGTCATATGGCCATCGTAATAATGCATCATTACGAATGCATTGTAATAAAGGCATCAGTAATCATTCATTACCATCGCATTGATGGCATTGTAACAATGGCATCATTACAATGCCATCATTATGATGTCAATCCAATTGATAGCATTGTTATTATGCCACTATTATCATTATCATGGCATCGTTATGATGTCTCACAACAACACAAAGCAACTATAGACGCGCTTGGTAGATGTGCAAAATAGCAGGCGCATCTATAGGCGTTGCTTTAGTAGAGGAATTACAGGCGTGTCTAAATGCACATCTAAAAGCTCGTCTATTTGCGCGTAAATTACCGTGTCTACGTGTGCATCTAACCTGAGAAAATATGGTCCCGTCTAACATCCCGTTTATTAGCGCGTCTATTTGTGCATGTATTAGCGCGTTTATTTGCGTGTTTACACTGAGAATCAGACGTGCATTTAGACGCATAAATAGACGCAAAGCAGAGAATACAGAAAGTGAGATTTTGGTGTACATCATTGCTTTCCAAACATTGCCCATGATTACCAAAGCACATAATTTTTTGCAAGCCCACATATACAAGAATTAAGTGAGATGAGGAGAATGAGACAATATGTAAAATAGTTTTGCCAATATCAATTATGGGGCTACGGTTCAATCTCATCCTCAATGAGATCAACCCTTGCCAAACTATCTACTTCAAAATCCAAACAAGTGTTTAGATCTACAAATACATTCAACCCACTACTACTTGTGCCACTCATGTGCTCATCGAAATCAGCATCTCGAATGGTAGGCTCGTCCTCACGGGTAATGGCCTCAATATCTGTATCTCCTATCTCATGATCATCCTCCTCTCTTGTATCACGGTCATCATCACGTCCATGGCCATGATCATCCTCCATACGCTCCATATTAGTAAATGTACTATACATCACTTTGGAACGTGGCATAATAGGTATGACATGCCACCATCTATTATTATCCACCATTGGTTGATAGACAACCTAATTCAAACACAAATACAATCATGTTACTTTTCTTGCATCAAATATTTAAAAGCGAGAATTTTTATATGTGTGCACAGTACCTGTTCACATTGTTGCGGTAGTACTAGTGTGTCCTTCCTACTTTGCCAAAACTTTGTGGAGTCAATAGTTACAAAGCCACTTGCATGGCATTTGATTGTTGCATTAGGGCCTCTTTCCACCATGTCCTTAAACCACTTTACATCCAAAACATACACAAAGAAGCGTCGAAAGTGAAGCATAATAATATCTTGGATTATGCCACAATAGTCATCCATGGCTCCATTGGCTCCCTCAAAGCTAGCAATGACGCCGCAATCTTGTGTGTTTCTCTTATCATCAATCCGTTGTGTTCGAAAATGCTTGCCCTCACACCATATAGCATTGAACATAGTGCACTACACCAAGAAAAAATCAATTAAATAAGCAATCTAAATTATTGAAAGCTCCTAACTTATGCATAACATTCTATATACCGACCTTGCTCATGCATCCCCTAGCATACTCCCATTCTTCCATTGTGATATGCATCCCCTCGTCTTTCTCTGCTTTCTCCATTTCATCAAGTAGCCAATCCACATGAATATCCTTTGGAAGTGCTCTTAGATGCTGAGGGTATGGCACACGAGATCCGTGGTGTGTACGAAAGAGGGCCCTTTCTTCTTGTCTTCTTGCCTTTGCATCCTCGTATCTTGTCACCCATCTTTTCATCACATCACTATTAAGCACGCAAAAGAGGTTGATACTATTATGCAACTCCGTGCCTATTACTTTGTTGCATCCTTTCCCTTGAGGCACAATAGAGGTCATCCTTAGGTCTTCATCATCTCTCCAAAGTCGTGGGAGAGAGCTATCCACATCAACAAGAAACTCAGAAATATATACAAGTGACTCTTGTACCAACCAACCCTCGGCCATGCTACCTTCTGGTCTTGCATTTTGTCTCACAAAGCCCTTCAAGGTCTTCATGAAGCGCTCCAGAAAGAACAACCATCGTGCATGTATAGTACCACATATAGCAATCTCATCCACCAAATGCACTATGAGATGTAGTTGGCTTGTGAGAATAGAACGTGGAAATGTCTCCTCCACTAAACAAATTGCCTCCATTGACATAACTCGAGCATTCTCAAGCGTGGTGGGATCTATTTCCTTTGAGCTCACATACCTCACAAGCTCGCCCATCTTGTCAATACAATCTTTCACGTCCTTTGATGCACTACATGAAATGCTAGTAGGTAGTATGAACTGAACCCGCGAGGAGGTGGTTGTTTAGTTGCTTATAGCTATTCACTCACAAATTTGAAAGGAAAAAGATATTATGCACATAAAATACTTACTTGGAGCATCTTGTGCCAATCATGAGATTTCAAGCCATATAATTGCTCTACACCTCTTTTCTTGCTCTTTGTAAAGGCTCCCTTCAAACACCTCATGCATCCAGTGGGAGTACGAATTGTAGTAATAGCGCGCTTCATCGTCGCCATCTCTAGCTTTGATAACATCCACAGTGCACGAGGTAAAAAAACACACCCATTTGGTTTCTCTTGAGGCCAAGCTTCATGTATCCTCCCTGTGGTATGTAGATCCTCCCTTATGCCTGCCGAATCTCATGTCCCATTCAAATGCTCCCAAATGGTACATGCCACATTCTTGAAAATGTGCATGGGATCAAGCAAGTGATTGATCTTGAGGTGGGACCAATATGGTAAACGATAAAATATGGAGTATCTAAACAAAATAAAGTGTTAGCGTGCAATCTTTACTTTTAGCCAATATAGCCAATCTTTACTTCCAGCCAATAGTTACAAACCCTTACCGGCTCATGCCAAGTGGTGGAGGAGTCGTGGAACCGTCCCATGTTCTCATCCAATCTCCCGCGGTGAGTGATTGTGGGAGGACTTCATTCCAAGGGGCAACATATCTAGGATGATCAGGTGGGAGAAATGGATGGTGATTCTCATAGATGACCTTATTCAATGCGTCTGCCCGTGAGGCAACTAGCGAAGGACCACAAACAGGACATGCATGGTAACCCGATGTAGTGAGACCTGAACAATAGACACAATTAAGAGTTGAAGGTGGGTCATGGTGCCACATCCTTTGCCTATTCATAATTAGAAGTGCAATGCTTACCTGAACACTCGCCATAGCCTGGGAAGTCATGCATCATCCACATCAAGACTGCTTTGCAGTTGAAGTCTCGTGACGAGGGAGGCCTGCTCACATCATGCACCTCGATACCTCTCCAAAGTATCTCTAGCTCATAAATCAAAGGCTCCAAATAAACATCAGGGTTTTTGACTTTATGTTTCCTGGAATTAGAAGGGACAGCATGACATGTCCTTTCTTAATAGCCATAGAGGGTGGAAGATTGTAATTCACCAATACCATTGGCCATACACTGTAAGACGTGCTTTTGATACCAAATGGGTTCACACCGTCCATACCCAATCCAAGTCTCAAGCTCCTAAGTTCTTCCTTGAAGCTTGGCCATGTGTCTTCAATATGCTTCCACGCAGGAGAGTCCGCGGGAGTTCTCCACTTGCCATCGGTTGATCGATGGGAGGAATGCCATGACATGAGCTCTGCAATAGATTTGCACTTGAACATATGTTGGATGCGAGGGATTATGGGAAAATGTCGCAATACCTTATGAGGCACGTCCAAGGTTTTGAGATCTGCTCTATATCTTGCCTCTCCACAAGTAGGACACTCTCTTGCATCCTTATGTAGTCCACGAAACAAAATGCAATCGTTGACACATGCATGGATGCGCTTGTAATCTAATCCTCCAAGAGAGGTCACATGTTGCCTTGCCATATCTCTTGAGGTCGGTAGTTTATTCTCCCTTGGAAGCATTTTACACAATAGCCTGCACGTGAAGACCATAAATGAGGAAAAGCATTCGAGTAATTGACCCACTAGCATAATTCAGCATGTTTGCAAAATCGACTTTAAAGCTTACTTGAGTAATGCATTCAAATTTGCATTGCTCCATCCATAGATGGTTTGCAAGTTTAGTAACTCAAGGGAGGCACATAGAACAGAGAATGTGCACCCCTCAAACAATGGAGTCGATGCTGCAGTAAAAAGAGCATCCTACTCCATGCTATTATCCCTCCCTTGATGGACATATAAATCCCACACCATATCATCAAACACCTCCTCCTCCACGGCTTCATGAGGTAATGGTGGAGGGCTACTACCACCATCACTCCATGCATCCGTAATGGTCCCTCCCAAAGATCCCACCTCATATTGCCGACGCTTCGCCTCCTCACGACGAGCATAGGGTAACATATGCGGGTGTGGCACTGCATCCTGTATCAAATTAAAATGGGATCATAACTCAAACATATGAACACCCATAGGTATCTCAATCAACCTTAACTTACAAACCCTTACCCTGTTTACGGTCACATCCCATTCTCCATACTTTGAGATATGATTGAGTGTAATCCTGCATGCACGATACATGTTTCCTCGACATCGATCACACAGACATTTGATTTTTTTCTCCAACCACATTTCGCGATGGTGGATACGGAGGGATTCATCCTCACTGGAGCTACTTGTTGAAGATGAAGACATCCTACAAACAAACAACCCACCAAATTTGCTCTTCTTCAAATGTTTAATTTAAACTCTGTGACGCGTCTATAGTCGCGTCTAAAAGCACGTCTAAAATCGCGTCTAATGGTGTATCTAAATGCGCATCTACTCTGTGTATTTAGACGCACCTATAGATGCGCTATTAGACGTGACTATAGATGCGACTTTTAAACCTGCTTTTTAGCACGCCGCTCGCTTTGCTTTTCTTCACATTACTTATACTTCGCGTGGCTTGCTTCCTTCCTTATTAGCAGATCCATAGTTTTGATGCTTAAGAGGGAAGCTCCCATACTTACTTCCAAGCTTACACTCAAGAGAAAGGCACCCACACTTACTTCTAAGCTTAAAGGAGAGGAGGACGAACAAGGAGGAGAAGGAACTTTGAAAAAGAAAGAAGAACCTTCCATACCTCTATCCAAGTAAGTCTTTTTGCAGTTGATCTTGTTTGGAAGTTTGTTCTTTCCAGATTTGTACTTTCTCGTATCCAAGAAGCGCATGATCTGGGTATTAGTGTCATGTTTTTGTGTCGGGTGCAATGTCCTTTTCTACTTTTTAGAAATCCCGTCTGTCGGAGCGCATCTATAGGCGCGTCTCATAGCGCGTCTAAAATCGCGTCTACAGGCGCGTCTAAATGCGCCTGGCCTGTCGCAGACACAGACAGACGCGTCGATAGACGCTCTGTTAGACGCTCTGTTAGACGCTCTGTTAAATGCTCTGTTAGATGCTCTGTTAGACGAGCTATTAGACGCTCTATTAGATGTGTCTATAGACGCACAAATCAGACACGTCTATAGACGCGCTCTGACAGTAAGCCTCTCTTTTCTTCCCCTTTCTTCTCAGCTCATCAGTAATATATTTTTTTTCTTTTTTCCAGTTCAACATGTGGCCAGGAAGCGCTTCCAGCTCACCTGATCCCCGGGAATCTATTTGGAAGGACTTATATAACCTTTTAGGGCACCCTCCTAGTCCTGCGGAGTTATACGGGTATATGACGGGTACTCTAAACACTCCCCAAGAGTCGGCACTACAGACTCCAAGCCACCCCACACCACCTGAGATCACCCCAGCGGAGTTAGCACAGCCGTCTTATGCCCCTTCCCTCGTATCATCTTATGCCCCTTCCCCCATGCCGTCAGGAGGTCCTTCTGTCTCGACGAGCCATCGACGTACTCCTGTGCCGTTGAGACTCGGTTCTCCAGCTACGAGTGATCAGCGTAGTCCCCTGCAGTCCCTAGCTACGAGTGGCCAGCGTACGAGCTCGACATGATAGGGTAGCAGGCGTAGTAGCAGGGAGAGCGGTGGGGGATGCATGGCATAGTGCTTTGGGCCATGTGGCAGTGGGGAGGATGATGATTCAGATGATTTAGACGTGCCTCTGGGTGATGGTACGATTTATTATGACATCACTCAGACAGGAGGCATCTTGATGGATGCGCGGGAGAAGGACATCATGGCCTTCATGCGCTCTATAATTGCTAGCAATTACAGAGATTGCTTTATCCACTACAAAGACCACCCAAAGAGGTTGGCTGATGAGACCCTCGCTACTGTTCGCTCTAGGTATCCTAACCCCCCCAATCGCCAGTTCACAGATAAATGGGGGAAGTCAAAGATTGTTACGATACTTAGCAATAAAAGATCTTCGCTTAAGAGGCAGGCACTAGCGGAGCTTGCCAGGCTTAAGGCAGGTCAACCACCAAGGGGCCCGCCCCACAGCACTCACAAGCGTGAGTGGAAGAAGGCAATGAAGTTAGCGAGGGAGGACCCCAGTCTGCAGCACGTGGAGGCACGGAGGATCCAGATGGAGGAATATAGAAGCGCGCATTTTGGAGCAGGGGGTGTTGAATCATGGGAGGCCCAATTTGTAAGTATCGATCTCAAATTATATTGCTTATGTAGTTTATTAGGAGGTTGTTTCTTTGTACTAATCCCTCCGCAAAGTTTGTCACGGTCATGCAGCTTGAGATCATGGGCAGATACCCTACTCTTGTGGAGACAGCCTACCACCGCCACCATTGCAGAGGAGATACATGGAGGCACTTCCATGATGACGGGTTGATTACTGAGGAGCAGTATACCCGAGCTACTGGAGTAGCCCCCCAGGTATTTGAAAGTAATTAAATAATGCCAAAATTATAAGTAAAGATTTGATTTTTCATACATTGATATATGTTGTCCCTTGTTTACAGGCCCATGCACAAGACGATGAGGAAGAGGAGGAAGGAGGTGCAGAAGGGAGCGCAGAAGGGAGCGTGGAAGGGAGCGAGGACCTGGAGAACATAGATTAGTCATACAAGTAGTGCTAGCTACTCCTTTTTGTACTTAAAGCCACTGGCTTGGCTTTGTGCCTCTTGTATATACACTCCTCTTATTTTTTGTACTTGAAGCCACATGACATGGCTTAGCTTCGTGCTATATGTATATACAAGCACTTTTTGAGCTTTCAATTTTATTGTGTTTTGGAGTTGTAATGTTTTATTTGGAATTGTAATTAAAATGGGGTTGGCTGTAAGAATTTAATTACACAATGTGGATATGGGATTCTTGTAACTATATAGCATACACAACATACATAGTATTCTGTAAAATTTAAATTAAAAAAAAGCGCGTCTATCAGTGCGTTTAAAAACGCGTTTATATACGCGCCTGTCTGTTCGACTTGCATCTATATGTGCATCTATAAATGCGTTTATAAGCGCGTCTATTTATGCATCTAACTGCGCGTCTATACGTGCGTGTGTCTGATATATAGACGCGCAATTAGACTCGGGTCTCTAAACGTAAAAATAGATGCGCAAATAGACGCGCCCGTAAGTTTTTTATTTAGTTCATGAAACGCATCTGTTCACGCATCTATGGGTGCTTTGTCTTGTTGTGTCTTCATCAGTACGGTGCATTGTAAGGATAGCATCATTATGATGCTAACCTTGATGGCATCAACAGTAATCATTCATTACAATCGGTGGCCAAATGACAACATTATTATGGTGGGTGGTCAAATAACATCGTCTTTATGCTCAAAATTGATGGCGTCATTACGATGCATCGTGTTATTGATTACTAGAGGCATCATTAGGATGCTCGTGTTACGTGATGCTAACCTTGATGGCATCAATAATCATTCATTACGATCAGTGGTCAAATAATAACCTTATTATGCTGGGTGGTCAAATAATGCCATCTTTATGATGCTTAAAATTGATGGCATTACTACGATGCATCATGTTATTGATTATTAGAGGCATCATTATGATGCTAACCTTGACGGCATTAGTAATTGTTCATTACGATCGTTGGCCAAATGACAACCTTATTATAGTGGGTGGTCAAATAACATCGTCTTCATGCTCAAAATTGATGGCATTACTACGATGCATCGTGTTATTGATTATTAGAGGCATCATTAGGATGTCAACCATCTGATCTGGATGAATCATCCGAATCTAAACAGGTGGGTACAGAAGCCATTGTCGAATGAGAGGACGAAGATTCAAAGCAAGAGGAAGGATATAGAAGATGAAGGAATAATCAAATGAAGGGTATTTACCTTGTCAACATTGATAAGACCAAGGGGATGTTCATTGAAGAATCAAATGAAGGGTATTTACCGTCTACGCATCCACTCTCGATCCAAAGTCAGTGTGATGAGACCTTGAATTGGCCTAGGGCGATCCGAAGCGCATGTGGCAGATGTATTTGTGTGTATATTGAATGCTTGCGGAAATCCACAAAGTAGCAATTGATATACTCTCTGTCTCCTGTCCCTGGCCTCCTCGATAATGCCTCGAAGGGTAGGATAACTTGAAGACTATTTTTGGATGACTCAAAAAAGTTGATCAAAGATAGTGGGTGGGAATTCCTTGATATGGAGGTTAATGATTCAGATTCTAAAAACTTGGAAGAATCAAATGAAGGATATCAACCGTCTGATGTGGATGAACCATCTAAATCTAAAGAGGTGGATAGGCTACATGCAAGTGTAGGAAGGCATCCCATGATTGACCGCACTGAGGGTAGATGGAGCATTTTTTGAGGCAGCCCACTCTTGGGTTGCGGGGCCCGTTTGGAGCCTCAGATGATCCTGGATGGCTCTGGGCCCGAACGGAGACCATAGGTTAGTTGCTCTATTTTTGCACACTAGTCCTATCGTGTGGTCGGTGGCCTATTTTGGGACCGACCCCTAGTCAGCCGTTTTGGGTGGACTGGGTCAGTCACCCAATTGGCTCTAACCGACTACTTATGGTGGCTATATAAGAGCAACCTCGTGAAGCCCATTTCATCATTGGCTACAGCAACCCTAATTCCTTAGCATCTGGCCTCAGTCCTCTACTGTTTTTAGCATGCCATCGAAGCTTCTTTCACAGGAGCACATGGTTGGGAGGCAGCACCATCCATTGTATCAGTTTTACAGTAATCAAATTTTGGATTCTCCATACTATCTGTTTTCTCTCTTGTGTACAAGATCCTGTTATCTGTTGAGCACAGACGTTGTATTGTTTTCTTACAAATATATGGGGTGGGCTATGTATGGGATGTGTATGGGCTGAATATAGCGGTTAGGCAAGGTGTGGGCTACATATGGGCTGAATATAGGGGAATGGTTTGCAAAAGGGATGTACTGCATATGGGCTGAATATGGGATGCATATGGGCTGAATATTACATATGGGTTGCATATGGGATGCATATGGGCTATATATGGGATGCACATGGGCTGAACATAGGGACTGGGATGAATATTACATATTGATTGAACATGGGATGCATATGGACAGAGTATAGGAGATGGGCTGCATATGGGCTATGTATGGGATGCACATGGGCTGAACATAGGGAGTGGGCTACACATGTAATGCATATGGGAGGGAGAAATGTTAATTTATAGATTGCAATTTAAAAGATATCAAGTAAGTTGATATGTGTAAAGAATGATGCATTTCTCCTTTTATAGATTAGCATAGAAAGATTATTGATTCATATGCTACATGTTATACTTCAAGTTAATGCATTCTTTCTTTTATCAATTAGTATAGAGGATTATTAATTTATATACTATGGGTTGATGCTTTTCAAGTTGATGAATTTTGTGAAGAGGATCAAGAGACAATTCTCTTGAAATTTTTAGGCTTGAACACAGTGGATGAGATGTACATGTCACTCAAGTCTGATTATAATATTATAAAGAGAGATCTAACTTATTCTGAAGATAGAAATGAACATCGTTTGCTTGCAATAAGGAAAGCTTTCATAGATTGGTTAGTTTTAGAGGAAAAAGTTAGGGTAAATAGAGATGAAAAGAAAATGTTATGTCTTGACGATGTACATGTATCAAAATGAAACATGTTATTTTGAATGATATTTAAAGACACATGGATGGACTCTTTTATTCATTTTCAACGCAATGTCTTTTCTCTCAACATTCTTTTGATTAATGTCTCTTGGAATATAAAAAATTGTATTGGTGGTATATCGGTAACAAGCTCTTACTTTCTTTGAAAATGAATTTGTGAATTTTGGCATGCTTTTTGTAATTACGTCCTTCCTTTGAAAATGAGTTTATGTTATTTGTGACACTTTAGGTGATTATGTCATAAGCTTTTTTTTAAAGATTACTTTATGCTATTTATATAAATTGACTATATGTTGAAGTTTAAGTTTAATTTTATTCTTTTCCATTACGTAATCAAAACAACTCTATAAAACCTTTAGAAAGTCTGTATTTATTACTGAGTAAATTAATTCTTAAATTTTCCTATACAGAGAAATTCTATTGCAAATTTATCTATATAGAAAAACTTAGCATTGTCTATATGGATTATAATTTACCATATAGCAAATGTTCTATAGACTTTTACTATATAGGACATTTGCTATGTAGTAAATTGTTAACTATATAGACAATTCTAAGGGTTTCTATATAGATAAATATACTAGATCTAATCTAGTAAAATCATATTGTAGGTTTGCTATATAGTGAATTTATTTGCTATATAGGAAATGTTCAAATTTTACTAGTCCGGACTTTTACTAGATACATTCAATTGGATCTAGTAAAGTCCCTTTTTTCCCCTATATAGACAAAGGTTTAGTGTTCCTTGTGATACTTCATCCTTAAAGTTGAAGACAAAGAAGACAAAGAAAGTGGCTTGATAATTGTTTGTATGCATTTCACTCTCTTGAGGGGGAGTGCAAGCTATCAAGCTCATGAAATGCATCACGAAGTGAACTATAATGTGAAAAGGAAGAAAAGAATGATGGAGATACTCAAGTTCTACCTCATGAAGAACATGCTCTATCTCGAATGATTCTTTGCATAAGCATATTGTATAAACTATAGCATATAGGCTAGCAGTGTGAAGCATCACAACAAATTGGGGATGCATCTCAATTCTTGTTGCAGAATAAATCCAGACACTCACCACCTTGAAGACCTTAATGATCTTAAGGGGGAGTATTGGAAATAATACCAATTAAGGTCTTGGTTACACATATGGACACACATAGGGTGATGTCAATGGATGCACCTCTCAAATGAAATGCCACATCCTACAACCATATCAATGTAATCATTAGGCAAGAATCAAATGAAAAGGTGAGCTCTCCTTCAGGCAGGTGTCAGCAATTTTCAATTCTAAGTATTCTTCTTTTTTTTGAATGGGAATGCCATCTGTCAAACCTTCTACAAAATCCAACATTTCACACCATGCACATGGTCTTTCTTCTTCTTCTTCTTCCATTGTCGTCTTCTTGTTATCTTCATACCCTTTCAACTTTTGAAGCTTTCAAGATTTAAATGATCTCCATCTATTCCTCTTCGGAAGCTTTCGTGGCCTCATCGCACTCTCTTTCTCCTCCACTGCTCGACTTTCATCGCCTCTATTGCCTCCTCTGGGGCTGCTACTCTGTGACTATGAGAATGCCATCTATTGTCATGACCACATCAGTTTGTTGTCCCAAGAATTACCCCATCTATGACACCTAGGTCGGTTACTGGTACCAAGTGCGATTTCCTTAGCTCTTCACTACCTTTCTTTCTTGAGTGCGTGTGTGTTTTTTTCTAGTGTGATCTCTGTTCTTGGTGTTCCTGCATCGAGTCATGTCTATAAGCACCTATGAGAACACCATCAGCTGGGACTACAAGAACTCATTTGGGGCTACAATGATTACGAGAATGCTATCTGCTCTATGACAACCACATCAATTGCTACCCCGAGGATTACCTCTGCGACACCCAAGCCGGTTACTTCTACCAGGTGTGATGAGGGCTATTCTTGGTGTTTCTGCCTCCACTCATTTCTACAAGTGGATTTCAATGGAAAGAGTCTATGGAATTTGCATTTCATGCTTGACATGTAAATCCAATTTCCAAATACATCAAAACCGTCACACTTTTAAGCTTCTCTTTCGTTGGTTAATTCTCTACTTTATTTATACATAGCAAAACGGATCTAGTCAATGCGGGCATCATCAGGCTTTGTTCTTCTATGATGTTGCTACTAAAGGGTGCTTTTGTATAATATATCTTGTGCACTGCAAATGATCATGACCTTATATTGGAAGTGACCTTAGAGCATCATTGAAGTAATGTCAAAAATTATGTCATGTGCTGCACAAAGTTATATATTTTTTGGTGACTAGAGCTTTTTGTTTCATAACTTATAGTGTAAGCACAAACCATTTTTTAGCGAGCGTCTCATGCTCAGGCAAGCAAGCTACTTCCCTAGTGTCTCTTCTTTGATCCTCTGTAGGACCAGCATCCTGATCTAAATTTACCCCTTCTATTTTGTCATATCCACCAGGAAGGCGAGGCAATCATGCAAACTGTTCTATATGTCATGCCTGAGAAAATTGCAAGAAGCCCATCTTTCATGCTACTGGAGCTACAGAGCAAAGAGTACATGAGTGGCTCTTCCTCTTCCTTTAGTTAGAGCATCTATAGGGAAACCAAGCGGTTGATTACAGAAAACTACTCACTTGTGCAGGGATAGTTGGCGCGATTTATCATAGATGAAGCTCATTGCATTTGGTAATTTCCAATCATACTAGTGCAAGAAGAAGCTCAAGTCAGGGATTGTACTCCCAAATCTGTAGTTGATTGGAGGTGCTAGCTATAGAAGAGTGTGGGGTAGAAGAGATGCATCATGGCACAAAGAGTGAGAGCACAAGTGAGGAAAAATTCATGTATTAGAATGAAGAATGTCCTCCATTCCTCAACTCAAGTCAAATGTTTGTTTTTGAGCTTTACATTCACTAGAAATAATTATTGATGCCCCCAAACTAGTGGATCACTACTACTTGAATCTCCTGGACTGGAGTTGTAAGAATGTTTTGCAATTGCTTTAGGGACAACAGTGTACCTTTGGGATGCAGAGTCTGATGCAATCAGCCAATTGATGAAGACAATTGAAGAGGATGATTATGTTACAAGTGTTGTCTACCCGGCTATAGATAGAAAACATGTTGTAGTGGTGTTACCTAGAAAAGAAATCAAGACAAGAGGCTAGACACTAAGCATGGTGATGCTCAAGGGCCATAGAAGAAAGGAGAACATGAGGGCGAAACATTGTCATGGGTGGGGAAAAGGGATTAGAAGGCGAGGGAATGAAGAGGGAGACTATGGCACAAGGGGAAAGGGAGAGAGCAAAGAGAATCATGTACATGATGGGAGGAGGAATGTAAAGATGGAGACATCAAGGGAAGAGGGCCATGCTTTATTTGAAAGGAAGGGAAGGGGAAATCAAAGCACTAGCTAGGTGGCTTTACAAGAATGAGCATATTCCATCAATGAATAGCCCCCTCCTTTTATAGCCAAGAGAGGGGGTCTCTCCCAATAAATGCATCCTCCCACATGCATGGTGTGTGTGAAAATGTCTCCCATGTGGGCTAGGTGTTTATGCACTCTCAATTGGGTGTGACAACCCTTTGCCTCATTTTTCCACATAAATCAAGCCCCATATCTCAAGTCTATGATACTCCCTTGGTCTCTTCCCAATTTTATAATACGTTCAAACATCTACGAGGACAAGTGAAGGGTTGGCACAAGGAATTTGCCACCTCATCCTACTTTCCCCATTATTTAACTTGCACTCTTGGACCTTCTATACCTCCCCCACATGGGCCTATCCTATATGGAGGGAATAACCCAATATAATATCCATCTCCAGCTATTTTATATTACTTCTCCCATGGACTTTGGGCCATATCTCACTAAATGCAGGCATGGGACCACCTAGGTGGAGGAGTGGCACATGGAGGAGCCATGCCACCTTAACATTTTATAATATTGCTACCGTGGATCATGTACAACACACCTTATGGGTCCTCTTACGTGGAAGGGTGGCACATGGTCATGCCCTACCACCTCAACCCTGGACCCTATGCACTCCATATTTTATTATACTATTGCCACACATACAAGTACACACTCATATTTATGCCTTTTTACTTTGGTCAAATTTATCCATAACAGTTCCCCCCCCCATGCAGGCAGGGAATACACAACATTTCCATGCCTGGGACCATCATGCACAAAGAAGGGCTTGAGATAACGCTTGTTGATTACCTTCTTGCCATATGGCTTATGCAGCTCCTGAACTTGTACAGACCCATTGCTACGTTCCTTGATGACTTTATATGGACTAGGGTCCACAGTGGCAGAAACTTCTTATCCATTTGGTAGTCCAATTTGTTATCAAAGCATAGCACAACATTCCCCTCAGCAAAGTGTCTTTCCCATCCCTTGTGAATCTTAGCATCCAAGCGGGACTTTTGTCGATTCTTTTGGATCTCTATTTGGTGTAGTGCAAGGCGTCAGGTTTCATCTAACTTCTCAAGTTGTACCAATCTAGCCTCTACATGTTCATCTTCTGTCATGCTCTATTCTTGTGCCAATCTCAAGGCCAAAATCTCTATCTCTAGTCGTAAAACTACCTCGGTACCATACACCAACTCAAAAGGAGTGTGACCTATAGATGTTTTATGAGTGATGTTGTAAGCCCACACGGCTTCAGTGACCTTTTGATCCCACTGGCTCCTATTCCTTGTGGCCATTTTTCCCATGGTTTTACAAAGGAGGCCATTGGTCCGCTCCGTTTGACCCATGGATGTTGGATAATAGATGCTAGAAGTGCGATGATCAATACCCATGCGATCCATGAGCAATTCCACTACTTCATTTAAGAATGGACTCCCATGGTTAGATACTATTTCCATGGGTGTCCCAAACCTTGTGCTGATACATTCAAATATGAAATTTGAAACTGCCTTACCATTTGCAATAGGGAGGGCGATAGCTTGAGCCCACTTAGTGACATACTGAGTGGCTACCAAAAGATACTTCTTTTTGAGGGCAGTCATGGGCAAGGGCCCGACAAAATCTATTCCCCACTTCTGAAACAGATGGATGGACATCACTGGGTGATGTTGCCCAGGATGCAAATCCTTCCTACCAAAGAATTGGCATGGTTCATAGGTTTTGCAATACAAAGTGACATCCTTGAACAAGGTCGGCCAATAGTATCCAACATGTGAAATCTTCTTAGCTATATAGTCACTGGCATAGTGGCCTCCACAAAATCCATCATGATAATGCTTCAATACCTTAGGCACTTCATCTGCATCAATGGCCCGTCTTAGTACCCCATCTGCTATGGGACCAAGAAAGGGCATTTGGAGAGGAAGTTCCCCATACATGTGTGGTGATGTCCAAAATGCAAAGTACTATAAGCCAAATGCAAAGTGCTATGTGCCAAACTCAAACTAGATGTGTAAATTTCAAATTGCTTTGTGCCAAAAAATGAACCCAAGGAAGGGCAAGTTCCTTGGTCTTATAATTTTTGCAAAGGAAGTGTGCTGACTTTCCCCCCACACAAATGTCTAGTTATGTGCAAAATGACTCAAATTGCTATGTGTTAGATACAAATCAATATGAATCCAAGGAAATGCACGTTCCTTGGTCTTATAATTTTTGGAGAGGAAGTTTGTCAACTCTCCCCCCACACAAATGTGTGGTTATGTGCTGAATTCACAGTAATATAAGCCAAATGCAAAGTGCTATATGTTAGTTTCAAAATGGTATGTGCAAAATTAAAAGTGCCTTGTGGCAAATTCAAATTGAAATGAATAAGAGACGAATTCTACAGAAGTATCCAACAAGTGCAAAGTGCTATGTACCAAATGCAAAGTGCTATGTTCTAAACTCAAATTGCTATGTGCTATGTGCTAGATACAAATCGATATGAACCCAAGGAAGGGCATGTTTCTTGGTCTTATAATTTTTGGAGAGGAGCTGTGCCAACTCTCCCCCCACACAAATGTGTGGTTATGTGCTAAATGCAAAGTACTATACGCCAAATGCAAATGCTCTACATGCCAGATTCAAAATGCTATGTGCAAAAATTAAAAGTACTTTGTGCCAAATGGACAAAATGAATTGTGCAGAAGTAACCAACAAGTGCAAAGTGTTGTGTACCAAATGCAAAATGCTATGTGCTAAACTCAAATTGGTATGTTCTATATGCAAATTGCTAGGTGATGTATGCAAATTACTATGTGTTGTATGCAAAATGCTATATGCTAGATACAAATTGATATGAACCCAAGGAAGGGCATGTTCCTTGGTCTTATAATTTTTGGAGAGGAAGTGTGCCAACTCTCCCCCCCACATAAATTTGTGGTTATGTGTACGAAATGCAACGTACTATAAGCCAAATGCAAAGTGCTATATGCCATATTCAAAATGCTATGTGCAAAATTAAAAGTGCTTTGTGCCAAAATGAACCCAAAAAAGGGCACATTGCTTGGTCTTGTAATTTTGGTGAGGAAGTGTGGTAGCTCTCCCCCCACATAAATGTGTGGTCATGCGCTAAATGAAAAGTGCTATGTGCAAAGCACATAAAGTGCCGTGTGTTGAATGCAAATTGCTATGCACTAATTCAATTTTCTAGAAACAAAATGTGTGGTTATATACTAAAACTACAAAATTCAAATAAAACATATTCTCAGTCAATACAGCTACCTACCCGTATCTAGTTCATTCTATTCAAGCACTAGAGATCTGTTTAAGCGTATACTATATGTTCTAGATTTCTACATAGAGTTCATAATTGAGCAATGTAGAGAGGTCATCTTTTTCACTTTGGGGTCGGGACTCTGGGGTCAATATGCATTTCGACAGTGGCACGCCATCAATGAAAGATTTTGAAAGTGTCGCATGAACAGATTGTATGACCTTCCAATTGTTCCCTTCGTGATCAGATTGGGGTTAATGATATTCGACTCCTCTTTTGGGCATGAGTCTATCCTCGTCTTCTCCTCTTGTAGATGGGAGGGTACATCGCCGATGGTAGGGTACATCTTTTTTGCTTGTTGCTGACATCTTCTCCTCCCTGCATTGTCACAGGTCTTTGTACCCTTTTGTTGTTTGTGCCGTTGGTGGGATTGATGCGGATCATTTGTGCCACTGATGGAGGGATAATTATTGCCCTCATCGTCTCCTCGCTTTTGTGGGAGATTGCTTTAGCGATCGTCATCGTGTTTGCTCTCATTGGAGATTGGTGAACCTTTGTCTACTCGTCCTTTTTGCAAATCGTAGTCTACACATTTAGGCTGGCGCACGACCTTATTCTCATCTATCACTCTATGAAGAGTACGAGTAAGCGCAAGTTAAGATCCAGAAAACAATGGTCACTAACTCTTTTGAGCATCCGTTTTAAATTTGTCATCTATGATTGATATTTCTTTTTTGGACTTGTCATGTGGTGATCGGTGTTCTGAAAATAGCTAATTAATGGCTTAAAATTTTCTACCACTACGTCTGACCAGACACAACTTTCACAAGATACTGCCCCATCGTAGGTCATCATACCAGGTGATCTCTGAAGTCTGGCAAGGTACAACCCGCAGCTACGATGGCCGTTGCACACATGGAACTTTTGATAATTATCTATGCGAGAAAAGATCGTGGGATACGACTTGTTCCAATACGAGAGGTTGAAAAAATAGATCAAATCACACTGTGGAGCCAACGAACAGCGTTTTGGCGCGAGCTTGCATCAAGAACCTTGTTGTGGAATTTTTGAAAGTAGACTTCTTTTTTTCCATGAGGACAGTTGCCTTATTTTCCTTCAATCTGTTGCTTCATTTGCTCTCTTGGTCATATGTTTCAGAAAATCTACTAGATTCTTCTTGGAGCTCCCTCCGTCCTCAACAGCCGTTCTAACTATCTTTTTCATTTTTGAGATTCTTGTCCTTGCTTCCTTTCCTTCCTGTCCATTGAATAAAGCCCTCACCGCCTCCTCTATTGCCACGCTTCTTACTATTGTGCCGTCGTTTGGCATCTCCAGAGTGATACCAATCTTCCACACCTGAGAAACGATCCTCGTGTTTAACATTTGGTCAGCTAATTTAGGCCACCCAATCATTGGAACTCCCATGTACATGCTTTCGATGGTGGAATTCCAGCCACAGTGGGTTAAAAATCCTCCAACAGAGGGATGCTGTAAAACAGAAAGTTGAGGTGCCCAAGAAACAATCCTGCTGCGTCGTTTCGTTTGATCTGAAAAGATGTCAGATATTGAGACGGTGAACTTTTCTGCTACCAAAGTTGCACGGCACACCCAAAGAAAAGGCTGCTCACTAGCCTCTAGCGCCAGGGCTAACTCCTTGAGTTCAGCCTCAGACCAAAATCCACTTGTGCCAAAAGATATATAAAGAACAGATGAGGGAGCTTGAGAGTCGAGCCACTGTAAACATGCGTCATCCTCATCAAAAAGCCTTGGCTTAAGGCTATTGGGGTCGAGAGCCAGAAGAGGACCTACCGTGTAAATAGGAAGTTCCTGTCGAAGAGCATCAACGGAACTGCTTTCTATTTCATACACGGAATGTACAATTGCTGCAGCTGCAGTTTTCACTGCCGTAGAAACCCTGGTGAAAAATTCAAAAATTGTATCAGGGGCTCTAAGAACGTCAGAGACATCTGCCAGACGCACCACTGTGTCAAGGCCTGGAATGCAAGTGATCAACTCTTCACTGTCGTCAGGTTCTCCTGCAATAGCATTTACAAACTTCAGGAGATTTCAATCAATTTCGGACTTATTTCAAACGTGATCCATATCTCATATCTTTGACAGAACCCCCATTTGCGGGCTTGTTTCAAATCTAGAGTACTAGCGAGTGGAATTATTTGCAAGAGAGGGGAAACGAGCTCGTCTGCATAAAATTTTAAGTGTTTCGCTTGTATACCTGTGTTGGGCATGGATCGGTAGGGTGCGAACAGATCACGCTGCATGTAATGGAATATGGAATGAAACCGTGCAGACACTGGGCAGAAAACTACTCTAGGAACTCCCACACCATCAGCAACATCTTGCGCCCATAATACTATGGTGTCAGCAATGAAACAAGTAACTGGAGGCTCCCTTTTCTTGAGTTTGTTCAGCAACACCTCGACCCCCGGTTTCATCGCCTCCAAGATCGTGATGACCCACCCAAACTCCAAGACTTCCACAGCAACTTCCTTGTCCACTGGAACGTGGAAGAACTGCAGGTTCGGGTCTGGACTAACACTGCCACTCTGCAGATTGCTATCTGACTGTGGGAGCAAACCAGAAATAATTCTGTCGAGGGAAACGAAGGTTACGAAGAAGCCGTTTGAGGCAAGACGCTGGGCAAGCTGCAACATAGGAGTGACATGCCCGTGAGTTGGCAAGGGCAGCATGAAGGCGTGAGGCTTACGAATGACAAGAGGAGAAGAGGCAGTGGACATCGTTGCTAGTAGGATGAGTGTGGAGGGTGTGTCGGCTTTTACTTTTTTAGCTTGCCGAAGGCAAAGCCTTATAGGCTTACTGCACACGGTAACCACATGCAACCACATGCGTGATTTGTGCCCAGTGTGGAGGGGGTGTCGGCTTTTACTTTTTTGGCTTGCCAAAGGCAAAGCCTTATAGGCTTACTGCACATGGTCACCACATGCAACCACATGCGTGATTTGTGCCCACAGAGCACTTTGTTCACGCATTCCATTGAAGCATTTAATGGAGATCTGCTTGTTTGAAAGTATTGGAACATAAGACCACTAAGGTCTTGTATTCACACATGCACCGACATCACGCATCGACGATGTGATGCAAAGAGGCACACCTCTTGGCAACCCTCTCTCTCAAACTCTATTTGTACGCATGATTCATTCATTGAAATATACATTCGATTAGTACTATACTGGCACACGCAACTGATACAAATGCAAATGCTAAAGATGATGCTAATAATTTCTCTTCTTTCTCTCGCTTGGGGGGGAGTACAAGAATACAAGCTCGAGAAATGAAGATGCAGAATCCGGTAGATGGAAGAAAGATGAAAACAAAACTGATTCTGCTCCTAATCATCCAAGCAACTCTTAATCTCGGATAGATTGATTAATGCATTGCATATTGTAAATTTATAGCATATAGTCTAAGCTCTACGAAGCACCACGCTAACCGGGCGTGCATCTTAATTCTGTGATGCAAAGAGGTGCACCTCTTGGTAACCGTCTCTCTCAAACTCTATTTATACGCACAATTCATTCATTGAAATGTACATTCGATTAGTACTAAACTCGCACTCTGTTTTCCATAGAAAGCAAGATCTACGTACATGTAGGGAGCTCTGCGATGAGTCTGTTTGTGAGAACTGAGAACAAATTGGCCACTAGATATTTCGAAATGTTCTTCTTCAAGAATATCTAAAAATTCATCCTCATGCACACAACGTCACATAATCCATTTCATAGAGTTGCTTGGCAATCAGTCAGTATGGTACTACATCCTTAATTAGCTTTTCGACCCCTTTCTTGTTGAGGGGCTTGTGCAAAAATCCATCTTCGAAGAGGTGACCTGCAATCTCCTCCGTCCATTCTGGCATCAAATCTACAAGAAGTAATGTGACATTTGAAATATCATCATCTACGCCAATTGGTGGCTCACCATTGGGAAGGCACAACTTGTCCTAAACAAGCCTAGTGGTTGGAACATCATGCAATATATCACCCTGCTGGTTTAAGTCAAACACCAATTATGAAGTAAGTTAATTGTTTAACTTATTTTCTAAATTAGACTAGCTTGGACTTAATGTGATTGTCCTAAATTAGCTTGGTGGTTAGAACATCATCCAATATGTCACCCTAATCATTTAGGTCAAACATTAGTTACATGATTGTCCTAAAACCACCATAGTTGAACAACAATATATTTCACCATCTCCATGGTTGTTAATGCAATTATCCTAAACTAGTGCTGTGTCTCCTAGTAGTTAAAAACTAGTTAAGTTTTATCACTACAAGGCATAGGCCCTTTTTCAATGAAAATACGTCCGACGTTTTTTACACTATTTTTTTTTTAAAAACAGGCGCAAAGGTCGTTATTTACGTCGTTATAAGCGTCGGAAAAGAACGGTTGCTATATAAGCATCGCTATATAGCGACGAATAATAGAACTTAAAAAAAAGCATTAGTGGGACTAAACAGGGCTACAATAAGCCCTATTTAGCCCCACTATTGTTTTTTGTTTAGTAATTACAAAAAAAAAGTTTTTTATTACAAAATTTCCCTTGCGAAAAGGGTGATACAAAATCGCTCAAATGAACCGATCAAGCATCAGAAGCATATACATGTCGAAGATATACAACATTGTTTGTTACAAAATTACCCTTTTGAAAAGGGTGATACAAAATCGCTCAAGCGAGCCAATATACAAAAGGATATACATGGTGAAGTATATGCAAACTACTACTACTACTACTACTCATTCGAATCGTCATCGTCCTCGTCTTAATGGCCTGATCTTTGGCCCTCGTGAGCTACGCCTGATCCCTGGCCCTCGTGAGCTGCGCCTGATCCTTGGCCCTCATCATCGCTCGCCTCCAGTGATGGGACGCTTGAGCTTTGACTCTAAGAATGAAACCATATTAATTGGAAATTAGATTGGAACTTAAAGAATAAAACAATTTAAAAAGTGAGATTACAAGTAGGAGTAGACTTATACCATGCGAGCAGCCACCTCAGCCCAATCGACCGTCGCTCCCATTGCCTCCTGCTCAATAAACCACGGCTTTATTCCTACGCAAAACACGCATCACGTCTGCATCTGTAGGAAGGCAACCCATCGGAGCTTCTTGTGGACCCAATTTACGAGAGTTAGATAAAGTGCATGTAATATGTAGTAAAACAAATAGAACAATACATTAAATTAGAAGCAGTAGACTTACCACGGTTGCCTCGAATGCCAACCGTCCGCCTACACTAAAGTGCAAAGTACCTACGGCGTCCAGCCGTCTCTTCGCAACCCTCCTCTGACCCTCGAACATTTCGGGATGGTCCCTGTTCTGCTTCTTAAAAAACTTCCAATCAGCTTTGTCTGCCTAGCTGGGTTTAGCCCTCCCCTTTGCGATGGAAGTACGCAAGGTTGATCTACGATGCTTTAAGACCAAACCCATGCGCTCTCGCATGTAATTCTCATTTTACTCCAAATATGGGGGGTTAGGGTCTTTTTCTTTTAATTCGTCGATGACCGCCTACTTCTTTTGGTCATCTTGATACTGCCAATCAATAGCAATGCCACTCTTGAAGTGATGGCTCATCAACCACCTCATGGTGGCCATCACTGCTTTGCCCTTTTTATCTTCTATTATCTCTCTAGCAGCCGTGATTTGATAGGATAGGTCCTCGACTGAGTAAGGAAGACTCATGGTAGTGGTAGAGTTAGAGTGAGTGGTGTTTGTGCGAGCGCTTTCGGAGCGAGGAGTAGCAGTGGGAGTAGGAGAGGGCAAGGGACTTGACTGGTACTGGGTCTTAGGACCAAGTGGACACCTGTAGGGATGTCAGTGTGCTGACTCGTCTACATCTCTTGAGTCAGCACAACATAAGCGACCCCTCCTACTCTTCCTTCCCTTATGATGGGCATGCCCAAATGATGATCCCTCAGTTGAAGGGGCACGAGGGGATGGCTGGGCAGTAGGTCCAGCCGTCGGTGTAGGAGAGGGAATTGCTGCGGTCCTCTGGGATAGCAGAGAGAAGAATCTTGCTACCTCCTCATCGGTCATTTGTGCCACAAACTCATCAAGACTCCCGACAAAGCCATGGACTGCTAGCAAAGGAGTTCCCCGAGGGGTAGTCGCAGTGCTACGTCCGAGAGGAGTCGGGCTAGGGGTAGTTGCAGGTGTAGGCCCCTGAGATGTCCCTATGAGGGTTTTCGTACTCGTCGAACGTGCAACGTGATCCCATGTCTAACGTAGACACAAACATGAAAACAAAAAACAAAAAACAAGAGAATACATTGAGAAAGCATATGAGAATACACTAACAAAGCATAAGAGAATACATTGAGAAAGCATATGCTTAATAAGCATATGAGCATATGCTCATGCATAAGCATAGGTATAGGCATATGCTTATGAAAAGAAGAGAAAAAGAGAGGAAAAAAGAAGAGAAAGAAAGGAGAAGAAGGAGAAGGAGAAGGACATGCATAGGTATAGGCATAGGCATAGGCATATGCTTGTGAAAAGAAGAGAAAAAGAGAGGAAAAAAGAAGAGAAAGAAAGGAGAAGGATATGCATAGGCATAGGCATAGGCATATGCTTATGAAAAGAAGAGAAAAAGTGAGGAAAAAAGAAGAGAAGGAAAGGAGAGGGAGAAGGAGAAGGAGAGAGGAAAAGAGGAGAAGGAGACATATGCTCATGCATAAGCATTAGCATAAAAGAAGGAAGAGGGAAAAAGAGCATAAGCATAAGAGAAAAGGAAGGAAAGGATATGCTTATTCTTATGCATGAGCATATGATACTTTTATTCTCTCAAAAGATCAAACATGTATGAAAATTAAAACAAATTTGTCATTGAAAAAACTATCTTTTAAGGTTGGTATGAAAAAAAAAACTCTCTGTAAAACGTCGCTATAGAAAACTATCTTAGTGTCGCTATATAACGACCATTACCAATCTGATAAAAGTCGCTATATAGAAACTTTAGTAAACGTCGCTATATAGCAACGTTTCACTAAAGTCATTATATAGCGACCCTTAACGAACCCCGGTTCCGATACCAATGATTAGCGCCCCACGCATGCTAAACGTCAGTACTTAAGCGTTGCAATAGGATCCATGTGTAGTAGTGTATTTTTGGGATGGTTCAGGTCATATACCAGTGAATCTCTAAACTAGATTGACTTGGACTTAATGTGATTGTCCTAAATGTCAACTTAATGTGATTGTCCTAAATGTCAACATTCTAAAGGTCTATGAGCTCTTAGAGAGAGAGTGAGAGAATGAGAATAAAGGAAGCTATCACTTGCAAGAGATAAAAGAATTTGCATGGGGGAGAGATAGAAAGAGAGAGAGAGAGAGAGAGAGACCACACGTGATAGACTTTGCACTAATATCGTGAAGCTAGAGTAAGAGCTGATTTTTCTAATTAAAGTGCTTCCTCAATAGCTTAGGAAATACCTTAGGGACTAGTGGGAAGAAGAAAGTCATTTATGCAAATTCGTACATCCATATTCTAACAGATTGAGAATTGCTAGTAAATGAAAGGAATTTGTATTTGTCGTTTGGGTTGATCGAATTTGATCCCTTAAAAAAGGAACAAGAGCTCCACTAGAGTTGTGGGTCAAGGGCCACACACACTTGGTCGTATCCACATCCATACAATCGTGTACATTTTCTCCACGTACTTTTTTACATCCTTGATTACATGATACATTGGCCATGTTCCATGTGACAACATTTATGGAGCCCATGATCTTCCATGTGAACCATGTGCATACAATCACCCTTAACTTTAGGAAGTGATTCTTACACCATGATTCCTAACACCCTCCCTCAATGTAACATTACATTGGCTACACATAGAATCATGTTGTCTAGATTACAAGGATTATGTACCTTGTATCTTAGGTAAGTATTTTAACAAGTATGTTTTTACATGATGTATTTTATGGATGTGTGGTTTTCACTCTTTCATGTCATTTTCTTTTGAAATGCTTTTTATAACTCTTTATTTTATATAGAAAGGAGGGTCTAACCTCTTATCTCATTTGACGGACAAGGGCCATGTCTACTTCATAAATACAAAGAGCACTTTTGTGAATGTAAATATTTTGAGACCCAAGCAACATTAGAGTCAAACATGTGGTCATATTCTTCTCTCTTTACTTGAGGATTCTCCAATGGCAACAATAATCTCTTGATGACCAAGAGAATTTGGATAGAATACTCCTTTTATATTTGAATAATTATGATCATTAGCTGTAATCTTTTAGCCTTTACGGCTCTCACCAATTGCCGAGTTTTTATAAATGTAAGATCCTCTGTTCCATTTCTTCTTGGTATACATTAGGGGAGAATTGAGGTCTCAAAAGGGCCTCATAAGGAATGGATTAGGGAATGCTTAGTGGGCTAATGCAAGGAGCTTGGAGGGTCCCAAAGAGACCTAACCAACCCAACCTAGGTGGGTTAAGCCCACATTTGAGCCCACCTCTCCCCCCATCAATGAGGGGAGGGTGCCACTTTTCTAAATTTGAATTTCAAATTTCAAATCTCCCTCCCTCCCTCTCTCTCTCTCTCTCCCTCCCTCTCTCTCCCTACGCCTCCTCCCTCCCTCCCTCCCTCCCTCCCTCCCTCCCTCCTCCTCCCTCTCCCTCTCCCTCCCTCCCCCTCCCTGAGGATTACCAAAAGGTGAGCGACAAAAAGTGAGCGAGCCAAAAAAAGCGAGCAATAAAAAACAATAAAAGATTTATAAATCCCCCATTTCAGTAGCAAAAAATAATAACTTATTCAAAAGTCCATATGTTTCCTCAATGCTAGAAGGTTAAATATGCATATAACTTTCTAAGCCACTAACGCTAATTTCACATCATCCATGAGATAGCTCGGGGGGGTCACTCATCATATGTAACCCTAGCACGTGAGTTCAACAGAAGGATATTTTTTATTTCTAAAATTTACAGAAATAAATATACATAAGGGACTATTTAAAATAATTTTGGAAAAAATTTACAGATTTGTATAGAAAAGGGGTACATTTTATTAATGAAAAAATTTACAGATAAGGGATTTTAAATATAGGCCTTGAACGCACGTGATATAGAGGGTTTATACATAGTGACCCCCCTGAGTGAGATAGTTTGTATGTTCAATTTCCAATTCATTGTTTGTATTGAAGAAAAACCCTATAGTAACTGCAATCAAGTTCTCTCTTTCCACTAGAGTAATTGAGATCATCAATGCAACCTTTCACACAGCTGGGGTTTTTCCAAGGACTCCTTGCATGGATTAGTCTAGATTCCATGCATATGTAAATGCTTAGCTTTTTTAACTTTGTTCACTCTTGGAATGAAACCCATATTTCTTTGTTACTGGAAAAATATCCTTCCCTAATGATTTATTCTTAGCTCCCACTAATCTAACCAATGCAATAAATTAACCACAAATTCATATTTTGGTGCATTAAATTTTACTAGATGGTGCACAAAGACATGATAATCATCTATAGTACGCCTTGCCATTTGATTTGATATGTAACATGACCCTGTTTGGACTTGTAAATCAAAAGATACAAGGATGTGAAAATGCCCTCTTTTAACGCGCTCCCTGTTTTGGCCCAAAAGAGGGCATTTTCACATCCCTGTATTTATGCAAGATGTCAACATATGATTTTTTTGGCCCAAAAGATGAGTTTTTAACATCCCTACATCTTTTTATTGTCAAATATAAATGGCATAATGTTACATATCAAATCAAATGACAAGGCATGATTAGATCAATATCATGCCTTTTTGCACCATCTAAAAAAATTGTGTGCATCAGAATATGAATTTTGTGAGATTCTGTCCAATTTTTTGCTCCAAGTTTAAAGCAAGGTTTCCCATAATGGGGAGTGAGAAGACACTGTCTATTTTGGCAAAAAACAAATGAAAATTTAACATCCTCTACCTTTTAATTGCACTCTGGGGATCACTCTTCATAAACCCATAAAGCATGTGCAAGCAAGCATGTATTAAAAATTACCCCTATTCTTGCAATTTACATTTCATCATGTAAATGGTTGAACCCATGTATGTGTTTACATTTTAAAATGTCTACATATATAAATTACATTAAGTTGCTATTTTACAAATCCCCTCATGCACACAAACAACATGTAAGTCCCCCCACTAAAAAACACCCCTCAATGCACAAAAGTGGTATGTTACATGTTTATGAGTGACCCCCCAGGATAATTGGCAAACCCAAATGGGGTCATGTTGCAATAGTCCTTAACTTTAGACTACTCAATTTCAAGAAATGTGACACATAACCACTCTTTTGAATACTTTATACTTCAAGCAATTATTTTATAAAAAACTTAGATTCTTTCTTTGCTTGCTTGATTTTCCAATCACTTCAACTAATTGTCGCTCGCTTTTTTGGGCTTGCTCGCTTTTTCTCGCTCGCTCTATTGACTGCCTCCTCCTCTCCCCTCCTCTGTCTTGCTCCTCCTCATCCCTCTGCCCTCCTCCTCCTCCTTCTGGCTCCTTCTACCTCCTTCCTCTCCCCTCCTTCCCCAGCTGCCCAGGCTCCCTCTCCTCTGCTTCTCCGTCCTGCAGAATCACTCCCCTCCTCCTCCCTCCTGTAGCATCTCTCCCCTCCTCCTCCTATAGTAGCTCCTTTCCTCCCTTATACACCTGTCGCCCTACTCTCCTCCTCCTCTTCCTCTTGCCCTCATTTGCTTCTCCTCCTCCCTCTTCCTTGCTACTCTCTCCCTCTCACTGCTCCATCTTTGCCAGCTCTCCCCTACATTTTAGCCTGCATCACTGATACCTCTCTTTGAGTACTCATGGCACCATTTGAGGACATATCCAACAAGTACCATGTGAACCTACAACTAGAGGTAGAATATGCAAGCACAGGCTATTTGGGATATAGTGGAACTCCTCAAAGTGTGCTCCACAGTCTTCGATTGCAAGGGAAGAAGCATCTTGACCTTTGGGTGGATGGAAACTTGTATCCTTTAGGCCCTGCCACCCAAAAGAGTCCTCCTTTTCATACAGTGCATGATTGTTCAGTTTGTTGGCAAGGGACATGCTGGATTGCTTGGTTATTACAATTGATTCAACCGTTCTCAGACATGGGCTATGCAAGCAAGCAAGGTGCAGAGAGCCCAAGAAGAAGAACTTGCACATTTGGGAAATATTGCTATTGTGGCAATGCATAATAGTATGTAGTATCTCCAATTGCAAAACAAAGAACTCAGTTGACAAAGCACATGCACTAGACTTGGAGCAACATGAATTGGAAGAATCAATCCAGAAGCTCGCTGAAAGCAAACAAGATTTGGAAAGTTCTATCTATGGCCAAGTTCAATGTGCTGTGGAGAAGGAACGAGAGAAGTCGATAGAATGAGTACAAAAGTTGAAAGGAACACATTTGGGACTACAGGAGAGGAAAAGACAATTGCAATCTATGGATGCATTTTCAACCAATAGTGATGCCCGAAAGAGAAGAATACGGGCTACAAGGTTACTTCCCCAAATTTTCAATGAAATTTCTTACTCCAAAATATTCGTGGTGTTGCATTGTTTCCACTAAGACTTATTTGTACTCTACTTTAGGAATTTCATGGAGGATGTGATGGGAACAATGGAAATGGATGATAGTGATCCTTCATATGTTCTAAGAAGTTTAATAAAGCCAATTGATTTCATGGAAGTGTTGAAGGACCCTAGACAAAAAGGGCTATGTGAACAAGTTGCTAGAGAGGTAATGAAGGACTTCAAGGGCCTTGTGCAAGCTTGTGATGTCGTGAAGCTTGCGATGTTGCTGGTGTAAGTCGTGAAGTTTACAACTCTTTTTTTTTAATTTTTAAGCTTGCTATGGAAAAAAAATATAAGATATCTACAATGCCATTGCCAACACCGTGGTCTATAAGGCTTGCATGTCAAGAAACAAACCAATGTGCTAGAGAAAAGCTTGGAGGATACCATTGTGTAAGTGGCACAATGACTTGGAAGAGTAAAAAGAAGTCTGGCATCCAAATGTTTGAGATGAATGCTTTCAATAATGTTTATGTGGATGTAGAGAATTTGCAGAGAGCCATGGTCAAATTCTATGGGATGAGAGAAGAAGGTAAGAGAAATTCCCTCTTCACATTCAACTTTATTTCTTCTTATTTCTATATCCTTACAGTATTTCTCTTTCATTGTACAGATGGCAACCCCCAATGAGGAGAATGCTTTCATTGCCCTCCTTCAAGAGTAAAAGGATTGCATGGATTGGAAATACATGGATATGAAGGGTGTGCTCATCTTCCTGAAGTAATGTAGCACATGATACCCATGCTAGTAGACGATATCAGGCCAATGTGTCAGCGTCCCTATCCTTTGAATCCCAAATATGCATTCATATTGAGAGACAAGATCCAAAAACTCATAGATGAAAGATTCATCTATGAGATAGAGCATACACACTAGGTGTCACTCGTTGTGATAGTCCTCAAGAAGAATGAAAAGATTCTAGTATGCATGGATCTAAAAAAGTTAATGCTACCACTAGGCACGACCACTATCCCTTGCCTTTCACGAAACATGTTCGGGAAAGGAAGCTTATAGCTTCCTAGATGGATTCTCGGGATACAATCAAATGTCCCATCGCCCTGCAAGATCAACAGAAAGCTGCCTTCGCAACTGGGTGGGGTGTGTATGCAGCCAAAGTAATGATATTTGGGCTTACCAATATGTCTGCCACATTCCAACAATTGATGATCACCGTCTTCAAGGAGTACCTAAGGGACTTCGTGGCAGTCTTCTTGGATGATGTGTGCATGAACTCAGCATGAGATGATTACTTGAGATATTTGAAGTTGGTCCTAGAAAGGTGCAGGTCATACCATATATCCTTAAATCCCCTGAAGTGCCAATTTTGGGTCAAACGCAATGTGATTCTCAGCCACAGTGTCCAAGAATGGCATCTCCACAGATTACAACAAGATCAACCTCATTCTAGAATTATCTCCCCCCACAAATGCCAAGGGCGTGCAGAGGTTTACGAGCCATACGAGCTACTATCGAAGGTTCATCTAGTTCTATGCAGACATAGCCCAGCCCTTGTACAAGCTATTAGTAGTCTTTGAGTGCACTAAGGAATGTCAGAAATCCTTTGAAACCCTCAAGCTAGCTCTAGCCACAACACCAATATCACGGACCGCGTACTGGAATCTAATATTTCACGTTCACATAGATGCCCCCAATTTTGCTATTGGGTGTGTGTTAGCCCAACTAGGGGAGTACAACTTCGACTAGACGATGTACTTTTCTAGCCCAGCAATTAAACAATGCCAATGTTAATTACACGACAATAGAGAGCAAAGGCCTAGTCGACAATTAAATGATGCCGATGTTAATTACACGACAACAGAGAGGAAAGTATTAAATTACACGACGTAGTGGAACAAAAACTGAAAAAAGAATAGAGAGTACACAGCAAACTGGAGATGAATAAAATTTTCCTTCAATACTGATGTAGTATAGATGATGGCTCCGTCCACCAGTGCGCTCCCACAGTGGAGCTTAGATGGTGATCTAGACAGATACTAGGTGAAGAGCTACTAGCTGGAAGATCTGATCTGATCTGAACGGATCTGATACAATGGATTGGGGAGGTCGCCTCTTTATAGCTATGATGGCAGTAGTTGGATCAACATAGTCAGTGGAACCAACCAATCAGCCTAGCCTCAGTGGAGACAACTAGTCAACCTAATCGGTGGAACTGACTAGTCGTCCATGGAATATTTAGGGAATATTTCCTATACCGTCGCCTCGGGGGCTCTTGCCCCCGAACCCCCACCAGGCGAACCCCCACCAGGGGGGCCACTGGCCCCTAGGCCCCAGTAAGAATAAGGGGCTCCTACACAATCACCTTTCTACCATCAACGGTCTCATTGATAAACCTCATCTGACATGCAAGTCAAGATCCATCCAGTGTCTCGGGCTCACACATGGCTTCTCCTCATATGGGGGCCTTACAACTTGAGCAGCTTGGACCACTACTGGTTACTAGGAGGGTGGGGCATTGATCATATCTAACACCCCCCCTCAATGTCTACCTTCTTGGCACAATACCGAGTCTCTGAAAATGAACCTGAAGCTGATCCTTCTCGAGTGCCTTGGTGGTTGACTAGTCGCACCTCAATAAAATCAACCATCCCGTCCTCAATCAAATCAAATCAACCATCCCATCCTCAATCAAATCACACACATAGTGATACTGAATCTCTATATGTTTTGTCTCTGGATTTTTAGCAATGGCCATGCAACTTTTATTGTCGCACCTCAACACAGTTGCCTCATCCTCTTGCACTCCCATGTGCCATAAGATCCCTTGCAGCCACACTGCTTCACAAAACATGTTGCCTTGTACTCAGCCTCGGTAGAAGACAATGCCACTATTGGTGGTTTCTTACTGATCCAAGAGAAGATACCTGAACCTAAACAGAAACAATATCCAGAAACTGATTTCCTGGAATCAACATCTCCAGCCCTAATCTGAGTCACAATGACCAGCCAAAGAAGTGCCCGTACCATTAGTGATGCCATAATCAAGAGTGCCCTTCACATACCTGAGCACCCGCATCCCTTCATTCCAATGATTCTCCGGGGGCTTATTGGAGAACCTGCTCAAAACGCCAACAGCAAAACTAATGTCCGGTCTGGTGTTGCACAGATAGATAAGATTGCCGACCAACTTCCTGTACCTCCCGATGTCTGCTGGTGGTGACGCATCCTCCATAGATAGCCTTGCATTTACCTCCATAGGTGTAGCTATCTCCTTGCACTCCGAGTTTGTCGTTTGATCCCTTTGCTCTTGCAAAAATCTCCAAACTATGTAGAAACAAACTCATCACCACCATCCGATCTGATTTTCTTCACTTTTCTTCCTATTTCATTTTCAACAAGCTATAGCCATTCTTTCAATTTACCAAAAGCTTGGGCCTTTCCGCAAAGCACCCACATCTTCCTACTATAGTTGTTGACAATCAATAAAAAATAGGAAGATCCCCCCAAGGCCTGTGTAGGCATCCTATTGCACAAGTCAACATGCACCAACTCTAGAGGAGCATTTGCTCTATTCTTGCTTTCTTGTGGGAATGCCTTTCTCTCTTGCTTGCCCATCATGCAAGCTTCACACGGTTCTTTGATTTCTGCTACTGCAGGTAAGTGAGCAACCATACCTTACTTATGCATCTCCTTCAGCACTACAAATCCGATGTGGCCGAATCTTTTGTGCCAAAGTCTGCTTGTGCCCACTCCAGCGGTGGCTGTAAGAGCACTTAGCTCATACAGGTTGTTCCTCCTTGCTCTTGTGCCAACAAGATTTCCCAGATGCACTCACCGCTTGTAGAAGCCTGGTTGTTGAAACAACTCAACAGATGTGCCATCCACTCCCAATATTCCTATGAGGGGCATGACTACTCCCTCCACTACCACAATGTGGCTACATATCTGTTAATGTGTCAAGAAGCCAACAGGGTACCTTTTTGGGCTCCTGAATTTCTGCTCTTTCTTGGTCAAGAGACCTGTGCAAATGATCCTGATCCATGAGAGGCATATCAGACTAAATTTCTGGCTGCAAATGACCAACAGATGGAGGAGGTACAATCTCAAATAAAACATCAGCCCGAGCATCGGATGGAAACAAAGGCATCAAGCTGTCAAATATGTCAGGGGCATCAAGTAGCTAGAAGTTCAAGACTCCGGTCCCTAGCAGTAGACAAGTCTTGGATCCATGGTAGACCGCCTCCCCTGTCACCTAGACATGAAGCTACTCGGGGAATTCCTCTAGGCCTACAACTCAAACACCAACGTCGGCATCCTACACGATAGAACAAGAACCCCCCACTTCTACCACCTCAACGTGGATGTGGTGCCCACTTCCTTCAGCTTCCCCATCATTGGAGAGAAGTAATCTCAGAAGAAAAAGATGCACGAAGCCTTGAGCCAGGATTTGCAACTTTAACCAAAAGAAGAGCAAGGGCCGCATACACTTCTATGAGATCACCAAGGCAGAGTTGGAGAAATCGACACATGCATTCCAGTGCCGACAGACTCAGGGAGGAATTTGATAGGTAGATCCAAACCCTCTAGGATCTCTTGGCATAAGAGCATGCCCTCACTATAACCATGCAAGCAAAAAATGAGTGCCTGCATACCTGTGGATGCCCAAAGGAATCAACATTGGAAGACATGGAGCAACAGAAGTTCTAGATGTACCTGGGAGGTCTCTACACAACTTGTCACGTGCACTTTTGCCCCATGCATCGTCCCATGGATCATCCCCCAATTTCATCCTCATGCATGGTCAATTTTAAGTTATCATACACATACATTACAGGATGATGACTGCTTCTTGGTTCGCAATATTCTTTTTTTCTCTCCATAATCTTTTCATGGTCAAAGGTTTGACAACATTTGTTCTTACAACAATCAACGGCTTCTACTAGTCGAATAGAGTCTTCAAAACATTTTCCAACATTACATAGTTTAGTATTAGCTTAACACTCTCTACTTATCATTATGTACTTTATTTTACATGATATATCGGGAGCTAGAGTAGATTGTGGACTAGCACTACAGTCGTTGTCTTCTTCTTCGTAGTCATTGGAGATGCCCTCTTCTGCATCTCCTCTCTATTTCTAGTTAGAAGGGCAGGATGTTTACGTTGGATGCGGACATGCCTGAATTGAGTGCAGTAATGTTTACACATGGGACCAGTGTAGTTGCAAATATTGATATCTGGCATAAACTCATTGGTCATGTTAATGTACAGTGACTTAAATTAATGTAGGCCCAAAATATTGTTGCAGGATTGCCTAAGTTCAAGGTTGCAGAAATGCATAAGGTATGTGAAGCCTGTCAATTTGGAAAACAAGCAAGGAAACCATTTCCTAGACATGTTCAAGAGAGTAACAGGCCATTGGAATTAATCTTCTCTGATGCGTGGACTACTAAAGCTGCATCTATTGGAGGTTGTCATTATTTTGTCACTCTTATTGATGACTACAGCAGAAAAGTTTGGGTGTATTTTATGAAAAAGAAAAGTGAAGTGTTTGGGTATTTCAAAGCCTTTAAAGCTATGGTTGACAAAGAAACAGGCTTGCAAATAAAATTTCTAAGGTCAGATGGAGGGGGAGCGTACCTCTCAAATGAGTTTGCAAGGTTCATGCAGGAGCATGGCATAAAGCAGCAATATTCATGCAGTCATACCCCACAGCAAAATAGACTTCCAGAAAGGAAAAAGAGGCATATTGGAGAGGTATCTCATGCCATGCTCAATGAAAAAGACTTGCCAAATTATTATTGGGCTGAAGCAATTGCTTCAAAATGGATCCAAAGGTTGAGAAGTGCAGCTTTATTGGTTGGTATAGATGCTATAACCCTTCTACTCATAAGTTTACAGTGAGCAAAGATGTTGTTTTTTATGAGATGAGCAGCTGGTATAAACCAGTAAATGTGATTGATGATGTAGATGCACAAAATGGTAATGCTGCACAAAATTCACAGCAGCAATCACAAAATATTAGTGGACCTGTAGTGTCCTCTAGCAGTGTTCACATACTTCACCATGGATGGGTAGATTGAGATCAGGAAAATCTCCTCAAAGCAATGCAGATAGTGGTATGAAAGTATCACGAAAAGGAAAAGAGAAAGTAGATCAGCCCATGGTTGATGTGAATGCTAGTCACTCTTATGTGGATGGTGAATCCAGTGGCTCAGAACAGATCCTTGATGATGAGTTGGGTATTCCTTCTGTTGTTACACCTGGAGTAAGGAAGACAAGGGATGTTTTAAGAGCACTTGGTAGTGAGCCTATGTTGCCCAGGTCCACCAGAGCTAGGTATCCTATGGATAGGCTGAAATATGATGGATTTACAGCCATTCACTATGCCTATATGGTCAAAGTGATACATGAACCAGAACCCACTTCTTTTGAGCAAGCCATGGGAAAATAAAAATGGGAGAAAGCCATGGATGAAGAAATGGATGCCTTGGAAGCAAATGCTACATGGGAATTGGTGCCTTTGCCTAAAGACAACAATGCAATTGGCTACAAGTGGGTTTATAAGGTGAAGCACAATGTAGATGGTTCTGTGAACAGATACAAGGCAAGATTAGTTGTCAAGGGGTATGCATAGACATATGGCATTGATTATGAAGAAACATTCAGTCCGGTTGCAAGGATAGCAACCGTAAAAGTAGTCATTGCTATGGCTACATCAAAGGGATGGTCTTTACATCAAATGGATGTAAAGAATGCTCTGTTTCATGGTGATTTGCAAAAAGAGCTCTATATGGAGTAGCCACCAGGTTATGTTCATGCTGTTCTCATCCTAAGTTTGTTTGCAGGTTGAAGAAAGCCTTGTATGGCTTGAAGCAAGCACCCAAAGCATGGTCTGACAAGATAGGACAATATCTTGTCACTATTGGCTTTCAGATATCCAAGGCAGATTTCTCACTTTATGTGAGAAAAACAGAGAAAGGCATTATGCTGGTTGTCATTTATGTTGATGATTTGAGCATCACAAGTGATAGTCATGAAGATATCCTTCATGTGAAAATGCTATTGAAGCAGAAGTTTGAGATGAAGGATTTGGGAGAGCTCCGTTACTTCTTGGGCATTGAGGTGATTAGATCCATAAGTGGGATATGGCTCTTGCAGAGGCAGTATGGATTGGACATGCTGTCCAATAATGGGATGACAGGTTGTAAGCCTATTTCAGTTTCTTTGGAGCAGAATGTGAGGTTGAGCGCAGATGCAAGTGAGCTTCTAGAAGACCCTACTATGTACAGATGCATAGTAGGAAGTTTGATTTATATGACTATTTCCAGGCCAGATTTGAGCTATGCTGCTGGGTTGGTAAGTCAGTTTATGCAGGCTCCAAGGAAACCACATTTGGATGCGGCTAGATGCATACTGAGGTATGTGAAGTCCACATTGCAGTATGGACTATTTTATAAGACTTGGGTTCAGATACAGTTGCATGGATACATTGATGCTGATTGGGCTAGTAGCATTTCTGATAGATGATCTACAAGTGGATAAATGTTCTCTTTTGTGAGTGCTACAGTCACTTGGAGCAGCAAGAAATAGCCTATAGTTGCCTTGTCGAGCACAGAGGCTGAGTACAAGGGTGCAGCAATGGCTACATGTGAGGCAGCTTGGTTGCATATTAAGCTACTTTATGATATGCATCAGGCGTTGTCATTTATTGTGACAATATAAGCAGTATACACTTGGCAAATAACCCAGTCTATCATGCTAGAACAAAGCACATTGAGGTGCATTATCACTATGTGCAGGAGAAGGTTCTAGTAGGTTTTATTGATCTAGTTTATGTCAGCACAGAGGATCAGGTAGCTAACATATTCACGAAGGCATTGGGCACAGAGAAGCTACGCAAGTTCAGAGACCTGCTTGGTGTGTAGGAATCGGGATTGAGCTTGAGGGGGAGTGCTGAGATATCGAGCTCCACTTGTGATATGCCAGGGTGACCGTTGTGCATTTATGTCGCCAACTTGTTAGCTACAGATGCGGTTGGTACATCACCCATGAATAATAGCTGGATGATAGCTATCTTTATGTACTCTAGTTAGTGGCTTAGTTAGTATGCCACCTTAGTTAGTTGAGTTTGGTTTGAGACCCACATATAGGGTTCACCTATTCTTTTGTACTTAGAGTTCTTTTGGCTTTCACAACTAAGAAGAGGAAAAATATTTTCAGCCTCCAACTTTGTGTGTATTCCCTCATTGTGTATGTGAGAAAGTTGCAAGTGAGACTCCTTACTTCTCTCCCACTCTCTTCATAGTGTGGACCATATTGCAAGGCATCCATAATTTTAAACAAAATATGGAAGGTGGTTGTATACAATATGCTGCAATCACAAAAAATATTAAGTGAGTATTTTGTAGACCAGGTTTGAAAGTACAAACTATGAATACAAAACAAATAAGTTCAACTTACCATGTAGTGTGTTATATCGAAGCTTGTCTAGGCTTGTTTCATCGATTTTCCAAAAATTTTAAGCTCCTCTTCTAATGCATGATGATCTCTCTTGGTCCATATCTTTTTCTCACAAAGCTAAAAAAGCTTGTCTAAGGACTTCCATACATCTGTTTAACATTTACCATCTTTCATATCATCTTTAACTGCATTATGCACATGCTTCCAAAGGCCGTATCTCACCCTTGAAACATATATTGATCATCTACCAAGCTTCCCTTCTCTTTGTGGTACTGATAAAAATATTCTTACTTCGACTCCACCAATTGATGGCTTGATAGGAACATCACTTTCCATTTGAGGACTTCTTGATGTCCCTTCTACAGCAGCTCCTTCCCTCCCTTCTACACCTGTCACCCTACTCTTCTCCTCCTCTTCCTCTTGCCCTCATCTGATTCTCCTCCTCCCTCTTCCTTGCTACTCTCTCCCTCTCACTGCTCCATCTTTGCCAGCTCTCCCCTACATCCTAGCCTGCATCACTGATACCTCTCTTTGAGTACTCATAGCACCATTTGAGGACATATCCAACAAGTACCATGTGAACCTACAACTGGAGGTAGAATATGCAAGCACATGCTCTTTGGGATACAGTGGAACTCCTCAAAGTGTGCTCCACAATCTTCGATTGCAAGGAAAGAAGCATCTTGACCTTTGGGTTGATGGAAACTTGTATCCTTTAGACCCTGTCACCCAAAAGAGTCCTCCTTTTCATACACTGCATGATGTTGTTCGGTTTGTTGGCAAGGGACATGCTGGATTGCTCGGTTATTGCAATCGATTGAACCATTCTTAGACATTGGCTATGCAAGCAAGCGAGGTGCAGAGAGCCCAAGCAGAAGAACTTGCACATTTGGGAAATATTACCATTGTGGCAATGCATAATAGGTAAGGCAAAGAGAAAGACCGGAAGCAAGCATGGTAGATGGATGGCTTGTGCAAGAGTCATTAGTATATATCACGGAGATTCTTGCATCCACGGATCCCAATATGCCACCGGCTTGGGATAACAAGGATGATGATCGCATCATTGGCGAGGTTCCCCAAGGAAAAGGGATTGAAAGAAAGATGAGCGAAGAGCAAGTGGAGAAATTCAATAAGTTTTGTATCCTTAATAGCAAGGAGATGCAGAAGTGGATTCATAGATATGAAGTGGCCAAAGCAGAAAGAATAGTTGCAAGGAAGAGATGCAGAGTAATTTACAGGCAATCACAACCATATCCATGGGATCTCACCCTTCTCCCCACTCATATGTCACTTGATTGGCTATAACTATCTCTACGTAAAGCGAAACACGATGGAGAGATAATAAACGAGCACGGGCGAGAGTTATCATCTGGATGTATGATGCATGTAAGTTTCTTACCTCTTGACGTAATTAAGTAATTATTTGTGGCAATATACGCTATAAAATAGATGCATCCTCATTGTCTTAATGATGCTCTTTTATATTACAAAAAGTATAGTGCATTATGCTCATATGGATGACATTTTCACATGGAATGCATTCATTTAAAGAGTCATGTATGATTGTGGAGTCATGGCTAACTTCACACAAGATAGCCGAGCAAGTGCTTCGGATACCAATCTTCTCTCCTCATAGTTGGATTATTAAGGGACCATACGGGAAATCTATGAAATTGATTTCAGACAATTTAGTATTTTCATTCTTGATGTAATTATAAAATGGTTTAGAACTATTTACAACGGTCCCCATGTGATAGTGAGGAAAGAAAGTAGCAATTTCTTTGTAATAAACTCCACCAAAACCGATGAAATTGATACTTTTTTTCTTCCCGAGCATTGTGAGCAGGTGCATACTAATGATTTAATTAATCAAAGCTTTCATTTTTAAATATCCATTGATACATGTACTTATGCATAATTTCATATATATAATTGATGGCATTTGGTACCCATCTTCAATATAGGTGGTTTTTCATCCAAATCGTTCTAATCCAAGATGGTGGCACGTGATCCAAGTTGCACCATGAAGTAAGCAAATTTTTGAAGATAGAGATGTGGATATGGAGATGCCACTACCAATGCCGGATCCAATTGATCCAGATGGATCTAACGAAGAAGATGAAGATCACAATATGAGCCAAGAGGAAGATGCACATAATGACATCATATGAGAGGAAGATGGAGATCATGATATTGAGGAAGAAGATGATGATCATCAAGAATCACAACACTTTATTGAAGAAGATGATCAAGTCTTAGGTGAATGTACGATGCCAGAGTACGATGATGATATAGGAGATCAACTCCATATAGAGTTAGAGATAGATTTTATTGGTGCGTTAGACTTGGCTCAAGATGTGAAGCCATTGATGTAAATGCTCTTCATTGATTTTTTGCATCTCAAACTTGGCCATGAATATATGAGCTTCAAACTTTATGCACATGCTCTTGTACTTTTATTCTCTCAAAGGATCAAACATGTATGAAAAGGAAAAAAAATTTGTCATTGGGAAAAACTATCTTTAAAGGTCGGTATGGGAGAAAACACTCTCTGTAAAACGTCGCTATAGGAAACTATCTCAGTGTCACTATATAACGACCATTTACAAGTTTGGTAAGTGTTGCTATATAGCGACTCCATATAAACATCGCTATATGGTGACACTTGACTAATCCCGCTTCACTTACTGATGATTAGCGCCCCCCGTGCGACATCGATGCTTAAAAATCAGAATAGGGCCCTTGTGAAATAGTGTTCATAGAGTAACAACACTATCAACACCTCAGGAGATGCACACCCAAGAGGCGATGCTCTCTAACCTGAGAAATGGTCTACAGAAAGTGAAAGGGGTGCACAACTAAGATCAACTAGTTGCAAAGAGGGCAACATTAGCTATGTTGGTGTCCCCTAAAACAAAGGAGAAATGGCTTGGGTGCACGATGTCAAAGATGTTGTCAATCAAAAGGACCAATGTGGCTCCAGCGGTTGAATGTAGAGCAAAAGCAATGCTGGATCATCCCGATCCGAGAAGTCTATGGGCTTTAAAAAAATGCAAGAAAACGATAGACAACCTAAGTGCGGAAGTCATTGCTACAAAGACACTATTTTGGCACAAAAATACAAGAGTTTCTCCAATTTAGAAAGGACTGTCTTTGGAACAATTTCATCTTGGTCCCAGAACGTTCTGTGTGCTTGCATATCAAATATGTCACATTAGTCTCCATGTGGATATTTTAAATGTACTTGAGGATTTACAACATTGGTGATTATCATTACACATCTTCTCTCACCACAACATTGGAAATGACACACATTCATAGGATCAAGACTATGAATTCGTCCAAAAGCCACCACTTCATTCTTGTTAGGGTGAATACCTATTTTATGTACAAAAATAGATTAGCAACTCAAAAAAGACACAATAAATAATCATTGAGCTTATTATTACTTAATAACTTTTATATAAAAACTAGCAGAGAAGGCATTAAACCTAAACCCTACATCCTAAACTTTAAACAATTAATACCAAAACATCTTAACCACCGTAAATCCTAAACTTAAACATGTAATTCCTAAACCCTAAATCCTAAACTCCTAAACAATAAATCCTAAACCCTAAACCCTAAACCCTAAACTCTAAATCCTAAACCCTCATTCCTAAATCCTAAATCCTAAACCCTAACCCTAAAATACAACCAAAATTTAATGAATTTTTTTGATTTGTGCAACAGGTTGGATATATCCCCCAACCTGTTGCTTAAGAAACAAGTTGGGGGATATATCCAACCTATTGCACAAATCAAAAAAATTGTAAAAATCAAGAATTTTCTTGATTTGTGCAACAGATTGGATATACGGTTGGGGGTGCACTCCCAACCTGTTGCCTGAGCAACAGGTTGGGGGATATATCCAACCTATTCCACAAGTCAAGAATTTTCTTGATTTGTGCAACAGGTTGGATTGAGCAATAGGTTGGGGGATATATCCAACCTGTTGCACAAATCAAGAAAATTCTTGACTTGTGGAACAGGTTGGATATAATGAGTTATAACAGGTTGGGGGGTATATCAACCTGTTGCACAAATGAAGAAAATTCTTGACTTGTAGAACAAGTTGTATATATCCCCCAACCTATTACTTGAGCAACAGGTTGGGGGATATATCCAATCTGTTGCACAAATTAAGAAAATTATTGATTTGTTCAAGAGGTTGGATATCCCCCAACCTGTTACTCAAGCAACAGGTTGGGGGGAAAAGTTTTCATAAACCGCTCTAGAGAAAACATCCACCCACTGTGCACGGTACCTGCAATGGCCACCTCATCAACTATGTGCACAAGCAAGTGCACTTGAGTTGTCATAATGCTCGAGGGAAAGTGCTTCTCAAGCAAGCATATGGCTTCAATGGAGTCCACCCTAGCCTTCTCGATGATTGATATGGAGATCTCTTTTTGAGATGTCCACCTATTTCACATGCCCATGTAAGAATATTAATAATCAGTCTATAAATTATTCAGCTTAAATTGAAGAAAATGCAATCAATGCAATTTGATAGTAAGCATACCTCACAATGCCACTGATCTTGAATATAGCATTTCTAACATCTTCTTGTAAGCACCCTTTCACTGTAATTGGGAGGATGAACTATCAAAGCAACAAAGAAGTCATGTCAATAATATAACATAATCATAATTACACTAATGCATCACGATTATTGGTACACTAATCCTATAGCTTATAATACCTGTAAGATCCTCAATGTGTCATCAATGGACTCATGAGATGCATGCCAAGTCATCAACTCCGCTATGGATTTGCATCGAAACATGTGATGTATTCTTGCAATGATGGAAAAGTGTCTCAAGACCTTTACTGGTATCTGCTCACCCTGCAAGTCATCTCTATATCATTGTTCCCCACACTCCGGACAACTAGCCAAATCTTCATACTCACGGCGAAAGAGAATACAATCATTAAGGCAAGCATGGATGGTATCATAATCCATACCCACTGTTGTTAGCATCTTCTTCACTTCATCTCTTGATGCGGGCATGGTATTTGGTGCAGGCAACATCTTCTGAGCAACCTATCACAATTCAAACATACATAGGCTTTGAATAATGATGATTCTCAAACATACATGATGATTTTCAAAACAAAAAATGTCCAAATAATGAGTCAAATTAATGTGAGAGCTAACCTCATTAAGGTCGAGACACTTGTATCTGACCACCCACACTTTGCTTGCAGATTCAAGATTGAAGACAAGCCTATAGTTTAGACATCCTAGCACCCTCATACAACTGTGTTGATTGCAACTCTCGCATATTGACCTCAGACTCGGACATCACGTGTACATATTATGTAGTGCCCCTAAAAATAGAATCCATCATATCCACCATACCCTCGTCATCATTTGGCACATCCAGGAGACTATAGTCTTGCTCAAAGTGTGAAGGTATATGTGCACATTTGCCACCCTCCTCATCCTATCTCAAGATTTCGTGTAAATATAAGATCTTGTCTCAAGGTTTTGTGTCGTGTACGTATGCAATATTAATCACAAACTCAAATAGCATTGACTTACCAATGATCCATCACCATGTGCAACACCAACGGTGGGTATTGGTTCGAGGTCCTCCCCATACATACGCAAGTGGTGCATGACAATATGACATTGATGTTGTACTTATCGCTTGCAATGTGTGCAATGACAATACAACCTCTTCGTAAGCCACTCTGTGCTCCCAGGTGTTGGCGCATCATCTGACGAGCTTCTACTCGTCCCTTCCATTTGCACACCTCCAAAATCACAACATGAGGTGCAAGGAAATCTATTAAGATCCAAAAAATAGCCACCCATGAGCTCCTTTCCTCTCTTCTAACAATAAGTACCCTGAACCGTCGCTATATAGCGACGCTTTTCCCTGTTACATCGTTATATAGCGATGCTTTAGGATATAACCTTTGCTATGTAGTGTTACTATATAGCGATGCTAGGGGCTAAAACCTGAAACCCCGTGTGATGTCATCTTTCACATCTCTATTGTGGGAAAAGCAAAAATCGATCCTCCCACCTTATATTCGATGACCTCACTTTCGTCTTCTCTATTCCCTACACCCCTCACTCCTACCCAGCGCCTCTCCCAACACTTGTGCTCCCTCTCCACCCTTCTCCCTCTTCGCTTGTGTGAAAGGAAGTTTTTCAAGAAGGTGTGTCTCTTTAAGCAATGTAGGTTCACTTTTTGTGAGATTTTGTTTTGTGAGTGTTGAAACATGTTTCTTCTTGTATTGCTAAGCCAATGTGCTAATTTTTATGCTTGATTTTCAAAAGTTAAGGACAAAAAACGAGATTTAGTGAAAGAAAGAAGACACACCTCTTCTCTTTTTGGTATTTCTCTTCCTCCTCTTTCTTCTTGTTTGTAGGCTTATGCTTTCTTCTTGTTTGTAGGTTTATGCTTGTGTCCTCAATCCAATCCATTTGAAAAGTTGCTTCTCCAAACTCCTCTTCCTCTAACTAGTTATCTAAAAAATCGTATGTTTTCTCTCTTTTATAGGGTCAGTCCACGAAACACCAAGCAAAACCTTTCCAAGTAAGAAAGTGCTTCCTCTTTTTTCCTTTTGTTATTTCCGTTATTTGCATTGGCCAGTTGCAGTGATGGGCATAGGAACCCTCTCTTTCCCTCTATTCTCTTATTCCCTCTTCTTCCCCTCTTTTTCTCTTTTCCTCCCTCTTTCACCCCCCCCTTTCCCTCATATGCTCATGCATAAGCATACGCATATGCTTTCTCTCTTTTTCTCTTATGCATATGTTTTTCCTTCTCTTATGCTTATGCTCTTTTCCCCTCTTCCTTTTCCCCTCTTTCTATCTCTTTTCCCCTCTTCCTTCTCTTCTTTTCCCTCTCTTTTTTCCTCTCTTTTTCTCTTCTTTTCATAAGCATATCCCTATGCCTATGCTTATGCTTATGCTTGAGCTTATGCATGAGCATATGCTCATGACTAAGCATAAGAATATGCTTTCTGTCTCTTTTCCCCTCTTCCTTCTCTTCTTTTCCCCTCTCTTTTTTCCTCTCTTTTCTAATTTTCATATCTCTTTTCACATCTCTTCTCTTATTTTCATATGCTTATGCATGAGGATATGCATTTGCCTTCCATGAGCATATGCATTTGCCTTTGCTTATGCTTATGGAAGAGGGGAAAAGAGATTGAAAGAGTAAGCATAAGAGAAGGAAAAACATATGCATAAGACAAAAAGAGAGAAAGCATATGCTTTCTCTCTTTTTGTATTATGCATATGTTTTTCCTTCTCTTATGCTTATGCTCTTTCCCCCTCTTCTCCCCTCTTCCATTACTTCCATGAGAGGAAATGGAAGAGGGGATTTTCCCCTCTTCTCCCCTCTTCCATTACTTCCATGAGGGGAAATGGAAGAGGGGAGAATGGAAGAGGAAAAATGAGGGGAAATGGAAGAGGGGAGAAGAGAGGAAAAGAGCATAAGCATAAGAGAAGGAAAAACATATGCATAAGACAAAAAGAGAGAAAGCATGTTCCTTCTGTTATGCTTATGCTCTTTTCCTAAAACAAATGCATATGCTTTCTCTCTTTTTGTCTTATGCATATGTTTTTCCTTCTCTTATGCTTATGCTCTTTTCCCCTCTTCCTTTTCTTTTCCCCTCTCTTTTTTCCTCTCTTTTTCTCTTCTATTCATAAGCATATGCCTGTGCCTAAACTTATGCTTATGCTGAGCATATGCTTATGCCATGAGCATATGCTCATATGCTCATGCATAAGCATAAGCATATGCTTTCTCTCTTTTTCTCTTATGCATATGCTTTCTCTCTCTTTTCCCCTCTTCCTTCTCTTCTTTTACCCTCTCTTTTTTCCTCTCTTTTCTTATTTTCATATCTCGTTTTTCATCTCTTCTCTCATTTTCATATGCTTATGCATGAGCATATGCATTTGCCTATGCTTATGCTTATGCTTATGCATGAGCATATGCTCATGCATAAGCATATGCATATGCTTTCTCTCTTTTTCTCTTATGCATATGCTTTTCCTTCTCTTATGCTTCTCCTCTTTTTTCTTCTCTTTTTCTCTTCTTTTCTCTTCTCTCTTTTTCTCTTGTTTCCTCTCTTTTCTTCTTTTCATCTCTCTTTTTTTCGTCTCTTTCCCCCTCTCTCTTCTTCATATTTATCATTTATGCGTTGATGCCATTTCATAATTTTCACAAGTGATTTATTGCCTTTTCATACCATCACGAGTTTGAATTTCATAATTGTCTTAAGTAATTAATTGTCTTTCCACTTTTCAATGGACTGGTGGTACCAGCATGACCAAAAGAAGCAGGCAGTCATTGATGAATTGAAAAGACAATACCCTAACCCCCCAAATTGGGAGTTCAATTAAAATTACATGTAAGAGTGCATGGGTGGGGTCTTGAAGCATCGTAGTTTAACCTTGCATACTTCCATCGCAAAGGGGAAAAATAAACACAGTTGGGAAAATAAAGCTGACTAGAAGTTTTTTAAGAAGTAGTACAGGGACCATCCTGAACTGTTTGAGGGTCAGACGAGGGTTGCGAGGAGACGGTTGGACTCCGTAGGTACTTCGCACTTTAATGCAGGCAGATGGTTGATATTCGAGGCGATCGTGGTAAGTCTACTTCTTCTCATTTAATTTATTGTTCTTTTTTATGTATTAAATATTGCATGCACTTTATCTAACTCTCGTAAATTGGGCCCATAGCAAGCTGCAATGGGTCACCTTTCCACAGACACAGAGACGAGATGCAGGTTCTGCATAGGAACAAAGCCATGGTTTATTGAGCAGGAGGCTCTAGGAGCGACGATCAATTGGGCTAAGGTGGTTGCTCACACGGTATAAGTCTACTCCTCCTTGTAATCTCACCTTTTAAATTGTTTTTTTCTTTAAGTTCCAATCTAATTTCCAATTAATATGGTTTCACTCTTAGAATGCAAGCTTGAACGTCCCATCAATGGAGGTGAGTGTTGATGACAAGGGATTAGGCTTACATGGCTTCGACGAGGGCCAAGGATTAGGCACAGCTCACTAGGGCCAGGGATCAAACTAGCGCAATGAGGATAAGAATGAGGATAATGATTCGGATGAGCAGCAGTAGTAGTAGTATTAGTAGTAGTTTGTATATACTTCAGCATGTATATGCTTCTGTATGTCAACTCGTTTGAGCGATTTTGTATCACTCTTTTTGAAAGGGTAATTTTGTAACAAACAATGTCATTTATCTTTGGCATCAGCTCGTTTGAGCAATTTTGTATCACCCCTTTCACAAGGGAAATTTTATAACAAAAAATACTCTTTTGTAATTACTTTTAAGAAAACATTAGTGGGGCAAAACAGGGCTTGCTGTGGCCCTATTTAGCCCCACTAATGTTTTTTAAAGCTTCTGTTAATCATCCGCTATATAGCGATGTTTACTAGTGTCGCTATATAGCGACACTTATATAGCGACCGTTCTTTTTTGACGCTTATAGCAACGTAAATACCGACGTTTGCGCCTGTCAAAAAATTTCTTTTTAGTGTAAAAAAGATTGGTATTTCTGTCGAAAAATGGCATGTGCCTTGTAGTGGAATTTTAGGGTGTAGGCTAAAGGTTATGAAGACTTGAGATTGGTAATCACCTGAATGGCCTAATGTTGCTGTCTGAAATGCTCCCACCAATCGTGACACCATAGCTCGTGTTTCATTCCAATGGCAATGATTGAATGCGTGCATCTGCAACCGCTTCTTGCTGCTGCTCTGCAAAGAGTCTTCTTTGTTCTCGTTGTTTCTCCCTTCGCAGATGTTGCAAAAGTGTCTTTTATTATCGGTTCGATACCGTGCTAGTGCTTTTCTTGACCCGCACTCTGTTCCTTGTGCCTTGACCTAGCTTTTCAGCTTTCTTGTCTCATAGCCTCTGTCTACTTCTCTTGCAAGCCATGGTGAGCTGCATGTTGCCATTGGTGCCATGGCCACGATCTGTCCAATATACACCTAGAGAAGGTAGCTGGTGAGGCAAGCAAAGAATAGAAGACAACTTACCCGAAAGAAGACAATGGCAAACCAAAGTCTGTGCAAGGTCACATCGAGGTGCGTGTAGGTTGCAGGGTGGGGGCAGGTTGCAAGTACTTAAATCTTTAAAGATTTGATGGGCAAGAGGTGTGAAAATTCAAAATTTGCGGGAATAGTGAAAATTTTGGCCATTGGTTTATGATGATACACGTTAGCAGAATTGGATATCCCAAACAAGTGCAATGTGGCCTACAATGCTTCAAAACACAAATAGGCCAAAGGGCACGCTATCGGGTTTGATGCTATGTATTATTAAATTCAATAACCTTTGGCATGCTTATGAGCCATATAGTAAGCAAGTGCATGGAAAAAGAAACAAGTCAAAATTGTAAATAGTGTTGGATTTATTAAAATATCTTTGCACATGCACAAATTGCACTTTTCCAACTTCTTCCATTTTAGGGTGAATCTAGATACCAAAACCAAAAACTATCAATGTTTTAAGACCACCATGCAATACTCTCAATAGTTTGGATTCTAAATTTTCAATCATTTTGGGTTTTCAACAAATCAAAAGAAAGTTATGGAGTGTGCCCTCAAATGGGTATGCATCACTTTAGCACAACATTGGAGGCCCATTGACCCATGCATAATGATCTCATTTAGGTGTGTCCTTGGGTTGAGGAGAAGCTCACGTAGTGTACTTTAGGATGATTACTTGGTTGCATGTATGTATAGAATAAAACGAGGAATAAAATTTTAATGTTTTTGAATAAATTGCTATATCCTATAGTCTTCAGGATGCTTGCTTCACATGCAACATAGCACTTATAATGCTTTAATGGTCTCGTTCCAAATCCTTAATTCATAATTTTTTGCTCTCATGTGCAAGTTTGGAATGCGTACTACAACTTGAAGACAAAGTTTGTCGAATTCCATTGAGCAATGCATAAGTTATGGGTCATGCAAGATACTCATATACAAAAAAGTCCTTGAACCTCACCAAAAATGGCTACACCCAAGCAAACAATGACCCATCCATGACATGCACTGGATCGTTTCAGTAGAGGCATGAAAATTTTGAATTACCTTCTTTGCTTATGTTGAAGATGCATTTGAGGGCCTTGAGGTCTCCTACCATATGCTAATCGACTTGGGAAGTCGCCCTTGCCTGCAACATGAAGTTTGTTCTCCTTGAACCTAGTTTTTTATGTCTTTTGGTATTTCTATATGTTGAAACATTGTACCCAAAATAAGGTTTGGTGGTCCTCTGTCGTTACCTGCCATTGAGAAATGAAATTATAAAAATGAAATCGTTGACAATCAGTAATATATTTGAAAAATGAAAGTTCATGCTTACCTTAAATGCTCCCAACCACCAAATGTGCTTCTTTGATTGTACATTGAAATGCTTTGAGTTTTCTTTTGTGCCCTATTCATAAGTATGATGGTAACTCTTTCAATCTTTTTCTCTTTAACAATTTCACATTCATCCAACTTTATGACAAATATAAGACATCCCTGACACTCTTCAAATGTGATTTCGTAGAATTCAACCATTCTTTTTTGTAATTGTTCAAAAATGCAAGAAAGGTTGTCACAGTAGATCTTTAGTGGCATCCTTGGAACCACCTTCAATTCGTCAATTAATATTTGAATTTATAATCCTTCTTTGGTTGCTAATGCAACATCAATAAACTCGGCTTCTGCTGATGATAATGTAACCGATACTTGTTTCTTTGACTGCCAGGTGATCGCTCCTCCCCATCTGTGAGTTGACTACTAACCTTCATATTGCAACTGCTAGTACCATCCATCTCCAATGGTATCTTGAATTGTGAGTGTGCCGTGCGTCCATTGGCTAGTAGCAATGCAACAATCCTATAAGATGCACATGCCAAAGCGATGAGCCCCTCCCCACGCAATCGAGAGAGCAAGCAATTGTAGAGAAAGGTCTTTCCAGACCCTCCTATACCATCGAGAAAAAAGACCTCACCAGCATCTCCATAGATGCTTGCCAAAATCCGATCAAATGCAGCATGTTGACAGTGATTCAAGGACATTTCCATTTGCTGGGCGGTCTGTGCTTCTTTCACACAATCAAACATTCTTTCTTCTTGCAATAAGCCATTTCCAGCTTCTGACAACGATGTTCTATCTACAACAGGCATTCCGTCAAACTCAGCCAACCTTCGCCCATGTTGTTGAAGAATGTGCTCCAAGTGCAATACAACCTTCTTTATCGCTAGTTCACGATGACCGATTAAATTCCCCATACTTGATTCCTATATATATAAAAAATAATCTAAAAGCTCAGCGGAAAATTTTTCCCACAAAAGTCGAGGAGACATTGGCTCACAGAAAACCAATATTGTGACAAATAGGTGTCTCAGTTGTGCACTATTTTGATAAAACACAGCCTCTTGCATACACACAAACCATTCATCATCACTCTCCAACAATCCCCGTGCTATGCATGCTGCCTTGAAAGTAGGGTACACTTAACTGTCAAAAGTACGTAGGTCATCAAAGGACTTGCATCCCGTGCACACATTAAGAAGCATATGCATGAAGTAGAGCTCACCAGCTGAGGGGGAAATATTGTACATCTGACCGATGGTATTCCCCTTTTGTCTTCTAGTCCACCGCTTACTGGTTTTGTTCCAAACGAACTTGTCTGGCAAGTCACCATATAGCAAGTTGCTTGCGTCATATTGCAACTGATTGTAAGTGAACCATTTTGTGAGGGTGGTCTTTTGATTTTGTCCCCTGCCTACAACATTTTGCAAATCATCATCATCTCGAAAGATGACGTTATTGTGCATCGGAAGATGAACCTGTAATCTTTGCACATCGGGTTTTTCATTGTGTGTGGCATACTCGTAAATCTGCCAACATGCTTCTGATGCTGACACGTAACGTGCATCTAAGTAACTACTAATCTCATCAATGCCACCGTCAACTGTGTTGTGCAAATACCCTTGCTCTCCTGCATTATTTAGCTGCATCTTGATAATGGCTCTGTCATGACCTTTGTACACATATTTATACAAATACTTAACTACAGTGATTGTGGAGCATATTTCAACATTTATGTGTGCCTTGTACTTCACAGAGAGGAAAGGATTAAATGGCACAATCCAACGATTATCAACAAACCCCCTTTCACTTGTATCTTTCTACCATCATCACGACGCATGTAAACTCGATAGCCATCGTTTCCAACAACAGTAGTCTACGAGAATCCACGTGGATAATGACGAATGCATTTTCCATCAACCATGCAAGCTGCAGATGGATTTAGTGCACCACACGGACCATGGACATTACATTGCCCAATAATATCATGCAACTCCGAGAACATTGCCTTATCTGGCAACTCTGCACACACTAATCGGTCATAGTGACCGATCTCCACGGGTTTGAAACCACCTTCTAATATCAACAATATGTGTGAGTGTGGAAGACCTCTCTTTTGAAACTCTATCACACTCACATATCCAGCCACCTTCCTAAACAAATTATGTTTTGTAATTGACTGCATCATGTCCTTATGCTTTTGGAAAAACACACGGGCTGTCAAATCTGGACGGTCTTGCGTAGTTTGCTCGGCAACAATGCTATAGATATTTCATGCCATTTGGGATTACAGGTGAATGTTAAGAAGGCAACACCACCCTATGCCTTGCAGCATTGCCAAGCACACTACGTGTCCCATCAATTGTATTCACCATGTCCATCAACCCTTGATAGACTTCAGTGTGTAGGGAAGCTTGGTTGTTTCGTATCCACACCAACTTGGACTCTTCCATGCTACTGTAGGCATCAACCATGTATTACTGCAGCAATCTACCCCCACGCAAAAGACATGCATTTGTATCATATCTCACTTGCAAACGATATGCGTAGTATTGTCTCTAGGTGACACAACTCTGACCACGTATCTCGTGCAATGCTGTGCGATTAGGAACACCACTATATGGGATATATGGATGCCAACCATCTTCCCCCCGAGGGAACAAAAGAGCATACATGAGAGGCATGTATGATCGGTGCAAATTAGATATTCTACGCACAAACCCATTGCGGCTAAAAATCTGAATGTCTCGATTTCCAATATCGAAGTCATCCCCTTGTCCTGGCATGATTGCAGCAACCTCGCTAGCCATAGGAGCCAAGTACTACCTTGAGGTGGAGCGGCTCTCACAAATAACCATCCTCAGGTTTGTATGTGGATTTGTTCTTAGCACTTGCCCGATAGCCATCAATACACTAGCATATGGATTGCATGATGAATGGTTTGTGTGTATGCAAGAGGCTGTGTTTTATCAAAATAGTGCACAACTGAGACACCTATTTGTCACAATATTGGTTTTTTGTGAGCCAACGTCTCCTCGACTTTTGTGGGAAAAATTTTGCCTTGAGCTTTCGGAGATTAGATATCAACCACCAGGCTACTTAAAACATTTAAGTACTAACATGGAAGCAGGTGGATAAAAATTAGGTATTGTGAGCACCATGAGAAAGTCCACAAGTCCAAGAAATGTTTGCAAGATTTTTATTTTTCCAAAATACGACGACATTTTGTGGCTCAATGCCCTTGCATTTGATTCTGTTGTCTGCATAGGCCAACTTCTACATCCATAGATTCCACTGCCACCCTCACGCTTCTAGCAACTTGTGTTCTCGACCTTGTTCTTTGTATAGCATAAACACGACGGGCTGCCCACGTTGAATCCATTTGAGTAGTTGTACATATTATTGGAGCATGTTCATGCTCATTATCTACAGCTGGTTGATGTCCATTGTATTTTCAGCAATGCATGCTACATTACTGTGCCCATGCATTTGATTCTGTCGTCTGCGGAGGCCGTCTTCTACATCCATAGATTCCACAGCCACCCTCATGCTTCTAACTCCTTGTGTTTTCAACCTTGTTCTTTGTATAGCATAACTACGATGGGCCACCCGCATTGAATCCATTTGAGTAGGTGTACCTATCACTGAAGCATGTTGATGCACTCTACCTACTGTTACTGAAGTATTGAGGTCCATTGTATTTTCAGCCACAATGCATGCTACATTACTGCATCCATGTATCTGATTATGTTGACTGCAAAGTACTACTTCTACACCCATAGATTCCACAGCCACCCTCATGCTTCTAGCACCTTGTGTTTTAGACCTTGTTCTTTGTATAGCATAAGCGCGACGGGCTGCCCGCGTTGAATCCAACAATCTTCTCCTATGAGAATCTATTGAATGTAGCCTCTCTTCTATTTGTCTTGCCATATTCTATATCCACTCAACCAACTACATAAATATCTATTCCTCAAAGGGAAAAATAGCTTAATTAAATAACTTATGCATCATCCCTAACCATGACAAACTTGATGTATCTCAACCAATGTGCCCTAAGGAAGAAAATAATTTAGAAAAGCAAGAAGCAAGGTTAATTAGCAAAGCCATCCTTTTCCCATCTATCTAAAATTGAGAGCGGACCATTTATGCATTGAACTCATAGTGTCCCATGACCAAGTTTCAGTGTGTCACTATCTTTGGTATGAGTAATGCTCATATTTTTTCAGCATATGAGCAAAATACAATACCATATGTGCAACCATCATTTGAAACATAAAAACCAAAACTAACATATCTTAAAACTCAAAGTTGACCATCTCAAGAAACGATGTGTGCATGAATGAATATTTTCAAATAAAAAAGTATAAGCATTGCATCAGCATTTATGTGCAATAACTATTTCATTGCATGCGCCGAAAACAAAAGAATATGGATTAAATCAAATATAAAGGAAATGGGGAGGGGGGGATAGGCATTAGCTTAATTTATACGTGGGGGTGTATGTCATTACGTATTTCTAAGAGAGAGAGAGAGAGATAGAGAGAGAGAGATGTACAGTTATACGAGCGCCCTTGAGCATCTATCTTCTATCTATTGCCTTCCCTTCCTTGCCTCATCCCATGCTCCTCCAGCACATAACAAAAATCACTTCAAACATCCACTTTGAGACGTAACTGAGCATCATCGGCCCAAAAGTGAAGGAAAAGTATCCCCTTACTCATGGAGGTACATTGGAGGTTTGCGGCATAAAGAAAAAGGTGAGGGAGTGTGATTCAGTTTATGGAATCTAGACCATGGAGGGCCCATGTAGTGAGGCGAAGGGGTGCAATGACTATTTCATTGCATGCGCCGAAAACAAAAGAATATGGATTAAATCAAATATAAAGGAAATGGGGAGGGGGGGATAAAGGTGTAAGGCATTAGCTTAATTTACACGTGGGGGTGTATGTCATTACGTATTTCTATGAGAGAGAGAGAGAGAGAGAGAGAGAGAGAGAGAGAGAGAGATGTACAGTTCGCTTAGCTTTACTTTTTTTTTGGGTTGTTTTTCTTGCAGGTGCTTCATTTTATTGTTGGACATTTTATTATTGGACTAGCACTAGCTTCTCTCCACAACTTTTGTTTATCTAGGTAGGTGATCACTTTTTTTCCGATTGACATTGTGTGTGTGTGTGTGTGTGTGTGTGTGTTTGCATCTTAAACATTTTCAAAATCATTGAAACCATTCCGATCTGATAATTCATGAATTCTCTGTTACATTCATGAAACCATTCTGATCGTAATTCGTGGACACTTAGATTCTTGGGAGGGGAAAACTGAACTAAGAACAATCTTTTTTCAAAAAGGTAATGGAGGTGAGAGAGAGAGAGAGATTTAGAAGCTACATTTTTAAAATCATCCAAACCATTATGATCTTATAGTTTCTAGATGATTATATTATTGAGACGGAAGAACTAAAAGATAATGGAGGCGAGAGAGAGAGAGAGAGAGGGAGAGAGAGAGAGAGGGAAAATATAATGGTGGACAGAAGTGAATTAAGTTAGTGTATTAGTTAGAGACAAGGCGATGATGGGGTTGGACCAGTAATCATTAAATGTAATTGTATCTTTCGTAGGGGCATCTTGATGACCTGGCAATATGTCTAGAGATAAGCTTGCACTGTCTACCCTAAGTGATCTAATCTAACCTTCATTTTGAGAAGCTAGCCTTGCTTTCCCATTGACTTTGCTTTCTATTTGGAATTCTTTGCTTCCTTAGGACACGTTGTGTGTGTGTGTGTGTGTGTTTGCATCGTTTAAGACAAGCTACATTTTCAAAATCATTGAAACCATTCCGATCTGATAATTCATAAATTCTTTGCTTCCTTAGGACACATTGTGTGTGTGTGTGTGAGTTTGCATCGTTTGAGACAAGCTATATTCATTGAAACCATTCTGATCTTATAATTCCTGGACGCTTAGATTCTTGGGAGGGGAAAATTGAACTAAGAACCATGTTTTTTCAAAAACATGGTACATCTCTCTCTCTCTCTCTCTCTCTCTCTCACCCAACCTACAACACAGTTGCACGACGCTAAACTACCAACCTTATCTACAATCCTTTTCTATTGGTTCAGCATGATCTCTTCTATTGTGGACCTTGCTGTGCTACTCTGTGTGTAGAGTCTCATACCTCAATGCCTGCTTTGTCTGTGCATATCTCTTAGGAGAGGCGAGAGAGAGAGAGAGAGAGGGAAAATATAATGGTGGACAGAAATGAATTAAGTTTGTAGATGATTATATTATTGAGACGGAAGAACTAAAAGATAATGGAGGCGATGATGTGGTTGGACCAGTAATCATTAAATGTAAGCTACATTTTTAAAATCATCCAAACCATTATGATTTTATAGTTTCTAGATGATTATATTATTGAGACGGAAGAACTAAAAGATAATAGAGGCGAGAGAGAGAGAGAGAGGGAGAGAGAGAGACAGGGAAAATATATTGATGGACAGAAGTGCATTAAGTTAGTGTATTAGTTAGAGACAAGGCGATGATGTGGTTGGACCTAAGTGATCTAATCAACCTCTCAAGGAGAGTAAAGGATTATGTATGTTTCATGTCATGTGCATTATAGCCATGAGAAGTAACCTCTAGAGATGAGGCGATTGGATATCAGTAATCATTAAATGTAATTGTATCTTTCCTAGGAGCATCTTGATGACCTGGCAATATGTCTAGAGATAAGCTTGCACCCTCTACCCTAAGTGATCTAATCTAACCTTCGTTTTGAGAAGCTAGCCTTGCTTCTCAATGAGAGTAAAGCATCAAATATGTTTCATGTCATGTGGACTATAGCCATGAGAACTAAGCTCGAGACGTGAGGCAATTGGATGATAGGTGGGGCTACACAGAGAGAGAGAGAGAGAGAGAGAGAGAGAGAGAGAGAGAGAGAGAGAGAGAGAGAGAGAGAGAGAGAGAGGGGACGAAAGAATATAATGGTAGGGCAGAAGTGAAATAAGACAAGGCCATGATGTGGTTGGACTAGTAATCATTAAATGTGATTGTATCTTTCGTAGGAGCATCTTGATGACCTGGCAATATGTCTAAAGATAAGCTTGCACCCTCTACCCTAAGTGATCTAATCTAACCTTCATTTTGAGAAGCTAGCCTTGCTTCTCAATGAGAGTAAAGCATCAAATATGTTTCATGTCATGTGGACTATAGCCATGAGAACTAAGCTTGAGACATGAGGCGATTGGATGATAGGTGGGGCTACACCGAGAGAGAGAGAGAGAGAGAGAGAGAGAGGGCACGAAAAAATATAATGGTAGGCCAGAAGTGAAATAAGACAAGGCCATGATGTGTTTGGACTAGTAATCATTAAAGGTATTTGTATTTTTCTTAGGAGCATCAAGTTGGCAGTATGTCTAGAGATAAGCCAGCATCCTCTTCCCTAAGTGATCTAATCTATCCTCTTTTAGAAGTTAGCCTTGCTTCTCAAGGAGAGTAAAGGATTAAGTGTGTTTCACGTCATGTGCTTTATAGCCATGAGAACTAAGCTCAAGAGGTGAGGTGATTGGATGATAGATGGGGCTACACACACACACACACACACACACACACACACAGAGCAAAATATAATGGTGGACAGAAGTGAAATAAGTCCATGATGTGGTTGGATATGAAAGGTCCAAAGTAATTGTATCTTTCCCAGGAGCACCTCCATGAGCAGACAGTAAGATCGTAGTAAGATTGCTTGGTGATGATCATAGGACTAAGGTCTCAGATTTAGGGTTGGGTAGAGGAGGCTAATGCATGGCAAGGGGAGGTTAGGGGGATTTGATTTTTGAAATAGATGCTAGGGCCATGTGCCTTCCATGTCGATTTCTCCTTTTAACATGTCCTATGATTTCTACTTCCTACCACCATATCCTTGGTCACTCTAAGCAACTTACCGCCTTTGAATCGGAAAATATTTGCACGAGTGCTTGGCAAGAGCTCATTCACAAATATCTCAATCCATCCAACTTGATTCCAAATTCTTTGCTGAGAGGAGATGGGCTACAATCTTTGGGTATCTACCTCCTATGCCAATTGATTTCTACTCATGTTTGTTCTATGGAATCTGTGTGATCCAATTATACAATTGAGCCAATACATACCTGAAAAGGTTTTTGTATTTTGTTATGGATGCAGCTCCAGAAATGGCTTCTACCATTGTTCCAAATCTTGGGGAGTCGGGTTTCCATGGGCGACAAAGCCTTCGGGCAATGAAGTGAGCTGCAAGGGTGGAGGGCTCTGCAATTTCTGACATTGTGTTGTCATCTTTTCGTGAGCCAGATAGCCTTCATGTGATAAATCAAGTTTTTGCAAGGGCCGAGACTTCAACCCATGGAGCAAATCACGGTCCCAAGTTGCCTTCAAAGCATTTTAAGTCTAGTCGCGAACGTCGCACTGCTAATATAATGAAACGACTTACAAGGTGGAGAGCTTCAACCCATGCAACTCAGCATTCAAGTCATTACAATCTTTTAAAGTCCATTCAAGCCATGTGCGAGAATAATAAGGATGCATGTGCCATGAACACACGATATTTGGGCTCTTTGTGGGGAGAAATCCATTCAGATGGTGCTGCAGTAATAGCGCAGGGCATGGCAGAATTCCCTGGAACTCTCATTGTAAGGATTTCTCAAATTGAGAATAGTGTTAAGGACTCCAATCAATGGATGCAGCAGATTTGGGGAGAGGTGGAGAAGAGGCAGTTGTATGTGAGAATGGGTGTAGACTACAAGTTGATAAGCTGAAAGAACAAGTTCAGCTACTGTCCATTGAGGTGTCAATGTTCAAAGTTGAATTAAATAGGCTAACTGCTTTGATGACCAGGATGAGTCGTAAACTAGAGCAGGTCGCAACCCGTGACAATTAAGAGACCCCTGAGACTTTTATGTCACTTTTTGTATTGGAATCCCAAATGCTTCTATGGGATTCATGTACTTGGGTTGCCCTTATGTTATTTGGCAAGAAAAGTTTGAATCCTGAGACTTTTATGTCACTTTTTTTACTGGAATCCCAAATGCTTCTATGGGATTCATGTACTTGGGTTGCCCTTATGTTATTTTGGCAAATGTCACTTTTTGTACTAGAATCCCAAATGCTTCTATGGGATTCATGTAGTTGGGTTGCCCTTATGTTATTTGGCAAGACAAGTTTTTTGCAAATGATTATATTTACTTTCATTTGACGTATACATGGCAATGGAAGCTAATTTAAGTCAATATTTGAATTGCCTATTGTTCCTTCCCATTTTCGTTTTATTTAAGATATACTCAAATATTTGTAATTTTTTTGCATCATGTATTCGCATAAATGCTGATGCAATGCTTATACTTTTTTGAGATGGTCAACTTTGAGTTTTTTTAGATATGTTAGCTTTGGTTTTTATGTTTCAAATGATGGTTGCACATATGGTATTGTATTTTGCTCACATGTCAAAAAAATATGAGCATTACTCTTACCAAAGATAGTGAGACACTAAAACTTGGTCATGGGACACTATGAGTTCAATGCATAGATGGTCCGCTCTCAATTTTAGATAGATGGGAAAGGGATGGCTTTGCTAATTAACCTTGGTTCTTGCTGTTCTAAATTATTTTCTTCCTAGGGCATATTTGTTGAGATCCATCAATTTTGTCATGGTTAGGGATGATGCATAAGTTATTTGATTAAGCTATTTCTCCCTTTGAGGAATAGATATTTATGTAGTTGGTTGAGTGGACACAGAAGATGGCAAGACAAATAGAAGAGAGGCTACATTCAATACGTTCTCATAGGAGAAGATTGTTGGATTCAACGCGGGCGGCCCGTCGTGCTTATGCTATACAAAGAACAAGGTCTAAAACACAAGGTGCTAGAAGCATGAGGGTGGCTGTGGAATCTATGGGTGTAGAAGTAGGGGTTTGCAGTCAACATAATCAGATACATGGATGCAGTAATGTAGTGTGCATTGTGGCTGAAAATACAATGGACCTCAATACTTCAGTAACAGTAGGTAGAGTGCATCAACATGCTTTAGTGATAGGTATACCTACTCAAATGGATTCAATGCGGGCGGCCCCTTGTAGTTATGCTATACAAAGAACAAGGTCGAAAACACAAGGAGTTAAAAGCGTGAGGGTGGCTGTGGAATCTATGGATGTAGAAGACAGCCTTCGCAGACAACAGGACCAAATGTATGGGCACAGTAATGTAGCGTGCATTGTTGAAAATAAAATGGACGTCAATACTTTACCAACTGTAGATAATGAGCATGAACATGCTCTAGTAATAGGTACAACTACTCAAATGGATTCAACGCGGGTGGCCCGTCGCATTTATGCTATACAAAGAACAAGGTCGAGAACACAAGTTGCTAGAAGCGTGAGGGTGGCAATGGAATCTATGGATGTAGAAGTTGGCCTATGCAGACAACAGAATCAAATGCATGGGCATAGTAATGTAGCATGCACTGCTGAAAATACAATGGACCTCCATACTTCACCAATAGTACGTAATGAGCATGAACCTGCTCCAGTAGTATGTACAACTACTCAAATGGATGCAACCAGGGATGCTACTCATTTAAGAGCCCGAAGGCGTGTTGTTCACAACAGGGCTGTGATTTTGGGTGCGCGGGGGAGCCTCTCTATCTTGCATACTTTTCCGTTAAGGGAAAATGTAGAGCATCCATCTTTGTATCCACTGGTCTTCAATGCTCCTTCTGTTCATGCACTCGGATCCATGGATCATACATGCAGCTTTTGCCAGGCTCAACTGTGGAAACAAGAAACACGAATGCATATGCATCAAGTTGTGGGCAAGCACTGTTGCAAAGTTGGTCGTGTGTCATTGTTGCTGTTAGAAGAACCACCAAAGATTTTGAGAGTTCTACTGCACGGACATGATGCTAGAAGCAGACTGTTTAAGAAAAACATTAGGGCTTATACTTGGGAGCCCATGTTGATCAAATGTTCCATGGGAATGGGGGTATACAAAACTTTCGGGTCCATGGCAGTGTGTATCATCGGGTTGGAAATTTGTTGCCCGATGAGGCTAGGCAAGAGATGCCATGTTTTACATAGTTGTACGTGTATGACACTGATCATGAACTAGAACACCGTATACATGGGATGCCTGGTTTGGATCCAGGAATTTTGGAGTTGTTGCAGAGGATGATGCACGAGTGCAATCCATATGCCAGTGCATTGATGGCTATTGGGCAAGTGCTAAGAACAAATCCACATACAAACCTGAGGATGGTTATTTGTGAGAGCCGCTCCACCTCAAGGCAGTACTTGGATCCTATGGCTAGCGAGGTCGCTGCAATCATGCCAGGACAAGGGGATGACTTCGATATTGGAAATCGGGACATTCAGATTTTTAGCCGCAATGGGTTTGTGCGTAGAATATCTAATTTGCACCGATCATACATGCCTCTCATGTATATTCTTTTGTTCCCTCGGGGGGAAGATGGTTGGCATCCATATATCCCATATAGTGATGTTCCTAATCACACACCATTGCACGAGATACATGGAAAGAGTTGTGTCACCCAGAGACAATACTACGCATATCGTTTGCAAGTGAGATATGATACAAATGCATGTCTTTTGCGTGGGGGTAGATTGCTGCAGCAATACATGGTTGATGCCTACAGTAGCATGGAAGAGTCCAGGTTGGTGTGGATACGAAACAACCAAGCTTCCCTACGCACTGAAGTCTATCAAGGGTTGATGGACATGGTGAATACAGCTGATGGGACACGTACTGTGCTTGGCAATGCTATAGGGCGTAGGGTGGTGTTGCCTTCTTCTTTTACGGGAGGGCCTCGATATATGTGCCAGCTATACCAAGATGCTATGGCAATTGTCAGAAAAAGGGGCAAACCTGATTTATTCATAACATTCACCTATAATCCCAAATGGCCTGAAATATCTATAGCATTGTTGCCGGGGCAAACTGCGCAAGACCATCCAGATTTGACAGCCCGTGTGTTTTTCCAAAAGCATAAGGACATGATGCAGTCAATTACAAAACATAATTTGTTTGGGAAGGTGGCTGGATCTGTGAGTGTCATAGAGTTTCAAAAGAGAGGTCTGCCACACTAACACATATTGTTGATATTAGAAAGTGGTTTCAAACCTGTGGAGATCGGTACTATGACCAATTAGTGTGTGTGGAGTTGCCAGATAAGGCTATGTTCCCAGAGTTGCATGATATTATTGGGCAATGTAATGTCCATGGTCCGTGTGGTGCATTAAATCCATCTGTAGCTTGCATGGTTGATGGAAAATGCATTCGTCATTATCCACATGGATTCTCACAGACGACTGCTGTTGGCAACAATGCAATTGCTGGTGCTGTGAAAACAAATGGAGTAGAGCTACTTGTGGCTGGATCATCCAATGGTCTACAGATCTTAACATGGTGAATCAGATGATTGTATGGTACTATTTCTACTTTTTTTCCTTCTTTAGCCTTTTTTCCTTTAGTTGCACTTCTGTCGCAATTTTGATTAGAATCTAACTTGCAGGACTAAACCCAACATCCATGGGTACAAATACGATCGAGTTTCTTGGGTATGCAACTTTGCAACGATTAGTTCTCACTCTCCATCTAAAAGATACAAGTGAAAGGGGGTGTGATTGATAATTGTTGGATTGTGCCATTTAATCCTTTCCTCTCCGTGAAGTACAAGGCACACATAAATGTTGAAATATGCTCCACAATCACTGCAGTTAAGTATTTGTATAAATATGTGTACAAAGGTCATGACAAAGTAAATAATGCAGGAGAGCAAGGGCATTTGCACAACATAGTTGATGGTGGCATTGATGAGATTAGTAGTTACTTAGATGCATGTTACGTGTCAGCATCAGAAGCATGTTGGTGGATTTATGAGTATGCCACGCACGATGAAAAACCCGATGTGCAAAGATTGTAGGTTCATCTTCCGATGCGCAATAACGTCATCTTTCGAGATGATGATGATTTGCAAAATGTTGTAGGCAGGGATCAAAATCAAAAGACCACCCTCACAGAATGGTTCACTTCTAATCAGTTGCAATATGACGCAAGCAACTTGCTGTATGGTGACTTGCCAGACAAGTTGGTTTAGAACAAAACCAGTAAGCGGTGGACTAGAAGACAAAAGGGGAATACCATAGGTCGAATGTACAATATTTCCCCCTCAGTTGGTGAGCTCTACTTCATGCGTATGCTTCTTAATGTGTGCACAGGATGCAAGTCCTTTGATGAGCTACGTACTTTTGACAGCCAAGTGTACCCTACTTTCAAGGCAGCATGCATAGCACGGGGATCAAGTATGGGGAATTTAATTGGTCGTCGTGAACTAGCAATAAAGAAGGCTGTATTGCACTTGGAGCACATTCTTCAACAACATGGGCGAAGGTTGGCTGAGTTTGACGGAATGCCTATTGTAGATAGAACATCTTTGTCAGAAGCTGGAAATGGCTTATTGCAAGAAGAAAGAATGTTTGATTGTGTGAAAGAAGCACAGACTGCCCAGCAAATGGAAATGTCCTTGAATCACTGTCAACATGCTGCATTCAATCGGATTTTGGCAAGGGTCTATGGAGATGGTGGTGAGGTCTTTTTTCTCGATGGTATAGGAGGGTCTGGAAAGACCTTTCTCTACAATTGCTTGCTCTCTTGATTGCGTGGGGAGGGGTTGATCGCTTTGGCATGTGCATCTTCTGGGATTGCTACATTGCTACTAGCCAATGGACGCACGGCACACTCATGATTCAAGATACCGTTGGAGCTGGATGGTACTAGCAGTTGCAATATTAAGGTTAATAGTCAACTCGTAGACGTTTTGAAGATGGCTAGGCTGATAATATGGGATGAGGCACCCATGACTCACCGGTTTGCTTTTGAGGCACTAGACAAAACTTTGCGAGATATCATGTCCAATGAGCAACTTTTTGGTGGGAAGGTGGTATTGTTGGGGTGGGATTTTAGGCAAGTCTCGCCAGTTCTTCCAAAGGCAAGACGAGAGGACATTGTCAATGCTACCTTATGCCACTCAAGGATTTGGGGTCGCACTACAGTATTGAAGTTGATGCAGAATATGCGGGTCCTTCGGAATGGTGATAATTGTGCTGAGCAAGAGTTCATGCAATGGGTTCTAGACATTGGCAATGGGATAAATAGATGTACAAAAGACGATACTGTTGTGATTCCATCGCATATGCTTTTAGAGACAAAGTCCATGGAAGGCCTCATTGGATAGGTGTATCGAGGGCTTGCAACTATTTTAGACTGTGCACCATACTTTCGAGAGCGCACTATTCTTGCACCTCGAAACATCGAGGTTGATGCAATTAATGCTATGGAATTGAAGGCAATGCCCAGTGAGGAAAGGGAGTACCTAAGTGCAGACTCAGTGGACAACTTAGGGGGAGATTCCTTTTTGTTTGCAGTCGAGTATTTGAACAGTCTTGATCTTGGTGGTGGATATCCCCCGCATCGGTTGGTTTTGAAAAGGAATGCTTCTATAATTTTGTTGCGTAATTTGAATCCTCACCAAGGTTTGTGCAATGGGACACAGTTGATATGCAAAGAGTTTCACACAAAAGTGTTAGAAGCTGAAATCATTACTGGTAACAATGCTGATGAGCTAAGGTTTTCATTTCGTAGAGTGCGTTTGATGCGAGGGGCGAGGAGATGGATAATACTTCTACCACAATATTGTGTACAAGGAAGTTTTGCAATTGGCAACAGCAAGAGCCTAGGAGTATGACATTGCTCTTTCAAGCCCTCCTCAGGCTTTCTTGGGTGGAAAATCTTCATTTCGGTAATCTTTGTATAGCTTTTTTTAAGTTCTTTCAATATTCCAACTATCATAGGTCTTTGGGAATGTTGGCTATTTACACAAAGATGAAGTGAGACGTAATATTTCATGACTTTGTCCTTGATAATGTTTGGATTTCATTTTTCATTTGAGTTATGGGTTTGCAATATACTACAGACTATTTTCTCTTCAAAGCCTATTGTTTTTTTTAGGATATGTAGATTGACACGTGCATTCTTTTTTTGCAATGTGATAGAATGTCTAGGCAGTTCACGTTTGTCACTGAAACAAGAGCACAGGTGCAAGGTACATAGTTGCTTGACAACCACGTTTTATGTTGACACGTTTAATAGTATAGTCACTCACTTTTTAGAAAATTGTAGATCCTGCGGGCTGGGGATCTTTGGGAGAGCGTGCAACTCTTGTTGGATTTGCTTGAGCTGGAGAGCTACCTTGGGTAAGAACTGTGTACATTGTTTAATGCTTTATTTTTGTTAAAACAAAAGTTTTTTGGATTATATTTGAGTGGGAAAACATGCTATTGTTTTTCTTTTAGGACTATTCCTGATTCAAGGTTTCTAATGAATCTCCACGTCCACAATCCTTTGGATGGACGAGTCCATTTGGGATATTACGCTCTCCTGGCTTGCCGGCTGCATAGGGATGATGGACCATAGACCATCACTGTTCGCTGGCTAGGATACTATGAATGTGTGTAGACACGAATTTTCTATCGAGGGCAAAATGGGGACTACACGTACACCTTTGTCAGCGTTGTTGAAAGCCCTTTGCGTCTGAGTAAGTACTCTAAACACAACAACACAAAGCAACTATAGACGCGCTTGGTAGATGCGCAAAATAGCGGGCGCGTCTATAGGCATTGCTTTAGTAGAGGAATTACGGGCGCATCTAAATGCGCGTCTAAAAGCTTGTCTATTTGTGTGTAAATTACTGTGTCTACTTGCGCGTCTAAATTGAGAAAATACGGGCCCGTCTAACATCGCGTTTATCAGCGCGTCTATTTGCGCATGTATTAGCGCGTTTATTTGTGCGTTGACACTGAGAATCAGACACGCATTTAGACGTGTAGATAGACGCAAACCAGAGAATACAGAAAGTGAGATTTTGGTGTACATCATTGCTTTCCAAACATTGCCCATGATTACCAAAGCACGTAATTTTTTGCAAGCCCACATATACAAGAATTAAGTGAGATGAGGAGAATGAGACAATATGTAAAATAGTTTTGCCAATATCAATTATGGGGCTACAGTTCAATCTCATCCTCAATGAGATCAACCCTTGCCAAACTATCTACTTCAAAATCCAAACAAGTGTTTAGATCTACAAATACATTCAATCCACTACTACTTGTGTCACTCATGTGCTCATCGAAATCAGCATCTCGAATGGTAGGCTCGTCCTCACGGGTAATGGCCTCAATATCTGTATCTCCTATCTCATGATCATCCTCCTCTCTCATATCACGGTCATCATCACGTCCATGGCCATGATCATCCTCCATACGCTCCATATTAGTAAATGTACTATACATCACTTTAGAACGTGGCATAATAGGTATGACATGCCACCATCTATTATTATCCACCATTGGTTGATAGACAACCTAATTCAAACACAAATATAATCATGTTACTTTTCTTGCATCAAATATTTAAAAGCGAGTATTTTTATATGTGTGCACAGTACCTGTTCACATTGTTGCGGTAGTACTAGTGTGTCCTTCCTACTTTGCCAAAACTTTGTGGAGTCAATAGTTACAAAGCCACTTGCATGGCATTTGATTGTTGCATTAGGGCCTCTTTCCACCACGTCCTTAAACCACTTTACATCCAAAACATACACAAAGAAGCGTCGAAAGACAAGCATAATAATATCTTGGATTATGCCACAATAATCATCCATGGCTCCATTGGCTCCCTCAAAGCTAGCAATGACGCTGCAATCTTGTGTGTTTCTCTTATCATCAATCCGTTGTGTTCGAAAATGCTTGTCCTCACACCATATAGCATTGAACATAGTGCACTACACCAAGAAAAAATCAATTAAATAAGCAATCTAAATTATTGAAAGCTCCTAACTTATGCATAACATTCTATATACCGAAATTGCTCATGCATCCCCTAGCATACTCCCATTCTTCCATTGTGATATGCATCCCCTCGTCTTTCTCTGCTTTCTCCATTTCATCAAGTAGCCAATCCACATGAATATCCTTTGGAAGTGCTCTTAGATACTGAGGGTATGGCACACGAGATCCGTGGTGTGTACGAAAGAGGACCCTTTCTTCTTGTCTTCTTGCCTTTGCATCCTTGTATCTTGTCACCCATCTTTTCATCACATCACTATTAAGCACGCAAAAGAGGTTGATACTATTATGCAACTCTGTGTCTATTACTTTGTTGCGTCCTTTCCCTTGAGGCACAATAGAGGTCATCCTTAGGTCTTCATCATCTCTCCATAGTCGTGGGAGAGAGCTATCCACATCAACAAGAAACTTAGAAATATATACAAGTGACTCTTGTACCAACCAACCCTCGGCCATGCTACCTTCGGGTCTTGCATTTTGTCTCACGAAGCCCTTCAAGGTCTTCATGAAGCGCTCCAGGAAGAACAACCATCGTGCATGTATAGTACCGCATATAGCAATCTCATCCACCAAATGCACTATGAGATGTAGTTGGCTTGTGAGAATAGAACGTGGAAATGTCTCCTCCACTAAACAAACCGCCTCCACTGACATAACTCGAGTATTCTCAAGCATGGTGGGATCTATTTCCTTTGAGCTCACATACCTAGAAATGAAAAAGTACAGCATATTAGCAATATGCATTCAAACTTGCACGAAGCATTGATACGCATCATATTTTATATCATGTAAAGTATCTCACAAGCTCGCCCATCTTGTAAATACAATCGTTCACGTCCTTCGATTCACTACGTGAAATGCTAGTAGGTAGTATGAACTGAACCCGCGAGGAGGTGGTTGATTAGTTGCTTATAACTATTCACTCACAAATTTGAAAGGAAAAAGATATTATGCACATAAAATACTTACTTGGAGCATCTTGTGTCAATCATGAGATTTCAAGCCATATGATTGCTCTACACCTCTTTTCTTGCTCTTTGTAAAAGCTCGCTTCAAACACCTCATGCATCCAGTGGGAGTACGAATTGTAGTAATAGCGTACTTCACCGTCGCCATCTCTAGCTTTGATAACATCCATGGTGCACGAGGTAAAAAAACACGCCCATTTGGTCTCTCTTGAGGCCAAGCTTCACGCATCCTCCCTGTGGTACGTAGATCCTCCCTTATGCCTGCCGAATCTCGTGTTATGTCTTTGCAGAGACGTACAGAGAGGTACTCAGTTCTTACTGAAAATGCAATACGTTTATTCCAGGAGGTGAGGGTTACATAGTTGGGTCATGACGATTCGTCATGCCCTTTGGCGTATGACTAATCGTCATTGGGAGCATTATAATTCAATATTGTTGAATACTCTACAATACCATCCGCTACTTTCCGACGCTCGTTCACCACGCACATGAAAGCCTCCTTAGAATCTTGTCCGAGTTGGTCGTAGCTGAACCGAAGTGATCGATTCACTTCGTCATATTCATCGTCCGTGCCATCCACTGTTGCGGAGCAGTAGCTTCTGAGTGCATCGATAGGCTCTTTCCAGTCGCCTTCTCCTTTGTTAGGCGCCTGTAACTGCAATGGCGAGAGGAAGCCTGCCACAGGCATCCAGCAGTTTCGTCAGCGGCACACTCGATTCCCCAAAGGCATGAACGCACAGCAACTTCTTTGCATCCTCTTCACTTAACAACGCCACTGGAAAACGGATCACTTCAACATCGCCATCCAGCACATTTGTGCACGGCCCTTCATGCCTACCATGACTCTGCTTCCTCGCGGATGATGAATCTTCTGTGGAAGTAACTGCTTCAATTGGTTCGGGTGGAAGACATTGTCGGTGTAGATGAAGACAGGTTTGCTATCCGTCGACACGGCTCTTTGTAATTCGTTCTTCATCGATTGACGAAACTGCGCATGTGCCAAGCGATCGCCCGTCAGCTGCTCGAACACCGAATCAATCTTCTCGTCGCTGGGTCTCTGCCCCAGCTCAACGTAGCAGCGCTTTTCGAACCTGCGCCTCAATCTTTCGTGGTTGTATACAACAGCACCCAGGGTCGTTTTACCAAATGCCGCCCATGCCATGCAGCACCACCGCCGATACCTTCTCACCATCTTCACATCGAAGGATTTCTACGATTTCATCCACTCGTGACTCCAAACCAACTGCTAATATCAGAATTCACAACCGCACACAAAGTCACGCTTAACCACTATTCATGTTCCTGCAAGATGTAAACACTCTAGGGAACATAAAAGCATCGCAAGTAAAACTACACGAACTTGGCTTTTTTACGTGCTGACCGGAGGTCGTCCGGTGGCGTTGGAACTTTTTTCATTTCTTTGAAGGTGTCAATGCTTACATCTAAATGAATGTCACTCCGAAACTCAATGATATTCTTTCGCAGGCTCTCCAAAGACGTACATTCCGAACCCGTAGTCGCAAATCTACATCATTGGGACCCAACTTTTAGCTTCCAATCCACATGCTATAGACGTATTCCAGTTAAAATATGCGTGCGCTTACTGTTACCTCAAAAGTGGATTTCTATCTAGAATGGCGCAGCACCGGACAATTCCATTCGCAAGCATCACGATGCCCTTTAAAGCATCCTGTCTTGTCTCCTCCATGTTGTCGTGCGTTATAATATCGAGCAGTAGACGCAGTCTCTTCCACAACATTACGATCTATTCCATGGTGGAAAAGCATTCCGTGTAGTTCCCTTCGCTCTGGTCCATGCGTTGGAGTACCCACCCGATAAGTGACAGCCCCGCGAAAGCTAGATGCAGATACTTAGCATTAGCGATGGTAGTCATAGCAAGCTTTTGCATCTACTTCCCTAGATCTGATCCTGCGAGCTGCATACGGGACCATTTCATACAGCGTTACTTTGCAATTGAGGTCTACCCATGCACGATCGCACAACAATATAATCGAAGTCCCAAAACACACCGCGTAAAAGATTTTCACACAAAACATACCTTGGATATCCACCCCCCTGCTTTTTCGAGTTTATGCACATGCGTACTATTCGTAGGCTGATTTTGCGTTTTGTTCTGTGGCACCTACTAAGTCGCATGGGCGGACTCCTGCTGCATTCAGGGTCTGCTCACCCGCAGCTGGAACCGGATCCGCCAGACGCTCTTTCGAATCCGAAAAGTTTGCCTCGAGCTCCGCCTCCGAGAGATCAATCGCGACCTTGCTGTTGGTGGAATCGTCAGAAGGCGCAGCTGGAGGCGGCCAGTCATGATATTGAGACGAAGTGCCTCTACAACAACAGCAAGCCAGGAAGCTTAGCTTTCCCATGAGATGGCTACGTGCGCACACAATTGATCCGAAGCAAGGAATCAGGTTTCAAGAACTGCCGTTGGTGGAATCGTCAGAAGGCGCAGCGCGCTCTCGAGGCGGCCAGTCATGATATTGAGACGAAGTGCCTCTACAACAACAGCAAGCCAGGGAGCTTAATCTTTCCCATGAGATGGCTACGTGCCCACACAAGTCCGAAGCAAGGAATCAGCTAGCTTGCAAGAACTGCCCACGAGCCAGTTTCTAGGGGCCTCTCGAGTCTCGGAATCAAAAGGTCAACACCAGTGCCAATTTGCCGTGAGTACTGCTTTCTCTTCAGAAAAGCTTCCAAACAAGTAATCCAAAACAAAAGGGATCAATCGGTAAACGAAAGGATCAATGCAACGCTCATCAAGGGAGCCCACGGCCACGATTACGTTCATCGCTTTCCAGTGATGTGTCAACTATTTTGTTCGCAAGATTTGCATTTACAGATCATCATCGTCAGATATCTCTACTCTCTATTAAGGAGAGTTTCAGTTTTGAAGGGTTACTACGAATGAATAACTCACAATCTTTGGATTAGATGTGTTTACTATTCACAATTGGCCATTAGTTGCATTTTTTGCGCGCTTACCCGTTTCATTTTGGGTACATGGACATTCACGCTTCTTGCTCGCGTATTTGCCATGGCAGGAAGTTATTGGTCTTTCTCTGTAGTCCCTTCGGCTATCAAGGCTTCCAATGCATTGGCCATGGGAGAGTCTTTTTGACACCAGTATTGGAACGTAAGACCACTAAGGTCTTGTATTCACACATGCACCCACATTGTGATGCGAAGAGACACACTGTCACACACACCTCTTCGTATCTATCTCCCAAACTCTATTTGTACTCACGATTCATTCAATGAAACATACGTTCAATTCAATGAAACATACATTCAATTCCTATACTACATTCAACTCTATTTGTACTCACGATTCATTCAATGAAACATACATTCAATTCCTATACTACTCGTACTCTGTTTTCAATATGGTATCAGATGCTTGTCTTGGACCCAAAACCCCTACGCCTTCCGTGAAACGATCCTGAAGGCCTCCTCCTCCTCCTTTTCGAACGTGAGGATGAAACAGCACATAACAAAGTCTTGCGAGAGCCCACAATCAATGGGCAAAATCAATGTGCAGTTAACTTAGACCTGCACACGGCGCAAAAGCCTAGAAACAATGCAAATTGCACCCAACAAAGGACCCTCAACGAAGGGCACAAGAGCCCCACCGATGGGCAATATCGAAAGGTAGAGCACACAAATCTGTCGACCAAAGGTCACCTCCAGCCACAAGTAGGAGACGAAATGGACACAAATCTGTCCAACGCGGAATCACAGACCCGCGCAGACGCACAAAAGTCCCGAATTGAAGGGCAAATCAAAGATTCGAAAGAGAAAGAGCATTGAAATGGCGCAAAAGCCAAAACAAATGCAAGCATCGACCTGCAGCAAACTATACGCCTGTTTGATGGTAAATTTGGGTCATTCAACGCCTCTATTCTAAAGGCTAACTTCGACAACCCTACGAATGATCCTGTTATCGTCAATTATGCAAAACGAAGGGTCAATCCAAAAGTCAAGAAAAAGAATTCACTTTTTCTGTGCATCGAGATAGACGTACCCTTTCATCCGGGTGACAAAGCTGAATCGCAATTCAAGAAATTCCGCTCTCGCAATTCGGATCCGTCAAATGCGTCCACTTTTTGTTCACTCCCCAATCCTTAGGAGGTGGAAAAACAAGCTTTGTAGCACACAAAAATGCAAATCTCACCTACTTCCCTATGGATCTAGTCTTTGAAGTCTTCTGACACAACATCACACTTGCTATTGTGCACACAATCATATAGTCTGATCGAAAATTCGATGCACACACAAAAAATTTCTGTGTCACACGGCATGGTTCCACGGTGGTCACACGTTTGTCACGAACAGAGAGTGTCATATTAAATTCTAAATTTCTCACTCATTTTAGATTAAATGTTATTGAAACTTTGTAAGTGGTCTCTTTGCATTATGTAGAGCTTAACTTGATTTATTGGTAATTTTTTGAATGATTTATCTAATTATAAATAATTATTTATAATAAATAAAGTCATAAAATACATGCATTTTAGTAGCACACCACATTTTTTTAGTATTTTGAATAATTAAGCAAATCCAATTCGGTATAGGCACATAAGGGTGTGTGGTTGAATCATCAAATACCAAATCCAACGATTAGATTTAGGAAGATTGAAGTTTAATTTTTACTTTTACTCCTTAGAGAATCAACAAAGAATATTAAAAATAAATCTAGTAATTCTCAAACATGACCAAACATTTCAAAAATGTCAATATGTTAGTCCTTTGCATGATGAATAAGAGAAAAAAATTTTGGTTAAATTTGAGTAAGAGAAACGTACGATATGGCCTCCAAGAGTGAAATCTCCCTTTTGTGGGGGAAAAAGGGCCACCCAAGCCTAATACCAAGAAAAGGTAGGCTTGGTATTAGGCTTGGTGAGGTAGGCTGGGAGCATCACCGACCCTAGTGGCAAGCCTTTGGAGTGTGCATGCTACCAATGCGGAAGGCTGAGTCATCAAAACCATGCCACGTTGTTAGACCACGTGGTGCCATGTCATCAAGGAGATGTGACATCACTCCTTGCTATGTCACCTTACATTCCCACACGTGCTGCCACATGTGCCACCTCATCATTCCACATCATGAGCCATGTCATCACACCTTGCCACCTTGGCATACCTCGTCAACCTTGCCACGTCACCAATCCCTCCACCTCAATTTGCCATGTCAATCTACCACCTCATGAATGCCAACTCATCATGCCACATCACCTTTCCATGTCATGGAAGAGACTATATTGCCACATCATGACCATGCATGGTGCCACATCAGCCAGATGTATGACGATGTGCGAGGCATAGAATACCTCGATCAAGGTATATGACGTGCGTGAGGCATACAATACCTCGATCGAGGTATATGACCGAGGGGTATGTGCTATGACCGAGGGGTACCTCGATCGAGGTTTATACATGCGTAATGCATTGAATACCTCGATCGAGATATATGATCTGATCGAGGTACAAAACTTAGCCAATTAGTTTCAATCTTAGCACCAAAACTTAGCCAATTAGTTTCAATCTTAGCACCTCTCCCATTCTTAGCCATTCTTGCCTCCTCATCACTTTGTCACACCTTCCATCCTACTTTCATTGAGAATGGGTTCTCAAAGCCGTAGAGCTAGTAGACGTGAAAGATGTAGGAACCCCCCCCCAAATCTCATTGACGAGGAGCGCAAGCGGAAGGCTCGTGAGTGTAAGAGAGCCTCTAGAGCTCAAGCTCGCGCTGCCACCACTGATCCACCTCCACCTCTATCTCTACATCCCACCTCCACCCCCACCTTGACCCCCACCCCCACCCCCACCTCCATTGTCCCCCCATCCTCATCTGCTCCCCTACCTCTAGCCTCCACCCTTCCCCTAGCCACCTACATTTTGGCCTCCACCTCTACCTCTTCCCCCTCCACCCTCCTCCCTCCCCCTCCCCCTCCCCCTCCCCCTGCCCCCCTTGGCACCTCCCTTCCCCCGTCCACCCTACCATCTCCCATTGATCCCCTTGTCCCACCTTGCAGTAGCAGTGTTGCTTCACAACGTGACTTGCCGAAGTCCACTATCCGGTCGGGGGGGTCACTCATCATATGTAACCCTATCACGTGAGTTCAACAGAAGGATTTTTTTTATTTCTAAAATATACAGAAATAAATATACATAAGGGACTATTTAAAATAAATTTGGAAAAAAATTACAGATTTGTATAGAAAAGGGGTACATTTTATTCATGAAATTTTTTACAGATAAGGGACTTTAAATATAGGCCTTGAACGCACGTGATATAGAGGGTTAATACATAGTGACCCCCCTGAGACTATCCGTCGTCGTACTAGCAAGATTGTGCAGTCTTTTTTTTGTGACCTCACGCCAGCTTCGCAATCTTCTCTTCTCACGTCCCTGATTGATCACCCTGACTTGGTAGAGTGTAGGAGGCTTGCTGGTCTTGGCGCACGTAGAGAAAGGGTTGTATCTAGCGAGGTCCTTAGCGGTGTTCGACGTTCCTATGCTTCTATTAAGCATAGGAACTCCAGTGATGCTGTGGCAGCACGTCGTGTTATTGTGGCTGCCATTAGTAGACCTCATATGATAGGCCATCTGCATACCGCTTCACGTCTTCTTCAGATTGCACCGCGCACATTGCGAGCAGGCATCATTAGGAGGCAGAGTCTAGAGGATAGTGAGACTGATGTTCTTTGGGCTTCTAGTGGTCGTGCACCTCGCAGTGATCGATTGTTGGATGATTCCACTAGGTCCTTCATACAACAGTTTTGGGAGGAGCATTGCAGAGCATCCCTGGTGTTCAAGAAGGCATTGCAGAAGAGGGTGTCACGCGGTGTGTACATTGAGCATGGTGCATGTTTTTTGGAGTGTACCCAGACTGAGTTGTACACTCAGTTTGTAGAGGCGCACCCGGAGTTCAAGATTGGGCAGAGGTCATTTGAGTGATGTAGGCCATGGTTTGTGCGATGCTCTCAGGAGCGTGACACATGTTGTTGTCGCTACCATGTGGATTTTGGATTGATGTATGACGTATTCTGTTCCCTTGAAGGTCATAGGGGAGTGGTTCCTACTAGCCCTCGTGACTTCATTCATTCCATATTGTGTACTCGAGATGGTGATGCTTTATTCCACTCCCTTGATTGTGTGGAAGGCACGTGTACTTTGTGTGGTGATTTTGCTAGAGTGCCACGAGTTGCACTAGATACTTGTGATGTGCAGATGGTTTGTTGGCAGCAGTATGAGTACTATACCTTGACATTAGATGGTGGTGCACAGTCGAGGAGGTTGCAGTTTGTGGGGAAGGAGACACCACGTGTTGTATTCATTGACAGTTTTCGAGGGAAGCTGTAGTGCTACATACGCCACTCGCACACTGCGAAATGGGAGGATCGTCAGTTCCGTGCATGTTTGAGGACATTTCCTACAGGGGTGGTTGTCTCAGTGGTGGACTTTGCAGAGAATTACACCTTTGCACCACAGCATGAGATCCAATCAGAGTATTATTTCTCCGAACAGGTGCGTGTGATTGAGTATTGATTTTTTCCCCGCCTCATTATATTGAATTATTTCAATAGTCATATTTTTTTTCAATGCCATATTGCAGGTTGCTATATTTGTGCACATTAGCTATCGTCATGCACAGGCTCATGTGGATGGCATTGATAGCACCATGGACTCACGTGTCATTGTGTGAGAGTATCACTTCTACATTAGTGATGATCGATCGCATGATGCCCATTTTGTGCAGTATTGCTTCACTTTGCATGATAGTTTCTTGAGGGATCATGGTGTCACATGGCAGCGGCACTGGATCTGATCAAACGGCTGCGGTGGTCAGTTCAAATCCGCTAGACAGTTTTATTGGTTCTGCAGATGGCACCGTGAGACAGGCATTCCGATCACATCGAGCTACTTCGAGACAGGGCACGGTAAGGGAGAGCACGATGGTGCATGTGCTTGCGTGAAGCGTGCTTTGCGTCGATACCAGTTGCATCGCACTGCCGATCGCTTCAAGGATGCACATGATGTGGTGCGGTGGTGCAGCCACAGCACTTATCCACTAGTGCTATCATAGTGGTGCACCTTGCAGTGGCGGATCACGAGAGCATACTTGCAACTATTAGCATGAGAGCTGATCCTGAGGAGTAGCACATTACATATCATATTTTTTGGGATCATCAGTTGATCAGATTGATTTTTATTGGGTATCACTAGTTGATTACACATTTTTGTATTCGATATGTATAGGCTCACTGTGTGACCGTACCATTGTAATTTTCATGGACTCATATTTTTTATTTCACTCTGATGGTTGTATACACGTTCGTACACATCATTGTATTAGATTCTATTTTATACATGATAACCGATGTCTTCTCAATGGGATTTTTTGTGTTTGTGAAACAAAAAATTGTTTATTAGTAGTAATGTTGTAATTTGTTTGACTACATAAGCGGAGCAGTACTCAATGATGATGTGCTTTAGGACATTTTAAAAACGTGACTAAGAAAATTCACGCACGTACTAACGAAATACGCATGTGGACTTATCTGTTGGGGATGAAACTTCGCACAACTCTTAGGCCACCCTAGACATACATCCACACGAGATTTGGTCTCAACTGATTTGATATGTGCCACGTGGAAGGTACAATGCATACATTTTTACAATCCCTACCAGCACGACTGCGGCAAAGCTATGGCGCACGTACTAACGAATACACATGTGGACTTATCTGTTGGGAATGAAACTTCGCACGACTCTTAGGCCACCCAAGACATACATCCACGCAAGATTTGGTCTCCAACTGATTTGGTATGCGCCACGTGAAAGGTATAATGCGTACATTTTTACAATCCCTACTAGCACGACTATGTGTGAAAAATGGTGCACATACTTAAACTTTAAACAGCTCTTAGGCAACTGTAGACGTACATCCACGCAAGATTTGGTGCCCAACTGATTTGGTATGCACCATGTGGAAGGACAAATGCGTACATTTTTACAATCCCTACTAGCATGACTACGTATGAAAAATGGCGCACGTACTAATGAAATATGCACGTGGACTTATTTGTTGGGGATGAAACTTCACACAGCTCTTAGACTACCCTAGACGTACATCCACGCAAGATTTGGTCTCGAACTGATTTGGTATGCGCCACATGGAAGGTATAATGCGTACATTTTTACAATCCCTACTAGCACGACATGTGAAAAATGGTGCACGTACTAACGAAATACGCATGTGGACTTATCTGTTGGAGATTAAACTTTACATGGCTCTTAGGCTACTGTAGACGTACATCCACGCAAGATTTTGTGCCCAACTGATTTGGTATGCGCCACGTGGAAGGACAAATGCGTACATTTTTACAATCCCTACTAGCACGACTACGTATGAAAAATAGCACACGTACTAATGAAATACGCATGTGGACTTATCTGTTGGGGATAAAACTTCACACGGCTCTTAGACTACCCTAGACGTACATCCACACAAGATTTGGTCTCGAACTGATTTGGTATGCGCCACATGGAAGGTATAATGCGTACATTTTTACAATCCCTACTAGCACGACTATGTGTGAAAAATGGCGCACGTACTAACGAAATATGCATGTGGACTTATCTATTGGAGATTAAACTTTGCACGGCTCTTAGGCTACCTTAGACATACATCCACGCAAGATTTGGTGTCCAACTGATTTGGTATGCGCCACGTGGAAGGTATAATGTGTACATTTTTACAATCCCTACTAGCACGACTACGTATGAAAAATGGCACACGTACTAATAAAATATGCACGTGGACTTATCTGTTGGGGATGAAACTTCACACGGCTCTTAGGCTACCATAGATGTACATCCACGCAAGATTTGGTCTCCAACTGATTTGGTTTGCACCACGTAGAAGGTATAATGCATATATTTTTACAATCCCTACTAGCACGACTAAACCCTAAACCCTAAACCCTGAACCCTAGATCCTAAACCCTGTTGGGGATGAAACTTCACACGGCTCTTAGGCTACCATAGATGTACATCCACGCAAGATTTGGTCTCCAACTGATTTGATTTGCACCACGTAGAAGGTATAATGCATATATTTTTACAATCCCTACTAGCACGACTAAACCCTAAACCCTAAACCCTGAACCCTAGATCCTAAACCCTGTTGGGGATGAAACTTCACACGGCTCTTAGGCTACCCTAGACATACATCCATGCAAGGTTTGGTCTCCATTTGATTTGGTTTGCACCATGTAGAAGGTATAATGCGTACGTTTTTACAATCCCTACTAGCACGACTAAACCCTAAACCCTAAACCCTGAACCCTAAATCCTAAACCCTGTTGGGGATGAAACTTCACACGGCTCTTAGCTACCCTAGGCATACATCCATGCAAGATTTGGTCTCCAACTGATTTGGTTTGTGCCATGTAGAAGGTATAATGCGTACATTTTTACTATCCCTACTAGCACGACTAAACCCTAAACCCTAAACCCTGAACCCTAAATCCTAAACCCTGTTGGGGATGAAACTTCACACGGCTCTTAGGCTACCCTAGACGTACATCCACGCAAGATTTGGTCTCCAACTGATTTGGTTTGCACCACGTAGAAGGTATAATGCGTACATTTTTACAATCCCTACTAGCATGACTAAACCCTAAACCCTAAACCCTGAACCCTAAATCCTAAACCCTGTTGGGGATGAAACTACACACGGCTCTTAGGCTACCCTAGACGTACATCCACACAAGATTTGGTCTCCAATTGATTTGGTTTGCGCCACGTAGAAGGTAGAATGCGTACATTTTTACAAGCCCTACTATCACGACTAAACCCTAAACCCTAAACCCTGAACCCTAAATCCTAAACCCTGTTGGGGATGAAACTTCACATGGCTATTAGGCTACCCTAGATGTACATCCACGCAAGATTTGGTCTCCAACTGATTTGGTATGTGCCACATGGAAGGTATAATGCATACATTTTTGCAAGCACCTTTTCAATGCTTAATGTTTACAATTACGACACACGGCATTATTTTTAAAATACATTATGTATTAGATGTGTGAATTGAGATATCTGAAATTCAAAATCATACTCTTAATTTTAAATATGCACATGGGGATGAAACTTCGCACGGCTCTTAGGTTTAGTGTAATAATTGCAAGCATTGATATATACGAAATTCAATATGATATTCAAAATGATAAAGTTGGAACTTGAACACTTTTTTAATGCTTAATGTTTACAATTACTTCACATGGCATTCTTTTTTAAATACCTTATGTATTAGATGTGTGAATTGAGATATTCGAAATTCAAAATCATACTCCTAATTTTAAATGTTTATGTTAGATTTGAACAAACTATAAACTGAGATAAACAAAGTGTGAAGAACATCATGAAAGTACGAAAATGCTCATACATCATAAAAGTAAGAACAATATCATGAAAGTACCAAAATGAATCTGTACGTCCTCATCATCATCGTGCAGAAGTGCATCCCTAAACAAGAAATGTGTGAAGCCTAAACAATCATCCTGAATCAGAATCTGATAACTCCACATATGATCCTCTAGTCATCCTCTGACGTGGCTCCCGTATGACCGCTGCCCAACCGTCCACTGTGTGCCCTCAGGCAAAGCCAGATCAGATGGGCCAGCCTCATCACCTGCATGAGATGGGCCAGCCTCATCTTGATGAAGAGGAGGGCATGCTGCACGAGCCACCGCTGCCATCTGTGCCTCCCTCGCCTCCTCTATGTATGCGCGTCTCAGCTCCCATAGTTGTGCATCTGCGAATACTCGTCCCTCAAATCTAGCGCGAGTAATCGTCTCTACATGTAGAAGATGCTGGTCTCGGCCCCGCCCAAGCTGCTGCTCCACCCACTGCTGCAATGATGTCTGCAGCTCTGCCTCTCGCTCAATACGGCGTGCCTCCTCTGCTCGTGCCTCATCACCTGGCATGAAATCACCATATGAAAAGCGTCGTGGAACGCATGCTGCAACCACCGATGTATTAGCACCCTCCTGCATCAGCAATGCTCTCTGTGCCTCCTCCCTGTAGTACTCTATCAAGACCACGCGGGCGAATGGATCAATGGCTTGACGATGACCAGGATACAGATCATCCATGCCTAGTCCTTTGTATGTGGCCACATCAATGTCAGCAAAGCATACAGGGCACACTAATCGTGCCACCATGTGGCGGGTCATGCAATGGAGATGTGCGATGTGGCCGCACCCTAGTCCAAACCACCCTACGGTGTCAAACTCCTTGTGGCAAAGGATGCAAGTGGCAGTAGGAAGCCTGGCTATGACTGCTGCATCTATGGGTGTCCTAGTCAGCACATCTACAGGAGGAGCGGGGTATAGGGCCACACTGGGGTCGATCCTATGGCGAGATGGATCATGACTAATATGCCTCAACTGCAAAATATAGTGCTCCACACGATGGTATGCTATGCGTGTCCGAATCCTCTGCTCCTCCAAATCTGCCTCCACTACACGAGACTCCATATCCTGACGCAATAGATGTGCCTGCAATGCAAACATGTCGCGTACATGGTGAGCATTAACCAAAAAACTTCAGTTCAAAACACGCTACAAAAAAATAAACTAATATAATCAAAATAACTAACCTCGTCCCTAGACTCGGCCAACAATGCCTCCAACTCTGCAATCCGTGCGTCTCGAGCCTCCAACTCATGCTGAGGCGGTGTAGATGTGGGAGGTGGTGTAGATGTGGGAGGCTCCATTGATGATCCAGGTGGGGGAGGTGGAATCGAAAGTGATCTCGATAGGGCAGAGACCATGTGCTGCAAGGATGATGCCACTGAATGAACATCCCCCCTAATCCGTCCTCCAACAGCTCGCAATGCCGGTGCAGGGATGGTGTGCAACTCTGGTGCCTCGCATCGACGCCGAACACCTGCAGTCTAACGCTCCTGATGCCCCATCCTACCATGTCCCGCTCCTGATCCTGGACGGGTACTAAGGTAGTCTACCCGATGACCAAGCATAAACTCAACGTATAGCTGCATGGCAAATGACCTGGCTATCTGACGATTGTGAGGCAATCGACCACCATTCACAGCAAGATATCTCGGATAAATGTGTGCTGCTATGATGGGGTGCCTACAACGTAAAATATGCAAGGGGAGCCCTGATCATGGTCGCATCGCCTCAGTGTGACCATCCCAAAACATATCCTCTAAGGTCTACCTGTAATGTGACTCACGCTCAAACAACTGTCGAATGGCTCTCCAATCCAAGCCATCACTAGTGATCTCAGCCTCAACCTGTGCCTGAAAGCTATCCACAACGTCCTCAACTGTGTCCAATCGACCCAGAGCCTTAATAACTGAATCTAGACTCGCAACCAAGTGAGGGGGTGCCTTAGCATCCTGCAGTGCCCTCATCTCAGCTCTCAGAATCTCTATCTGCATACGAATAGTGGTGCCAGAACCTGTGCGCTGGCTAGCGCATGCACAAAAAAAACACATGGAAATTAATATTCTATTTGGGTAATGAAAATAATATTCTATTCAATATGACTTATAATCTATTTACGTAATGAAAACTATTTGTACGTACTCCTTGATGAGGTAGGATGTCGTTGGGATCATCCTATGTACCTACCGATAGATGGGCCAAATGTGTGGCTCAATATTATGTTTATCAAACTCAATATTATTAAAAATTCTTAATTTTGATTAAAATTTTTTCAAACTCTAGTTGTTGCATTTTTAAACTTAGATGTCTCAAATATTTTTTCCTTATATGTTTCCCTTTTTTTACTTTTTATCCAATATGAAACTTTTCCACATGTGGTGTAAGGACCACATTGTCCAATTATGGCCCCTATACTAAGGACAGATAGTGGAGAGGTTTGGTTAATAAGACCTTCTTTGAATGCTTTACTGCCTTGGGTTTGCAATAGATATGGAGGAGATAGAAGGATACCTAATACATTACTTTGAACGATACACAAGCAAGGCACATCTAGTATTTCTCGGACTACACATTAAAAAAGAGAGCGGGTTGACACTACAGACCTTTTAAAGCGAGAACTTTGAGAAAATAATTAGGCCTTTTCAATATTATCTATTTTGGTTGGGCAATCCACCTCAACTAGTGGCCATTCCTATAGATCATCACTTGGTTCCCATGCTTGGGGAGAGAGGAGACCTTTGGACAATCATTTATGTATGTCTTTTCGATGCACTGGTGCATTTAGCAGATCCAATTAGCCATACGCTTATGCATCTAACCACTCTAGTGTTGGGGTCTTTGCCCATGTGGTGTGGTGTTTTAGGGATAATGCCGATGTGGTGTTTTATACAACCTACTTACTCTACCTAAATTATGAAACAACTCTTAACCAACTATATAATCTATAATATTCCACATAAAGATTGATAAATGCACACCGCTACCTTAAACTCTTATTTTCTTTTTTTTTAAAAGATGATTTTGAAGACTAAAATTTAAACGTTTTTTTATTTAAATAAAAATAGCACCAATTTCAAATATAACATAAAACCTACTTTAATCTCTCTTTTTCTTGTTCTTGTTTTCTCGTTTTCTTGTTTTTAATACATGATTTTCTTATTTTAACAAAAACTCTTATTTTCTTGTTCTTAATACATGATTTCTAAAAACAAAATTTAAACGTAATTTGTAATTTGTAACTTCAGTTATAAATTTTTTTTTAATAGATTATTTTAAAAAACAAATTCTATACTTTTTGACATTTAAATAAAGACTTCACTAACTTAAACTCTTATTTTCTTTTTTTTTAAAGATCATTTTTAAAAATAAAATTTAAATGTTTTTTTATTTAAATATAAATAACACTAATAAAAAAAATATCTTTAATCTCTTTTTTTTGAAAGATGATTTCAAAAAACAAAATATATACATTTTCACATTTTAAATAAAAAATTACGTAATTCCAAAAATAATTTAAAAAAACTTTAAAATGCATTTCAAATTTAGAAATATTTTATAATTATTTCTATAAACTAAAATTTAAACGTTTCTTTATTTAAATAAAAATAGCACTAACTTAAAAAATAACTTTAATCTCTTTTTTTTTAAAGATGATTTTAAAAACAAAATATTTACATTTTCACATTTTAAATAAGAAATTACGTAATTCCAAAAATAATTTAAAAAAACTTTAAAATGTATTTCAAATTTAGAAATATTTTATAATTATTCCTATAAACTAAGATTTAAACGTTTTTTATTTAAATAAAAATAGCTCTAATTTAAAAAATAACTTTAATCTCTTTTTTTCCAAAGATGATATTAAAAAACCTAATTTTTACATTTTCACATTTTAAATAAAAAATTAAAATGCATTTGAAATTTGGAAATATTTTATAATCATTCCTATGAACTAAAATTTAAACATTTTTTTATTTAAATAAAAGTAGCTCTCATTTAAAAAATAACTTTAATCTCTTTTTTTTCAAAGATGATTTTAAAAAACATAATTTTTACATTTTCACATTTTGAATAAAAAATGTCGTAATTCAAAAATTAAAAAAAAACTTTAAAATGCATTTCAAATTTAGAAATATTTTATAATTATTCCTGTGAACTAAAATTTAAACGTTTTTTTATTTAAATAAAAATAGCTATAATTTAAAAAATAACTTTAATCTCGTTTTTTTAAAAGATGGTTTTAAAAAACAGAATTTTTACATTTTTCACATTTTTAATAAAAAATGTCATAATTCAAAATTTTAAAAAAAATTTTAAATTGCATTTGAAATTTAGAAATATTTTATAATTACTCCTATGAAACATTTTTTTATTTAATAAAAATAGCTCTAATTTAAAAAATAATTTTAATCTCTTTTTTTTCAAAGATGATTAAAATTTTTTTTTTTTTTACATTTTCACATTTCAAATAAAAAATGTCGTAATTCAAAAATTTCAAAAAAACTTTAAAATGCATTTGAAATTTAGAAATTTTTTATAATTATTCCTATAAACTAAAATTTAAATAAATTTTAGCAAAAAAAAATGCTACATAAAAAAAACCCTACCTGGACTCTCTCGCTCCATCCATCTCCGTCGCTGTCCATCGGTCGCTCTCCGTGGTTGGCGCAATTCTGTCGACATCCCGCAAATCCGAAATCGGTCGATGAGGAGGAGCTCGATCAAGGTATGAAGAATGAGGGGGGTCGCTCTCCTTTTATAAGAAAATTTAGGGTTTCCCTACCTCGATCGAGGTATTTCACATGCAACATACATATCGCTCCATCATACCTTGATCGAGGTATAGACATGCCATGATACCTCGATCGAGGTATTTTGACATGCCCATACATCTCGGTACATCTACCTCGATAGAGGTATAGACATGCCACGATACCTCGATCGAGGTATGTCGACAGCAGGCGGATGCCACATGTCTCGATTGACGTATTTAACATGCGGCCAAGTCATCGGTCCAGCATACCTCGATCGAGGTATGTCAGCTGCCCTGTCGGATGGCACATACCTCGATCGAGGTATAGCTGGACATGCCACACTACCTCGATCGAGGTGTAGCTGGATTGCCACGATACCTCGAACGAGGTATGTGTGGCATGTATAGGTGGCATGCTAGCAAACCTCGATCGAGGTATAGGCTCGGTCCGGTGAAAAAAGCCCAGCTACTAGAGTGCATGGTAATGAGTGATTATAGCCACATCTGTCATGGCTAGAATTCCATTGGGCTGGCAATTAAAACTACCAACCACCACCCACCACCAAGCTTAAGCATGCATGATCACTACGAGTGCACTAAAAATTACCAATCACTGGGCTCGCATGTTCAGTAGAGTACTAGAGTGCATGGTAATGAGTGATTAGAGCTTCATGATTTACCTTTGTGGGAATTACTACCCGGTGGTAGTGGCTTTCATCAGCCATGTCTGTCGTGTGGCTAAGATTCCACTAGTTAATTACTAGCCACTAGAGTAACCTGCTCACCTACCACATGGCATTTGCTTCATGATTACTAGCCCATCTAGGGTGGTGCCTAATATTCCACTATGGTGTCCTACAATTAATATGGATGGAACCTCGGGCTCCAGCCACCACGATGGCTCAAACTTTATAATAAATTTAAGATCCGTGGCATTTGGCATTCTACTACATTGCTCTCATCTGCCCCTGATCTTCTACTTTGCTCCACATCCCTCCTCCGGCGATTTTTCACCCTTGCTCTACTTTTCTCCATGCACCCTCCTCCAACTCTCATCACTCATCTACTCCTGTGCTCCTCTGTTGCTCACCCACTCATATTTTCCATGCCTACTACCACCTCGTGGCATTTGGCATTTTACTACGTTGCTCTCACCTGCCCATGATCTTCTACTTTTCTCCACATGCTCTGCTACTTTGCTCCACACCGCTCCTCCAGCACTTTTTCGCCCTTGCTCTACTTTGCTCCATGCATCCTCCTCCAACTCTCGTCACTCATTTGTTCCCCTGCTCATCTGTTGCGCTTACCCACTCATCTTTGCCATGCCTATTGCCACCCCCCCTCAATGTTGTGTGATCCCAATGTTATCTGCCTACTCATATAAGGTGATTGTGTTGCACTCACTTGGAGTAGAAATGCTAGCACTAGTGGAGACCCTTCATTCCCAGAGTCGATTACCCACACATTTGCATGTCACCACCTTAGATGACTTGCTCACAAAGGGCCTCTTTATGGCTATGATGTATGGGTTTCCCCTAGATGTCGACGAAGGCCTCAGTATTTTTAGAGCAGAGTACTCTCGACTTGTTGGGAGTCCTGGCAATGTGCGTCTATGGCCTCTTTATTGTATCCTCCTTTGGCTCCCTAAAAAATTTTAAAGCAATAAGTTAGACTGGCAGAAAACGGAGTTATACAAATTTCCTTTTGCTTAGACAAGAATCTTAGCAATAGCTGGATGTAATCTTTTGGTCTCTAAGGCTCCCAAACTATCGCTTAAATAACTCCAGCGTCCCACCATTGTGGTTGTGTGGATATACATCTAGAAAAATACAATTAAACTTTCAGAAAATGCAATTGATGATATGGACCTTGAGGGGCCCCCTCTATGGGCAAGGGCCATATCGACATTCATTATACAATATCTAGGATGCCACTGGACAGAAATGGCATGTCGATATGGCCCTTGCCTCTAAAGGGTACCCCTCAAGGGCCATATCATCAATTGCATTTTGCTTGGTTTCACAATGGAATAAATTTTCCTTGGTACACAAATATATAACTCCAAGAACTAGCGTAGTGGCTCTAATAGATCTCCTTCTATTTGCCATCGCATTGGTTGTCAAAAATCTCCTTTTGTAATACATAAAAATAGGTAACAAAGCTATAATTCCAAGAACCAATGTGGTGGTCTCTCCAAGACAACCTTGAATTCTAGGCTATGATAGGTCATCACGCCAGAGACTTCGCTGAGGCAGATGCTCATAATGATAGATTACGTCTCATTATTATGCCAAAAACGAGCACAGTGGTCTCTCCAAGCCAACCTATGATTTGCATGGTGGCTGTAGGCAAAGATGTGGCAAAAGGTTGCACGATGATAGGTGGTCAGGCGAGAGACTGCGCTATGACGGTGTTCAAAATGATAGATTGTGTCTAATTCTTACGCCAAGAACTAGCGATGGTCTCTCCAAGCCAACCTTCAATTTTAATTATCTACATGGGTGTGGTGCCTAGTGAGAGGTGGCAAAGCTGCTCCAAAGCTATGGCAAAAGGTTGCACGTTGATAAGTGGTCAGGCGGCTTAGGCCAGAGACTGCGCTACGCGTAGCAGTGTGGAGATGCTGCACATGTGTCGAGCTATGCAGTGTTCAAAAAAAAAATATTGCATCTCATTATCACGCCAATGCGCCTTCATGAGATCGGGACAATTTTTGACGATAGCGCGGGTCTGCACAATATTCAAATAGTCACCCAAAAGTGCATCGCATCGTGGCCACAAAATGGCCCGAAAAACAGTTTCGCAATTGGCTACACCCAAGCAAACGTTGACCCTGTTGCAATCTTAGATAAATGCTTTCAAATGTTGCAATATTTTCATAATATAAATGGCCATACATCCACAACATAAATGGCATCTTTTCAAATTATAAAATGCTTTCAAGCTCAATATATATTTTTTTAAACAAGAAGTTTATTACGATAAGTTTGAAAGACACATGGTGTCCCAAAAATATTACAAGGCAAAAAATGTGGCTTATGTTACAAGCCTAAGGGCAAGAATCATCTCTTCCATAGGCCTCATAGCCAATTCTCCCTCACATTCTACTCTCTTTAAGATATCACTGGTCTCTGCAGGTGGCTTTCTCTAATCAGCAATGCGATGCATCATTTGTCCCTATGCATGATGCTTAATGGCATTAATGACATGGGCGGGAGGTATTTTTTTATCATTCTCAAGATAACCCTAGGCATCTTCAAAAAATAGAATTATATGAACAATGATCCATCCCAATGCATAGGTATCTTCATGACATGTATATCTGCCTCTTAAGGCTACTTCTTGTATGGTGCAAGCCACTTTTTTTGCCCATGCTCTTCCTCTTTTCACTGAACTCTCTCAACAAAGTCAGCACCTATCTCCAAAGACTGCTTCTTCATATGCTTGAATGCCTTTCAACTCTCTAAGAAGTCCATGGCCATCCCCCAGTCTATGATGCCTACTTGTCATCTAGAATTTCCAACAAAATCCAATAAGGTGTTTCCCAAGGTGTAGGTCTGTGTTCATCCACCTTCCTATGTGCAGCCTTGCCAAACCATCCACAAGTGCATGGATGATATGGAGGAGATTCTCACAAGAGGGTATAGAGGTTGGTGCTCTTCATGTGTAGCCAGGGGCGTAGCTCACCCATAAGCTACTGTAGCCTTCTTTTCCTAGCTTTTAGCCACTATGACACGACGATATGATGCAATGACCCTACTCTTGTGCTTGGCCAATACATCCATCCATTGTGTCAATTTGAAGACATCAAACTCTTGTACAAGAGTAGGGTCTACATTGCATGCTTCGTTGAAATGAGTCTCTACATTCCCAATAAAGTTATCAACCCAAAGCATGGCATCTGTCTCCCATTGCACCTGGCTTGCAAGGTCATCATGACCTTCAGACTGCAAACTGGTCTTAGCATCATTAAGAATCCTCCTCTTCATAGTGCTAGCTCCCTCTAAACTAGACAGGATGATTCCATCTCACTCTCCTCCATGTCTCACACCCTAATAAACAAGGCATCCCGAATGCTTCTCACACTCGCCCCTACTTAGCTCTTCCCCTACTTTTTGCTTGGTGTCGGCAGTTGAGGTCATGCTTGCGAGTAAATCTCGTTGTGTGTGTGTGGAACACTTTCTCGCTTGACACTAGCAAAATAGCTACAGTTGCCACACAATAGTGAGCAAGTAGGCATCTGACAACAATAACCCCTACCCTATGCAAATGAGTTTAATGTAAAAGTTTGGAGAATAATAACTTTCAATGCCACAAATGATTCTTTCAATGCACGCATGCAACAAATGATTCTTTCAATGCATGCATGCAACAAATGCAAGGTAATTTCTTAAAACTTTGACAACCCCCCCCTTCCTTTATGTGGAGGGCCGAGGAAACCTACTTCTAAGTTGTGGTTTCAACTAGCTCCCCATCCTATTTAGGACATGGGACCAGGAACCACTTCCTAGACCAATCCCCTTGGCCAAGACTTGGAGAGAGGAGGATTTTTACCTCTTCTAAATCTACTGTTAGTGAAAATGAAACCAGCGGTTGGCATATATCTTGGGGCGTTAGTACTACCATCGAAAATTACATATCACCACCACTAGTAGTACTACCACTAGTGGTAAATGACATACCACTGCCGATAGTGCTACTATTTTGGTTGGGAATACTTTTACTACTACTGGAGGTAAAAATTACGTGTGGTATGGTTAATTCTACCATCGGTAGTATTGTGTTAAGCTACCATCGGTAGTATTAGAACTACCACCCGTACTAGGATACCATTGGTAGTGTTGGTACTACTGTCGGTATGTATCCAGTTTCTAGGTCAGGGCCACCTGATAGCGTAAAGGTGTGATTGTATCCGTGAATGTGTTAAATACATCATCACAACATGTAATCATAAGAAAATTCATGTGAGTGCGTGAATATGCAATCCTTGGCAATCCCATTCATAGGTTTCCCTTGGCATAAACCCGAAGAGCCCACACTGTTCACTCTCCATACACTAATTTTTACATGCCCAACCACCATAGAGAGACTCATAGTGGATGTATAGGAAGCTCTTAGTATATTATTGTTATATGAAGGACAAATATTTCCTATCAGATGTGAACTGGACACTCAAAAATTTGGTGGAGAGTTTTTAGCCTATTTTGCGCTCTTGGGAGGCACCTTTGATATCCCCATCTACTCCATGCCTACATAGCACAACTTCCACTTTTCTGCATGCAAGGGTGCTTGGCAAATTTGAATGGATGAAAGTTTGGCTAACTATGACATACAGAGAGAGAGAGAGGCATTTCCCCGGTCAAAGAAAAATCCCAAACTGTTTGGCAGATTCCCACACATTATGCACTTTGTTTCCAACTGTTCTCACATGGGGCATTTGACAAGACAAGCAAAGGCGAGGCGGATCAATTAGTAGGATAGATTCCAACTAAATATTGCTAAGGGTGGTAATTGAATCAAGATACCTTGAAGTTGCCATAGCAACAAGCCCCAAAAATTGTCCAATGAGAAGGAACATACAAATACTACAACTTTGATCGTGACCTCAGCATTGTTTCCCCATAAAAGTACGTCCATGCACAAGTCCACTGCCTATGTCATGCTTATTCACAAGTCAGACAAATCCAAGAGGTAATAAAAAACAATGAGCAAGCACCATGACCCTTGATTGAGCTACATTTATAGTGACACCTTGAAACAAAGAAGTTCAAGGATGCCACATCCAACATACGATCTAAGAAACATGTTTATCTTCTTGCATTGACGGTTGTTCCCAATTGGCGAAACATTCGTCACACTATACAATTGATTCAACATTAGCTCTTGTGTTTCCTTCCATTCATACAACGTTCAGGCATGATTAGCGTGGAGCTCCACACTGGTCAGATCACAAGTGGAATTCAGGCTATCAAGCCATTGGTTGCCCTATGGAATCTTCTCATTTTTGAAATGCATTGGCTAGATAAAAGTACTCCTAGATAATGTGGCATAGTTTCGACCAAGGTTGTGAATTTATGAATGTGAACATGTTCTTCATGCATGCCAAATTCACTTACAAATGTAAGATATGCCTACCCACCCTACCTAAGCAGGCACTGATATTTTGAAGAAGCATTCATAGACTTGTTTGAGGTTTCTAGATAATAAAAAACCAACCTATGTCTAATCATGAAGGCCAGACAACAAAAAATAAATGGTTCACTGTTCCCCAATCAACTATGGTGCAACTCGAAGCCCCTTCACCAAGAAGAGCTAAGAAGCATACTACCAAGTATAAATGCCAATCATACAAATATAGGAACTACATCATGGATATTCTTCATCCCACAGTTGGCCTCCAGGGCTCCTTGTAAAGGTGTGTAGACAACATCTAAAATGAAGGAGATAGCACGAGCAACAGAGGGCTAGAAGAGCTAGGAATGATGCTAGTTGCTGTGGTGACAAGGGAAGCTATTCAACAAAAATGCAAAGACATGCAGCCTATGTACCTCAATGAGGGTGATGCCGAGCTTCTTGAAAGACTTGACAAGCCCATTGAAATGGACCATGCTCATTGCCTAAGTTCTTTGAGTCACTAGCTATCCAAAGATTCAATCTCCCAAGCTTAGCAGCTGGAGCAAGAGGAACAAAGAGGGGACAAATCACTATTCCAAACACTTGCAAGGGCATTGTGGGGATGAAGAGAGGTGAGACAAGAGGAAGAAAGAGCATAATTCTCTTTGCCACAAATTAACTACCCACCTAACCTCCCACAAATTAAATCCCAAAACCACCCACCAAATTGGCAGGTCCTTCATACCTCTAAAGATTTGAATCATTTATGACCTTCCCTTTTCTAAAATTTGATCATGTTGTTAGGCTGGCAATGTTCTTTTGAGATGCCCATTACTAGCTGGTGCTAAGAGGTAATCTTAAGAGCACAGTCATGCAAACAAGAGAATTGTTGATGTGGTGAAGGGTTTGACAAGAGTCTATAGGTAGCCACAGAGTATCCTGAGAATTCTACATCATGCGAATTAAATCTGAAATCCTAGGGAATTATCACCCCCCCCCTCAAGAGGAGCAGTGTGGGTTATGAACTTGGCACTTTGTGAATGTAAGGCTCCTTTGTGTTGGCAAACAAGGATACAAAAAGGATATAAATCATCATAGACACAGCTTCATAAGGATTTCCATGCTTTTCTTGAATATTTCACTTCTATAGACATCTATCCCTTTGAGGAATTTTGGTTGCCTATGATTCTTGGTGACTTCTCCCCCATTGTTTCTTACTCTTTTCAAGGAATATTTGCATGGATTATGGAAGACTCAATGACATCTATCATCAAGTCAATCAATATCTTACTCAAAAGGAGCTGGAAATCATATTCTATCCAAAGTCCCATTTTTTGTTTCCCATATTTCCATTTCTACAGCGTTTCTATTCATGGCAAGCTAAAATTCTGCTAGGTTTATGGCTTTGTTCTTGCCCACATGCATCATTCAAGTACTAGAAAGTCAATATGATGAGTAAGACTCCAAGGAACACCAATTTTTAAAGAAGTCTTAAAGAAACAAGATGAAGCCATGCATGATTTATTAACATGCTACTTGTAGTTTCTAATTCTTTTACGATTAAGGAAACATTTGGAATCTCAAGTACCTAATGACCCAACAAGTGATAGTGTTATGGAAATATGGAATCATTAAATATAATCATGGCTTGAAGAGAACTCTACAAGACAATAGGAATATGATTGTATGGACCCAGGTATATTTAACATCGAATGCCAAGCTCACTAATGGTGAATCTAGATTTGGAAGAAAATAATATTAACCCCAAAGAAGAGCTAAGGAGTTTGGAAAATATGGTGAAGGTGTGGATACAAAAGGAAGGAAAGATAATAGTGACGATTCAGAAAATGCTAAACTTTATGAACAAGAGGTTGGACACAAGGAGCAAAGGTCCATTCCTAAGGGCCCTTGAAGGAGGTATCAAGGTTATTTCTTGGGGGAGGAGATTGAAAAACAACAATATTCAAGTCCAATCATGCCTGATTCCAAGTAGGTTTTAGATTAAACTTATCATCTACCATTATACATAGCACCAAAGCTTATCAATTTTGACACCATTCTTCTAACATCTAATAGGCATCTGATTCCATTGCATTGTCACAAAAAACACAAGATGATGCTTCAATTCGAAGGCTAATAGAAGCTCCAAATTCCCCGCATCCTTAACATGTATAGGATTCAATATCCTTTCTAAGTAGCTAATCACATTGGCAACTCATCATTAAATTAGGATCCAAGCAATTGGTCACCTCATCTCATCAACTTAGGATCCAAGTAATGGGAACTCATTCATCGATATCCTAGACTTCAATGCCTCTCTTTCTCACATTCTTTGGCACCAATCTTTTTTTTTAATGCATAATCTAATTCCTCAAAATTTTCCAATATTGCATGGACGGGGAGTTTGCTATGGGGGGTTTGATGGGATATCTCAAGGTGTATGCCCCAGGCACACCTTGGGTTCTATGTGTGTATGTGCTAGAGGCACAGTTAGGTGCCCATAAGCACTGTTAGGTGGTGGTAGATGCCACATAGGATGATTGAGAGATTCTAGGAGCTGATTGAGGAGATGATTGAGGAGATGATTGTGGAGCTTGGTGGCTCATGTAGAGGTGCCTACATATGGACCTCACCCTTCTTCATTCTATGAGCATTCTCTCATTTTGTGTTCAGCTTCATGCTTTCCTTTCACTTCTTCAACAGTAGGCACAATGTATACATCATTGAAAGGACAACTTTCACTTTCACCAATGCCATCTATGCTACTATAGCCACTCAAAGATCATGTGATCCCTAATTGTGGGCATTATTAATCTTGACATTAAATGTTTAGCATTACCTATTACAATATCGAGGAAAGAAGCGATGGAGCAATAATGTCATGCATCTACAAAATTATTTTGGAATCATAATGATTATGATCCATGTGTATAGGCATCTTATGAATGTTGATGTTTGAGAACCCTTTCTCATAGATTCTCATTAGCATGTGGAGATGTTGATTAATTAGTCAAAATTTTCTTGGATGTGTAAATGTGAGTCTTAGAAATCTAACCATCTAAATTGATCTCAGACTTTAGTTATTTCAAGTATTGGTACAATGACAATTGATAGCAATTATCTTGGCATTGCTTTGTATTTATTATAACTTATATGTAAATTCTAGCTCATTTGTGTTTATAGAGGTTAAGCATTTTACTTTATTACCATGTTTATACTGATATATAGTCAGTAGCAATCATCTTGGTATTGATTTGTATAATCCATTGAAAGTAAACTTTGTTAAAGAGGTTAAGCATTTTACGTTATTATCATCTTTAGGTGTTTAGGGTCTAGTAGTAGCTGATTTTTGTCAAGCATTTTACTTTATCTTTTGGCCTTAAAGAGGTTTAGGATCTAAGGTTTAGCAATAGATAATTTCTATTTTTTAAGGATGATCATTTTACTTTATTGCCATGCTTAACCACATATGATTAATGGCTAGAATTTGAGAATGGAAAAAATGAGTATGAGTCATTGGTTCTACATAAGAAATGTGTACTACCAGTGAACACTTTGAAGCCTATGATCATGACAGCTAAAGCATGGGAGGTTTTTGATAGAAAGGCACTAGGAACCATCGGAGTGTGTCTATCATCATCAATGGCTTTCAATTTCACCAAGATATGTCATCAACCCATGCCATAATACATAGATACACCAATAAAAAAAATCATGTTAAGATGAGATGTCAACTAAGATACACAGCTGATCCATATCCTCCTAGATGACCAAATCATCCAAGCACGACCATCCTCATATTTAAAGTCCCACATACAAGTTTAGAAGTTCGATTTGCAGGCAAAGAATCAATATCCCATATGCAATATTTGAATTTCCAAACAGGATATTTCAAGTCCGATATAGGCATTTGGAGGTTCTTATGACATTTGAAAAGGCGTTTTAGGGTCCCTTATGGGACTTGAAGTCCCACATAGGAGTTTCAAAGTCTCGTATGAGATGTGATCCCATCTCCTACAAGGGATTTAAAGTCACATATAAGAGTTCGGCATCCCTCATGGGATTTGAAGTCCCACATAGGAGTTTTGGGGTCCCTTCTCAGATTTGATCCATGTTCCACAAGGGATTTGAAGTCGCATAGAGAAGTTCACATGTCCATTATGGCAGGATTTGATCATATCCCATAAGGGATTTGTGAAGTCCCTTATCAAAGGTAACAGGTTTTCAGGTTTTCTTTGACTTGATAAGAAATAACGTTTTTAAAGAAGTAATTTGGTATTTAGAGAATTAAATTTGATTTAAAAGAATTTTTTGAAAAAAACCACTTGAAAAAAAAACCTGATATGCTTGTATTGTTCGTCTTCTTGATCACCACCATAGCACCATCTTCTAGCATCCCCTGTATATGATCTCAAACCCACCTGTTGTTCTCTTCTACTCCCACCTTGTTTTCTTCTACAAAGTTGTTGGTGGCCTTTTTCTAGCATTTGGACTGTAGTAATTTATCTCCATCCTCCCTATCTTTTTTAAACTAATGCATTATTAGCTTACTACAGTTTTGTATCCTTTATAATCACCAAACATGCATAACTTGTTAATCAGTCAATTGAGAGGTCATACCTACGATTGCCAAAAAGGGCAACCTAAATGTCCGATCGTGCAAGGGCCTGCATGTCCGTGCCGCAAAGTGTATACAAATTCAAGCCCTCTTTGATATCCACCACAATACTCACAATGCCTTCATTTCTTCCAGGTAAGAACGGCTAGGACCACTTAATCTTTTCTCAAAGTCTTCCTACAATCATCCCAAAGTGAGTTCATCTTGTAGGTAATTCCGTTGCTCCACAACATGGGGATCAAATATGAAGAATCACATGTTTGTGTGAGAGAATTGTGAATTGTAATACTCCTAGAGCCTACTTAGTATCATAAGGTGCTCCAAGTTCCTTTGTTTATCTCCACTGTGTGGGCAGTGCCAAGCCAAGTGACCAAAAGATGCAAACGAAATGTCTACAAGAAGCCTATGGGATTTGTGAGGAAATCTAGTTTGTCGAGAATGGCAAGGCCATTTTTTGAGATCAATGCTCCTCTTAAAAGTTCTCGTAGTTACTTCTAGGCTCCTTGTGAGTCGCTAGCTTAGAGCACCTCCCCGCATTAGCCAGTGGGACTCATAATGCTTTCACAGCCTCAGGGGATTCACCTCACAAAATGTAAGTGTACCACATGCATTCAAAAGGGGGGGTATTTTAATTTAACTTTGGAAAAAAATCCATTAGTTCATAAGTAAAGAGGGGTGATTTTATTGGGTAGAAAATTTTAGATGAGAGTTTTTAAAATACCCCTTGAATGCACATGATACATAGAGTTTCCTAGTAGTGCACTCCTTGAGTTCATAGCCACATGGCTTGAAAATGCTGAGACTTGCATTTTTCATGGCAGTGGCCTGCTAGTTTGGCTACTTGGGATTTCCAAATTCCAACCCAGCATTCCACAGCTGGACTAGCTCAACCTGCTGACCTAGCATTTATCTCTGCAACTGCCTAAGCTATAGCCTCCATGGAAGTTGGAAACGACTATTTCAGCAAGTTGCAGATAGTGGAATAAGGAAAATATCAAGGAGAAGGTAGCAAGACTACAAGGGAGGACACGATGTGGCCCAACTAGCAGCCTCCCCAATGCCAGCCTTGACGTAGGGAGCTGCTCTTAGCTTTTCTTTTCAAGGCTTAGCTTGGAGCCAGAAATTCTCGTTGTTACTCAGAACAAAAAAATTTCTCAATTCTATTGAGACATATAGCTCTACGGCATTCACCACATCAATCAAGATTACTCGACTGTGAGACATACTCATTGAGTGTTGCCAAACCTTGTCTCGCCATCTCTACAAGAATATGGGTAATTTGTGTCTATATGATGATGTCGCCATTGTTGACTACCGACTCCATTGCGAATCCATGTCTCCTAAGTCAGTCATAGCCACTATTCTGTTTATTGAAAACAGAGTACGAGTAGTATAGTAATTGAATGTATGTTTCATTGAATGAATCATGCATACAAATAGAGTTTTGGAGAGGTGTGTGTGAGAGTGTGTCTCTTCGCATCACAATGTGGGTGGGTGTGTGAATACAAGACCTTAGTGGTCTTACATTCCAATACTCCCCCTTCAGATCATTAAGGTCTTGAAGGTGGTGAGTGTCGAGATTTATTTTGGAACAAGAATTGAGTTGCACCCCTGGTTATTGTGGTGCTTTGCATAGCTTAGACTATATGCTATAAATTTACAATATGCAATGCATTCAATCTATCCGGGATCAAGAGTTGCTTGAATGATTAGTACCAGAATCAATTTTGTTTTCATATTTTGTGGTACTGGATCATGTGTCTTCATTTCTGGAGCTTGCACACGGATTCTCCCCCTCAAGCAAGAGAAAGGAGAAATTTTCTCATTTCCAACTTTGGGTTGGTCATTCAGATCAGTGGGTTGGTCTGGGCTTCCATCGTTGTCATCTACTTCTGATTCATCATCAGAATCGCTTTCTTGGTCTTCATCAGGATCGTCATGATCATCAGCGTCTTCTCGATGATCTCCATCATGGTGATCATTGCTATCTTGTACATCTTCAGTTCTGTCTGATTGTTGATCGTTGCCATCTTCAGGTTGATCAGTATCATCGATCGGAGTGTCGTCTCTGGGTCTTCATCTGAGTCATCCTCATCTTCTTCGTAGGATTTGTTTTGATCATCCTGGTCATCTTGATCATCACTAGCTTGGTCTTGATCTTCGTGATCATGCACCTCGTCTAGTCATTTGTGTCGTCACGCTTTTCTTGATTGCCATCATCTTCTGGTGCTGGTAATTCGTCTTGGGCATTTCCAGCAGAAGTGCCTTCAACGTCATCGTGACTTTCAGCGCCCTTTGCTGCACAAGAGCAAGCTAAGGATGTACAAAAATGGTTGACATGGAAAGGCATAGAAGACAAGAAGTAGAGAAGCGCATGAAGGAGCTCCGAGATAGGCTCGAAGAAGTGAAAAATGATGGGGACATGGCAGACAAGGAGCTAGAAAAGATGCGAAAGGATCTTGAAGATTAGAGAGCCAAAAAGGAGGGTCTTTACAAATGGCTCTGCAACATATAGAACTCATTAAACATTGAAAAAGGCTAGATGATGGAGGAGCTGAAAAGGGAGAATGTAGAAACTAGAAAGGTGATGCAAGAACTGTGAGAGAGCTTCAAGGCCAGGAAGGATGGGGCCAAGAGCACCCAAGGTGGAGAAGACATCGAGGTAGCTCCCTAGGCTAGGAAGGATGCAGAGGGCAGCCACGGTGGAGCAAGTTGTATTAGCCACTATGGTGAAGCAATTTGCAATAGCCATGGTGAGGGTTGTTTTTTTGAAACGCCATTGGAAGTCCAAAGAGTAAGCTACCAGACCTTGCAAGAAGATTACAATAGATGTGTGCACGATCTTGCCATGGCTTTCAATAGTTATAAAAAACAATTCGTCATCTTAGGAGATTTCCAATCTAGAGTGGAAGTCTTGGAAATGGCCCGCGAAGATTTTTTTGAGCAATTTAAGAAGCTTCAATAGATGTTGAGAGATTCAGATGAAGCTGTTGCATAGAGTGAGCAAAAGTGGAGGAGATGAAGGAGAACATCTACAACCTTAGGATGAGGGAGGAAGGAATCAAGAAGCAACTTCATCATGTATAGAGCAAGATTGTGGTATTGATGGCCATAATAGTTAAATCGGATGCCTATCTTGCTATGCAGTAGGGTTTGAAATGCATGGTCTCCCATATCCCCATCATAGATGACTGCTGTATCGGATGGCCTACATGCTACCACCCTATGCATGTTTTTTTCTTTGGGGTATTTGTGCATACAAAATCATGTAGAGAATGCCATTTGCCATTGCCTTGGTCATGGATAGATCAAATGTGCCTACTACTGCTATCTACGACGAGAAAGTAGATGTTGCAGCTCAATTTACCATTTGGGCAAAAGATACAAAAGACAAGGAGCTCTCGGGGGGGTCACTATGTATAAACCTTCTATATCACGTGCGTTCAAGGCCTATATTTAAAATCCCTTATCTGTAAATTTTTTCATTTATAAAATGTACCCCTTTTCTATACAAATCTGTAAATTTTTTCCAAAACTATTTTAAATAGTCCCTTATGTATATTTATTTCTGTAAATTTTAGGAATAGAAAATATCCTTCTGTCGAACTCACGTGATAGGGTTACATATGATGAGTGACCCCCCCGAGAAGGAGCTCAAATTGAAGAAGGCCAAGACCGAGCATGACTGCGAGGAAAAGGAGCTTGAAGTTAGGAACCACCCACCTTTAGGAAAGGAGAAAGAAGGGCCGAGCCTGCAACCAGGAAGCTCAAATCAAGGAAAGAGGAAGAGGCATGAAGGGAAGGGCCCGGCCCCTACAAGAAGGAGCAGACGCAGACGCCGAGCTTGCAAAATCAGGGAGATTAACATGGCGTCCTTGAGATGTAATCTGAAGTAAAGGGGTCTTTGAGATGTAATATGTGTGTAATCTATTGAATTGTTAATCTTCTCTAGAGTTTACTTGGGCAATGTTTTCTCAGCTATGTGACTAGATAGTGTTCTTTGATCCACGCTAGCATAGTGATAGTAATGAGATGAAAGATTTTGATTTGACAAGTAATGTGAGATGAAATATTTTGATTAGATCACTAATGTGAGACTGAAAGATTTCGATTAGTCAGCTAATATGAGACGAAATATTTCGATTAGACAACTAATGTGAGACAAAGGATTTCAATTAGACAATTAACATGAGATTGAAGAATGAGAAGGTTGGGCTCAATGAAATCAAAGATTTTGATTACCAAACTAATATGAGACTGAAGATTGAGAAGGTCAGGCTCAATGAACTCTCTCCCTATTTAAGTGCAATGCAGACACAACCAAGAGCCCATTATGAAATCGAGCCCCAAAACTTTGGACACCAATCCAAACTCTATACACCGGTCCACCTACTGCCAAACCACCTACAACGAATATATGGCATACCCAAATAACTTTGGAATGCTTTTGTTCTATCTGAAAATGATGTTGGATGGCATCCTCACAGAAACAGACTTGGAGAAGGAGGAAAATAACTGCAAGGAGGACATGCTTCGGTGGTGGGTGTATTACTTGGAGTCAACAGCGATAGTGAATATTAATTTCCCTCGCTATTTTTTTTCCTATTCCTTTAAGGTATTTGCAAAGCTCATGATGTAGGTTTCTTTTGGTAGGACATGATAGAGGCACGAATATGTATAGAGTGCAAAGACTAGGATGAAGAGGACCCCTAGCGAAAGGAGGAGTTACTATGGGCGTATAAGTCGGCAGAGTCAAGCAAGTAGTCTGTAATCCGAATGTGTGAATAGGTCTACAATTATGCATCATACTGGCCTAAAGAGCGAGGAGATGCTTGCTATAGAGAGGCTAATAAGATAGTTGGGAGTCTGGAGTTGAGTTGTAGAATATCATTGTATTTTGAAAAAATAAAAATCTTGCAGACATTTCTTGGACTTGTGGACTTTCTTGTGGTGCTCGTAATACCTGATTTTTTATTGACCTGCTTCCATGTTAGTAGGGTGGTAGCAAGCTAAGGGTGTCCACTTTCGGGTGAGTGTGACACCCGCTTGAGTGAAAATACAAAGGTTTTGCTTCGGTCTGCAATACCTCGAACGAGGTACTATCTCCAATGAAAATCACACACGAGGACAACCGAGCCAAGCCGATACCTCGATTGAGGTGCTGGGCTTTTTTCACCGAATCGAGCCTATACCTCGATCGAGGTCTGTTGGCATGCCACCTATACCTCGTTCGAGGTATCGTGGCAATCCAGTGTGGCACATCTAGCTATACCTCGATCGAGGTATGTGCCATCTGACACTGACTATCAGAGCCCACAATTGTGAGATGTCGATCTGGAGAATCCATGCTTGTAGCCATCACTCAGGTCATTTGTTAAACCTTATAACGTTTACTGTTCATAACAAGCTTGATAAACTATTCTTGAATCTTGCAGGTACTTCGAGGCAATAACCTGAAAAGATCATGAGGTGCCCACGTTCAGCTGTCAAAAATATACATAAGAAGTTCCCAATAGACAACAAAGAGGCACATTTTATATAGCCACCATAAGATAGAAAGAAACACGCATCACAGATGACTACATGAGGTCAACACCGTAGGAGAAACTTTACAACTCTTAACAACTTGTGGCTGACATGCTACACTGTTATTCCAACAGTCTGCCCCTGATTGTGCTGCCAACCCACTCACCCTTCCCTTATATGTTACCAGAATACTAAGACAAAAACGTCTAATCAAACCTCTTAGATTAGAAGTATGACATCATTCACAGAGAAATATCTGAAGGGAACCATGGAAAAAGGCAAGCCAGATAGTACACTAGATACAACATCTATTACCAAGCACCCAGTAAGGTCTGCTCTGCACGGACAAGCTGCATAATGGCAGAATATCTCCCACTTCAATGCTGCATAGCTATCTTTGATGACAATGCCCATTCTCACTACGCAAAATAAAATTTTCAATCAATTGTCCTCTAAAGCAACCTCGCTACTAAGAGCATTGCTTGCCACATAAAAGGGATAAGATGAATATCCTAGTCCCGAATTCATGATCACATCAACCTCCTACTATACATGAAGCAACAAAGCAAAGCAAGTGAGCCTGGGCTTAAAATAGTCCAACGAGTCGGCACACTAAATCTTAATAGCTCATTGTTGAACACCATCCCATGGGTTCAAAAGCAAGGGCCAGGCCTCGCAATAGTATGGAGGGCATTTGCCCTTGTTTTGAAGACCCACAAAGTTGGTGGGTATAGAATGGAAGTTGACCTAAAATGTAGTTCAAAGGACCTAAAAGTTAACTAGCTGCATGATAATTGCGGAATGGGGTCTCATCTAGTGGGACCAATCACATGGAATCAAGTATTGTAAGGGATGAGGTTGCCATGTACGTAAGAGACATGTGGAGTTGGTTGGCCCCTAAACTCAAGTGTTTGCACATGGCCATTTGGCATACATTAAATAAAGGCATGTTTAAAGAAAAAGTAAATACCCTTTGCGCATTGTACATCAATGTTGTGATTCAAACCTACTACAAACCTAGGAACAGAAATGACGTGCATTTTTTGCCAATATTGTAGGAGATTACTTAATATCCTTTGCCCATTGTGCATCAATGTTGTCAATGTAACCTACTACAAAAGCTATTGAACAAAAATGATGTGCATTGGTGCATTAGTAGAGGCTTCCTTGCCCATTAGCAAAAATGATGTGCATTGGCACATTAGCAATGACTAATGGTCCAAAGGGTTCAAAAGGGTGGCATTTCCATAAAGATTATGGATACAGAGGTCAAGAGAGAAAGGCTAATGAAAAATGAGAGCACGCATCTTGATAGGACAAAATGATGCCCATGCGGGGCTGGATGGCTAATGTGGGTATGGTATTGGGTTGGGAACGTAATATAGACATGATAGATTAGGGGGTTTCTTGATTCGTCCTTTCTTCCACTATCACCCTTTGCTCATTCATCAATGTGCATCCCTAAAGTGAGCTGGGAGAGAGGGAATTACAACATGTTATGTATCCCCACAGACATTGGATTATATTAGGACAATCTCTAGGGACATATCTTACCTTCCTTAGCACTTTACAAGGATATCTAGAGCTAGGAGAGGTCTTGCTGATATGGGACTTCAATGCCAAGACCAACGACGTGTGTGTGTGTGTAAAAATAGCAAGAGAGTATGTCCCCCTATATATTGATACATACATTTAAGTATTTGCATGTGGCATTTTAGTTTAGTTCATTTCTTCTTATTTCTTGTCATAAATTTGTAGAATCTTCCACTATACAAGATTGTAAGATTGGATACATGGCTTAAGTGTACTAAATGTATGAGAATGCTTGAGGGGTAGATTTATATTTAAAGCCTCTATTGACTGGCAAGTTCTTTGCATTATGACTACTTTCTAAATTTCTAAATGTATAGAGGTCGATGATGAAATTAAAGTTAGATTTTCACACACACACACACACACACACACAACTAGATATGCGACTTACTGCATATTCACTACTCTAGCTCTATTCATTAATTTAGTTGAATTTTTACCTTTTCGCGATCATAAACTGCGACTAAAGAAATACTTAAAATATCTAACAAGACACCTTCTACCAGGCCATTATAGAAAATTTCATTCTTTAATTTTGTATCATTTTAATCATTTGATTCTTCTTGCTAAGAATCTACTTGTTGCTTATGTTTACCTATGTATGTAGTGTCCTTCCATGTCCTTGTTGAAGATAGAAGCATGAAGAGATATATCCCTATTATATGACTTGATGAGGGGTAGACATAGTGCTAGTGATGGGCCTACCGTAGGCTTAAGTTAGCCAAATGTACATTGGATATAAGGCCACAAGTCTTCTTGATTGCACAAGTCTTCTTTTGGTGCTTAATTCTATAGATCTAGCCAAAATTTTAAATTGTATATATAATATGTTGGCGAAAGTTTCCAAATATATTTATTTATTATATAAAACTTTGGTGAGTTTTCATGGACTTTATTTATAATTTTATAATCTTAAAGGCTAAACCTAGCTCTTTTTTTAATTTTAGTTTCAAATTGTGGCAAATATAATAAGCTTTTATTTTTATAAAAGCATATAAACTTTCACAAGCCATATAAAACTTTCGCTTATTAAGGAAACTTACGTGAAAAAATCATCCCTGCTCCCATGTGGGCTAGGTGGGTATGCACTCTCAGTTGTGTGTGACAACCCTTTGCCTCATTTTTCCACATAAATCAAACCCCATATCCCAAGTCTAAGATCCTCCCTTGGTCTCTTCCCAATTTTATAATACTTTCAAACATCTAGGAGGACAAGTGGAGGGTTGGCACAAGGAGTCTTGCCACCTCATCCTACTTTCCCCATTATTTAACTTGCAGTCTTGGACTATCTACACCCCCCCCACATGGGCCTATCCTACATGGAGGGAATAATCCAATATAATATCCATCTCCACCTATTTTATATTACTTCTCCCATGGTCCTTGGGCCATGTCTCACTTCATGCAGGCATGGGACCGCCTAGGTGGAGGGGTGGCACATGGAGGAACCATGCCACCTTAACATTTTATAATACTACTACCATGGATTATGTACAAGACACCTTATGGGTCCTCTTATGTGGAAGGGTGGCACATGGTCATGCCTTGCCACCTCAACCCTGGGCCCTATGCACACCATATTTCATTATACTATTGCTACATATACAAGCACACACACATATTTATGCCTTTTACCTTGGTCAAATTTATCCATAACAGTTCCCCCCCCCAGGCAGGGAATGCACAACATTTCCATGCCTGGGACCATCACGAACAAAGAAGGGCTTGAGATAACGCTTGTTGATCACCTTCTTGCCATATGGCTCATGTAGCTCCTGTACTTTTACAGACCCATTGCTATGTTCGTTGATGACTTTGTATGGACCGGTCCACAGTGGAAGGAACTTTTTCTCCATTTGGTGGTCCAGTATGTTATCAAATCATAGCACAACATCCCCCTCAGCAAAGTGTCTTTCCCATCCCTTGCGAATCTTAGCATCCAATCAGGCCTTTTGTCGATTCTTTGGGATCTCTGGCCCATGTGATTTGGGGATTGAAGAACCTACTTTGCAAGACCATTGCTAGAGATTATAATGAAGGACTTTCCAGGCACATAATGCTTAAATTTCTCAATGCATAACACCAAAGACAAGGCATGCTTGTCAGCCTAAGAGTAGCATTGTTCAGTTTTGAGCAATTATCGAGAAGCAAATCAAACGGGATACATGAACCGATCCTCCCCTTGCTGGAGAAGAATACCTGCCAAAGTGTGCTCATCAAACCTAGGATTGATATAGAAAGTCTTTGACTAATCAAGATTGCATAGAATGGGTTCTGAAGCTAGAGCACTCTTGATTTGTACAAACCCATGATCACAATCCTCATCCCAAGAGAAAGCAAACCCATCTTTTAATAGCGTAGTCATGTGTCGCATCAAAGTAGCAAATTGATCAATGAAGCAGCGATAGTATCCTGCTAGATTGATAAATGAGCATACCTGATGTTTGGTTGTTGGTGGGGAGAGCTTGAGGATAGCTTCTACCTTCTTGGGGTCAGGCTTGACACCCTCGGATGAGACAATATGTCCTAGTAACCTCCCTTGAGTGGCTCCAATGGTATATTTATCAGGGTTGAGGCTACCATTCACATCATTGACCCTTTGGAAGGCCAACCTAACCTTCATGACGTGCTCCTTTCGTGCCGAGAATATACAAAAATCATCCAAAAACACCTCCAAGAGAACCCCCAAATAAGGAGCAAACACCATCTACATAAATCTTTGAAAGGTAGCAAGAGCATTGGTGAGGCCAAATGGCATTACTTTGAATGCAAACATCCCCTTGGGTGTGGCAAATGTGGTTTTAAGCACATCCTCCTTGGCAATTCTAATTTGATAAAACCCGGAGTAACCATCATAGAAAGTATACATCTCATGACCACTTACCTTCTCAAGAATGAGGTCTTGAAAGGGTAGAGGATGATGATCCCTCTTGGTGGTCGCATTTTCTTATAATCGGTGCAAACCCACCACTTGTTGTTTTTCTTTGGGGTGACTACCACTAGTGAAACCCATTCAGTATTGTGGACCAGAACAATTATTCCAGCTTCTACAAGCTTATGCAACTCTAAGCGCAAAGTGTCGATTTGTAGGGGTCCTAATCTCTGATACTTTTGAGCCACTAGCTTAGCATCAGGCTTCAGCTCTATCTTGTGTTCTATGGCAGTCACATGTCGAAGGTGGTGGTAGCTAGTTGCGAGGAGGTCACGGAAACCTTTGAACATTTCTAGGAACTCGTCTTTCTCACTCAGAGTGAGGTCTGGGGAAAGCATAGATTCAAGATGTTGAGGACTAGCTATTACCTTTTTGGTGGGTGGCGGGGTCGGAGACACCCCCATCATGTAAACTTATTCCTCTGACAACTCCTCCCCCCCATCTCAATCTTCCAATGATTCAGACACCGAGGATGAGAGAGTATCACTATCTTGCTCCTCTTCTTCTTCTGGTTCAGTGGCACCTAGTTGCATTGGGATATTTGCATTGGGATCTTCTCCTTTGAAGCACAAAAAGACATGTGTCCTATCTTCCAATAGTAGCTAACTGCATCACTCTTTCTCAACCATGGTCTTCCAAGTATGGCTGGGTAACTCTTGCCTGTATCTTCAATGTCCACTACATAGAAATCGACGGTGGTGGTCAACCCATTGATAGTGATGGGCAAATCCTCAATGACTCCTAGGGTGGCAAGACGTCGACCATCTGCTACCTTGATTCGAGTGGAGGAACGCCTTGTACATTTCAAATTCAATATTTTCATGATACGGGGCACCATGATATTACATGCAGCTCCCCCATCAACACACACACTTTTGATACGGCAATTATCTATGATGACATCTACTGTATGCGGGTGTCGATCAACTTCTTCAAAGATAGAAGATATCTCTCGTACCTTTCCCTTTTTCTTGATCCTCCTTGTTGAGAGCCCTTGCTGCAGCTCATGTCTCACCTTAAGGCTTAATGCTATTAGTTGAGGAAGCGTGATGCTCAAAGACCGATGAGCAAGATCTTGAATGACTTAATAGTCTTCTTGCCCTGAGCCGATAGGGAAATCCAAGGGCGACCAGTTACTCCTGCGAGATCTTTTAGTCTTCTCTATTGGTGGGTATGCCATCCCAGCATCTGAGGGCTCTCAGAAGGACACCTTCTTCCTAGGCCGGCTCGGTCCATAGTTTGGAAAGGGGTCCGAGGTGGTACGACTTCTCTTCCCGAGGTCAAGGACCTCTACGTTAGAATCCTCGGTGCCTGATTCACCTAGAATATTCACCCTTGGAATATTGGGACATTCAATGCGATAATGACCCTTCTAGTGGCACTCGTAGCATACAACATTGGCACGTTCTCTTGGAGGGTGATTGGCTTGATTTATGATGCCCACCATCTCAAGCCAAAGATCATTCATGGCCTTGGCTAGGTCATTAACTCTAGGTTCTTTAGTAGGAGGGGCCGAGGGAGTAGGAAGGAGGGGGGCTCGTGGGGGCGAGGCTGGGAAAATCTTCCAGGCGGAGGGTGAGGATATACACCTTATTGAGGGTAAGCATCTAAGGGAGGACCATACATTTTAGGTGGAGGCAGTGGATATATCCCTGATGGTGGGTGGGGGTATGCCCCTGAGTTGGAACCCCCAAGTTGTTGTCGCAAGAATTGAGGGAGTTGCGGAGGGACAACCATCTTCTTTGAAGCGGGGTCAGACTGAACTTTATCAAACTTTTGAGCAATCTCTTGTGCTAGCACCATGGTCTCTGGATCCTCCCATTTAAGCTTGAGGCAGAATTCATCACTTGCTCCTACTACAAGGTAGCCCAACATGTGCTAGGTGATTCTGGCTCGAAATTCAGTGGTCCTCCTTCATGGCAATTAAACGGTCCAGGAGCACGGTCACTCAATCCACATATCAACGTGTCGTCTCACCTTCTGAATGCTTTAAGTTTTCCACCTATAGGTACGCATTCTCTGGCTCCTCTTCTTTGCCGAAATACTCAATCATAGCTACTGTCAACCTCGACTAACTTTTGGCGAACATCCTCGGCTTGCTTCTCATACCACACTTGAGCCAAACGAGAGCCAAACCCTCTAGAAATGTGCGAAGAACCAAGAACCATCTATCTTTCAGTAAGAAAGTTGAGAGAAACACAACGGCGCTTGAAGGCCACAAGATACTCATTTGGATTTTCTTCAACCCGACCACAAAACACAAGAATGTCAGCCATGCTTGGAAAGTGGAAAAGAGAGAGGCAAAATGAGACTTATATATTAGCAAACAATGGGAAGAGGTAGGTTGAACTGAAAATCAGATGAAGATACATCCACAAAGCACACATAGGCAGGGTAGGGTGTGACTGGTGTATTGTGAAATGCTATACGAGAAGAATCTTCAGCATAGAATAGCCTCATAGACAATCTTAAAAGGACCAACCTTTATTGGTCGAGGCATGATATTGCATTTATCTTTACAAGAGAGGGTTAGAGACACGGTGTTGCATGACATTCATCAAGGCAAACAAGAATGCCATGACAAATGTCAACAATTGGAGAGCTTGCACATCACCTTCAGCTTCTTCCAGTTCTTGTAGTCGCCATGCTATTTCTTCAAGGGGTGTGCGGTTTGGCATCGTTCTTTTGAGCAATGTCCTTAAGGACCTTTCAGATGATGTTCTGAAGTCGGTAAACTTGTATCAAATATGCACAACACTTATTTTCATGGTGACCATAACCTTTCCATTCCTTACAAATGATCACCCTCATTCGTGGCTTGCGGCTTTGTTGGGGAGGTCTTGGGTTCAATTCCCACTCAATAAAAGGAGAGGACAGGAGAAGAGAAGACAAAGAGAAAGAAGAAGAGGGAGAGGATAGAGGGATGCGAGGTGTGTTACAGGGATTTTTTAAACATGCAAAGACTGTGAGCTGGGGTTTTACAGATGCGTCAGCCACAACCAAAAGACATGTGGAAACCCAGAAGACGCGCGGATGTGGATGCAGATGCACAGGTACCCAGAAGACGCGTGAATGCACCCATGACAAGAAGACATGCGAGAACCCAGAAGACATGCGGATGCGGATGCGCAGGTACCTAGAAGACACGCGGATGGCAGATGCGTAGGTACCCAGAAGACGTGCAGATGCATAGGAACTGCAAGCAGAAGACACGCAGACTAGAGGCTAAAAAATAGAGAAGTTTTGCAACCATAGAGATGGAGAACCGTGAGCAAAAGGCATGCAAATTGGAGGCACAGAAGTAGAGAACCGCACACAGAAGATGCTGCAGAACTGCTCACAATTGTAGGAGTAACGAATGTCGACGAATTTTATGCCACTAGCCATGGAGACTTCAGATCCCAGCAGCCACACCAATTCTATTAACTAGAAAATAAATCAAGGCATGAGGCTTGACGCTAGGCATGGCGACGCTCAAGGGCCATAGAGGAAAAGGGAATGTGAGGGGAGAAGCATTAACATGGGTGGGGAAAAGGGATTAAGAGGGGTGGGAATGAAGAGGGGGACTATGGCACAAGGGGGAAGAGAGAGGGGGCAGAGGAGCATGTACATGGTGGGAGGTGGAATGTAGAGATGAAGACATCAAGGGAAGAGAGTCATGCTTTATTTAAAAGGAAGGATGGGGGGAAATCAAAGTACTAGCTAGGTGGCTTTACAAGAATGAGCGTGTCCCATCAAGGAATAGCCCCCTCCTTTTATAGCCAAGGGAGGGGGTCTCTCCCAATAAATGCATCCTCCCACATGCATGGTGTGTGTGGAGGAATCTCCCATGTGGGCTAGGTGGGTATGCACTCTCAATTGTGTGCGGCAACCCTTTGCCTCATTTTTCCACATAAATCAAACCCCATATCCCAAGTCTAAGATACTCCCTTAGTCTCTTTCCAATTTTATAATACGTTCAAACATCTAGGAGGACAAGTGGAGGGTTGGCACAAGGAGTCTTGCCACCTTATCCTACTTTCTCCATTATTTAACTTGCATTCTTGGACTATCTACACCCCCCCCACATGGGCCTATCCTACATGGAGGGAATAACCCAATATAATATCCATCTCCACCTATTTTATATTACTTCTCCCATGGTCCTACAAGCACATTCTTCTTTCATCACTCTTAATTTATCATCTCCCCACCCACCATGTATGTCCTTATCATCGTCGCAAACCAAGAATGGATTGCTGACTAAGGAGCATGGAGAGATGCAAGAATTCGACAAGGCTGTCCACTTACATGGATGGAGAGAGAGGAATTCGATGCATAAAGGTGGGCAGAGAGGGAGGACACTCAGAAGATAGCAAAGAGCAAAAGACTTTTACAATGCATTATAAAAGCATGACAAGATCTCTTAGACTTCTTAAGCAACCTACATTATCATACCTCTCAGTATGGCCGATTTGATGTAGATGCTGAAAGAACATTGATAAGGGCCTCCCAAAGAGATTATAAAGAAACAATCTGACTGCTTGAATTTCTTCCTTCATTGTAATTATGTTGAGGATACAGACGTGGAGTCCATGGAAGATTGGATTGTTGAGAAGATAAGAGATACTAATGATAAGATCTTCTAGTGTGATCTCGGCCTGTGTGGCCTGTAATAGTCATTAATCTTATTTTATATTCTCTGCAACAAGCCTTGTAGGTGTTGAGATATCGAGCTCCACTCATGATATGCCAGGGTAACCATTGTGCATTTATGTCACCGACTTGTTAGCTGTAGATGCGGTTGGTACACCGCCCATGAATAATAGCTGGATGACAGCTATCCTTATGTACTCTAGTTCGTGGCTCAGTCAGTATGCCACCTTAGTTTAGCTGAGTTTGGTTTGAGACCCACATATAGGGTTCTTCCATTTCTTTGTACTAGAGTTCTTTTGGCTTTCACAACTAAGAAGAGGAAAACTGTTTTCAGCCTCCACCTTTGTGTGTATTCTCCCATTGTGTATGTGAGAAAGTCGCAAGTGAGCTTCCTTCTCTCCCACTATCTTCACATGGCATTAGAGACTGGTTCATGGTAAGGAGCTCAAGAAAGCAAACCAAGTTTGCGGTGTCCTGGTAAGAGGACTAGTGTTGCTTTCATTTTTCGAGTTGGGAGCAACGCTTTGCAGGTAGCACAGCTGGAAGTGCAAGAGTACACTGTCTCAGATTGAGACATCCTTCGCAGTGTGGCGAGAGGGCAGTATATGCTGCGGGAAGGGCGAAGCTTCTGGTGACTTCATTTTTCTGATTCGAGGCTATTTCAGGGCCCGTTTTGAAGGCGGAAGTTCTTCGCACGCACTCAGAAAAAGGCCCTATTTTTTGCTGTGCGAACAGTGCTCTGCACGTCAGTGAAAAGTTGCCGCAGAAATTGCATCATATGCCTGTGCGCAAAGATATTAGGAGTTACAAAATCATCCTTATTGCTTGTTCATGCAAAATCGTCACTAGGAAGTGATAGTGTGGTCAAATACCACTTTCGTCAGTTTTGCAGATTTGCCTATGTGAGGTAGAAGTTGTGTTTTTTGCAGTGAGAGAATTTTTTGCAGTGTTCTATAATGGTGTCTGATTCACTTTCACAGATTGTCACTGAAAAGCTTGACAAGAACAACTTCCAAGCATGGAAGTTTAGAATGACAAATTTCCTTATGGGAAAAGGCTATTGGGAGTTCATTACAGGAAATGAAGAAGAACCAGTTCTTCCTAATGTTCCCAATCAACTGGAAATGCATGCATTTGAAGGATGGCATGAGAGAGCCAGAAAAGTTATGTATTGGCTATCTATCAGTATTTCGGATTCTATGATTGTGCATATTCAGGATGCAAGTACGCTAAAGGAGGCATGGGATACTTTGGCAAAAATGTACAGTACAAATATGCAAGCCAGGAAAATACAGCTCAAGCAGGAGTTGCACAATGTGCAGAGAGAAAATATGAGCATCAATGACTACCACATGAAGGTGAAGAAAATTGCAGATGCACTTGCTTCCATTGGGTCGCCAGTGGAAGATGATGATCTAGTTTCTGTGACCTTGAATGTGGTCTAGGAAAGGATTATGCACAGTTCCGGACATCCATTGCCGTCCGTGAAAAATTTCCTGATTTTGAGGAGTTGTTTGCTCTTCTAATTTCTGAAGAGCAGAGAAATGGTGGTGCATCTTCTTCAGGAGGAACTTCAAAAGAAACTGTCTTCTACTCAAATGCTAGAAGAGGTAGAGGCAGAGGTAGAGGAGGCCAATCTGGAGGCCGTGGTAGAAATCAGAATATGTAGCAAACTCAAGAAAACTAGTCCTTTGGAGGAGGACGTGGTAACTCTAGAGGCAAGGGGAGCCAAAGAGGTCATGGTGGATGGCAGACAGGTCAAAATGCAAATAGCAATGTTGAATGCTACTATTGTGGTAAAATGGGTCATATGGCTAAAGACTGCTACAAAAAACAGAATGACATCATGAATGGAAAATTGCAGCAAGGGAATTATGCATCTTCTAGTAGACAGGGTGATGACAGAAATGAGCATCTGTTTATGGTGCAGCACATGACCAATTCTGTGACAAGTGCAGAAGAAAGCAATGATGTGTGGTATGTTGACTCAGGTGCATCAAACTACATGATAGGTCATGCAGAATGGATGCAGGATGCAAGGGAAATGGAAAGACCAAGATTTGTGGAGACTAGTGATGATACTGCACATCCTATTGTGCAGATTGGTAAAATTCCTTTGTATATGCAGGATGGGAAAAAGAAATACCCGTCTGATGTATTTCATGTCCCGAACATCACCAAGAACTTGGTTTCTATTTGTCAAATGGTTAAGCAGGGCTTGCAGGTCAGATTTAATCCTCATGGGTGCTTTGTTGAGGATATGAAAAATAATGATTGCTTGATAGCAAAAGGAAAGAAGAAGGGCAGGATGTTTACGTTGGATGCGGACATGCCTGACTTGAGTGCAACAATGTTTGCACATGGGACCGGTGTAGTTGCAGATATTGATATCTGGCATAAATGCATTGGTCATGTTAATGTACAGTGACTTAAATCAATGTAGGCCCAAAATATTGTTGCAAGATTGCCTAAATTCAATGTTGCAGAAATGCATAAGGTATGTGAAGCCTGTCAATTTGGAAAACAGGCAAGGAAACCATTTCCTAGGCATGTTCAAGAGAGTAAGAATCCATTGGAATTAATCCACTCTGATGTGTTGAGTCACAAATTCTCATCAAGTGTATCCATGATAAATGTCCCTTATGTATCCATGAGAGACTCCTCCTTATGTATTCACATATAATCAAATAATAATACAAATTTAATAAACATCATAAGTAAATATCCTAATGTGTTGTAACATTTAACATAAGTAAAAGAAACACTATCATTAGTCAACACAAACAAGGTAAAAATATTCAAGGACTCATGTTTCTTTCTACATCCTTTACAATGAAATAAAGCTTATGAATCCTCTTGAGGCTGTGATGCTCTAAGAGTACATTGAGTCTCTACTTCTTGTGTAGATGGTGTACATTGAGTTTCTACCTCTGGTGCAATTAGAATAGACTCAATCTCTTCCTTTTTCACAAGATGTGATGTTGTATATGCACATTGAGTCTCTACTTCTTGTGTAGGAAGAATGCATTGAGTCTCTAATTCAAGTGGAGGCTGTAATGCTTTTGCTATAGACTCATTCTCTGCTTGAGGCTGTGATGCACAAGGAGAATGACTTTTCTCTTGTTTTTCTTTGGCTCCCTTGGGTTCTTCATTGACATCATGTTGTTTCCCAATGGTAGCAGTTAGGTCGTGAATAGTCTTAGCATAAAATCTTATAGCTCGAGCTTTGTATATGCTTCTATTGAGACATGTTCAAAAATTTCATTGAGGAACAACATGAAGCTGTAGGCAACTCTCCACCCACTACTAAACTCGTCTTTCTGCTCGACTGTGAGGCATGTCTAGAAATTTGGTTGGTCTTGATGCTCCCTGATTTTTATAATCATAGATACTAACTTGTTTGCAAAAATGTCCATCATGACATATGACAAAGTGAATTTGTGTAGTAAATAGTAAGATGCATGTTCATAATGATATGATAAAAGAACATTACTTGAACACCTCGTGAAAGCCTCTATATGAATTGACAAACCAATAATGGTTGTCATCAAGATCACATACTATGAGTCTCCAATGTGAGCTACATCACCAATAAAGAAAAAAAGATTTATTGACACAATTTTACAAATAAAAGAGTAAAAGAAAGGTTGAGATGATACTTAATTCTCATAATATGGCATAAAGATGAATAGCATGCCATCCAAGTCTAACGGTTGTAGCATTGAACAAACATCATCTATCGTCTTCTTGGTATCACTAAGTACAGCTGAAAGGAGAGAATCAAGCATACACACATGATTATATACTGATCTAGGAAAGTTAGATATAACCGTATTGCAACAATAAATAAACAAATGTTAGAAGTAGATTGAATCAAATGATTGAAGTATCAAGCCAAGAGATGTTCATATCAAACCTGAGGATGGACATCATGACTTACACACTATTCAAAATTTTTGGACTTTCTCTCCTGGTTTGGACTTTTTTTTGGAGCATATCCTCTCCACTCAACTTCACTTAGTGAGCTCAAAAATTGGGTTTTTTAGAGCACTAAATGGGTCACTTATATACAAATATGGCCTTATTACGCTAAAAAGTCAAGTGGTGACCTCTAATTTAAAAAAAAAAGGCTCAATGAAGCTATTATTCCCAAACTTGTGCATGGTGTCCCCATCCAATAACTATAATAATAATAACAGTAGTCTCCTAACTCCGGTTCAATTTTAACACTATACTAATAAAGTGAAAATATGACACCATATGAAAAGAGTTTGCGAAATTCAACAAATAAGTAGTGTATAGATACACCATTAAAAAAAAAAAAAAGAGTTTGTTGAATTCAATATATAAGTGGTGTATAGATACACCCTTTTTTTGAAAAACAAAGCATACAATACATTATCTTATTTGTGGTGTATAGATACACCATTTGTATGGAAAAAAGCATACAAAACATTATCTTATGCATCTGAATCTCGTTTAGAGTCATCAGAGTCATGTAATGTATTTGCACTTGATGGGTCAAGTCTTGCCAAATGATGTTTAATATGGACATGACTTGGATCAGGGATTGTGATACATTTTTCAACATTGTATCCATGCTTCTTTTTAAAACTTCATGTCCTCGATTTCTAGCAATGAATAATGCTACTGACTTCCACCTCTATTAATCCCTCATTATTTGGAACCCATTCACGTTTCTTTTGCAAGCATCCCTCATAGAGTTGTCTTATTGTATATCTTCTCGGGAGATTTTTCAATGGCTTTGGTTCATACCATAAAGCTGTGAATGTTATAGGAGTTCCCTTGTAATCCCTTTCTATCTTAGCAACCTTTGCAACCCAAATTGGGCCACCTTGGTCATCCAACTCTGAACCTAGATCAGATGCCCAAACTGCAACAAATAGACCCTCTTCAATCTCATTAGATGGTATAAACTCTGGTAAGGGTTTGTCTCCCTTCCTGCCACAATATTTTTGAGGTAAAAGGCATTCCTCTGCTTCCTCCATATCTACTAACATATTTATATCCAAAGGAAAACTTGGTGATGTAGCTTGTTCCAGCCAAAAGGATTCACAGTATTCAATGCTCATTAAGTTTTCTTGTCTTTCTAAAGATTGGATAAGTGCTTCAGTTGATTTAATTGTCTCCAAATTCTTAGTTGATTGCTCTAGATATTTTTTCATCATACTTTGAAGATGTTTAATGAAGGCTTTCAAGCCTTTCATTTCATCTATGTTAAGTGATTTGTTTTTTGCAAGAACAAATCTAGTTTCCTCCAATGGAATTATTTGTTGTAATAAAGCACATGACTCACTCCATAAATGATCTCCATCTACTGAGTAGTGCTTCCATTGCATCACTGGAATATTGTTATGCATGTGAAACTGAAAGTAGTGTGGATTTGTGTGTCCTATTAAGGTATCATCTCCTGCTTGTAAAATGTGGCTGTATGAATGCTCTCCAATCTACCATCCTCTCTAAGATAGCCACTTCTGATTCTTCCTTGCGAGACCCTCCAATTTTTTTCCCAATTCAAAATAGCATATTCTCCATTGTCAAAATATCCATTGACTTCAACTCGACTTCAACTCACCAGAGATAACACTGAAGATTTGATCTATGTCTTCATGTGTATGGCCGACAAGAAGAAAGCCAACTTCCACTTCTTCAAATATTTTCAAACCAACTAGCATAGAGCATAAAGCAAATATATATTTATTCGTGTTCTCTCTCCAACAATTATCAACTTGTATTCACAATGTTTTAGGTAAACATCTGTGAGCATCTCTAACCTTTCTTATTTCTTTCATGATTGATGTAACAACTTGGTTACTATCATGGTCATGCAAACTATCAATCCATACATCACAAAAGATTCGGTATCCATGTACTAATACCCCACACAAGTGTGTTTTTAGTCCACGTTTACCCTCCAATGCCGGTCGGATACGTCTATATAATCGTGGCAAAGTTGTTGTATTCTGGTCCATGCCATCAATGGTGATGCACATGGAATTATCGACATGTGAAATAGCTTCCTTTCTCCAAGAAGCATACAACTTTCGAGCATCCTGCACATGACGTAAATGGATTGATCACCATTTAATATATCTTCCTCACTACTGCTCACATTTACTATGTTCAATGGCATTTTTTAATTCATCACATGTCTTACATTTTGACATCCTTTGCTTTGATGGTGTCTTGACATGGCAAAAATCTCTATGCCAAATTTTTTACAAGGTTGACCGTGAAATCATGCTCTCGTCTCTGTCTTGTAAAGTTTTATTGACAGTTTCTAGGACAACCTTCTTTGTCATTCCCAAAGGAAGATGTTGTTGACATTCAACACGTCCATCTAGCATTGTTTGTTGAAGATGAGGCTATGGTAATGCATGGTCTTCGAGAACTTGCTTTAATGTTGCGGTTGCATTTATAGTGCTTCCATGGCATTTAAGCTTGTAGGTATTTCCATGAATTGTATGAACCACTTTTTCTTTCACGTCTGCCCAGATGGTCCAGTATGTGCCATGTGATAGTCCAGTTAACCATTGATATCCTCGATTGCAAATGGGTCTCCCATTAACCATGGCTTTCAATCTAGGTTTACAGTGTCTTGTGCTCAAATCTTGATTAGTGCCTTGATGAAGAAAGCATGAAAACTCTTGAAGAAGATAGTTATGTCTATTAGGCGCTGTCTTACTCCAAATACCAAGGCGTATGGCTGCACAATCATCTTTCCCAACTTTCCTAATGCAAAGTCCATTGCAACAAGCTCGCATAAGCATCCTTTCCATATTCTCCTCGGATAACATTACATGTCTCTTTGATTCTAGAATTGATGCCATGATTCTTCGCCTCTTCACACTCACATACTTTCTTTTTGTAGATATTGTCTTGCATTTTCCAGTTGTAAGCCCATCGAACCTCGAATCCATTTCCCTTGAATCTTCATCTCTATAATCAAATGATGTGTGGGCTTGAGAATTATTTGATACCTTATAATATCTTGGAAATGGCAATCTGGTAGACATGTTCATTGATGTCAATTTGTTGCCAATGCCTCTTGAATTTTGTGATTGAACTCTTTCTCCTTTGTAACTCAAGATTCTCCCATCTATATTCTCTGGCATGCTAGCAACAATATTACGAACAACATGACAAGTCTCAGATTCTCTGCCCCTTTTGCCCTGCATTCGAGTGGTAACATCATAATCATTGTCACTAATATCATTAATTCATGCTATTGCATCACTTATCCCATCAATCTTTGCCTGTATTTTTCTTTGTGGTCCCATCTTATTATTCTCAACACAAGACAAGTCTTCTATATCAGTAAGCATGTTTGAGTCACTTGCAACACAAGAAGACAAGTATTCTATACCAATGTGCCTATTCGAGTCACTTGCAACAAAGGACAAGTCTTCTATACCAGTGAGCCTGTTCGAGTCACTTGCAACACAAGAAGTCTTCTCTACCAGTGAGCCTGTTTGAGTCACTTGCAACACAAGACAAGTCTTCTATACTAGTGAGTATATTTGAGTCACTTGCAACACAAGAAACCTTTTCTACATCAACATCTATTACTATAATGTCCTCAATACCTGTGAGCATGCCACTATGATACTCTTGATCACTACTATAGCCTCTTATCAATTTGGATCCCATTTGTGTTATAGTCCTTTTCTTCTGATATTATTCTGTTGTGTCTTCCATGACATTGAAGGAAAGTGTCTTGGGCAAACTTGATTTCAAGAAAGCTAACCCCCATTTACAAGTACTATGAACTTGTAGATGAGACATATTATTATGGACGTCTAGATGTGAAGTACTATCCATTGCATTTTGAATGACACATGCACTAGTCGACTTAATTATCTCCACTATACAGAGAAAACTCTAAGCATAGCCCTTAAAGTTGCCAATTGCTAAAACTTCTCCAGAGCAAGATAACATCTCTACTTTTCTCCCCTCAAAATAAGTTTTCTTGATATCTTGAAAGTATGTCTTTGGAACAATTTCATCTTGGTCCCAGAGTGTTCTGTGTGCTTGCAGATCAAATATGTCAAATTATGAGATATCTCCCAATGTTTCAAAGTCTCCATGTGGATATTTTAAATGTACTTCAGGATTTACAACGTTGGTGGTTATCACTACACATCTTCTCTCACCACAATGTTGGAAATGGCACACACTCATAGGATCAAGACTATAAATTTGTCCAAAAGCCACCACTTCATTCTTCTTATATAACACCACATCCATATCCTCTATTAGGGTGAATACCTGTTTTATGTACAAAAATAGATTAGCAACTCAAAAAAAGACACAATAAATAATCATTGAGCTTATTATTACTTAATAACTTTTATATCAAAACTAGTAGAGAAGGCAATCATTTGCACAAATTAAGAAAATTCTTGACTTGTGGAACATGTTGGATATATTGAGTAACAGGTTGGGGGTATATCAACCTATTGCACAAATAAAGAAAATTGTTGACTTGTAAAACAAGTTGTATATATCCCCCAACCTATTGCTTGAGCAACAGGTTGGGGGATATATCCAATCTATTGCACAAATCAAGAAAATTATTCATTCGTGCAACAAGTTGGGGGTGCACTCCCAACCATGTGGCACAAATCAAGAAATTTATTGATTTGTGCAATAGGTTGGATATCCTCCAACCTGTTGCTCAAGCAACAGGTTGGGGGTGCACCCCCAACCGTATATCCAATCTGTTGCACAATCAAGAAAATTCTTGATTTTTATAATTTTTCTTATTTGTGCAACAGGTTGGATATATCCCCCAACCTGTTGCTTGAGCAACAGATATATGGTTGGGGGTGCACCCCCAACTTGTTGCTTAAGCAACAAGTTGGGGGATATATCTAACCTGTTCCACAAGTTAAGAATTTTCTTAATTTGTGCGACAGATTGGATTGAGCAATAGGTTGGGGGATATATCCAACCTGTTGCACAAATCAAGAAAATTCTTGACTTGTGGAATAGGTTGGATATATTGAGTAACAAGTTGGGGGGTATATTAACCTATTGCACAAATCAAGAAAATTCTTGACTTGTAGATCAAGTTGTATATATCTGCCAACCTATTGCTTGAGCAACAGGTTGGGGAATATATCCAATCTGTTGCACAAATCAAGAAAATTATTGATTTGTGCAACATGTTGGATATCCCCCAACCTGTTACTCAAGCAACAGGTTGGGGATACACTCCCAACCTCTTACAATAGGTTGGGAGGTATATCCAATTTGTTGCACAGATCAAGGAATTTTCTTGATTTGTACAACAGGTTGGATATATCCCCCAACTTGTTGCTCAATCCAACTTCTTACACAAATTAAGAAAATTCTTGACTTGTGGAACAGGTTGGATATATCCCCCAACCTGTTGCTCAAGCAATAGGTTGGGGGTGCACCCCCAACCGTGTATCCAATCTGTTGCACAAATCAAGAAAAGTCTTGATTTGTGCAATTTTTTTGATTTGTGCAACAGGTTGGATATATCCCCCAACCTGTTGCTTGAACAATAGGTTGGGGGATATATCCAACCTGTCACACAAATTAAAAAAATTCATTAAATTTTGGTTGTATTTTAGGGTTAGGGTTAGGGTTTAGGGTTTAGGGTTAGGGTTTAGGGTTGAAGATTTAGGATTTAGGGTTTAAGGTTAGGGTTTAGGGTTTAGGGTTTGGGATTTAGAATTTAGGATTTAGAGTTTAGGTTTTAGGGTTTAGGATTTATTGTTTAGGAGTTTAGGATTTAGGATTTAGGAATTAAATGTTTAAAGTTTAGGATTTACGGTGGTTAAGATGTTAGGGTATTAATTGTTTAAAGTTTATCCAACCAATCGTATATCCAATCTGTTGCACAAATCAAGAAAATTTTTGATTTGTGCAATTTTCTTGATTTGTGCAATAGGTTGGATATATCCAATACTAGGTACGATCCTTTGCAAAGGCTTTACTTTAAGTAATTATAAGTCTACCTAGTTAAAGTATCCTACTTATTAGGGACAAGCACATAGGCTAAAAGCACACCGATTCATATTTTCTTAAATTCATGCTGCATGGTGTATCAGAAGAAATGAATAAGTATGTGATAAGAAATATTCATAAGAAATACATTTTCCATATCATGGATATTTGGTGGTTGCTAAAGTAGAAAAATGATATGGATTCAATGATACTATAGTTTTGTACAAAGCCTTTATTTAAGGCTTTTGCAAAGTATTACATATTGTAACAAAGATAAGCAAGTATGCTAAACCTCTTCCAGATTCTATGGTTTTAAATACCTACCTTACAAATACATTATCTAATTCTTCATTCTTTGACTAACAAGTATTATATACAGGGAAGAAAAGCATACATGCTAAAAGTACTTGTGTAAATTTTAATATTTCCTTATTTTTTAAATTAATTTAATTCTTTGATTGAATACCTTTTTAAAATCTAAAGGTTATTAGTATATAATATACATAATTTTAAATGTTATTAATGTATAATATTAATAATTTATATATTTATTTAAATTTATACAATAATTATATTATATTTATATTAGTTTTTAAGTTAATGATGTATATTTTTATTAAAACTAAAATTTAATATCTAGTTAATAGAAAGAAGAATATTGTAGAGATTTTTCATATTAAGAACTACCTTACAAATACATTCACTAATTCTTCATTGTTTTAAGCATAAGTATTATATAAAGCACATATGCTAGAAAACTTCCCATTCAAAAATATTTTCATTGTTATATTTTTTTAATTAATGTATTTATATATATATTTATATAACAATTATATTAATTTATAGATTAACAATATATATTTTTAGCAAAGTTATATTTTAATATTAGTTAATAAAATTTTATTATATTATGGAGCAAAAATATTATAAATGGATTTCTTATATTAATAAAGTGTCGTGAGAAGAGTTTTTGAAGAGATTTATGATTAAATTTTATTTTGAAGTTCTTGCGTACGCAATAGGTAGAGAGGTTTGAGTGGTTTTGAGGTTGAGAGAGGAATTTGTAATAGATTGTTTCCTAATTTATTTTTTTTGAAATATTATTGTGTGCCCAATAGGCTGAGAGAGTTTGAGGTTGAGAGAAATTTGTGACAATAGGTTATGAGAGTTTAAGGTAAAGAGGGAAATTTGTGGGAAAAAAGATTTAATGCAAAAGATGGTTTTTGAAGATGTTGCGTACGCAACAAGTTTTTGAGAAAAGAACCGGATTTGAAAAAAAATTTAAATTTACAAAAACTTGATTCTTAGAAAATCTTGCTTACGCAATAGGTTGGAAATGAACTCACCTCTTGCAACATTTTGAAAATTTTGAGAATCCTGCAACAGGTTGATGCGAGGAGGGAAGCGTGGAGTGTGAAAGAATGAACTTTGAATGAAAGAGAGAATGAAGAACATTCTACTTATAGTGAACCTAAAAGAACTAAAAAAATCTTAAAAACTTAAAAAAGTTGACTATACCTAAAAGCTACCCATTTCCTATAAAACTCTACTTCTCCTCATTCTCTCATAACTTTCCTGGAGCTCCTCCACCACCTCCCCACCCAGGTACTCCCTCCCTCCCTTCCCTCCCCTCTCCTCCCTCCCCTCCCTTCCTCTCTCCTCCCGCTTCCCATCCCCTCTCCTCCCTTCCCACCTCCTCCCGCTTCCCATCCCCTCTCCTGCCACTTCTTCTCTCCCCTCCCCCCTCCCTCCTTCCGCTTCCCCCTTCCCCTCTCCTCCCTTCCCCTCCCCTCCTCCTCTTTTCCCCTGTCCTCTCCCTCCTCCTGCTTGCCCTATCCCTCCCTTCCCCTCTCCTCCCACTTCCCCCTCCCCTCCCCTCCCCTCCCCTCCTCTCCCTTCCCCTCTCCTCCCCTCTTCTCTCGCTTTCCCCTCCCCTCCCCTCCCCTCCTTTCCTCCCTCTCCTCCCGCTTCCCCTCCCCTCTTCTCCTGCTTCCCCTCCAAGCGGTGAGGGGGAGGTGAGGGGAGCGGAGGGGCGGGGAGGGGAGGGGAGGGGAGAGGGGAGGGGCGGGGCAGGGAGGGGAGGGGAGAGGGGAGGGGCGAGAGGGGCAGGGCGGGGAGGGGAGGGGAGAGGGGAGGGGCAAGCAGAGAGGGGAGGCGAGAGGGGAGGGGCGGGGCAAGGAGGGGAGGGGAGAGGGGAGGGGCGGGGCGGGGAGGGGAGGGGAGGGGCGAGAGGGGAGGGGAGGGGCGGGGCAGGGAGGCGGGACAGGTGAGAGGGGAGGGACGGGGCAGGGACATGGGAGGGGCGAGAGGGGAGGGGAGGGCCAGGGAGGGGAGGGGAGGGGAGAGGGGAGGGGTAGGGAGGGGAGAGGCAAGGAGGGGGGGGTTAAATGAGCAATTAGCATTGAGCAGAGTGCAAAGAAGAGTACATTCTTATTCTCTCGTCCGCAATTGTCTGCTTGTACTCTCAAAGTTGCTGGTAGGCGACCTTTTTCTACATGTACATTGCGAATTGCCTTCATAACGGATGTTACAACTTGATTGCTATCATGTAGATGCAAGGAATCAATCCATATGTTTGCAAAAAACTTAAATCTGTGCACTAACACTCCACATAGATGTGTCTTTAAAAAGTATTAACCCCCCCTCCCTGCCTCTCTCCTCCCCGTCCCTCCCCTCTCCCCTCCCCTCCCCGCCCCTCCCCCTGCCCCTCCCCTCCCCTCTCGCCCCTCGCGCCTCCCTGCCCCCTCCTCGCTATGGGAGGCATCCCTCGATGCCTCCTGCGGTAGGGAGGGGGCGGGGAGGCATGAGGGGAGGCGAGGGGAGGCGAGAGGGGGGGGAGGGCGGGGAGGGGAGACGGGTGAGGAGGGGAGGGAGGGGAGGCAGGAGGGGCGGGGAGGGGAGGCGAGAGGGGAGGGGGGGAGGGGAGGCGAGAGGGGAGGGGAGCAAGGATGACGGGAGGGGTGGGGAGGGGAGACGAGCGGGGAGGAGAGGGGAGGGGCGAGGAGGGGAGACAGGAGGGGAGGGGAGAGATGGGGAGGCAGGAGGAGAGGGGAGGGGCGGGCAGATGGGAGAGGAGGGGAGGGGAGGGCAGGGGATTAACCGAGACAGGAGGGGAGGGGAGACACGGGGAGGCAAGAGGAGAGGGGAGGGGCGGGCAGATGGGAGAGGAGGGGAGGGGAGGGCGGGGGATTAACCCCCAACCTGTTGCGCACGCAATAGGTTGGGGGGGTAATCCCCTCCTCTCCTTAAGTGGGGGTCCTTCGGGGCTCAAAAAAAAGCTTAAAAAATAAATTTAATTTTTTTTATTTTTTTAATTAAAAAAATTAAATTAAATTTTAAATAAATATATAATAATTAAAAATTTTTTAAATTACTAAATTTAATTTAATTTAATTTAAAAATTAAAATTAAATAAATAAATAAAAATTTTAATTTTTTAATTTTTTAGAAAAAATAAATTAAATTTTAAATATATAGATAAATAAATAAATAAAATAAAAATAAAAAAAAGATCAAGTAAATTTTTAGAGAAATTAAATTAATTTTTTATCTATGTTTAAAATATTTTGAATTAAATTATTTATGTAAAAAAATATTAGATTAAAAAATAGCATCTAGAAATATAAAAAAATATTTTTAGAAATATATTTAAACTTATAAAATTTCAATTAATTTTTATTTTTTAATATTTAAATATTTAATTAACTATTTTTTTAATATTTTGAGTTTGAAAATCATTGTTATTCTCATTTTTTGTTTTTGATTGCTTTGCAAAAAACTATGGCTTTGAGTTTTGGTTCCAAGGTGTCTTTCAAATATCTTGAACATGCTTAGTATTTTATGGAGTGCAAATCAAAGTATTTTTTGGTGATCACTGCCGAGAATGTGTTAAGCGTGAAATATTCTCCAGAGGTAGTAAGAAATGGTGGCATGGTCTCAACCATCAACATTAAAGAAAACAATTTGATAGAAGTTGTGTGCAAAGGGAAGAATGACGATGTGGTCTACAAGTTACGAGTTACGCACAAGCACTTCTTGAAGCCCTTACCAGATTCAATTGAGGGATACCAAGAATTACTTAGTGCCTTGGAAGCATTGAACACAATTCAGCGTGGCCATAATGCTTATTGATTCAGCTTCGTTATTCACAAATCAAAGAAGCTAGATATGACATTTGCACGCAAATTGTATGAAGATACGAAGAAAACAAGAACTCCAGTTGCCACTAATATCACTCTTCATCCTATGGCATTAACAAGACTTCAAGAAGATGATCCTCCATTGTCTGATGTCACATTTCCAAAGCACGTGGACTTTCTTGATGCTTTTGAGAACTTTAGAAGGAGTGACTTTGTTCATGGAGAGTCTTTGTACCAAAGCCGATATGGGACTGACATCGAGAAGAGATACATGCTGGCAAAGAATAAATTCTTGGAAAGATGCATGTTTGAGCCCATTTATGGGCAACACTTTTGTGAAGCTTGCAGGATTGCCCTTGATGAGGGAAGAAAAGGAAACTTGCCACAGATTAAGTGGATGGAAAAGTTTCAATGGGTCATTTGTCATGTATGCATATTTAACAATGACTCAAAGTACATTCTAGAATTAGAAAGGCTGAATTCTACTCCATTTAGGTTGAAAAAAGGCTCTTCTCTTTCTGAGATCCTGATTAAGGCAAGGGAGTTATGGGTGGGCTGTGGAAAGCCACAAACAATGAAGGGCAGGAGACCTACATCTGAGTACTTGGCAAAGAGGACTTGGTTCTATAGATGCTTGAAAGGTGTTGTAAGTAATACGCAAGGCATACCAAGTAATAAGGTTGAGGCAAAGGATCTGAACACCGCCATTGCAAGATGCAGGGATGTTACTTCCATTGTCTTCCACGAGAACTCAGTGTTTCAGAGCATAGTGGATGTTTGCCAAGCATATGAAACAGGAAAGATATCCTTTGAGGCACCAGAGCACACTGCAACTCAAAGGAAAGAAATAATCAAACTGATGTCTATTGTTTGGTGGAGAGCATTAAGGTTTGTTCCAAATGCAATAATAGAAGAATTGTACAAGAAGATCCAAGTGGTGACTGCTTCTTTGGAAAGAAGAGCAAGCATAGCAACTTGGATGAAGTGGTCACCCGAATGATTCAAAGTGAGGTTGCTCTCTCGGCACTATTGTCTTTATTGAAATCTAATGATGAGTTAGCTGGCAAGTGAATTAATGTGGATAAGAAGAAAGCACTTAGCCTAGGTCATCTCCTTGATAAGACATGGGCTAGAAAGTGGTTGGCTTCAACGGATGCAGATGCCACATCAATAAAGGATCTAAGAGCTAAAACGCCAAAGATTATTGAGACAAAATATATGGACATCAAGAAAGAGGCCTTACAATCCACTGCCCAAGGTAGAGCAATTGGTGGTTTAGATGATGGTTCTCCATTCAGCTTCTCCTATGATATCTTGCTATTAGAGAATGATACAAATTTTTCACACATCAATGGCATTGATACAGAGCATTTCATAACAATGAGCAGTCATGCTTGGGAGAAGCCATGTGTATTTTTCATAGATGAATTGCAAGACCTTGCAGTGTCACGGATAGTTGAACTTGTGCAGTTTATCATAGAAGGTCCTATGGCAGATAAGAAAAGATCAACATTGGTCATGTTCATGACAGAATCACAAAGGGATGCCTTGTATGTGAGTTTGACATCTGCATTTGGGTATTTACTTTCAAAAGTATACCATGGTATAGTCCTACGCAATCATATGACTGTCTTGGAAGGCATTGCCATTCAAGTCTTGCAGCCTTTCTTGATGTGCTTCTTATCCAGGGGTGGTAGCAATATAATCAAAATTCCTTTAAGGACTCTCGAGCTTCATTACTTTGAGGACAATAAGGTTAAACTTGATGCAGCAATGGTGGATTACGGAAAGCCGATGGATCCTGATGTGATACTAGAGATAACAAAGAATTTACTGAATGATGGGTGGGAAGTAGCATTGTATCGAATGGGTTTTGCTGGTGAGAAATTGCTATGCCAAGGTAGAAATGTAAATGTCATTGATACCCCCCATCAGATTGAGTTCTTTAACACATATTACAGTTGCACTACCTCCTTTGAAGAGGAAAATGTCAAAGAAGAGGGTAGTGAGGAAAATGTGGAAGACAAGGGTAATGCTCAGGGTGATGATTCTAGCTCAGGTGATGATGAGGATGAAAGCTCTGCATCCGATGACTCATGCCAAGAAGAAATCCGCACAAAGAATAAGGGTGATCAATTGTCAATTAGAGTCAAGGAGGTTCCACTCATCATACGGGACAGCTTGCGGTAGCAAGAAGTAGTAGTACAGCATGTCATAGGAAAAGGTAAGGCTAAAGAGGTGGAAGCACTTCCCTTGAAATTAAAAGTGAGGAAGGCACCTTTGATCTTGGGTGAAGGACATGCAAGTGGATCAAGCAAGGAAGCCTTACCCAAAGAAGGTATGGATGAGGCAAAGCATGACCAGGAGGAGTTACCAGGAGGCATAGATGGTTCTTCGACCATGACCTTACAGACTCCAGAGCAACCTACTAGTCAGGAACCTAGTAGCCAAGATCCTACTCACCAAGAATTTGGACATGAGACTTTAGAGTAGCCTACTAGTCCCGTGCTTGGAATTGAAGAGCAAACTACTGAGGACCTTGCTACTGAGACTCCAGTCTTAGATCAGCCTATTAGTCAGGACCCTGGTAGTCAAGGGCGCATTGATTACATTGTTACTATCTTAGAGCAGCCTATTAGTCAGGACCCTGGTAGTCAAGGGCCTGGCATTGAGAGGACATTGGTACTGAGGAACATGATGGTTGACGGCTTTGTAATCACAAGTTTTGAACTTTTATGTAAAGCGAATATCTAATAAAAAGTTAACTACTTTTTTTATTTCTTTACTCTCATTATTGTGTATAAATATTGTTTATGAGGTCCATTTTATACTTAATGGTGTATTTTAAACTTTATGTCAATGTATTTTTATAGTTAAGGGCGTTTTTTACTACCAAGTGAGGTGTATATGTATTTTTATAGTTAAGGGTGTTTTTTAATACCAAGTGAGGTGTATATGTATACCACTTACACATAAAAGGATCTATGTACACTACCTTTCTAAGGGAATTGGTCATCTATTGATGTTCTTAGGTGATAGTAGCTCAATTCATAAGAAGTTATGAAGATGTTTATGTAGACCACCTCTGTAAGAGATTTGGTTATGCATTGATGTTCTTAGTACTTAATCACCAAATCTTTTGTTTGGAGTTATCAAATCTAGTTCAAAAAACAACATTACTAGTATATTCAAAAATTTTGGACTGGTTTTTAGTCCATTTCTCAAATTGGACTTTACATAAGTCCAAAACTTTTGAATAGTGTGATGACTTTGTCATTAGCCTCTTTCAAAGGGTCAGAGAGGATTGTACCTTCCTTGCTACCAAATTTCAAAACATGAGGTCACTTGTTGCTAATGATAACCCCAACCTCAAAAGAGCTCCCCATTTCGTCCAATACAACGGTTACATTAAGACAACTTAAGGGTATAGCAACTAATGTTTCCTTTGGATGCTCCACCACGTTATCAATAAATGCCTTAATGGTAGATGACATAAATGCGTGCAGATGCAAGTTTGTATATGTTAACAATGAGGTTTCACCGCCGCTCAAATTAAAAATTTGAGCAAGGAGCAAAAAGTAGTTATATCCGACTCTCCACCCACAACTGTGGCCATCATTTAGCTTCACTGCGGGGCATGTTACATACTCTATTTGATCTTCTAAGTCACCTTCCATTTGCATAAGTGCATCTATAGCACCTACCAACTTCCGAGCCGATCTACACATCAAAATAGATAACATAAATGAATGTGCGCATTCCATAAAATGCATCTCATTGAAGTAATTATGACACAAGTAGGTTATACTTACTCTGACACACTGCCATTGATAGATGCTATTGGATTGACAAAGAAACATTGCTTGGCTAAGATGTCCACAGTCACCAAGCTCCAATGTGAGCTGCATTATCAATTAAGAATAATTATTATTTTACATAATCCTCCACAATGTAACAAATAAGCTAAGTAAGGATTGATACTCACTCCTCGTGATATGTAGTAGAGATAACTCGTGCCGTAATCAAATGAATAGGTCGCAACCACTTAAAAACATCATCTATGGTCTTTTGCTTATTGCTAAGTACATTAGAAACAAGAGGATCAACCACATATGCACGTCTCTGTATATATAGGGGAAGCTGTTCTAAAACCATACTGCAATAAAAGGAAAAGAATATTAGTTCATTTGATCCAATGGAAATACAAAATCATAAAGTCAAGAAAAAGTTTGTGTCAAACCTTAGGATGGCTATTATGACATTGTCATTAACCTCTTTCTTGGAGTTTAAGAGCTACTGAAGTGCAGCCCGCACATTCTGCATTGGATGGTCAAAGTCACCACAAATGTTGTTTTTCACCAAGTGTTATCCACAACTGACAAAAAGTAGTATCTGAGGTGTGTTATTCAAACATGCACATACCTGATGGACACGATACTTTGCACGCAATTCAATACCACCCTACTTTGAGGTACATTCAAAGTGTCATGTTTATCGTACATTCTTTGGATGTTCAAAGTCTGCACAAACCTTGTTTTTCAAAGTGTTATGCGCAACCATAAAAAAATAGTATCTAAGGTGTGTTATTCGAATGCGCACATACTAGATGGGCATGAAACTCTACACCCACTTAAAATATCATATACTTAGATATGCATGAAAATTATCATGTCCATTGGATATCTAGATGGTGAAGTCACCACAAACCCCATTTCTCACCAAGTATTATGCACAACTAGTAAAAAATAGTATCTGAGGTGTGTTATTCGAATGCACTCATATCCAATGGTCATGATAATTTTCACACACATGATTCCTAAATATCTTGAGGCATGTGCAATGCATTTTGCACATCAGATAAGATTCTGATGGTCAAATCACCACAAACCCTTTTTTCACCACTTGTCTTATGCACAACCGTAGTAAAAACATGCTTTGAGGTGTGTTATTCAAACGCGCTCATGTCGGATGGGAACAAAACTTTGTACTCACTTCAATCCCACCTATGTTGAGTTGCATGAAAAGCATGTTTCCCATTGGATATTCTCTAGATGATCAAAGTCATCACAAACCCCCTTTTTTGTAAACTGTTATCCAAACTATCAAAAACTATGATTTGAGGTGTGCTATTGGAATGTTCTCATACCTGATGGGTACTATAATAATCTAGCACAGCAATTCCACATATTTTGATGCATGTACAAAGTATCATGTCCATAGGGTATGCTTTTGATGGTCAAAGTTGCCACAAACCCCGTTTTTCACCAAGTGTTATGCACAACTAGCAAAAAATAGTATTTGAGGCATGTTATTCCAATGCAATCATACACGATGGGCATGATAATGTGCGCATACATGAATCACACATCTTATGAGGCACATACAAACTATCTTGCCCATATGATATGCTTTGGATGGTCAAACTCACCACGAACTTAATGTTTCACCAAGTCTTATGCACAACCAGCAAAAGACACGCTCTGAGGTGTGTTATTCAAACGTGCTCATACCCTATAGGTACGATATTTTGCAGGCATCTCAATCTCTTTTTATCAAATCTTCCAACATTGACATTTTCAAATCTCCTCCATTGTAGAGCAATAGGGTTGTGTTCCCTCATTTCATTTGGACAGACATGAAATTGCCTCTTCTTCAGCTTCAGACTACAATGCTTGCATGTGCCACGAATGCATTCAATGTGATGCCACTCAAGGTCTCCTTTGGAAAAACCAATGGCTCCCATAGAGACCTTAGGCTACCAAACTTGGCCTTTGTTGTGACACATGAGGATCCAGGTTGCCTACAAACTGTGCATTCATCAAGGAGACATGGGCATTGATACCCATGGAGCAATGCTCAAGCATGACCAAATTTCAAGTCATCCATAGCTTGATGGGCTAGGTGAAATTTTATGTGTGTTTTGCAACAAGAAACATTGTTGTCTTTGAGTTTCCTGATGTATGAGGGCTTACAATGCTTAAAGCTCCCCTGTCCAATTGAAATGTCACAATTCTGATCCATAAAGACCAGAAATAGCTCTATCTACAAACCCAACATGCAAGAACAATAGTACATTGAGCCCCCTTTTGCACTACTATGAGGAAAATAAAACAAAACATAGTACGTGCAAAAATTTGATCTAGCTATTCGACCTATGGAGAAACAAAACAATTTCAACCCCTGGTTTGGTTTCATACAATTACATATAATGAATCTAATAATTAAACTAATCAAGCTACTAGAATAAAAAAACAATTTCAACCATCGCATTGGTTTAGGATAGTCACAATCTCAACCACCGGGCTGGTTCAGGACAGTCACAATTTCAACCACTAGGCTAGTTTAGGATACTCACAATTTCAACTACTGGGCTGGTTTAGCCGAATGGTCACAACTTCAAAATTAGAAAATAAAAACTATATTGCTTTTCATTTCTGAACTTCACAATTAGAAGATAACAATATATGGCTTTTTATTTTTGAATTTTCAAAATTAGACAATATCAATATATTGTTTTTCATTTCTTTATTTGTGTTCAACCACAATTTCAATCAGTAACTGTTGTTTGACTTGAACTAGCACTTGGTAAGTTTAGGATAATCACATTAATTCCAAGCCATGCCGGTCTAGAAATTAAGTGGTATATGACCTGAACAGTAGGAAATTAAATTTAACTAATTTGAGTACTAAGAAACACAATAATTTCAATGATCGAGCTGGTCAACAACAAATGTCTATTCAACCACACTGGTTGAGGACAATCACATAGCTATTGTTTGAGCCAAACCAACCATGATTGCATGATGTTCCAATCATTGGGCTAGTTTAGTAAAATAACAATATATTGATGTTCTGTTGCAAAATATATTGCTAATAATTTCTGTTCAACCATGCTGGTTCATGACAATTACATAAGTGGCATTTGAGATGAACCAACCATGGTTGCTGTAGAATCCCGTAGGATAGAATAGATGCATCTTGCAAGAGGTGTGAGAGCACAATGAAAGAAAGATGGTAGATCTCTATTATGATTGTGAGAGAGAGGACTCTCTCTTATAGAAAGGGGGAGAAGGTAATACCTTCCCTACATAGTGGCAATCAGCCCCTACATCAGTGGGAATCAATCCCTACATCAGTGGGATTGCCTTTGTCTTACATCATCACTTAGGTCACACACTAGACACATCATAGCACTTGATGTGCCTTTACAACACACACAAATACACATGTGACTCCCCTAGATGCACACATGCACCATAGAGCAAGCCCTTGATCATACTTACCCCAACAAACCCTCCCTCAAGGGGTTTCCTCTTGCAGTGTCAAGGATACATCTAGTTTCATAGTTTCTCATGCCATCTCATGGTGGTCAAGGATAAACCTATGGCTAGGATCTCATGCTAGCAAGGGTTCCCAAGGGTGTGAGGTTCACAGAAATGGGATAGTCAAAACACATATCACATGGCCTACATCATATGGTGACCAGAGGTGATTTACATATTCTTTTTGTAGTACTACTCTAAGCAGAGAACCTCAAAATTTTGACCAAGTGATGATAAACAAAAAAGACAAAGTGCCTAAAAAGCATAGTCTTCATCATGTGGACACTCATCAGATGAAAGTAGATTGGTAGTTTTTGACTTTGTAGTTTCTTCCTTTTTGGCTTTACAATACTTTTCATGGTGATTGTTTTTGCCACAATGTTTGCATGGATTGATCTTGAAGCAATCTTTTGAGAGGTGATTAGTCTTCCCACAATGTTTGCAAGGTGAAAACCTACCCTTTTGAAATTTTATAGCATAGGCTATGTCATTGCCTCTCCGGAGTTCCATGTTCCTTTCTTCTTCTTGAAGAGTAGTAATAAGACCTTCAAGAGTAGGATTAGGAAGATTTTTTAAAGTGGTAACAATATGATCATAATCTTCAGGCATACTTTTGAGCAACACTGCCATTGCATCATCTATAGTGATTGGAGAGTTGATAGAAGCAAGTTGAGCCATGAGACTCCGCATATGATTGACATGGGCATCCAAAGGAGTGCCACTAACCATCTTCAATTCAAAGAAAGCAATCTTAAGTGATAATTTTGATATGTGAGAGCTAGCACCAAAAATAATGTCAAGCTTCTGCCAAGCTTCAGAAGGAGACTCTAAATTAGAAATGTGATGAATATAGTCATCTCCTAAGCCAAGAGCAATGATGCCATAGGCTTTCTCGTCTCTAGCAAGATCTCTTGCCGGGTGTGTCAGAGCTGAGGATTCTCCAGCATTAGAGGCTGTTGAAGAAGAAGTTGAAGCAGGTTTGACAAGCCCCTAGAGGTTTTCCCTCATCAGTGCAAACTTAATCTTCATCTGCCATGTGTGAAAGCCTTTACCATTGAACTTATCCATATCCAAGAAGGTAGCCATGAGAGGGTCTAACCCAGAATGGGCAGTGTTTACTCTCTTAGAAGGCTAGAAAGAGTTGAAAAACTTCAAAGTACAAGCATTTAGTGTGGCAAAGACTTGTAACCAAATTCCATACTACAAAACATAATGGAAATGATGCTTCCACTTGCATGCTTCATAGAGGTGGCTAAATGAAAGTATTCCAAGCAAATCCAGGTGTAGTAACTTAAAACAAAGCTATAGCCATAGTTGTATTGAAGCTATTCAACACTTTAAAACATCAAAAATGCTAAAGTAGCATCTAATGTAGCATCAAACTCTCAACATTGTCAAAACTGTCCAAAACAGAGACCAGAACTTGGAGGGTGCAATTCTCACAGCTCATAGCTGGCCTTATACCATAGAAGGGCTGCCAGCAATGAGGGGTGCAATGTTGTGCCAGATTGCCATAGCCAGGCTTGAGAAGATAGACTAGTTTATTGTCATTTTCTCCTCCATCTCTTGTCCAAACAAGCTCAAATTTCAGCAGCAGCTTGCCCTCAGTGTCATCCAGCATGGGCTCAGAGGAATTTGTAGATAGGTAAGTACAGAGGCGGTATTACATGAAATTTCATCAGAGAGTGTGAGTGTTGGCATTGGGCGTACAGTCAAAATTTCTCTGATTGCTTGCAGTTGGAAGTTTGCCCATATGTGAGGAGTTTGCAGCTCAAAGGGTTTGGGCAATGGTTGTTTATAGGCAGAGAATAGAGCCCTCAAGATTTGGGGAAGAAGGAGGAAAATGGAGAAGATGAGAAACTAGTGGTTTATGCTAGAGATAGCATCTAATGCTAGGCTAGGCTAGATATAGAACCTAAAGCTCTAATACCATTTGTAGAATCCCATAGGATAGAATAGATGCATCTTGCAAGAGGTGTGAGAGCACAATGAAAGAAAGATGGTACATCTCTATTATGATTGTGAGAGAGAGGACTGTCTCTTATAGAAAGGGGGAGAAGGTAATACCTTCCCTACATAGTGGCAATCAGCCCCTACATCAGTGGGAATCAATCCCTACATTAGTGGGATTGCCTTTGTCTTACGTCATCACTTAGGTCACACACTAGACACATCATAGCACTTGATGTGCTTTACAACACACACAAACACACATGTGACTCCCCTATATGCACACATGCACCATAGAGCAAGCCCTTGATCATACTTACCCCAACAGTTGCATGATGTTCCAACCATCAGGCTAGTTTAGTAAACTAGCAATATATTGCTGTTAGTTTTTGTTCAACCACATTGGTGTAGGACAATCACATAGCTAGTATTTGAGTTGAACCAACCACGGTTGCATGATGTTCCAACCAACTGGTTGGTTTAGGAGAGACCCGCTTTGTAGGGTCTCAAAGTTGGGATCCTATCCTCCCTTGCAATACAGTTTGAGATTTTATTTATAAATCTCAATATCTAAATTCTTCATAGGGAATTTTAAAGTTGGATCTATATTAAGCCTTGTCATTGCTTTTAGTTCGGTAAAAAGTTTTTCATAGAATTATACACATCTCTCTCTCTCTCTCTCTCTCTCTCTCTCTCTTTGTGTGTGTGTGTGTCTCTCTCTCTTTAAGCTATTTCCTATATTTACTATTTAGAAGAAATGGGTCTAAAGAAGATAACTTTCAATTGGAATCTATATCAAAGACAAATGATCTTGAAGAAGGGGACAATTACTTGAAAGGGGCTTCGACCAATTTCTGAGCGTATGATAAAATGACTCAAGCAATCTTTGAATCAAGTTGTTTGAAGTATTTAGGGAAGGCCCATCCTCTTCAATACACCTCCCCTTGAAAGCCTACTATAATATCAAACACTACATGATCAAGGCTCCTAATCATATGATGAAAGAGCTATCCTTATAGAGGTGCTCAAGAGAATTTGGAGTAACATTATTAAGAAACAATGATTATTAAATACTCGGAAAGGACTTTGACCAATTTCTGAGCGTATGGTAAGATGACTCAAGAAATCTTTGAATCAAGTTGTTTGAAGTATTTAGGCAAGGCCCATCCTCTTCAATACACCTCCCCTTGGAAGCCTACTATAATATCAAACACTACATGATCAAGGCTCCTAATCATATGATGAATTTGGATTAACATTATAGAGGTGCTCAAGAGAATTTGGAGTAACATTATTAAGAAAGAATGATTATTAAAGTGGATACACAGTTATTTCTCTCTCCAAAAGTTTATACTTACATACCAACACACACACACATGTAATTGTGTGTGTGTGTGTGTGTGTCTATCTATACACATATATTTATATAAAATATCTATATCTATCTCTCTCTCTCTCTCTCTCTCTCTCTATATATATATATATATATATATAGAGAGAGAGAGAGAGAGAGAGAGAGAGAGAGATGAATGTGTGTGTGAATATATTGTGTATGCACCTCCCCTTCCCCATTCTCTTCCCAACCTTGTGCTTCCTAGATCCTTGAGCTACAAAACCCCTCTCTCTCTATTTTTGTATGTGCACATGGTGTGTGTTGCTGTGTTTCCCCTACCCTACGGCTTTGTGTCTCTTTCTTATATGTGCTGTTATGGATAAATTTGACCAAAGTAAAAAGGCATAAATATGAGTGTGTGCTTATATGCGTGGCAATAGTATAATAAAATATGGAGTGCATAGGGCCCACGGTTGAGGTGGCAGGGCATGACCATGTGCCACCCTTCCACGTAAGAGGACCCATAAGGTGTGTTGTACATAATCCATGGTAGTATTATTATAAAATGTTAAGGTGGCATGGCTCCTCCATGTGCCACCCCTCCACCTAGGCAGTTCCATGCTTGCATTTAGTGAGATATGGCCCAAAGTCCATGGGAGAAGTAATATAAAATAGGTGGAGATGGATATTATATTGGGTTATTCCCTCCATATAGGATAGGCCCATGTGGAGGAGGTATAGAAGGTCCAAGAGTGCAAGTTAATAATGGGAAAAGTAGGATGAGGTGGCAAGATTCCTTGTGCCAACCCTCCACTTGTCCTCCCAAATGTTTGAACGTATTATAAAATTGGGAAGAGACCAAGGGAGTATCATAGACTTGGGATATGGGAGTTGATATATGTGGAAAAATGTGGCCAAGCGTTATCGCACACAATTGAGAGTGCGTAACAGCCTAACCCACATGGGAGACTCTTCCACACACACCTTGCATGTGGGAGGATGCATTTATTGGGAGAGACCCTCTCTGTTGGCTATAAAAGTAGGGGGCTATTCCTTGATGAGACACGCTCATTCTTGTAAAGCCACCTAGCTAGTACTTTGATATTGCCCCCATCCTTCCTTTCAAATAAACATTGACCCTCTTCCCTTGATGTCTCCATCTCTACATTCCTCTTCCCATCATGTACATGCTCTTCTTTGCCCTCTCTCTCTCCCCTTGTGCCATAGTCTCCCTCTTAATTCCCTCCCCTCTTAGTCTCTTTCCCCACCTAGGTTAATGCTTCTCCCCTCACGTTCCCTATTCCTCTATGGCCCTCGAGCATCACCATACCTATCCTCTAGCCTCTTGTCTTGATTTCTTTTCCGGCTAATAGAAATGGTGTGGCTGCTGGGATCGAAATCTCTACGGCTAGTGGTGTAAAATTTGTTACTCCTACGACTAGGTGCATCTCTGCAGCCTCTTCTGTGTGTAGTTCTCTACTTTTGCACCTCCAAACTGCGTGCCTTCCCTATCTCTATGGCTACAAAACCTCCATGCTTCTGCGCTTCTAGTCGGCTTGCTTTCTGCTTGGGATTCCTATGTGTATTCTGGCTGGCAAATCTTCTGCTCGTACCGGTCGCAACTGCAAAACTGCAACATCTGTGCTCCCGCGAGCGCATTCGTGCATCCACTGTGTACACTCGTGTGCATCGCGAATAGATCACGACAGTTTTCTAGGCTTCTGCATCTTCTGGTCGCGGATAGTTTTTTTGGGTTTCTGCAAAACTGTAACAGATCCCGCGCCCCCTCTCTCTCTTCTCTTCTTCTTCTTCTCCTCCTCCTCCTCTTTCTCTTCTCTTTCTCCTCTCCTCTCCTCTCTTTTTATTAAAGAGTGGGATTTGAACCCTTCACAAAAGGAAGACATATCATTGGGCCAACAAGTAGGATGTGATGAAAATGTAATGAGTTTTTCTTATATATTGAAATCTCAGGAACTGTAACTCTCTAACCATGGGGAGTTTACTCTTGCTGTAAAAAGCAAAAGTATTTCATTTCATGTGCTCTATTCACATCTCCTACTAAATCGCCGATTTGGAACTTTTCCAAGTTCACTTCACAGACGCATGCCACATGAGGAGGGTGGATATTTATGTCACTTCTCGATGAGTTTAAGGATTTGGTTCCTCCGCGCCTTATGGCTACCAATGGATGAGATCTCTTTCTTGATCTTCATGTCAATCTGCAACAACTGATCATACAGTGCATTGCTCAAGGAGATGACGGGTGGGATGATACACTGTGGATGATTCAAGGTGAAGAACTAATGATATGCAAAGTATTTCATTTCATGTGCTCTATTCACATCTCCAACTAAATCGCCGATTCGGAACTTTTCCAAGTTCACTTCACGGATGCACGCCACATGAGGAGGGTGGATATTTGTTTTGTTAAAATTATGTGCTTTGGTAATCATGGGCAATGTTTGGAACGCAATGATGTACACCAAAGTCTCACTTTCTGTATTCTCTAGTTTGCATCTAAATACGCATCTAATTCCCAGTGTAAACACGCTAATACACACGCAAATAAATACGCTAATACAAGCGCAAATAGACGCGCTGATAAATGCAATGTTAGATGGGCTAGTATTTTCTCAGTTTAGATGTGCAAATAGACGTGTTAATACATGCACAAATAGATGCGCTGATAAACGCAATGTTAGATGGGCTTGTATTTTCTCACTTTAAATGCGCAAATAGATGTGTCAATACACGTGCAAATAGACGAGTTGTTAGACGTGCTATTAGACGCACCCATAATTCCTCTACTCAAGCAATGCCTATTAGACACGCCCGCTATTTTGTGCATCTACCAAGCACATCTATAGTTGCTTTGTGTTGTTGTGCATGGCAAGCTTGTGCACAACCCTATAGTAATCTTGTTTTGCAGGGTCTTGTACCTTACTCTTTGAATTTCCAACAGTGTTTTGAAAAAACAATCCTCACCCTGGCTACTGTAACTTGCTCCACCGTGGCTGCTCTTTGTATCCTTCTTGGCCTAGAGAGCTACCTCATTGTCTCCTCCACCCTGGCTGCTCTCTGCCCCATCCTTCTTGGCCTAAAGCTGTCTCACAATTCTTGCATCACCTTTTTGGTCTCTGCATTCTCCCTTTCCAGCTCCTCCATCATCTGGTATTTTTCAATGTTCAATCCATTCTGCATGTTGTAGAGTTGTTTGTAAAGACCCTCCTTTTTGGCTCTCTGATCTTCAAGATCCTTTTGCATCATTGCTAGCACCTTGTCCATGATGTCCCGTCACTTCTCACTTCTTCAATCCTATCTTGGACCTCCTTGATGCACTTCTCTGTTTCTTCTAAACTATGCCTTTCCATGTCGACCATTTTTGCAGCGGCCTCAACTTGCTCTTCTGCCTTTAAGCCCTCGCTTATTTTTCCTCTACCTTAGGTTTTGCACCCTCCCTGAGAATGTTCTCAAGTTGCATTGCCTTTGCTACATCGGTGGCTTTCTCTTGAAGAAAAGTCACCTTCTGAGACATCTTCTTATTGTTTTTCTCAAAACTCCCATTGACGGTAGATGCCATCAGGTGCATTGCAACTCTAGCAAACTACAATGACAATTGGTATTTTCCATCCATGCAATTCTTCGGGTGGTTGTCATGCTCTTGGATACCACCCTTGAGAAAGATATACCATGTCCTTTTAGTTGCTCTACTACTGCTTGAACTTGCCAGAACTCCATGGTTCCTCTCGTATCACGAAGGAATTGAATGGTCTTCTTCAAAACATCTTGGAGGTTTGTTGGCAGGCTAGAAATCATGACTCCACCATCTTTACTAATTTGAGCATTGGTAAGAAGTTAAAATCTTAATAAATTTGAATTTAAATAATAAAAACTACAAATTTAATTTGACTCCAAACCCTAAACCCTAAACCCTAAACCCTAAACCCAAACCCTAAACCCTAAACCCAAATCCCAAAACCCTAAACCCTAAACTCCCAAACCTTAAAACCTAACTCCCAAACCTTAAAACCCTAAAACCTAACCCCAAAACCCAAAACCCTAAACCCAAACCTCAAAACCCTAAACCCAAACCTCAAAACCCTAAACCCTAAACCCTAAACCCAAACCCCCAAACCCTAAACCCTAACCCCCAAATCCTAAACCCTGAATCCCGAAACCTAAACCCTAAACCCTAAGCGCTAACCCCCAAATACTAACACCCTAAACACTAACCCCAAACCCAAACCCTAAACCGTAAACCCCTAATCCCTAACCCCAAACCCTAAGCCCTGACTCCGAAACCCTAAACCCTTATCCCCAAACCTTAAACCCAAACCCCCAAACTCTTTTTTAATTCAAACTAATTTAACTTAATTCACAATCATAAGAAGTTTAAACTTTAACAAAGTAAATTCTTATTAGTTTGAAATCACAAAATTTTAAATATAAATAAATTCAATTTAACTTAAAGTTTATGAAAAAATAAAGTAAAATTAAGAAAATAAGACTTAAAATTTTGAAATCACAAAATTTGAAATAGAAATAAATTCAATTTAACTTAAAGTTTATGAAAAAATAACGTAAAATTAAGAAAATAAGACTTAAAATTAAAAATTTAATATTTACCTAGAAGAATATATTAATTCTCCCTAAAAAGAAATAAATTAAAGTAATAATAACGAATGTAAGTTAAACTACTTTTAATATTTTTAAAAATGTAATTAAATTAAAATTATACTTTCTATATTCCAAAACAAAATGCGTTTTTGTAAACTATATTTCAGAAAATTTAATTGAGAAATTAAACTAGTAAATTGAAAATGGAAGTGAAACTCATTTTAAATTCAAAAACAAAGGAAATTTTAAAATTCAAGTTTCCACAAGTTTTCCTTTTCGCACACGTTTGTCTTTTCACACTTTTCAAGTTTCCACACGTTTGTCTTTTCAAACACAAGGTTGTCTTTTATCACAATTTTCAAGTTTTCACACGTTTATCTTTTCAAACACAAGGATTCATAGTTTAAAAAAAGGCAGGAAATTTGAAATTCAAGTTTCCACACGTTTCTCTTTTCAAACACCAAGGTTTATAGTTTTGTTTGTTTAAGTTTCGACTAAATCACACACCAATCTCCTCTAATATGCCTCATTGATCGTAGCTCCCAAATTCTTCCATCAAAACATCTCTCCTTTATCTCTCCTTGATCATCGCCCACTCATTTCTCCTCCTCATTGGTAAGATTTTCTATCTCGATCGTACTTTCTCTTGTGCCCTCCCTCTCTAAATTTTCATCAAACACCAAGGTTTATAGTTTGTTTGTTTAAGTTTCGACTAAATCACACACCAATCTCCTCTAATATGCCTCATTGATCGTAGCTCCCAAATTCTTCCATCAAAACATCTCTCCTTTATCTCTCCTTGATCATCGCCCATTGGTAAGATTTTCTATCTTGATCATACTTTCTCTTGTGCCCTCCCTCTCTAAATTTTCATCTCTCGTCCATCTCTCATCAATCTCTCTCATCTGCTCTCTTCTTCTTCTCTCTCTCTCACGCTAGTACGCTTCTCTCTTCTTCTTGTCTCTCTCTCTCTCACTCTAGTACGCTTCTCTCTCTCTCGTCTCTCCTCTCCCTCTCTTTTTCTCTTCTCTCTCTCTCTTTTCTCTCCCCTCTAGTCTACGTTTCCTCTCATCTTCATTTACTCTCTCCCCTCCTCTTCATTTCCCCTCTCTCTCTCTCTCTCTCCCACTCTCTCCTCTCCTTTTCTCTCTCTCTCTCTCTCTCACTTGTGCTCCCCACTCTCTCTCCCCCTCTCTCTCTCTCCCCACTCTCTCTCTCCCCCCTCTCTCTCTCGCACGTTGTCGCGATAGCGCGCCCCTCACTCTCTCTCTCCCCCCCTCTCTCTCGAGGTAGTGGCCCCCTCCTCTCTCTCTCTCTCCCCACTCTCTCTCTCCCCCCTCTCTCTCTCACTGCTGCGACAGCGGCCTCCCCCCCTCTCTCTCTAGCCCCCTCTCTCTCTCACACTGTCGCGGCAGCGGCCTCCCCCCTCTCTCTCTCTCCCCCCCTCTCTCTCTCTCCCCACTCTCTCTCTCCCCCTCTCTCTCCCCTCTCTCTCTCCCGCTGCCGTGGTAGCGGCCTCCCCCCCTCTCTCTCTCCCCCTCTCTCTCTCACGCTGTCGCGGCAGCGGACTCCCCCCTCTCTCTCTCTCTCCCCCCTCTCTCTCTCTCTCCCACTCTCTCTCTCCCCCTCTCTCTCATGCTGCCGCGGCAGCGGCCTCCCCCCCTCTCTCTTTCTCTCCCCCCTCTCTCACGCGCTGCCGCGGCAGCGGCCTCCCCCCCTCTCTCTCTCTCCCCCCTCTCTCTCTCGCATTATCGTGACAGCGGCCTCCCCCCCTCTCTCTCTCTCCCCCCTCTCTCTCTCTCTCATGCTGCCGTGGTAGCGGCCTCCCCCCCCTCTCTCTCTCTCCCCCCTCTCTCTCTCGCACTGCCGTGGCAGCGGCCTCCCCCCCTTTCTCTCTCTCTCCCCCCTCTCTCTCTCTCCCCCCCTCTCTCTCTCTCCCCTTTCTCTCTCTCATGCTGCCGTGGTAGTGGCCTCCCCCCTTTCTCTCTCTCCCCCCCTCTCTCTCTCTCTCCCCACTCTCTCTCTCCCCCCCTCTCTCTCGCGCTGCTGCGGCAGCGGGCTCCCCCCCCTCTCTCTCTCTCTCCCCCCTCTCTCTCCCCTCCTCTCTCTCCCCCCTCTCTCTCTCTCGCGTTGCCACGACAGCGGCCTCCCCCCCTCTCTCTCTCTCCCCCCCCTCTCTCTCTCTCCCCCGTCTCTCTCGCGCTGCCGCGGTAGCGGCCTCCCCCACTCTCTCTCTCCCCCCCCTCTCTCTCTCTCTCCCCACTCTCTCTCTCCCCCCTCTCTCTTGCGCTGTCGCGGTAGCGGCCTCCCCCCCTCTCTCTCTCTCTCTCGCCCCCCCTCTCTCTCCCCCCTCTCTCTCTTGCACTGCCACGGCAACGGCCTCCCCCCCTCTCTCTCTCCCCCCCTCTCTCTCACTCCCCCCCTCTCTCTTGTGCTGCCGTAGTAGCGGCCTCCCCCTCCTCTCTCTCTCTCCCCCTCTCTCTCTCTCTCTCCCCACTCTCTCTCTCCCCCCCTCTCTCTCGTGCTGCCACGGCAGCGGCCTCCCCCCCTCTCTCTCTCTCTCCCCACTCTCTCTCTCCCCCCTCTCTCTCTCGCGCTACCGCGGCAGCGGCCTCTCCCCCCTCTCTCTCTCCCCCCCTCTCTCTCTCTCTCCCCACTCTCTCTCTCCCCCCCTCTCTCTCTCTCCCCCTCCCCCCCTCTCTCTCTTCCCCCCTCTCTCTCTCTCTCCCCCCCTTTCTCTCTCGTGCTGCCGCGGCAGCGGCCTCTCCCCTCTCTCTCTCTCTCCCCCCTCTCTCTCTCTCCCCACTCTCTCTCTCTCCCCTCTCCCACGCTGCCGTGGCAGCAGCCTCCCCCCCTCTCTCTTTCTCTCCCCACTCTCTCTCTCCCCCCTCTCTCTCTCTCGCTACCGTGACAGCGGCCTCCCCCCCCTCTCTCTCTCTCCCCACTCTCTCTCTCCCCCCCCCCTCTCTCTCTCTCCCCACTCTCTCTCTCTCCCCCCCCTCTCTCTCTCTCTTTTACCTCTCACCCTCTCTCTCTAAATGTTTCTCCTCTCTCTTTCTCTCTCTCTCTAAAAGTCTCTCCTCTCTCTCCCTCTCTCTTTCTCTCTCTCTCTCTCTCTTTTGTTGTCGAGGCAGCAAGACTCTCTCTCTTATAATCTCTCTCTAAAAGTCTTTCCTTCACTTTTCTCTCTCTAAGTTCTCTCTCTATAATAAAATTTTAAAGAATACAAATTTGAAAAAAAGTACCCGGAAAAAAGTTGAGATCTATGCTTGTGCTCGCTTTTGCTCTTCCTCCTCTTTTTGCTTCTCCTCTTGCTCTTCCTTGTTGAAATGAGAGAAACAATGAGAGAAGGAGAGTATATATAAGAAAAACTAGGGTTTTACGTACTTCTTCTCATTGGTCCTTCTATATCATTATCTCCTCTCCCATTGGCCTCTCCATTAGATTATCTTCTCTCCCTCTCCCACCCACTCCCATCCTCCCACCCCATTCCCACTCCCACCCCCATCCTCCCACCCCACCTCCCCCATTCCCACTCCCATGCCCATGCCCATTCTTCCACCTTTCCCATTCCCACTCCCTCTCCCACTCCCATCCTCCCACCCCACTCCCCCCACTCCCACTCCCATCCTCCCACCCTCACCCCACCCCCACCTCCCCCATTCCCACTCCCTCTCCCACTCCCACTCCCACCATCCTCCCACCCCCACCCCCACGGCCCCCATTCCCACTCCCTCTCCCACTCTCCCTTTCTCCCACTATCACCCTCCCACACTCCCTTTCTCCACTTTCCCACTCTCCCTTTCTCCCACTACCACCCTCCCAATTATCAATTCCACTACTACTTATGAATTCTAATTAAAACTATTACTTAAATAAATGATATTACTGAAAACACTCATAGGATTTAAGGTTTAGGATTTCGTGATTTGGATTTAGGGTTTGGGGTTTGGTGAGTTAGGGTTTAGGGTTTAGGGTTTGTGAGTTAGGAATTAGGATTTGTGAGTTAGGGTTAGGGTTTAGAGTTTGTGAGTTAGGGTTTAGGGTTTGGTGGTTTGGATTTAGGGTTTGGGGGGTAGGGCTTAGGGTTTAGGGTTTAAGGTTTGGGAGTTAGGGTTCAGGGTTCAAAGTTTGAGGGTTAGGGTTTAGGTTTCAGGGTTTGGGGGTTAGGGTTTAGAGTTTGGTGGTTTGGGTTTAGGGTTTAGGGGGTAGGGTTTAGGGTTTAGGGTTTGGGGGGTAGGGTTTAGGATTTAGGGTTTAGGGTTTGGGGGTTAGGGTTTAGGGTTTAGGGTTTGGGGGCTGGGTTTAGGGTCTAGGGTTTAGGAGTTAGGGTTTAGGGTTTAGGGTTTAGGGGTTAGGGTTTAGGGTTTAGGGTTTAGGGTTTAAGGGTTAGCGTTTAAGGTATAGGGTTTGGGGGTTAGGGTTAAGGGTTTAGGGTTTAGGGTTTAGGAGTTAGGGTTTAGGGTTTAGTGTTTAGGGTTGTTATTTGTTAGGGTTGAGGGTTTAGATAGTCAAGATTAACATTTACAATTTAGGGATTAGGGATTATGAGTTAGGGTTTAGGGATTAGGGTTTACGAGTTTAGGTTTAGGTAATAGGGTTTAGGGTTTAAGGGTTAGGGTGTAGGAATTAGAGTTTTGGAATTAGGGATTAGGGGTTAGGGTTTACCGATTAGGATTTAGGGTTTTAGGATTTAGGTTTAGGAATTAGGGTTTAGGATCCAGGGCTTAAGGTTTAAGGGCTTAGGAATTAGGGATTAGGGTATAGAATTTAGGGTTTAGAAATTAGGGGTTACGATTTAGGGTTTAGGAATTAGGGTTTATGGTTTCAAGGGTCGAATTAGGGTTTAGGGTTTGGGGGTTATGATTTAGGGTGCTTGGTTTAGGGTTTGATTCAATTTTTAAACAAGATCTAGATTTTTAAATCATTAATAAAGCAGATTATTGAGAAGAGACTAATGTTCTTTATAATGGTTGTTACAGCTTGTTTGCAAAGGAAACTCACAAAGGAGATGGCTACAAAATTTATTCCGGGGATGGAGGTGATTCTATGTTGCAAAAGAGAAGTAGTTGCATTTGCTACAATCCATGAAAGTGATCCAAATTCTATTTGTCACTTTAGAAGACTTGGCGAAGATAAGGTGGCGGTTATTGTATCAAGGATTCTTAGTGCACATGTTGAGCTAAAGCATAAGTGTGGGGATATGGAAATCCTTGGAGATGTTATGCCCTATAATACTTCCAACAAAGCATTTATTGCATGGGAGAGAGATGAGACTTATGCAACACATGTCATCAGGAATACAAAGTGCATATCTTTGGATTTTAGAGTGGGAGATATTTTACAAATGTTATCATTTGCAAATAAGAATGTAGCAAAAGGTCAAGTCTTGGGATTTGAACAAGTGGAACACTGGACATTTGCGCAGATGAGAATTCAAAAAGTTATTAATTAATGATGGTATGGATGATAACTCAATGTCATTGGATGGTCCCTACTATGAGGTAGGTAAGGATTTGAGATGGAGCATGCAATTTTTAAAGATTGGAAAGACTCAGCATGTGGTTTTTAATGATAAACATAATGTATACTACAACATCAAAGAATTGAAAGAATATGCCAATGTACCAAGCTCTATTCCTTCAGAGATGGATGATTCCAATGCACTCAACTATAGCACTGACGTCTTATCAGAAGTTGATGAGTTCATTGGTACCGAGAAAGAAAAATATTTCACAAGTGATGCCTTATCCGGGGTGGATGAGTTCATGCACATTGAGAACTTGGGCAAAGATGTCAAAAGTGATATATTTTCAAGCATGGATGGCTTCATGGGTACTGATAAAGTTCTTGGAGTCAAACCAAGTAACTATGGAATTATGGAAATCATGCACGATAGTATAATGAGTGATGTTCTCTCTAGAGTAGAGGAGTTTCAAGACTATGGAGTCATGAAATCCATAGAAAGTGCATCAATGAGTGATGTTCTCTCAGGAATAGATGAGTTTGAAGATCATTCTGGACACTCTATCACCACTGACTATGGAGTTATGAAATCCATAGAAAGTGCATCAATGAGTGATGTTCTCTCAGGAATAGATGAGTTTGAAGATCATTCGGGACACTCTAATGCCATTGTGATAAGTGGTTCTATCATTGTATCAAAAGTAGGGATGAGATCAACAAAGGACTATTCGGTATTTGACTTTGATTGTGAAATAGTAAATGTTACAAATGGTTTGATGAATGTATCAAAAGCATGGATGACATCAACAAAGGAATATTCAGTATTTGACTATCAGAGTGATAAGATCAAGGATGCAACATCTCATGAAAACAACGTAACAAATAAATCTTACAAGGAGAACTACACAAATCCAAATAAGAATGTATAGAAGGTCCCAAAACAGACATACAAATGCATGAAAAGACAATGAGTCCAAGTAGATCCAGAAAAGCAACAAAAGAGAATAAGAGTAATGAATGAAGATGTTATGCTAAAAGCAATGCGATCTACATGTTGTAAGCGTACATGTATGCGATCCATTAACTTAGATGACATCAAGGGTTGTAGAGAACATGTCTGGTAAAGGAAAGGAAGCAGAAGAAATGAATACCTACTCACGAGATTGTCTTGCTTTCTTATAAATGATAAGAGAAGGTGAAGTTCAGGACAGCAAATAAGGCCTCTTATAAATGGAAAAGTATATGCAATAATGCATATCGGATTATTACAGGATTATCACATGGCACATATTGGAATTTGGCTAATAAAGCAAAGTATGGAGTTAAATTTAACATTCATGGAAACATAGGAAGGCCCAAAACAAGAGCCTCAACGGTTGCGGCAACATCAATTTTGAAAGATTACATTTATGAAAATGCTTTACTGCAACCCCACCTATCAGAAATGCATCTTCCGATAGGTTTGACAAAAAAAGAAGTATTTAACTCTATTGGAGAAACACAGAGGCAAAGAGGCATGCACCAGCATCTTTTCATACTTTGTATACTCTTTGGAAAAAAAGCTTTGGACATGTTAAAATCCCAAAGAGGCAAAAAATGTCAAACTGCAACGACTGTGATGATCTAAAGCAAGCACTTGGGAGTGCAACATCTCCAGAACAAAAAGAAGCTTACAAAAAAAAGAGAGAATTTCATCATGGACTTGTTCGACATTCTAGAATAAAATATGCATTTTGGAAGGAGCAAGCTATTTCTCACCCAAATGAGTACATGTGCGTTATTGTAGATGGTATGGATCAAAATACAACAACATTACCTCGATTCGTTAACACTCCACCTAAGCTACAAGGCAAATACTTTTTAAAGACACATCTATGTGGAGTGTTAGTCCACAGATTTAAGTTTTTTGCAGACATATGGATTGATTGCTTGCATCTACATGATAGCAATCAAGTTGTAACATCTGTTATGAAGGCAATTCACAATGTACATGCAGAAAAAGGTCGCCTACCAGCAACTTTGAGAGTACAAGCACACAATTGCGGACGAGAGAATAAGAATGTACTCTTCTTTGCATTTTGCTCAATGCTAATCACTCATAGAATCTTCAATGAGATTGAAGTTGGGTTTTTGTTCGTTGGGCACACATATGAGGATATCGATCAGGTATTTAGCACAGTTTCAAGAGAACTAAAACACAAGGACATGGAGACAATGGATGACTTGATAAGAAAATGTGGGAGGCAAGTTGGTGGCCATAAGGAAGGAACAATATGCTCAATGGTTGAGAGGATGTATGATTGGAAGAGCTTTATTCTACTTTTCATACAAAAAGGTGGTGATGCCCTGATAGGTCATAACGCTTCACACTATTTTCACTTTTTCTTAAAGGATGAAAAACCAGTGATGCAATGGCAACACTATTCTCTTGATACAAAATGGGAACCTGAAGAACCTTAGTCTCCCTTAACTTCAATCCCGAGCAAAGAAATGCATCCAACATGGGCTCCTATAAAAGAATTCAGCGAGAAATCCAAAGGTGAAATAGAAGGCTTAAAAGCTTTTATTGCATACAAAGAGGAAATGCTCCGGAGATTTCTTGATTGGAAGCCCTATTGGAAGGAACACACTACTGTTGTAATTAGCAAGACCTACCAATTGATAAAGGACCTTGCAAAAATGCGAGAAGATGATATTAAGGCAGAACAACCGTTATTTTGGCCAAATGTTGGTAATGACTTGCATCCAGCATGTGGTCTCTTTGAAAATGAGTTTGAATCGTTGCTCCCACGTCCATATTGTGGACCCAAGAAGAGAGAGTTTATGCCACAAATAGACATACATGTCCATTGTTTTGTTGCAGTTCGACCATCGGATGATGAACATGAGAACGTGAAGTTTTGGGTTATGAAAGTAGTTGACATGAGCATGGATGACCGGGCTACAACATTTACAGTGGTATGGTATGAGCCAAGGGGCAGGAAGGAGAACCAAGATAACAATACATTGTATAGTAGTTGTCTGAAAAAGGAATGCATCCCAAACCATGAAGCAATTTCAAGACTTTCCACAGAGATAGTCATAGTATCCTGGAAATCAAGGTCAAAGAAAACAAAGAAGCACATGGGGTATGATGTAGAAGACAAAATAAAATTACCGCAACCAATTATTACACACATTACAGAGTTCATAAAGATGCTCGCCCGGGAGGAAGTAGAAGGAGATAGCGCAAATGAAGAATGCCCATGATAACACCATTCAAATATCGAGAAAGAGTGAAGGTGGTGGTGGTAGTCAGATGAGAGTGAATGAAGATGGCACCCAAGCAACAAGTGATGACAGAAAGGACATTCTGAACAAGCAAATGTTTGGATCGCTCATTTCTATGATCATGATAGAAAAGGACATTCAAACAAGCAAATGTTTGGATCGCCCATTTGTACTAAACTCATTGTAAAGGAAAATTTAAATTATTGAAAAGGCCATAGGAGATCCTTTGTACAAAGACTCATCCAGAGCAATATTTGTTGTAAAACTTATGACATGATAATGTAAAATTGCAAGCATAGCTATTGCTATTTTTCGGAGTACAAAAGAGGCTTCCATCATGTCTCATGTCTATATAAACCTTTTAATTTCTTGAATATTCAAGAGTGTTATAGTTTTCTGCATTGAAATTAAAAAGACTCTTACAGGTCTCTTATGTATACATTTTTAAAATGTTGTGAATCCTCAATAGCATGGTTTTTCATGGATTTAAACTAATAACTTGGATTTTTTATTTTAAGAATATGATTCTTATAAACAAGAAATACAAATTTAGGATTTAATAGTAGGCTTTGCATTATTTGTACAACATTGTAGAGAGATATTTTGAAATGTATTATGTGAAAATGATAGTGCCAGAAAGTAAACTTTTGATTCTCGAATGACAGTTTCATAAAGTAAACTTTTCATTTGGGAAGGATTTTAAGGAATAGTCCAAAAGTAGACATATGAGTCCAAAATTAATGAAATAAGTGTTAAACTTGCTTAGTACACCAGTTGCAAAGCTGACGTCTGGCCGCGTGTTGCACAAGTAAATCAAACTACCCACAAGCCTTCTGTACTTCGCTTCATCCACCAGTGGTAATGAATCCTCATTTGAGAGCTTCACGTCAACCTCCATAGGGGTACCAACTGTCTTGTAGTCAGCCATGCCAAATGCCTTCAGTATCTCTCGAGCATACTTCAGCTGTGAAATGAAGATCTGTTTTGGCTCTTGCCAAACTTCAATCCCCAAACGGAAATGCATCAGTCCGAGGTCTGTCATTTCAAACTCTCTTCCTAGCAAATGCTTTGTCTGTGAGATCTTCTCTTCATGGTTCCCTATTATGACAAGGCCGTCCACATAAAGGACCACGATCATACACCTGCCTCCTTCTCTGAAGATATACAAATTTGCATCAAATGGGCTCCTCTTGAACCAAGTTTCCAGAAAGTAGGCATCAATCCACTGGTACCATGCTCGTGGGGCCTATTTCAGCCTGTAAAGTGCCTTCTTCAGTTTACAGACTTTACCTTCTGAACCGGGGATCACAAAACCTGGTGGTTGTTCCATGTACACCTCCTCCTTGAGATCCCCATTAAGAAAGGTGGATTTTACATCCATCTGAAACACGGGCCAACTTCCCTATGTTGCTAAAGCCAAAACACTACGAATTGTGGTTAGTCGAGCTATGGGAGCAAAAGTATCATGATAATCAAAACCATGTACCTGTGCAAATCCTTTTGCCACAAACCAAGCCTTGTACTTATCCAACGTGCCATCGGACTTGTACTTGGTCTTGTATACCCACTTGGTCCCACTTGGTGCTGATTACCTTGCGTTTTGGTGGTCGATCCACAAGGTTCCAAGTGTTGTTCTTCATTATGGAGCCATACTCCGATTGCATAGCCTCCATCCACCTATCATCACCCTGTGCCTCTTCAAGACACTTGGGTTCATTAGCACGGATCACTTTTGTCATCAAAGCATAGTTGACCAAGTGTTCCTGCACCCTTCTTTGCTCCTCTAATCTCTTGGACCGGCGGTGTTCAGATGGTTCCTCATCAATGGCTGGAGGTTCTCTACTGTCCAAAAGGTACTTTACCCACTTTGGGAATGGCCGTTGCCATTGTGGTTCTACATGCTCTTCTTCATCTTCTTTACCTTGAATCCTCCCAAGTACTGTTGGGGGAGTTCGGTCTGCTATTGGTGGTTGTACTGGATGGATATCCTAGTCCTTGTTGTCTGGGAAGTAAGAATCCTCCTCCAATTGATGTGGCTGTTCTGAGAAGACCACATCACGACTTACTATTACCTTCTTGGTAATAGGGTTATAAAGACGGTAACCCTTTGCCTCTTCACTGTAGCCCAAGAAAATACACTTTCGGCTCTTCGGTTCCCATTTGGTCATGATAGCATCAGGGACATGCACAAAACAGTCACATCCAAAAACTCTGAAATGTGCAGCTGAAGGTTTCTTACCAGAAAAGGCCTACATTGGAGTCATCCCGTTCATAGCCTTCGTGTAGCTGCGATTCAAAATGTAAACTACCATGTTACATGCTTCAGCCTAGAAAGACTTTGGCAAATCTTTCCCTTTCATCATACTCCTGCCCATTTCACAGATGATGCGCATCTTGCACTCTGCTACTCCATTTTGCTGTGATGTATGTGGCGGGGGTATGATCTTGTGACTTTTGCAGTAACTTTTGGATTCAGTTGATGTGAACTCTCCACTTTTGTCTGATCTCAATTTCTTCACCTTCCTCCCCATTTCTTTCTCGACCATTACATGCCATTCCTTGAACTTACTAAAAGCCTCATCTTTAGTCTTCAAGAACTATATCCATATCCTTCTACTGTAGTCATTGATCAGCGTCATGAAGTAGTAGGAACCACCCAAAGCTTCCGTCTCCATATTTCTGCAGAGGTCCGTGTGAATGAGGTCTAGAGGAGCCTTTGCCCTGCTGGCCTCTTTAGGAAAGGGATGCCGATGCTGCTTGCCCATCATGCAAGCTTCACATACATCGGGCAGATCTATAATTTCTGGTAGGTCTGCAATCATTCCACTTTTATGCATCTCCTTCAAAGAACTAAGGTTTAGATGACCAAACCTCTCATGCCATAGCTTAGTGTTCTTCACATCGGCTCGAGCACTGAAAGCTGAGAGTTCGTATATGTTGTTGCACTGTGTACCTTTATCAACGACCTTCCCTTGAAGATCCAGAATTTGTGCACCATTCTTATTGAATTGAACTTTGAGGTCCCGATCTGTGATCGCAAAAACGGACAAGTTCCTCTTGATATCTGGCACATAAAGAACATCAAACAACTGTTTTACAACTCCATCTGACTTGAGAGCTATCGTACCTTTTCCTTTTGCTGGACATTTTGCATCATTGCTGACTACTACCAGGATGTCATTCCCTACCGGCTGTAGAGAGGTATACCAATCCTTCTGACTGGTCATGTGGCACGATGCACCACTGTCGATAATCCAAGGTTCATCTGCAGGTACATGAACTGCCTCCGTGAAAATCTCCTCAATTGCTATGAACAGCTCTACTGGTACTACCTACGTGCTGTTGCTGGACTCTTTCTTTACTCCGTTCTTCTCATATGCAATCTTCTTTTGGCACTCATTCTGCTTGTGCCTTGCCTTGTTGCAATAGAAGCACTTGATCTTCTTCTTTCTCTTTTTATCATAAGAAGAAGATGGGTTACCAGAGTCCTTATCCTTACCTTTCTTTGATCCAGCATAGAAAGCCGAATCTTCTCCAGTCCTCGTCTTTTGACGCATCTCCTCCTCCAGAAGCATCGCGGTGAAATCCGTTCTGCGTATTCAGTGCTGTAACAAGACCGTCGTACTTTGGTGGGAGAATCCGTATGCACCTTCATGCTAGATTCTCGCTAGTGATGGTGATGCCAATCGCAGTCATCTGATCGTGCAGATTCTTCACCCTGGTGATGAACTTTTCTGCCGCTTTAGACTCAGACAATTTCTCGTTCATGAGTTGAGTCTCCAGATTCTGAATCCGCATCTGATTCGCTGTCTCATACTAATTTTTCAAGACCATCCATGCCTCCTCCACTATGGTGACATGTTGAATTAATGCCATGATGGAATCACTTACACTACAGACAATAGAACATAGTGCATCTGCATTTCTTCTTGTCCATGCGAGAATCTCATCCGTTGTTCGTACTATCTATTGTCCTACATTGGCTGGATCCGGTCTCGCAATCGGCCTCACATCCACCCCAATAGCAGTATCCCAAAGCTCATATGCGCTTAGGATGGTCTTCATCTTGAACTTCCAAAGTGGATTTCCGCTTTTGCCGAATGGTGGGATTCGCAATCTTGTGGGCTAGGCCATCTCTCACAATCTGCTTGCAAACAGAAACACACTACCAAATCTTCTTGCTAGAGTCCAGGCTCTGATACCATGCAAGAAAACAATACAACATATGTGCTCAACAGATAACAGGATCTCGTATGCAAGAGAGAAAAGCAGATAGTATGGAGAACGGATCCGGGACATATGTAGCTCTGTCTCTCTTGTGGCCAAGCTTCATGCATCCTCCCTGTGGTACGTAGATCCTCCCTTATGCCTACGAAATCTCGTGTCCCATTCAAATGCTCCCAAATGGTAGATGCCACATTCTTGAAGATATGCAGGGGATCAAGCAAGTGATTGATCTTGAGGTCGGACCAATATGGTAAACAATGAAAGATGGATTATCTAAACAAAAGTTGGTGTTAGCGGGCAATCTTTATTTCCAGCCAATATAGCACACAATAGTTACAAACCCTTACCAACTCATGCAAAGTGGTGGAGGAGTTGTGGAACCATCCCAAATTCTCATCCAATCTCCCGCGGTGAGTGATTGTGGGAGGACTTCATTCCAAGGGGCAACATATCTAGGATGATCAAGTGGGAGAAATCGATGGTGATTCTCATAGATGACCTTATTCAATGTGTCTGCCCATGAGGCAACTAGCGAAGGACCACAAGCAGGACATGCATGGTAACCCGATGTAGTGAGACCTGAACAATAGATGCAATTAAGAGTTGAAGGTGGGTTTAGGGTGCCACATCCTTTGCCTATTCATAATTAGAAGTGCAATGCTTACCTGAGCACTCGCCATAGCCTGGGAAGTCATGCATCATCCACATCAAGACTGCTTTGCAGTTGAAGTCTCGTGATGAGGGAGGCCTGCTCACATCATGCACCTCGATACCTCTCCAAAGTATCTCTAGCTCGTCAATCAAAGTCTCCAAATAAACATCAGGATTTTTGACTTTATGTTTCCCTAGAATTAGAAGGGACAGCATAACATGTCCTTTCTTAATAGCCATAGAGGGTGGAAGATTATAATTCACCAATATCACTGGCCATACACTGTAAGAGGTGCTTTTGAGACCAAATGGGTTCACACCGTCCATACCCAATCCAAGTCTCAAGTGCCTAGGTTCTTCCTTGAAGCTTGGCCATGTGTCTTCAATATGCTTCCATGCAGGAGAGTCCGCGGGAGTTCTCCACTTGCCATCGGGAGGAATGCCATGACATGAGCTCTGCAATAGATTTGCACTTAAACATATGTTGGATGCGAGGGATTATGGGAAAATGTCACAGAACCTTACGAGGCACGTCCAAAGTTTTGAGATCTGCTCTATATCTTACCTCTCCACAAGTAGGACACTCTCTTGCATCCTTATGTAGTCCACGAAACAAAACGCAATCATTGACACATGCATGGATGCGCTTGTAATCTAATCCTCCAAGAGAGGTCACATGTTGCCTTGCCATATCTCTTGAGGTTGGTAATTATTCTCCCTTGGAAGCATTTTACACAATAGCCTGCACGTGAAGACCATGAATGAGGAAAAGCATTTGAGTAATCGACCCACTAGCATAATTCACCATGTTTGCAAAATAGAATTTAAGTCTTGAGTAATGCATTCAAACTTACATTGCTCCATCCATAGATGGTTTGCAAGTTTAGTAACTCAAGGGAGGCATGTAGAACATAGAATGTGCACCAGTCAAACAGTGGAGTCGATGCTGTAGTAAAAAGATCATCCTACTCCATGCTATCATCCCTCCGTTGATGGACATATAAATCCCGCACCATATCATCAAACACCTCCTCCTCCATGGCTTCATGAGGTAATGGCGGAGGGCTACTATCACCATCAATCTATGCATCCGTAACGGTCCCTCCTGAAGATCCCACCTCATATCGCCAACGCTTCGCCTCCTCACAGCGAGCATAGGGCAACATATGCGGGTGTGGCACTGCATCGTGTATTAAATTAAAACGGGATCATAACTCAAACATATGAATACCCATAGGTATCTCAATCAACCTTAACTTACAAACCCTTACAATGTTTACGGTCGCATCCCATTCTCCATACTTTGAGATGTGATTAATTGTAATCCTGCGTGCACGATACATGTTTCCTCGACATCGATCACACACATTTGATTTTTTGCTCCAATCACATTTCACGATGGTGGATATGGAGGGATTAATCCTCACTGCAGCTACTTGTTGAAGATGAAGACATCCTACAAACAAACAACCCAAAAAAATTTGCTTTTCTTCAAATATTTAATTTCAAACTCTGTGGTGCATCTAAAGGCGCGTCTAAAACCACATCTGTCTATTCTATGGTGCACGTCTACAAGCACGTCTAAAACTGCGTATGATCTGTGTAATTAGATGCGTATATAGACGCGCTATTAGATGCGTCTATAGACACATACTATGTCTCCATACCAAGTGGAGACCTGTAGGAATGTGAGTGTGCTGACTTGTCTACATCTCCCGAGTCAGCACAACATAAGCTGCCCTTCCTCCTCTTTCTTCCCTTATGAGAGGCACACACACGTGATGACCCCTCGATCGAAGGGGGATGAGGGGACGACTGGGTAGTACGTCCAGCCATTGGTGTAGGGGAGGGAATTGCTGAGGTCCTCTAAGATAGCAGAGAGAAGAATCTTGCTGCCTCCTCATCGCTCATCTGCGCTACAAACTCGTCGGGACTCCCGACAAAGCCATGCGCAGCTAGCAAAGGAGTTTCCCGAGGGGTAGTCGCAGTGCTACATCCGAGAGGAGTCGGACCAGAGGTAGTCGCAGTGCTAGGTCTGACAGGAGTCGGGACCAGGGGTAGTCCTCGGGGTAGTCGCCTGAGAGGAATCAAAGTCCTGAGCTCTCCTCCTACGAGGCTGTCTGTACTCGTCGGATGTGCGACGTGATCCCATGTCTAACATAGACACAAACACAAAAATAGAAAACAAAAAACAAACATAAGCATAGGCATAGGCAAAGGAAAAGAGGAAGAAGAGGGAAAGGAAAAGAGGAGACATATGCATGATAAGCATAAGCATAAGAGATGGAGACATATGCTCATGCTTATGCTTATGCATGAGCATAAGAGAAGGGTAAAAGGAAAGAGAGATTGGAAAAGGGGAAAGAGGGAAAGAAAGAGAGAAGAAGAGGGAAAGCAAAGAGGGAAAAAGAGACGAATGCTCATGCTTATGCATGAGCATATGTCTACTTCTCTTATGCTCATGCTTATGCTTATGCATAAGAGGAGTCTTATGCACTCAGGGGGGTCACTATGTATAAATCCTCTATACCACGTGCATTCAACGCATATTTCTAAAATCCCTTATCTGTGTAAATTTTTCATTAATAAAATGTACCCCTTTTCTATACAAATCTGTAAATTTTTTCCAAAACTATTTTAAATAGTCCCTTATGTATATTTATTTCTGTAAATTTTAGAAATAAAAAATATCCTTTTGTTGAACTCACGTGATAGGGTTACATACGATGAGTGACCTCCCCGAGCTTATGCATAAGCATAAGCATAAGAGACGAAGACATATGCTCATGCTTATGCTTATGCTTATGCATGAGCATAAGAGAAGGGGGAAAGAGAGAAGAAGAGGGAAAGGAAAGAGAGATTGGAAAAGGGGAAAGAGGGAAAGAAAGAGAGAAGAAGAGGGAAAGTAAAGAGGGAAAAAGATACATATGGTCATGCTTATGCATAAGCATATGTTTACTTCTCTTATGCTCATTCTTAAGCATAAGCATGAGCATATGTCTCCTTCTCTTATGCTCATGCTTATGCTTATGCATAAGAGGAGACATATGCTCATGCTTATGCTTATGCATAAGAGGAGACATATGCATAAGCATAAGCATAAGAGACGGAGACATATGCTCATCTATTAAAAAAAAGAAAATAAGAGTTTAAAGTAGCTTTTATATTATTTTAGTTTATAGGAATATCTAATTGAATTATAAAATATTTCAAAATTTCAAATGCATTTTAAAGTTTTGTTAAATTACGTAATTTTTTATTTAAAATGTGAAAATGTATATATTTTATTTTTTAAAATCATCTATTTAAAAAAAGAGAGATTAAAGTAGTTTTTATGTTATTTTTTAAATTAGTGCTATTTTTATTTAAATAAAAAAACGTTTAAATTTTAGTTTTAAAAATCATCTTTTTAAAAAAAAGAAAATAAGAGTTTAAGGTAGCTTTTATGTTATTTAAGTTAGTGAAGTTTTTATTTAAATGTCAAAAAGTATATATTTTGTTTTTTAAAATCATCTATTAAAAAAAAAAAGATTAAATTAGTTTGCATGTTATTTTTTAAATTAGTGAAGTTTTGAATTAAATATAACGTTTAAATTTTGTTTTTAGAAATCATCTATTAAAAAAAAGAAATTATTGTGGTGTGCGTTCATCTATCTTTATGTGGAATATTATAGATTATATAGTTGGTTAAGAGTTGTTTCATAATTTAGGTAGAGTAACTAGGCTGAGTTAACAAGCTAGAGCAAGATGATCTAGTTTAGGCCTAGTCAAAAAGTTGTTTAGGGCTAGCTATTCCCAACTAGTTAGGAGCCAGTCATGCCAACCAATCATTCAACAGATGCTTCAAGTCAAGCAGTATAACTAGGGTTATCTCAATGACCATAACCTATCTCTATCCTATAAATATTGTCATTTCCTATATATTCTATACATTTCAAGATGCTATTTTACTTTAGTTTGGCATATGTTTAGAGGTGCAATTTGACTTCCACTTGCAATTATTGAGAGGTGCATCTGGGACTCCAAATGGGCCCCCTCTCATGGCATGCATCTCATCGGTCCAACAATGACACATTGAGGATTCCTGTAGATTGTGCAACTTGGAAGCACATAGATAATCAGTGGTCAGACTTTGCGAGGGAGCCACGCAACTTACATCTTGGGCTCACCATGGACAGTGTGAATCCTTTCGGGTTATGCTCGACATCTTGGTCGACATGGCCCATAGTCGTAAACACCTATTTCATTAATTTTGGACTGGTGCACTGTCCAAATTCGTTTTGTGAGATAATTTTGGATAAAGCATTTAAAAAAAAGAGGCTCTTAGAAAACAAAACTTTGAGTCAAAAAGTAAAATTTTAAAAAATCAAATTAGAAAAAATGACGTGACATGTTATTAAAACTAGAGTACATTACAAAAAGAGGACATCACATTGTTAAAAGAGACAAAAAGTAAGATCATTTAAAAAAATCAAATTAGAAAAAATGGTGTGACATGTTATTAAAACTAGAGTACATTTTAAAAAAAGCATGACACATTTGTACAAGAAGTAGATCATATAACTCAAAGCCATATGGTGTTAAAAAACACCTTCCATTAGCTCAACCTAGAAGATCTCATCTTTGTCTCTCTTGTCTATTACAACTTTACATTAGAGAACTAAAAAGTCTTTGTGAACTATAGTTTCATTTCTTCTCTATTACAGTTACTTTAGAAAAAACACATGAGTCTCTATGGAATTAAATTTCCATCACTTGACTATTAAGTCATTAGAGAGTCTAGCATATGTCCTCAAAAGTGCCTACTATGGCATTGGCTTCATGAAAACAAGCAGACTTTAAACCTACAGGCCATGCGTAACCAGGGCTGGCATTGCAAATCTCCTCACAACCTGTTTCGAATCTTCTACCAACTTGTAAGCATTCGACAACTCTTCTTTTCTCTCTTGGCTTTCCTCATCTTCACCATTTTTTTCAATACAGCTTCTAGCCACCGCCATCTCCTGTATGAAAATTTAACTCGGTAGCATTGATATCATGACTCAAAAATTGCAGCAAGGCAAATATGCATCCTCTAGTAGATAGGGTGATGATAGAAATGAGCATTTGTTTATGGTGTAGCACATGACCAATTATGTGACAAGTGCAGAAGAAAGCAATGATGTGTCGTATGTTGACTCAAGTGTGTCAAACCACATGATAGGTCATGCAGAATGGATAAGGAAAATGGAAAGACTAGGATTTGTGGAGACTAGTGATGATACTACACATCCTATTGTGCAAATTGGTAAAATTCCTTTGTCTATGCAAGATGGGAAAAAGAAATACTTGTTTGATGTATTTCATGTCCTACATATCACCAAGAACCTGGTTTTTGTTGGTCAAATGGTTGAGTAGGGCTTGCGGGTCAAATTTAATCCTCATGGATGCTTTGTTGAGGATATGAAAAATAAAGGTTGTTTGATAGCAAAAGGGCAGAAGAAAGGCATGATGTTTACATTGGATGTGGACATGCTTGAATTGAGTGCAGCCATGTTTGCACATGGGACCATTGTAGTTGCAGATATTGATATCTAGCATAAACGCATTGGTCATGTTAATGTACAATGACTTAAATGAATGCAAGCCCAAAATATTGTTGCAGGATTGCCTAAGTTCAAGGTTGCAGAAATGCATAAGGTATGTGAAGCCTGTCAATTTGGAAAACAGGCAAGGAAACCATTTCCTAGACATGTTCAAGAGAGTAAGAGGCCATTGGAATTAATCCACTCTGATGTGTGGACTACTAAGGCTGCATCTATTGGAGACTGTCATTATTTTGTCACTTTTATTGATGACTATAGCAAAAAAGTTTGGGTGTATTTTATGAAAAAGAAAAGTGAAGTGTTTGGGCATTTGAGAGCTTTTAAAGCTATGGTTGAAAAAGAAACAGGCTTGCAAATAAAATGCCTAAGGTTAGATGAAGGGGGAGTACGTGATTAAAAGAATCAAAAAAGAAAGCTAGTGATATTCACCTCTTTTGCTGTGAGTTCAAATCAAGCAGCCATGTGTATAACATATCCTCCTCGAATGATTTTCCCTTCCATACAAAATGGATCTAAGACAGAATTTGAGTTCAATAAATGAAGTCGGGTAGTAAGTAGTCATTGTCTTAGAGGGAAAGTGGGAGAAGGAGAGTGAGGGAGCAATAGCGAGGGATGCACAGTGAGCCGCCCCTCCTTCAAGAGTGATAGAAAGTGAGGGAAGACGTAAAGTGAAAGACGAATACAAGTTAATTGGGACTAGGATGTAAGAAATAAGAGAGTGTTTGTGGAAGGACTAGGATGGAAGAATACAAGTGCACTAAGGCACGATGTGTTTGCTATGATAAGGATAAGGGTTGGAATAAAGTGAGAGAAGCATTGGGAATGCTCTACTTTAAGTGAGTGGAGACTGTCCAACTGAATAAAATTTTACAAAGCATTGGGAATGCTGTACTTTAAGTGAGTGGAGCATTGGGAATTGATACTTTAAATTGAAATATATTACAAATATTACATCATCACATATTCATATCAAAATTCTCATCACACAAGGTTATATTTCCAAATAATCACATCATCACACATTCATATCATAAAATTGTGTGCATGAAATAAATATATAAATATCATGACTAAATGCCACTTAAGTAATAAGTCACAAAATTGGTGTATAATCAACAAAAACTATATCATGATTCATACATTGCAACAAATAAATGTCAACCATAATATTCATGGAATAAACAACATCATGAGAATATGCTCCTCATGCATATATACAAACACAACATCATACATGCATCACAACTCTTCTGATGCTTTTAGTGGAGACTGTGGCAGCTCTTCTGATGCTTCCAATGGAGGCTGTGGTGCTCTAGATGTACACTCAGTCTCTACTTCTTCTGTAGTATGTAGTGCTTTCGGAGTAGACTCGGTATCCTCTTCCTTAAATGCAAACGGAGGCTGTGGCAACTCTTCTCATGCTTCCAGTGGAGGCTGTGGTGCTGTAGGTGTACACTGAGTCTACTTCTTTTGTAGTGTGCAGTGCTTTCACAATAGACTCAGTCTTCTCTTCCTTAAATTCAAGCTCTAATATTGCTACAGTTGCACGTTGTATTCTAATGGCAGCAATTAGGTCTCGAATGATTTCAACCCTAAACAATTGTATATTCTCCTCTGAATATTTGAGCTTCAAAGAGTCTTCTGATGAGACCTGTGGATTAAGTGAGAAAATTTCTTTGAAAATCAACATATGCAGTTATAGGCAACTCTCCACGCACAACTATGCCCATCTTCCTGCTCTACTACTAAATGCTTTTGGAAGTCTACTGAGTCTTTGTACTATCCTATTTCTCTGATAGCAAATACTAACTTCTCAACCGACCTGCTCATCATGACATATTAAAAAAACTTAGTGTGTCTATTACATAAGGTACATAATATAGAAGTAACAACAGATTAATAGAATACTTGCATTTGCACTGAGCCATGAAAGCCTGCAATCGAGTTAACAAACCAACAATAGTTGTCTTCAAGGTCCCAAACCACCAGACTCCAATGTTCCCTACACGAATAATTAAGAACCATTATTATTTAACATAATGTTGCCAGTATAAGATGAAAATAAAGGTTGCCATGATACTTACATCTCGTGATATGCCATAAATAGGACTCGCACACCATGTAAATGTAAAGGCTGTAACCATTTACAAACATCGGCTATCGTCTTTATGCTATCACTAAGTATAAGAGAAAGGAGAGAATCCAACATATACACACGGTTTTGTATAGCTCTACAAAATCATGAGATAACTATACTGCACCAACAAATAAATGAATATTAGCTTATTAGATTTAATCAAAATATTGAATTATCAAGTAGAGAAAAAGTTTGTATCAAACCTGAGAATGGCCATAATAACGTTGTTATTGACCTCATTTGAAGCTCTAGAGAGGATTGAAATCTCCTCTTCAGCAAATTCAAGATACTGAGGTCTATGTTGAATCATAACCCTAATATTAAAAAAGCTTCCCAATTCTTCCAATGAAGCCATGTTTGTAGAGTTGAGGTCTTCTATCCCCTTTGACTCTTTGACGGCATTCATTTCGCACTCCTCTAAGCCATTATCTATTTGACTTGTGGGAGGGTCCATAATGTTGCCCTTAATGATTGCTCGAATGGTACATGTTATAAATGCATGGAGATGCAAGTCCGTATATGTTGACAGTGTGGTGTCATTTTGTATCTCAAAAATTTGACCAAGTACCAAAAAGCAATTGTAGCCCACCCTCCATCCACAATTATAGATGTGGCTATCCTCTTGATGTGATACCTGACATGTTATTTGTTGTGCCAAGTCACGTTGCCGCATTACTGTGTCGATAGCACCTACCAACTTTCGAGCCGATCTACACATCAACAGTGAATATGTGCATTGCATATCAATCTACATGTCAAGAAGTGACAACAAGTGTAGTCTATACTTACTCTAACATAGTGCCATGGACGGATGTCATTGAGTTGGCAAAGAACCACTTCTTAGCAAAGATGTCCACAACCACCAAACTCCAATGTAAGCTGCATTATCAATAAAGAATAATTACTGTGTTTGAGACAATTCTAGCAACGCAATAGAAAAAACAAGTAGGGTTTCATGCTTACTTCTCATAATATGCTGTAAAGATAACTCGTGCCTCATTCATAGGAACGTGCTTCAACCACTTGCAAACATCCTCTATGGTTTCTTTTTTGTTGCTAACCACTTCTGAAATAAGAGGATCGAGCATATATGAAACTCTTTGTATATTTTGAGGAAAATCTTCTATAACATTACTATATTTAAAAAAAAAGTATTAGCTTCTTGGGTTTAATCAAAATAAGCAAAGTATAAAGCCAAGGAAAAGGATGCATCAAACCTGAGGATGGTTGTAATGACTTTGACATTAACCTCTTTCTTAGGATTCAAGAGGATTAAAATCTCTTTTTCACCAAATTCAAAAAAATGAGGTTGTTGTTGAATTAACAACATAGCAGTGAATGAACTTCCAATCTGCTGCAATAGAGTCATATTTTCATGACTCATCTTATTGAGAGAGTAGTCTACATCGTATTCTTCTTCACTTGCTATGTCTTCTACATCCTCCTTCTGCTATAAAAATATAAAAAAGTTATGAGATGTACACATCCCAAATAAAGGCTTAAAGAAGCATAGAAATATAAAGATAATATTTCATACATGTTGCAATGTAGTCATATTTTTAGGTTGTTCCCCAACATTAATAATGGTTTTTCCATTAGACTGCATAGAAGTATACAGATAAGGTTTCATACATGCTTTCATTAGAGTGAGTCTCTCCTCCTCTTGGAGCAAAAATTTAAAAAGTAAGGTTTCATACATGCTTTCATTAGAGTGAGTCTCTCCTCCTCTTGGAGGAAAAATTTAAAAAGTTATGAGATTTACACATCCCAAATAAAAATAAAGGTTTAAATAATCATAGAAGTATAAAGATAGCATGCTTTCATTACACTCAGTCTCTTCTCCTCTTGGAGGAAAATATAAAAAATTTATGAGATTTACGCATCCCAATTAAAGGCTTGAACAAGCATACAAGTATAAAGATAAGGTTTTATACATGCGGCAATGTAGTCATGTTTTCAGGTTGTTTCCCAATGGTAGCAATTAGACGCTGAATACTCTCAGCTCGAAACACTAGTAGATCGCCTTCTGTATATGATTCCATTTTGACTAGTAACTCCAAATCAAAAATCTCTCTAAGAAACAACATGCAATTGTAGGAAACTCTCCACCCATAGCTGTGCCCATCTTTTTGCTCCACTGGTAGACGTCATTTGAATTCTACTTGGTCTTGTTGCTCCGTAGTTGTTTTGACAGCAGATACTAGCTGATATTATGTAGCATTGTCCATCATGACATATTAAATATATTAATATGTCATGATCATAAGATACAAAATAAGAAAGTAACAAAAATATTAAGAGAATAATTACCTTGGGGAGTTGGCATGATAGCCTTCCATTGAATTCACAAACCACAAACGGTTGACTTCAAGGTCCCAAGCGATCAGACTCCAATGTAAGCTACACGACCAGATTAAAAATGATTATTGTTTTACACAAACTTGCCAAAGAAATAGTAAAAATAAGGTTGGAGTTTATACTTACTCCTCATGATAAGGCATAAAGATGACTCGCACCCCATCTAAATTCAAAGGGCTTAACCAGGTACAAACATCTTCTATAGTCTTTTAAGGAGAGCTAAGAATAGAAGAAAGGAGAGCATCGAGCATGTAGACATGATTCTGCACTGCACTAGGAAGCTGAGAAATAACTAAACTGCACCAAGAAATAAACAAATGTTAGCTCATAGAAAATATCTGTGGAGTTGCCTTTTTTGAGGAGATCCTCAAATAAATATCCCATCCTGCACAAGGTGACCTCCCAACCTGCTGGTAGCAAATTCTCCACCATGGTACTCCCACTTTTTGCAGGACTTCCATAGTTGTTTTTTTGATAATGTATGGACCTGGGAATATCTTGCTCTTCTAACATCAATCTCAAATTATTTGAATTCCCTCTTATGTTCTTTTGTAAGGAGTGATCAGGGTTGGGACTCCGTATACACAAGAAGAATGATTCAAGAGATTGAATCCCTATGCCACATTCTCTCTTGCCTCTCTTTGCTGCATAAACACCACTATAGATCTTCAAATCTGATGAATATGCTCGCTCTAGAGTAACCTGCATGGCTTCTTTGTCTTTTTTATCAACAAAAATGACAATGTTGCAAATTGCCACTTTGCTAATGGTGGTATATATTATTCTATCAATGAAGTTATGGATATCATCGCTAGAAACTTCATTGATGAAGAATAGCTGTGGCTTGTCCCATGCTGACTCATTCTTGATGAAGTCATCTTCTAAAACTCCCCTAAAGTTCACAAGCTTTCCAGACTCTGACGTAACCTCTACATTGAATTGAAAGCTTTGGTGCATATCTGTTGGCATCATTATCTCGCTGATTAATCTTTCCACATATGCAACCACCTATTCTGCGATTTCTTTTCTCATGTAAGAGGGTGTTAACAAAGAAGCTATATGCTTGACCACATTATAGTCAATGTTACAATGACTAAGGGGATTTTTTTCTCTGACAGCAAATACTTAATGGCACTATGCACTGCATCACGCCTCACCTGTACATTGATGCATTCTTCCATGTAGTGGTCTTTGTCTTTCTTTCCAAAAAACCATTCTTTCTTTAAAAGTTTTTGTGCTACCATGGATGCATACTTGTCAGGTAAGTACTTTATAGGCCTCCACATCCTTGCTGTCAACTCCTTCTTATCCATTACCTTTGACTTTTCGGAGACAAACAAAGGAGCTTCATAGGTCAACTCTCCACGCTTACAAGCAATGCACGCTTCAAGCATCTCATTGAACACTTCAACAGGACGAAATATCATAGAAGTATAGTCGGCATATTTGTTGTCTCTCACCACCTTGAGGCTTGTCATATTTTCTTCTCGCTCTTGGTTCCCCTAGGCACAACTGCACTCAAAGAAGTATAGAAGTTTGTGAGTGTGTCGGCATCTGCTTTTGTGACCTTTTGCTTCAAATCAGGATTTGGAGAACCAAATGTTGTCCATACAACCCTTGCCTTCTATAAGACCTCTGATGTTGAGGATATCTTACGCTTTCCATGGACATAATGATTAAGTCTTTTAGACTCAATCAAATACTTAATCTCATGCTTGAATATACATATTGTTGCAGGATAATAATGGAATGAAGTTATCTTTGCAAATTGTTTTGAAGTGAGTCTTTTGACCTCCTTTGCTTCTTTGGTGATCTGATTACAAGCATAAGCCCAATGTTGACCATCAATGGGCTGGAATCTACAATGAAGGAGGAATTCCTTCTTTGCTTCCTTTAACATATTCTCACCTTGTGCCTCTTGGCCTTGTTCATGTGGAATATTTTCAAGAGTGTCTTTAAAGAATCAACTGAAGGTTTCCTTGAAATGTGTAGGCCCTATAAATGTTATTTGGTCCAAAAAGCTATTTTTGATTGGACAAAACATTATTGGACATAGGACCACGTTGCTTGCCATAGGTTTCTTTCCATCTCTCAAAGTCTCGTATATTTGCAGTGCATAGGATATATCAAGGTTTCGGCTATTAGTAAAGATAGTTGTAGCTTCCACATCTTTGGCATTCACAAACCACGTCCTTTGACCCCAGATATATCCCACATCATCATTTGTTACTGCTTCATTAAGACGCAAATTGAGATTTTTGATTAATGTGAGTTCATCATGATCATCTTCAGCCTTGGATTCTGAGTCTTCTTCATCTTTCTCTTCTTTTAACCATTTTTCATCCGCATGATCTTTCTCTATAGTGAGACGATGCCTTTTTTTACTGCTTGGAACTGTGGCTCTTATAGTACTAGCCTTTTGCATTTCACGTGGTTTGCTAGCAAGAGCTTCTAGCATAACTGTAGTGGATCGACCTTCATCTTCTTCAATTTGTTTTTATTCCCATGCACTCAAGGCTTGTGTTTCATCATCCTTAGTGATATCCACCATTTATTGCTCTAGAAGTTTGCACTCATGTTCTACACGTTTGTGACAATGTGCATGTTCTTCTTGCCCCTACATCGAAGTCTGTGCTTGATCTCCTTCATGTGAAGATCCTTGAATCTGAGGAGCATATTGTGCATCCTAAAAGTCCTCAAACATAATCTTTGCATGCATCCTTTTTGCCACCACACTAGGAAATTGCTCCCAAGTATATGCAAGAGCCTCCAATGCACTTTGCAACTTTGGAAACTTTGATGGTTGAGGAGGAGGCACCACAAAGGTCTTTGAGTCTCTCCTTGATACAATAAATTGAAGACCGCCAACTTCAGGATCTGAACTCTTTGTGAAAATATCCATAAAAGTCTCTTTTGGCTCTATCATTATGCCTACTACAAGGCTTGAAGTCATATCTTTTTTGAAGAATGTAGCATCCCATGGATCGTCAACATCATTGAACCTCGGGGGGGTCACTCATCATATGTAACCCTATCACGTGAGTTCAACATAAGGACATTTTTTATTTCTAAAATTTACAGAAATAAATATACATAAGGGACTATTTAAAATAGTTTTGGGAAAAATTTACAGATTTGTATAGAAAAGGGGTACATTTTATTAATGAAAAATTTATAGATAAGGGATTTTAGAAATAGGCCTTGAACACAAGTGGTATAGAGGGTTTATACATAGTGACCCCCCAGAGCATTGAACTCCCTTTTTGACATAAGTAGAAAGAGTCTCTTTTCCTTTTGATGAAGAAACCAAGCTCTTCTGTCCATGTGATATCGAGTCCATCTACCAAAGCCATCGGGGCTATATTCCTTTCCTTTCAAATTCAAAGTGACATCAGAGACCCATGCTCTAATCTCAGAGTCATTTAGGATAGCCCCCACATTAGTTGATTGCTCCATAATCCTACAAGAAAAGATAATGAAGAATTTAGATACATACAGGTAAAGTACAATATACAACGCTTGATACAATAAATGTGGGAAATAGCCCAAAAGGCTTTACGAGGCTTCATATGGCAATAAATGTGACCAGTAGCAGAGAGGGCTTTACAAAGTATTTTATAGCAATAAATGTGGGAAATAGCCTAGAAGGCTTTACAAGGCTTAAATATTTGTACAAATGTAAGAAAATTAGCCAATAAAGCTTTACAATGTGATGACATGTAATCTGTCCATCCATTGATTTGCCCTCTAGTGATAAAGCTTCAATCTTCGTGATGAGATGTAATGATGAGATGTAATCTGTCCATCCATTGATATTTGTGCACTGATACCCAATTGATCAACAATGCACCCATTAAAAACTATTCCACTGATATCCACTTATGCATCCCACTGATACTTGTTAAATAGTGAAAGGTCGAGATGGTCGGGTTTATTACAAGATGCTTCACACGGCAATAAATGTAAAAAATAGCCTAGAAGGCTTTACAAGGTTTTTTATGACAATAAATGAGCTTAAATATTTATACAAATGCAATAAAAATAACCAATAAAGATTTACAATGAAATAAAATGACTACTATAATCATCAAGCTCCAATATGCCCCATGACATGTAATCTGTCCACTGATATATGTAATCTATCCACTGATATCTGCTATCTACTCATGCAATCTACCCACTAATAAACTTCTTGGTAAATGGTAAAAGGTCTTATTTAATAGCATGTTATGAGTGTGAAACTGCATGTGAGCGAAGGGATTGACAACGATTAGGAACTAGTTAGAAAAATTTGAGCATGGCTTCGATTGGCAACTTGGAGAATTTTCTCTCCTCTAAGGCAATCTAATCTATGCTAAACTATGCTAAACCAACTGTCGAAGCGAAGAAAAGCAATAAATAATTTATTTTTCTATGTTCATTTTAATGTGCTGGGGTTTAAAAGGCTTAAATATGCAAAAGAAGGGGTTTTGATGTAGAGGCTAAACCTGCATGTGAGAGAAATGAAGAACAAGTATCTAAAGAAAAGTTAACATTTTTCAATTTAAAAGATGAATATATACAAAAATATTATCTCACCTTCAAAACAAACCATAAATTCACTCTTTTATAATTGTTTAAAAGTATAACATAAAACATGTAAATATATAAAACTCTCTCTTTCCTCTGAACTTTCTCTCTCTCTCTCTCTCTCTCTCTCTCTCTCTCTCTCTTACAACTCTTATGTCTTTCCCTCTCTGTCCTCATCCCACTCATTCTCTCTCTTAGTTTATCTCAAGTCTCTCTTTCTCTCCCTCCCATGGCCGCTAGGATTTATCATTCTCTCTCTTCATCTCTCTCTCTCTCTCCCTAGGATTTGTAACTATCTCTCTCTCTCTCTCTCTCCACCTCTCTCTCTAGAGATTTATTATTCTCTCTCTTGATCTCTCTCTCGGATTTGTAATTTTCTCTCTCTCTCCTCTTCTCTCTCTACCTAGGATTTATCATTCTCTCTCTTCATCTCTCTCTCTCTCTCTCTCTCTTACCCTCTCTACCTCCCTCCCCCACGGCTGCCAGGGCACCCTCTTCTCTCTCTTAATCTCTCTCTCTCCCTCTCTCTGCTCTCTCTTTCTTTCCCTCCCTACTCTTCTCTCGCATTTAAGGAGCCCCTCTTCTCTCTCTGAATCTCTTGTCTATCTCCCTCTCTCTCTTTCTCTCCCTCCCTACTCTTCTCTCTCATTTCTCATTCTCTCTCTCCCTTTGGCGGCCACGGCTGCCAAGAGCCCCTCTTCTCTCTCTTAATTTCTCTCTTTCCCTCTCTCCTCTCTTGTCTCTCTCCCTCTCTCTCTTTCTCTCCCTCCCTACTCTTCTCTCTCATTTCTCATTCCCTTTGACGGCCATGGCTGCCAAGAGCCCCTCTTCTCTCTCTTAATTTCTCTCTTTCCCTCTCTCCTCTCTAGCAGAAGTTTCTGTGGGGGTTAAAGGTCACTGTGCCTTAACCCCGGTTATGTACAATACTCAAACACACATATAAATGAATGAAAAAGAAGATTAGGGTGATTCTGCACCCACCAAAACTTGTGTGGCTCTCTATCTCTCTCTCTCCTTCTTCCGTTCTTGCTTCCATTGAGAGCACTCTCAACTGGTATCAGAGCCCGGGTGATCTAGCTGAGCATGCGTGAATGCTTGGAAGATCAGTAGCTCTGTGGGAGGAAGGAGAAGCTTTGTGGGAAGCTTTGTGGGTGACTTTACTTGCATCCGAGTGTGCAGAGACCTTGGAGAAACCTTTGGAAAAGTCACTTTGGCTTTGTGAAGTGGTTTTGAGAGCCTGTTAAGAGCTTTCAAAGAAAAAGTCGTTTTTTGAGCTTTTTCCTGTTCCGTTCGATGACAGAGACTCCGTATTGACTTGTAGAGGCAACTATTGCTTGCTTTTGGTGTCCACTTCACTTCAAGAGCTTGGAAACACCTTCATTCTTGAATCTGGGATCATTTCATTGGATTTCTGACTCACTATGTCAATTCCTGCGTTTTTTGCCTGGCTGTTGGAACTCAAGTTTGGAGCAACCATTTCTAGATCTGTCAGTTCCGGTGGACTCAGGAGGTCCTAAAACTTCTATGTTGCTCATCATTCACACCCCGGTGGAGTTTACAAACAGCTCTGTTTTCAAAAACGTTTTTCAGTCCGTGTGTTGGACCCAGTGATTGAGACCACGGTTTCCAAAACCGTCTGTCCCATTGCGTTTCGGATGCCCAAAAACCCTTACCTATCAGTTCTTGCGCGATTTGGTGGAGGATTTTCAGAGTTATAGATCTCTGTGTATTCGATTCCGTCTCTCTGTTATGCATTTTTCATACTAAGGTTTTGAAACCTTAGATTTATGCCACATGGCAGTGGATAAGTGTTGACTCCCATTTCTCACTCATCGGCGGTTGGGATTTTGGAGTTCTGGCAGAAGAGAGATATTTGCAGATTTTCTTGCTGAGTCCGATTATGCAATGGCGCCCATGTTTTGAGGCATCTCAGGTTCTATTTTCAGTAGCGCTCATTACCGTGGGACTATGATTTCTTGAGCATACCTTATGCAGATCACTCTGGTTGCAGTTTGAGCAGTGTGCGCTCATTCGTGGTATGCATTGGGTTGCAATGGATGATTTATAGGCCATTTGGATGCATTGCGGTCCTTGTTGGATGCACTGATAGGCCCAAATTGACTTGTGGGATGCTATTTTTTATGGACGCTTTGCACATGGATGCTATTTTATGCTGAGGGACAACTTTGACACATTGTTGGTGATGCATTGATAGTGCTATGCTCTCTTGGATGAGATATAATTGATGCATATGCCAGTGGACAGTGTTTATGCTTGAGTCATTTGGCACTTATTGGCATTTTCTTTTGGGCCAGATTTGCTCATATGGATGCATAGTATATGCACATGAGTCAGATGCATCTTTTGATGCTTTGAGCTTTGAATTTTGGTGATATTTCACTCTATTGTGGCATACACATTTGGGTGCACCTAGTATTGGGTGTGATTCTCTCTTGCAGGCACTAGCATTTGGGATTTTGTTTCATTTGCATCATGGCATCCTCTTCCACGTTTGAAAAGGAGTTTTTCAGCATTAAAAAGTTTGATGGGACAAACTTTTCTTTGTGGAAAGAACAAATAAGGGATGTGCTTATTCAAAAGAAGCAGATTAAACCCTTGGCAGGGATTGAAGCTAAGCCTCTGCAAATATGTCTGAGGATGATTGGAATGAGTTGGATGCATTAGCAAAGTCTACTATTAGATTTCATCTTGCAGAGTCAGTTTATTTCACAGTAGTAAATGAGTAGATTACGGAAGATTTGTGGAAGAAACTGTGTGCCACTTATGAGAAGGAAACTGCCTCTAATAAAGTTTACCTCATGAAGAGGTTGTTTGAGCTGCAGATGAAGGAAGGGGTCTCCATTGCTTCTCACTTGAATGAATTCAATATTATTTTCAGCCAACTTCAGGCTCAGAAAATGAATTTTGATGCGGAGACTAAGGCAATATTTCTCTTATGTTCATTGCCATCCTCATGGGATACCTTCCGTACAGCTATCAGTAACTCTGCACCTGGTGGAGTACTGAAATTTGATGATGTTGTGGGTAGCTTGTTGGCCGAGGAGATTAGACGGAAGTCTATGGATGGCAACAAGCAGGATGCAGCCTTAAATGTGCAAAGGGGTAGATCACAGTTCAGGGGGAAGTCCCAAGAAAGAGGGAAGTCTCGTAGGAAATCCAGGGCATGGAACATTGAGTGTTACCATTGTGGCAAGAAGGGCCATATGAAAAAGGATTGCTACAAGCTGAAAAGAGAGCAAAAGAATAAGAAAAAGAATGCAAATTGGGGTGCAAATCAAAAGGAAGAAAGTCCAAGGGAAGAGAAAGCAAAAGTGAAGATCGAGTAGATCAATGTAGTCACACATGATAGTGACAATGACGTTCTCTTCATGTCTAGTTTATCTGCAGAGTTGCTTACCACTTCAGATGATGCATATTCCCAGGATTGGATTTTGGATTCTGGTGCTTCATTCCATGTTACTCCCCATAGGGAATGGTTCTCCACTTATGATAGTGGAAAGACAGGTTGTGTGCATCTTGGAAATGACTATGCATGTGACATAGTGGGAGCAGGTGACATAAAGTTTTCTTTTGCAAATGGTTCTGCATTTGTTTTGAAACATGTGAGACATGTGCCTAAGCTGAGCAAGAGTCTTATTTCAGTGGGTCAGCTAGATGATGCTGGTTTTCACACCACTTTTGGCTTTCAAAGTTGGAAAATTCAGAAGGGCTCTATGCTTTTGGCCAGGGGTGCCAAGAGTGGGACTTTGTATCCCTTACATGTATCAGGGGTATTTGATCATGTTGTTGCAATAACCGAGCAGCCAAGCACTTCTTTGTGGCATTGCTGGTTGGGGCACATGAGCCAGAATGGAATGAAACTCTTATGCCATTTGGGTTATGTACTGCATTTGAGTTTCTCTGATTTTGAATTTTGTGAGCATTGTCTCTATGGGAAGCAGACTAAATCAGCCCATAAAAGAAGGGGAAAGAAAGAGTTTGAAATGCTTGATTTGGTGCATTCAGATGTATGTGGTCCCATGCCTACGCGGTCATTAGGTGGGGCTGAATACTATGTGACATTCATTGATGATGCAACTAGGAAAGTGTGGGCTTATGCTATAGCTCGGAAGAGTGATGTGTTCCAGGTATTTCAAAAATGGCTGGCCTTGGTTGAGAATCAGTCAGGTAGAACGCTTAAATGCCTACAGACTGACAATGGCAGAGAGTATCTCTCTCATGACTTTTAGCATTTCTGTGATACACGTGGGATTAAAAGGGAGCTCACATCCCCTCGTACTCCAGAGCAAAATCCAGTTGCAGAAAAGATGAACCGTACCATTCAAGAAAGGTTGCAATGCATGCTTTCCAATGCAAGTCTTTCTGGTGGTTTTTGGGCTGAGGCAATGAAGACTGTAGTGCATGTGATCAATAGATCACCTAGTAAGAGTTTGGATGGTGGTATTCCTAAAGAGGAATGGAGTGGCAAGAATCCCTCTTACTCTCATTTGCGTATATTTGGGTGTGAGGCATATGCACATGTGCCAAAAGAGCTTCGAAAGAAGCTAGATCCTAAGTCTAGGAAATGCATCTTTCTGGGTTATGGTGAAAGTGGAGAGATGGGCTATCGTCTCTGGGATCCAGAAGCAAAGAAGATCATACGCAGCCATGATGTGGTCTTCAATGAGAAGAAGATGCATAAGGCACCCATGAGGGATGTGGAAATGAGGAGAATCACTTTCCAGGATGTGAATCCACCTGCATATGTTGATAGACAGCAAGCTGTCCATGCACCAAATGTGCAAGAAATGGTACAACCAAGTACTCCCACAGGTATACAATCAAGGGTAGATGATGGATCATCTATTGGTGGAAATGATGAGCCAAATGTGGCTGATATGCAAGTGGGACAGCAAGCTGAAATGCCCTTGAGAAGATCATCTAGAGTGTCTAGACCGCCTGATAGGTTTGTTCCAGGGGTAGACTATGTGATGCTTACTGATTGCGGGGAGCCTTCTTGCTACAGAGAGGCTATGATGCGTGAGGATCAACGCAAGTGGGAGTATGCTATGCAATCAAAGATGAGTTCACTTATGAAGAATAAGACTTGGGACTTGGTTTCTTTGCCACATGGAAAGAAAGCATTGCCATGTAAATGGGTCTACAAGATGAAGGTCAGAGGTGATGATGTGCCTAGGTACAAGGCCCGTTTGGTTGCTAAAGGGTTCAAGCAAGAGAAGGGTGTGGACTTTGATGAGATATTCTCTCCGGTTGTGAAGATGACCACACTTAGATGCATGCTTGGACTAGTGGCATCAGAGGATATGGAGCTTATGCAGATGGATGTCAAGACAGCTTTCTTGCATGGGGATTTGCATGAGGAAATTTACATGGTGCAGCCGAAAGGCTTTGAAGAAAAGGGCAAAGAGCATTTAGTTTGCAAGCTGAAGAAGAGTCTCTATGGTCTTAAGCAAGCACCTAGAGAATGGTATCAAAAGTTTGATGCTTTCATTCGGTCGCAGGGTTTTAGAAGGAGTGAAATTGATCACTGCCTCTACACTAAAAGGGCTAAGGATAATAGCCTGATAATCTTGACACTATATGTGGATGATATGCTATTGGCTAGCAAGAATACTTATGAGCTAGATGCATTAAAGGCCAAGTTGCATGAGGCTTTTGATATGAAGGATTTGGGATTTGCAGGTCATATTCTTGGTATGCGCATCACGTGTGATCGGAGTAGGAAACTCCTTTGGCTTTCACAAAAAGAGTATGTTACAAAAGTATTGCAGCGTTTCAATATGGAGGGGGGGAAGGCAATGAGTACTCCATTGCCTCCATATGTGAAACTGAGTCATATAGATAGTCCCAAATCAAATGAGGAAAGGGCCATGATGGCCAAGGTTCCTTATGCATCAGCAGT